>NC_136068.1:1391943619-1392685859 GCF_964261635.1 Lissotriton helveticus | reverse complement strand
ATCACTCAAGCCGGAGGCCCAGCAGCGAGTGGCCAATCTGCCCTTCTCGGGGGAATCCCTGTTCGGCAAACATGCGGATGATGAGATGGCCCGCATGAATGCGGAGGCCGAGACTCTGACGGCTGTGGGCTTGGAGAAGCCCAAAGAAAAGAAGGCCTACCGCCCGTTCCAGAGACGGTTCGGGGCACAGGGCAGAGGGCGAGGACAGGCTTTGGGACAGCAGCGGCAACAACAGCAGCAGTTCCGGAGGCCCTTCCAGAAGTGCCAGAAGAGTAGAGGAGGCCAACAGTCCTCTACAGCGAACAAAAGCCCGGCTGGGTCTCGACCCTGAGCGGTTACTTCCCCTACATCCGTTTCCCGCTCCGGTGGGGGGAAGCGTTCCATTTTTTCTGGCAGAGTGGAGAAAAATTACTCAGGACAAGTGGGTGCTGAATATTGCTTGCAATGGATACAGTCTTCGGTTCACCAGCCCGCCTCCATCAATTCCACCGGTCAGCTCACAGTTTCAACTGCGCGAGCTCCAGGCGGAGGCCGATATCCTGTTAAGGAAAAGGGCGATAGAAGACGTACCTCTGTCTCAAAGAGGAAGAGGCCTGTACTCCCGGTTCTTTCTGGTTCGCAAGAAGGACAAGAACGAGTTCAGGTCCATTCTGGACTTGCGACAGGCAAACAAGTGGATTCGCAGAGAGAAGTTTTGCATGCTGTCGTTGCATCAGATTTATCCTCAGCTGCAACAGGGAGACTGGCTATGTGCTATAGACCTACAGGATGCGTACTTCCATGTGCCCATTGCACACAAACACAGGAAGTTCCTGCGATTCCAAGTCGGCGCAAATCATTATCAGTACACAGTACTGCCATTCGGGCTGAAGTCTGCACCCAGAACATTTTCAAAGTGCATGGCAGTGGTAGCTGCACACCTGAGGAAGAACAAGGTGTTTGTCTACCCGTAAATGGACGATTGGTTGATCAAGGCCTCCTCCTTCTCGGAAGCTCAAGCACACATCCAGAAGACGTGCGTTCTCTTGAACAAGCTGGGGTTGCACATCAACATGTCCAAGTCTGTCCCGACTCCGGTCCAGTGCATACAGTACTTGGGAGCCTCCATCAATACGCTGTCAGCAAGCGTGTCTGCTTCGGAGATGCGGTGGTTATTACTCCTTCGGAAGGCTCAGGCTCTTATGACCGCTCCATCTACAACAGTGAGGACGGTGTCTTCTCTACTGGGGTCGATGGCCTCTTGTATCTTCCTCACGCCACACGCACGGCTGCACATGAGACCATTGCGGGAGTGCTTGGAGGATCAGTGGGATCAGAGGAAAGGATCTTGTGACGACAGGATACGACCACTGTTCCCAATAAGCTGCGCGGGTGAGCGGGCGTGCACAGAGGTCACCCCAAGCGCGCAGTGAGCTGTATTTACCGCGCACTCCCTGCAACACCGTTTGCGCCACCGCTGCTTTAAAAATGCGAGCGGCGTGATAAAATGTCATTTGATTGCGGGAGACTGACAGTTCTTAGAGTGCACAGCTGAGGGATATGAACTAGAACATGTGCTATTTGCAATGCTCACCAGCAGCTGGGCGCTGTTAAAAATGTAATGCAGAGTGTCAAACACGCCGGTCGGAAATTAAAACTCTTCCTCGCAAACGTTTGCGAAGGCCACAAACTATAGAAACTAATTCCTTAGTTTAGCACCATGGATATAATCTCTGATAGTATGGTGTTGATAGAAACGACTGCAGCTCACACGGACAGAAAAAGTAAAAACCATTCTTACATACAGTAAGAAAAGTTTCAACATCGCCAACTCTAACAAAAACATAGGGATGTATAACACCACAAGATAACTATTTAAAGATGTACAGGCAGACGCATTCTTTGAAATAAAGCATTCTCAGCAGATCCTGGGTAACTCACTGCTTTAAAAATCTGCATAATCGAAATCCAAAACCAATCACATTCAGCCTGCCTTTTCCTGACACACACAGCCGAGCCTCTCTCTCATTACATTTAAGTAGTGTAGTATGCACGAGCGGCCCCAGGCGGGCCTCTGCCCTGCCCTGACCCCTGAGCCTTTTCATTCATGAATAGGTGACAGAGAATAAGATTGCGAGGAGGTGAGGTCGGTAATGGGTGATCAAGTAGAATAAAAGGAAAAAGAGAGAAAGGAGCGATGAACATAGAGGAAAGAAAGAAGGGGGAGAGGCAAATGCAAGCAACTTTATTTAAAAACGCTGCAATAGCTTTGGAAGAACGTGTATTTAAAATGCCGCAAGACAAGTCATCGTTTCCTATCTGAAAACATTCAACTTCGCTCCTAGAACACACACAAGTTTAAAATTAAAGGCTGCACATTGTCCACAATGTCCACAGAAGGAGCAGCTTGAGTATGCCCCCTCCCCTCCTCCCCCTCCCCCCCCAGTAGATATTACTGCACTAATATTTTAATCGTAACCCTGTTCCTGTTCCTGTTCAGTTTAAGGGCAACTGTCAGTCAACAGCAATTGGCTTTAAGTAAAAAATTATCAAATCTGGATCAGGGTTAGCCTAGACTAACTGTCAGACTAGGGAGTGAAGTAAATTATATAAGCCAATAATAAAAAAAAAGGTACGATTAACGAGTACATGGTGTACTGGAGTAATTTGATGAACAGGGAAAAAAAAGATGAACAAAACGGATTTGGGGGCATGGTTGGTTGGTGGGAAGAGCAGGACTGTAGCATCATTGAGTGATGAAGATAAGATGAAGCATGACACGGAAAATACAATTGCTGACATTAACTTTATGCTGTTGATGGAAAGATTCTTGGACTAACAAAAAGGGTGCTTGGTGGCTGAGGCTGTGAATACTTTGCAGTGTGATTCTACTCAGGATTCCCATGCTATGCATCGTTCCACCAGCTGGTGGGTTGGTGAGGAAAAAGCATTAAAAAAAAGTATCATTTTGCATTGGCCATAGGTGCAGTCTGTACCTACCTCTCCCTCTCTGCCCCTCCCTCTCCCTTTCTCTCCTTCTATTTCCCTCTCTGTCTCTACATATCTCTCCCGCTCTGTCCCTCCCTCCCTCTCTACCTCCCTCTACCTCAGTCCCTCCCTCTTCCTCCCTCTCCCTCTACCTCTCTGTCCCTCCCTCTACCTCCCACTCCCTTTCCCTCCCTCTATCTCTGTCCCTCCATCTACCTCTGTCCCTCCCTCTCCCTCTAGCTCCCTCTCCCTTTAGCTCCCTCTCCCTTTCCCTCCCTCCCTCTCTGTCTCTACCTACCTCACCTGCTCTGTCCCTTCCTCTCCCTTTCGCTCCTCTACCTCCCTCTCTGTCTTTACCTACCTCTCCCGCTCTGTCCCTCCCTCTACCCCCTCTACCCCTGTCCCTCCCTCTCCCTCTCCCTCTCTGTCCCTCCCTATCCCTTTCTCTTCCTCTACCTCTCTGTCCCTCCCTCTCCCTCCCTCTCCCTTTACCTCCCTCCCTCTACCTCTCTGTCCCTCCCTCTCCCTCTCCCTTTCCCTCCTCTACCTCCCTCTCCCTCTCCTTCTTCCTTCCCCTACCTCTGTCCCTCCCTCTAGCTCCCTCTTCCTCTAGCTCCCTCTCCCTCTCCCTCCCTCTCCCACCCTTTCCCTCTCTCTACCTTGCTGTCCCTCACTCTCCATCTACCTCTGTCCCTCCCTCTCCTTCTACCTCCATCTCCCTCTACCTCGCTGTCCCTCCCTCTCCATCTACCTCTGTCCCTCCCTCTCCGTCCCTCTGTCCCTCCCTCTCTAACTCCCTCAACCGCTACCTCCCGCTCCCTCCCTCTGCCCCTCCCTCTCCCTCTCTCTCTACCTCCCTCTACCTCTATCTCCCTCTCCATCTACCCCCACTCCCTTACCTCCCTCTCCCACCTTCTACCCCCTTCTCCCTTCCTCCCTCCACTTCCCTCCCTCCCTTTACCTTCCTCTCTCTCTCTACCTCTCTGTCTCTATCTGTCTGTCTCTGTCCCTATCTGTCCAAATTCTGAATGTGCTTACATCCAGGCGTGCAATGCCCATTGGGCTCAAAGGGCTTAAGCCCCAGCCTCCCCCCACTTACCCATTCGTTTGTAGCAGCCCGGGCTGAGACAGCTTCCTGGGCGTGCACACAGCTGTACCTGAGTACTTCACAGGGCTTCCATTTACTTGTTAATATGGCTTTTGTTGTTTTTTCACACCTTCTTATAGCCCATGCATCTCCACTTTGCCTAGAAACAACAAGGCAAGGTGCGTGCGCCGCCAGTGAAGGCCTGCTATTAGTACCACCGATGTAATTAGTTTACACAACTTTAAAATACTTTTTAAGTGCTTTTAACTTGTATCTGCTATTTTGTCAGCTAAAAATTACGGCAAACCTAACCACACAACACAGTATAGTTTAACGTGACACTGTATGTGTGGAAATGCACCATCTTATCAGATTTTGAAGCAAAAGTTTGGAGGGATATTTGGCGCTGCACACACGCACGGTCTAGTTCCTGGCGTACATGGCCATGACTGCAGCGCACAGAGACCCTACACTGCCGCACACAGAGGAAAAGAATTAGAGGGAACATTGGATACGACTGTCTCTGCATGCGCTTCAGTCTCTGAAGTGGTGGTGTTCGGCGGAGAATCTCCTGAGAGGGGTTCCCTTCCACAAGGACATTCCCACGCAGACTATTGTGACGGATGCGTCTCTCCACGGCTGGGGAGCGCACTCCGGAGACTTACAGATTCAAGGGACGTGGTCCCAGACGGAGTCCACGTACCACATCAATTTCCTGGAACTCAGAGCTGTTCACTTGGCACTAAAGGCCTTTCTTCCGTCCTTCCAGACCAACTCTCTGCTTGTGCAAACTTACAATACGACCACGATGTATTACCTCAACAAGCAGGGGGGCTCGAGATCGCGCACCCTGTCGCAGGAGGTGCAGGCAATCTGGCACTGGCTTCTAGCCAGAGGACTGACAATAACGGCTACCCATCTGCCAGGTGTGCAGAATGTTCAGGCAGACGCACTGAGCAGACTGATTCAGGAAAACCACAAATGGGTCGTAAACGACAAAGTACTAGGAGAAGTCTTCGCAAGGTGGGGGACTCCAGACGTAGATCTGTTCGCCACCGCCGAAAACAGCAAATGCCGAGACTTCGCCTCAAGGTACTACCAGCCGGGGACGCTGGGGAATGTGTTATGGATCAACTGGTCGAACAGCTTTCTGTACGCTTTTCCACCCATTCCCCTGATTCCGGCAGTGCTCATCAAACTGTCCCAGTCCAGGGCACGGATGATCCTGATTGCCCCGGAATGGCCCAGACAGTGGTGGTTCACGGACCTGCTTCACCGGTCTCTCCTTCCTCACATACGGCTACAGTGCAGGCCGGACCTTCTCACGAAGTTTGGGGGCAGATGTTGCACCCCAACCTCTCGTCTTTGAGTTTGGCGGCATGGCTCCTGAGATAGTGCAATATGGCCATCTGAATCTCCCAGAAGATTGCATGGACATACTGAAGGAGGCTAAGCGACCTTCCACTAGAACTTCTTATGCTTACAAGTGGAAGAGGTTTTGCATCTGGTGCAAGTCCAAGAACTATGACTCGACGACATGTAAGGAAGATGTCATCCTTCCATATCTTCTACATCTGGCGCAGTCTGGCCTTAATGTTCATTCCATTAAGGTTCATCTGGCTGCTTTGACTGCCTACAGGAAATGCCCTACACAGACTTCCTTCTTTCAGATCCCTGTGATCAATGACTTTTTGGAAGGCTTGAAGAAAGTGTTCCCTCCTGTCCGGCTTCCTTCGCCTTCATGGGAATTGAATGTGGTGCTGTCCAGATTGATGAAGGAGCCTTTTGAACCTATTCATAAGGCTTCGTTGCAGCACCTGTCCTGGAAGGCGGCGTTCCTCGGGGCCATTACATCAGCCCGCAGGGTGAGTGAAATTCAGGCGTTGTGTTGCCACGAACCTTATACTGTATTTCATGCTGCTACTCACCATAATTTTCTTCCTAAAGTTATATCTGACTTTCATGTTAACCAGACCATAACTTTACCTACGTTTTTTCAGAATCCTTCCTCTCCAGCGGAAAGGTCCCTGCATTCCATGGATGTCAGGAGGGTGTTGAAATTTTATCTGGATAAAACAATGGATATTCGTAGGTCAGACCAATTGTTCATCAATTATGGATCAGTCAGGACAGGTATTGCTACCTCTAAACAGTCCATCTCTAGGTGTATTGTGTCCTGTATACAATTGTGTTACCAAAAAGCTGGTAAGACCTTAGGGGGTAAAGCTGCCACGACTGCTTTGCTCCGTAATGTTCCAATTGCAGAAATCTGCAAGGCGGCCACTTGGAAGTTGGTCCATACCTTTGCTAAGCATTACTGCCTGGACACTGATGCCAGGGCAGACGCTCAGGTTGGGCAGGCTTCTCTGCGAAATCTGTTCGCACAGTAGTGGTGTTATTTCTTTTTTCTCCACCGCCGCTTTGGTGTGGGGAAGGGCTTGCCATTCTATTCACTAGATTATGATTATACACAGAGATCCCCTACTACAGAAGGAGTAGTTTCTGTCCTGTAACTCCAGTTCTGTAGTAGGGGTATCTCTGTTATAGTCATAAGGGCCCACCCTCCTCCCCGGTGGAGAGAGATATTCATGTAAGGAATGCTCCAGGTCTGGCGTGTTACGCCTTCAAAAAGAACTGAAAGTAAAAGGGACCTGCAGTGCATTCTGGGATACTGTGAAGTTCTGGAAGGTTCTCTTAAAGGCACAGTATCCTGTTTTGAGCCACATAATGGCAGCCTATGGGGCTTGTCTGTCCAGGTCTTCCTCTCTATCATTCCAGAGGGGTTTTGCTGTTAAAGCAAGGGAAATCTGGACAGGCTTTGCTGTTTGTGGATTTTTGGTGGAATTTCTAGTTGAAGTACTGGACAGTGTAGCCTGTGGATATAGGCTGCATTATCTGTCTTTAAATTCTCTCTTAAGTGTCTGTGCATTTCTGCATTTTTCGACACCTTAAGAGATTATTTTTGATTGCTCCGGGGTCCACGCACATGGGCGGGACTATTCACTAGATTATGACTATAACAGAGATAACCCTACTACAGAACTGGAGTTACAGGACAGAAACTACTCCTTTCATGCCATCCATTCTAACGGGGTGTGGTCAGTAAAGAGGGTAAACTAGCGGCCCTACAAATAATAACATAAGGTATTAATGGCTAAGGCTTCCTTTTGATAGCTGCAAACTGCCTTTCCCTGGGGAAGAGTTTTCTGCTAATATTAGTTCTAGGGTATTCCTCCCTATCCGCATCCAGTTGGGATAGTACAGCCCCCAGCCATGTATCTGAAGCAACGGTTTACCCCAGATATTTAACAGATTCTGCTGCTAATAAGCTTTTCTTAGGGTTGACTTTTAATCTGAAGGAGTTCAGGGAGTCTAAGACAGCCTTTAAATGTTCTAGATGTTGGCTCCAAGTGCGGCTGTATATGAGGATATCATCAATATATGCAGCAGAATATTCAGCATGGGATTAAAGAACTCTGCTCATTAGTCGTTGGAATGTGGTGGACCACTGTGTAGCCCAAAGGGGAATACTGTAAACTGATGCATGCCTTCTGGGGTTGAGAAGGCAGGTTTCTCTTTGTCCTGACTTTGAAGGGGCACCTGCCAATATCCTTTACACAAATCGAGGGTACTAATGTATGGAGAGCTCCCAATCGTTCCACCATTTCATCTAACCTTGGGAGGGGATAAGCGTTAAACTGTGAAATGTTGTTTACTTCGCTGAAATGTATGCAAAACCAGACTGACCCATCTGGTTTTGGCACTAGTACAATTCGAGAAATCCACTCACTGGTGGATGCCTCAATAATTCCCATATGTAACATTTGCTGTACTTCTGTTTTTATAATTGCTCTATGAGCCTCCAGTATACCGCAAGGGGGGGGGGGGGGGACACAGCATGTTCCACTGTGGTGGTTCTACCAGGGGTCATAGAAAAAAACTCAGCACAGGGTTGTAGGTGTTTTATCAATTCTTGTCTAAGGGAGGGGAGCAGATCTGGATCTATGCTAGGTAGGGCAAGAGGAGTGTTTTCAACTTTTACTCCTGTCAGTAAGGGTAAAGGAGCTTCCCATTTCTTGAGAAGGTTACTATGGTATTGTCTACAGGAATCTACTTCAATTTCATATGTGACCAGGGTCACTTTAGCTTTTACATTGTGGGGTCCCTGCCACTGACCTAGTAGTTTATGATCTGAGGATGGCATCATAATCAAAACATGGTCCCCTATAGCAAACTCCCTCATCTTGGCTTTTTTGTCATATTTTCCTTTTTGTTTGATTTGGACCTGTTCCAGGTTTTCCTTCACTATACTGTGTATCTGCCCTATATGTGGTTGGAGTCTTTCTACATACTGGGGCAAGGGTTTATTGTCATCCCCTTCATTTTCCCATTTTTCTTTGGCCATGTCTAACAGAGACCTAGGTTGATGCCATATAGGTTCAAATGGTGAATAACCTGTACAGCTTTGGACTTCGCTCCTTATAGCAAACAAATCCTGGGGTAACATATCCTCTCAATGTTTTGTTTCAAGGTTTAGTAGTTTCTTCAAAGTGTTTATAAGGTGCCATTGTATCGCTGTGCCAAACTGTCAGTTTGGGGGTGATAGGCCACTGTGCGTATATGTGTAACACCCAACATGTGATGCCTCTTCATTTTAGAAACAAGGGGGTTCCTTGATCGGTCAATATTTCCTTTGGAAAACCCACCCTAGCGAATACATCTATCATGGCTTTGGCCACGTTTATAGTATGGGGACTGCGTAGTGCAATTGCTTCAGGGAAATGCATGGCATAGTCAGCAAGGACTAGCGCATGTCTACAGCCACTGCTAGAAGGTAAAAGGGGGGCTGTTATGTCCATTCTCACATGGGAAAAGGGTACATCTATAATGGGCAATGGCATCAGGGGTACTGGGGCGGTGTATACTCACTAAACCTTTGGCAGGTAGGACATTATTTGCATAATTTTTGTACTTGTTGAAATACCTCTGGCCAGTAAATTTGATCTAATATAGCAGTCTCTGTTTTTTTTCTCCCGAAATGTCCTCCCAGAAGGTAACTGTGTGCCAGGAACAGGACCTTATCCATAAAAGGAGAGGAGATCAATAATTGGGCTGGATATTTAGGGCCTCTTTTTCTATACAACAACCTGTTGCACACATAGAACTGGGAACATACTTTTGTTGGGTCTTCTTGGTCAGCTGCTACATGCCAGGCCTTGCAGAATGATGGTCCTCCCTTTGTGCTGCCCTAAAATTGCACTCATTATCCCATACGAAATCCTTCAGCTAAATTGAAAGGACCTTTGAAAGATGCGTCCTTTTTCTTCCCTTCGCTGTTTCCTACTCTTTCTCTGTGTGGCTGGCGACAATTCCTGGTCATCGGTTTGGGAGAAAGGAACAGTAGTCCATCAATCTCTCCTTCTTTCCAGGATTCTTGCACCAAGGAACTGAGGTGAGGGTAATCATTACCTATGATCAGGGGTTCCGGTAATTTCGGTATGAGACCCGCTTTGAGGGGAACAATTGGTAGGTTTTGGTGTTGTAGGTGTATTCCAGCTATGCGGTATCTTTTGCTATCCCCGTGTACCCACTGAATATTCACTGTCTTGTGTCTGAAGAGCAGGATGCAATAAGGCTTGGGGTCGCATTAAACTTAGCAGACATCCAGTGTCTACTAAGGCAGTAACTGGTACATCGGCAACAGCCGCCTCACAATCGTATGGGGGACGTTTCTCCGCAGCACTATTATATAGGGCTTGAGTCATTCGTATTTCCATAGGTTCCTCCCTTTGAGAGCAGAATCGTGCTATATGTCTAAATTCTCCAAAGTAAAAGTACTGTGGTCCTGGTACAGGAGGCCTTACTACAGGACCAGGCAATAAAGTCACAAGTTTGGACTTCTTCTGCGACATGGGAGGAGGTTGATAAACTGGTTTCGAATTAGGTTTCTCCAGTTGGAGTCGTCCCTCCCTCTCTGGAGTTCTTACGCTCGACTATAGGCACTTTCTATTTCGACTACTCGTTCTAAAGTCAGATAGGTGTTGTCTTACCCATTTCTGTATGGGTTAATGAAGAGAGGTAAGATATTGTTCCAGGTATATTTTTTTCATTATGTACTCTTTAGTTGCTATCAGGGGCTTCAACCATTGGTCATTTAAGGCTTTCACCCTCTAACACAGTGCTCTGTGTGGTTCATGGGTTCCTTCTTTATGATGATGCAATTTTATTCAATACGTTTTATCATCAACCCCCAAAAGCTCAAGAATGTTCCTTTTTATCTCTGTATATGGAGTAGTACCCTGAGAACTTACTTGAAGCCTGATAGGTTGATTGAAGTTCCCCTGTCACCAAAGGAGTAAGATAATAGCCCAATCAGTCCACTGGCCAGGCCGCAGCCCGGGCCATCCTCTCAAAATTATTAAAGAAAAATCTGGATCCTCTCCACTCATGTATTTTTCCAGAACCACTGAGGGTAATGCCGTATGCACTCCTTGCTGCCCCAGTTTGTCAGCCAATCTCCCTAAGGCGGTCTCCTGCCTCGTAGATTGGTTTGTCAGGGCCTTGTGTAGTGCTTCACGGTCTTCTACAGCTGCATTAAGGAATTTTTCCAGTGCCCGCTCTAACTTCTCATGGCTTTCAACCATTTTATTCACCAACACCTCCATACTTCCAGATCCCACTTCTGACACCACGTTTGGTACTTTTAGGAGGTGTATATGGTTTATCAAGGCTGTCTTTTTATTCAAAGTATTGAGATATTGTTTGTAGGAAAGTAGGATCTGCTTTTATGGTTACCCCTACTTTTTGCTTGATGTAATTCTGTTTCTGATTGGTCTTACTGGGATCCTGCTAATCAGGACCCAAGTCTCTGTGCTTTCTCCCCTAAATGGTAATGGCAAGTACTTAGACACATCCCAGATTGGATACCGGGATACCCTTATCAGTCCCTAGTATATGGTACTAAAGTACCCAGGGTCTCCCATAGGCTGAAGCATGTAATTATGCCACCTATGGGAGACCATTCAAACTCTCTCTACAGGCCTGATATTGCACCCTGTGTAAGCTGATGCTAGCACCACTTACAAAATATATAGTTTTCCCTATATCTAAGGTCACTGCATTTAAAACCTATAAGTCTCCCCTACAGCAGGTCTTTGCAATCTTGAAGGCAGGGTGCTTGGTTCTAAGGGTGAGGGTGGACCTGCATGAGCAGGACACCCCTGCTACCTACGGAGTCCATTCTCCCGGGTTGTAAGTGAGACAGCCATATGACCTATAGTGGGGTACCTCATCATTACGCGGTGACCATCTTGAAACTGGCTGCAACAAATCCTATCATGTTTGGTATCAAACATGTTGGACTCATACCTCCCACACCATAAACGGTGTGGGAGGTATGATTCCAAGCACTGGAAAGGCCCTCCGTTAGGTCCTCAGTACTCCCAGTACCAGTTTTCCAGAGCCCGATAGCAAACCACGGCTGCTGCCGGCCAGATACACGTTTTTGCCCTCCTGCTGCTGAGTCAAGTTCAGGCAGGCAAAGGCAGAATAATAGGTATCCTGTCACAGGGAGGTGTGACCACCTCCCAGACCGGATTTAGTGTATTGGGGCAGAGTGGAAGCACTTGCCAGCGCCACATAGTCTGTGTGCAGGGCACACTTGGTGCCTTCCATGCATAGTCTAGTTCAAACCAGTTCAGGGAGCAGTTGGCTCCCGCTCTGGAGGGAAACTGGACAAAGTACTGGGGAGTATCCCCGCCCACTTGTCCAGGTCCTCCTTTGGGAGGGACCCCTGAATCATCCCAACCCTTTCCTTAGGGCATTTAAGGGCCCATCTGGGCACTCTGGACATCGCTCTGGGCATCAAGGCTGCAACTAGGAAGACTCCTGCTTCTCCTCATCTCATCGCCCTGCTCGTCTGCTGCAACGTCCGTGCCTGTGCACCTTACAGGAACCTTCCAAGGTCTGTGGGCATCCAAGACACCTGAAGGAATCTCCCTTGAAGTGAAGGAGTCACTTCCCTGCATCTGCAGGCACCCCAACTAAGCTGATTAGTCTGCTGATTCCAAGCTCCCACAGACTCGAAAGGCTCAGCAACACAGGACATAATTATTCACATCCCTCGAGGCCTGCCCTGTCCTCTCACCAAGTTTGAGGCCAGTATCCCTCATCGGAGCTGCAGGAACGGAACCCCTGTGCACTGCGCCGACTTGCATTTGCAAAGGCTTGTTGGCTTCCTTCCACCAAGATCTTTGGGCTCCAAGTAGCCCCAACCCCAAGCATCTCCTGTGACCAAGATCTTCATCCTCACCACATCTCTTGCATCGTGGGCTTGCATCTTTGGTGAGCTGCTCGAGGTCCTCTTGCGACTCCAGTGCCTCTGGCCTGTGGGTCCTCTTGAGGGTCATCTTCGTATTCTTTGGGCTCCCCTGATTTCTTGGGCCTGCCTTGACTCCCCTGCTTGTGGTGAGTCTCCTGGACCTTCCTGGTCCCGACATTGCACCTTTCTCAACTTCCACGTTGGTTGCAGTTGCCATGGTTTGTTGGTGCTCCCGCCGGACGCTGACTCCTCAACTCTCGACATCCGACATGGGACAGCTTGTGTACGGCTCCTGGTCTTTCACAGCGCTGCCTGGTCCACACAGCTGCAGTTCTAAGGCCACAGCCAGCTCCCCTGCAGCACCCAACATCATTAGGCATTCGTCTTCCGTACCTCCTGGTCACTCCTGTGTGGCATAGACTCCATCTTATGAGACATGAAGTCTTTTGTGGGTATATGGTTGTGTTTGCTTTGTTCACCCTAAGTTGGCAGGGTATGCCCAGACGTGGGTCCCTTGCTCACTTTGCCACTGAATTCAAGCTAGCCTGGCTGATGAGGGCTGTTAGCCCGAAACCGGTCCCAGGATGCTTGTTTTCGGTCCAGGGAAGACATGGCTTGGCAGTTCGGGCGGACTGTTCCCATGAGGCACAGGGTCAAGACTGATTTGCATATAGCTGTGTCTGAACTGGGGTGGTGAAGTGAGCTAAAGAACGATGATGGATTCAACCCAGATCTGTGACTGGGAGTGAGTGTCTGAAAAGTTTCAGCACTCCATCCATCTTCTGCTTGTGTTTGCTGTGGATATTTATATGCATGCATTTCTGTTTGTTTGTACTCGGCTTTCGTTTAAAATAAACCAATACATATGCCCTCACCAACACTGATCGTGCTTTGTAGCCGACCCCCAACCCCCACCCTGCCCTTTCCGCTCAAAAAGATTATGGCTCCGGGCACTTATGTAATGTAATGTAATGTAAGTTGGTATTTGTACCGCACAACATTCACTCCATGGAGCATCTTGGCGCCTACACTGACCAGATAAGATCTGGATGTTAGGTCAGGCTACTTTCACTAGTCCAGCTGAGATGATTATACTAAAGCTCTGGCACAGGTGTCAGGAAGATTGAAGATCCAGGTCTTTAGTGCTTTGCGGAACTCGGACTCCCGTTCCATAGCACGGAGGTATGGGGGAAGTTTATTCCATGCCTTAGACCCTAGGACAGGCAGAGACTTACCACCCCTCGTACTGAGTCTGAAAGCTGGAACAGTCAGCAAGTTAGCATTCGAGGGCCTCAAAGTCCGCGATGGATGGCATCGAGAAAACCTCCTTAATAAATACTTTGGTCCTTGAGAGTGGAATGCTCTAAAGGTAATTAGCAGGACCTTGAAAAGGACCCGTTTGGTCACTGGTAACCAGTGCAGAGTGTTTAGCGCGGCTGACGCCGAGGATTTCTTAGGCCATTTCAGCACCAGCCTGGCGGCAGCGTGTTGCACCATCTGCAGCTTGTGGGTGATCGCCTTAGTGGTTCCCGCATACAGACCATTACAGTAGTCGAGTCGCGACGTTACCATGCGGCCGCTACCATTTTCCTGGCTGCCAGAGGCAGTAGATCAAAAAATGTCCTTAGTCCCTTGATGACATTAAAGCAGGTCCCTGCTACTGATAAAGCCTGCTGTTTAAACGACAAAGTGGTGTCAAATTTGATACCTAAGTTACGTGCCGTATTGGTTGTGTGCGGTGGTACCTCTGCGTTTTTCGGCCACCATAGTTTGGGGACGAAGTCATTTATGGGGCCCATTAGCATTATTTCAGTTTTGCCCATGTTACATTTCAAGTGATTTTTTTCCATCCATTCAAATGTAGCCGTCAGGCAGCATTTGAGATTTTCTTCCCAGTCCCTGGTATCTTTGTCGAGGACTAAGATAAGCTGCGTATCGTCTGCATATGCTACGACGTCTATACTATAAGACGACATTAGCTTAATCAAAGGGGTGGTATAAATATTGAAAAGTCTCAGGCTTAGACTGGATCCCTGCGGGACTCCAGTCATGAGAGTTTTTTCCTTTGAGCAGAAATCTCCCAGAGTGACTACTTGCCTCCTGTCACTTAAGAAGTTCCTGATCCAGTCCAATACCATTCCTGTGATGCCAGATGTTACAAGCCGGTCAATCAAGATGGTATGTGAGACCGTGTCGAAGGCTGCCGACAAATCTAAAAGTATCAGGACAGCCTTCTTGCCCTGATCCAGGGCCATTCGGATGGTATCTGTGGTGAACAGGAGGGCAGACTCAGTGGAGTGTTGGGCTCTGAAACCTGATTGGTTTGGGGGCCAGGCTTGGGTGTCTTCCAGAAATTTGGTAATCTGTTTGTTTACAAAGGATTCCATTATTTTACATAGCACAGGGAGTAACGAGATCGGTCGAAGATTGGACAGTGTGGTGGGATCTGCTAATTGTTTTTTTTGCAATGGTTTAACCGCCGCCAATTTCCATTCTAGGGGGATTTTGCCATGGACAGTGCGTATTTACGATAATATTAATAGTAGGATTAACCGTATCCACAATCTTATGTAAGAGCAGAGGTGGACACGGGTCAAACGGGGACCCTGATTTGGCGAGTTTCCTCCAGATTAATTGGTCTGAAGGTCGCCATCCTGTCAGAAGACAAGCTCACCCTGCTTCTTTCTTCTCCTAGGGCTTTATCAGGAGTGACAAAGTCCTTGGTAAGACCTTGTACTTTTTGATCAAAGAAGTCTGCGATGGTATTACAGAGGTTTTCAGATGGGGGAATTTCCTGCTGTAATATTTTGGGGTTATTGAAATCCTTTACTATCTTAAAAATGGATTGTTGCTTGTTATTAGCCGCTTCTATTGCTTTGGTATAGAAATTAGCTCTGGCCTTTTTGATAAGTGCATGGTATTGATTTCTTACTACTTTGTAGTTATCGCGTTCCTTCTCCTGATATTCTTTCCGCCACCTACGCTCAGCCACACGTACCTCTCCTTGTTTCTCTTTTAACGACTGATCGAACCATGAGGCGGTCATTCTTTTATTACGCGGCCTACTATTCCCCTTAGCAGGCCCAACTTTGTCCTTGAGGGCAGCCATCCACTCCTCGAAATGGTTATTATCCATTTCCGAGTTTCCTGTCATAAGTGGTTTACAGTCGTTAGCCAGCACCGTCAGGTCTGGATGGTCTATGATCGCTTTCCATCCCTCGTTTCTAGCCAGCGTGTGTTTTCCTGACTTCTTGTTCTTTCCACCTCCTCCTAACGGAAGAAAAAATGGGACCAGAGCGTGATCTGACCATGTCTGGAGCATAGGGGGGTTGACAGTGAGAGTGCCAAGATTGGAGCAGATGCAATCTAATATATGCCCTGCTCTATGTGTAGTTTTGAGAGTAAGAATGGATAGGCCTAATACCTCCATTGTATCTCTAAACGCGGTTACTGCCGGATCTATAGGGGAATCTAGGTGGAGGTTTATGTCTCCGAGTGGCGTAAAATTAGAAAATCTCAGTGCTAAATTGCTGATTGCTTCCCCTATACTCTCAAGAAATTCTTTATTCGGGCCTGGTGGACGGTAGACTAGGGTTCCTGAAAATGTAAAAGTGTCCGTGATCTTTATGCGGAAGCCAAAACTTTCCGCTCCTTTGATATCTTGAAGCTCATTTATTGAGCAGCTCAGGATGTTCTTATAAATAATTGCTAATCCTCCACCCATTCTGCCGCAACTCTCCAAAGTTGCAACAGCTAGACAGCATCCTCCGGGGCCATCCACCATTCCTCGAGACCCAACTCGGTGTCATCCTTTCGACCACATCTGTCGCAGATCTCTGGCTCTGTGGCTTCCAATGTGGTCCTCCTCTGTGCTTGCCACTCTGCCAACTCTGCAGAGGGGCTCTGGGCAGTCCTTCCTTTCTCAGTCTCGTTTTGGCCTCCGGGTGTCTCATGTCCGCGTCCTCTCTCTCCTCTACCTGGATTCTCGTTTCTGGGTTTTTTGGGCTGACTTCCTCCCATTGGTTAACTCGGCGAGACTGTTTAAAGAGACAGGCCGCTTTTATAACAGTGTCAGTCGGTTTAATTATTTTTTCTTTTTCTTCCCAGGTCCTGCAGTGGTGAGGAACTCAAGTGGCAGGATGGCCAGGCCAATATTTGGAAGGAGGGATTCACAGGTAGGTAAATCCTCACATGTCAATTGTTGGTTTCTTCGTGGAATCACCTATTGACCAAGTGATATCAGCAAATGCAAAGTCTTGTTCCCCACTGCTGATCCACCAATGTAGGAAGGTGACTTTTTATGTAGGGTACCAAAATGAGGTACACTATATAGAAAGTCAAGGCAATACTTATTGGCTTGCAGGACTTAAATTAATTGTCCCAATTGTTCTCTTTTATGGTAATGTGGGAGAGGAGTTGAGGCTTATCCGAGGGTAATGTTAAGTATTTGTTGGAGTCGATAAATGAGACACTTTCAAGAAGAATCTCAAGACCAATGTAGAAAAATAACATAGATTTTTATATAACTTTAGATACCAAGAACTTCATAATCGGGTAAGTACTTTAGACGTTATCAAATTTTACAGTAGAAACAGTAGAAAATGACAGCTGACAGATTTGAGGCATGAGCCTCATATATGGTAATGTTATCCTATGGGAGAAACATTCACGTCATGGGGTCACTTGTAAATGGCTTACAAGGCTGTTCTTCTGGACTTAAGATGAGTCGGAGCCAAGGTCCAAGAAAGCACCAAGAGTTCAGTTTTACCTACCCTGGGGTGTCAGGGTTGCAGAGATGCTTTCACCTGTGATATCCTTGAATGCTACAAGGAAGTAAATGGGAGAAAGTACCTGTAAGAAAGAGGCTGCAAGCAGGGACTGGGGGTCCAGTCAGGCAGAACACAAAGGGGACCACCACTCTTGGGGGTCTCAGGGTCATAAAGACACCATCGGTTTCAATGGATTCCGGGCTTGGGGGCTCGGTTGCATAGGTGTTCTGTCCCGCGGGTCGTTAAGTTGGAGGCTCCCACGGTTCTCTGTGCACCTGCAGAAGAGAGAGAAGAAACACAGCAAGACGACTTCTGGCATGGAGCTGGCCTCTGGTGAAATCATTCAACGTGCAGGTGGGCTTTGGTGGCGGTAGTGTTCGGGCTGAACACAAACAAGCCTTGGTGGTTGCACCAGCCTACGGTGCCTCGGGTATTGGTATAGGACTGCTCCTGGAGGTCCTGACATCTCCAAACTTGGTGGAGAGATGGATCTGACCTCCTGGAGCACGGTAACATCTTCCTGGGTGGCTGCTGCAGCAGCTCACCCAGTAGTCAGCAGATTGGTGTACTGGACATTGCGATCGGTGCCTGCAGGCTGCAGTGAAGTGGCTCCTCCACTTCAGGGGAGATGCCGGTTGGTTGACGAAGTGCTGGCAGTCTTCCGAGGCTTTTGGAAGATGCACAGCTACAGGACAAGTCGATTCTGGGTGATTGTCGGAACAGGCAGGCAGGCAGGCAGGCAGGCAGGGTTTGGCACCAAAGTCCACAGATAGCCCTCTGTTCACACGTTCTTCGGCTCTTCTTTGTTCTTCTTCTTTTGGAGCCAGTCGTATCAGAGTTCCTGGTGTCAGGAAGGCCACCTAAATACTCAATTTAGAGGTCTTAAGGAGAGTGAAGGGAGGTGGCCAATGGGCTACTTACCCTTGGGTTCACTACACCTCCTATATGACCAGTTATTGTGGGGAGTGGGCATAACCCTGTCCCAGAGTTAATAATTCCACAATAGGGGTGTGACTAGCCTGGTGGAGAAACACGCCTACCTCCATAGCTAATTTCCCATCTGTCTGTATACCAAATGGGCCTCAGGGCAGGAGGTGGCATCTCCCAGGTTTCGGGTAAGTGAGTGTCGCATATCAAAGGTGGCAGGAGCTCTGAAGGCCATTGCCTTGATATGCTAAGTAACAAGCCATCCTGCTAGAGGAGATGTGCATACCTTCCTCCAGAGAAAATATTGTTCCTAGCCTCAGAGAGTGTAGGCCCTCACCTGCAGTGGTCAGAAACATGTCTGCGGTGGCAGGCTGGATGATACCAGTCAGCCACCACACTAGATAATGGTAGGAATTTCAGGGGGCACCTCTAAGGTGGGAAAAAGCCATTACAATGGGTTCATAACTATGCATGGCCATTACCATGAATCATTTACAACTAACGTTCCTTTACCACGCATGTCCATTGCAATAAATCCTTTACCACGAATATGCCTTTACCAAGAATGCCTTTACAACAAAATTGGCATGCGTAGTAAAGACAAGTTAGTAGTATAGGATTGGTGGTAATGGACATGGCTGATTGGTGGTAATGATGCATACCTGAGGTTTTTTGTGTCCCTCTCTTCTCTCCGGAGGGATCTATACAGAAGACTAAAGTGACGCGTGGCAAATCACTGGCCGGCCAGGCATAATCTCCTGCGAACAGCACTTGAGACTGGGAGCACTCCTGACTACATTCATAGTTTTTGCGGCCCCTGGCGGTGATCTGCGAGGTGGCTGAGACATGCCGTGTGGCTGCCCGGGAAGGCTACATGCTTAGGCGCAGGTTCCTGGAAGCGGAAGTACCTGAGAGACTGACAAACCCTGACTTGAGCTTCGGCGGTGAGTGCGCCACACTACACACCGGGGACATTGCGGATCATTTACTTGGAGGCCTGAGTTAGGGTTCCTTCCTCCCCTCCATGCGCTGCTGCTGGAAATCCCACTCGAGGCCTGGCTTACTCTGAAAAATTAGCTCTTTGGTTCCCACACATGGCCAATCAGCTACCTCAAATTACAAAAACTACCAATCCACTGAACCCAAAATAGACAGACTCAGCTCAATTTCTTTTGGTTTGACTATATTTAAAACAGTAGTTTGCATTTGGCCTTATAACGATAATCAATGAAAAGGTAAGCATTTCAAAGCTGTTACGGTACATTGAATGACTCAATATGTGATGGTGTGATATCAGTATTCGATGTAGAAACTGCAGTGGTAAAGCCAGTGTTGTTATTAGACATTCATTGTAAAAGCCTTCATTCGTTGAAGCATCATTTATCCCTCTGAGGAGTCCTCTGGGTGCATGTCTTTGTAGATCCACTAGTGGCATGAGTCTGGATTTCTTAAGACAAGATGTTTGATAACAAACACCATAGGTTTCAATAAAGCCATAATGTAGCTAGGCCCAGTAAATATACCAATGCCTGGTACATATACGGAAGATGGCTTCCCTGTTCAAGTCTACTGTCTAGTAATTGAACTAGACAGCACAGGGCCTGTCTGCTCATGCAGATATGACTTTACATGTAGTTTAATGCACCTTGCCTTTGGGCTATAAGGCCTGATGCAGGGGTGACTTACAATTATTGCATACAGTGTATGTGGGAATGGCACACAGGGTGTGTGCCATGTCTTGTTTTCACGCTTGTTTGCACCATTTCACGCTGCCTGCAATGGCAGGTGTAAGTGGGAGCAAGTGTAGCCCTTCAACTCTTCTCCCAGGACTTGAAAGGCAGGTGCAGTACTTCTTATGTTCTTCCACAGGTCAAGAAAGTATTCTGAGCAGGATGTCTTACGGTGCCACATTTATGATTGGCACTAGCTAGGGTGTGGGGTGCCTCCTGGCTGCTCCCTAACCAATAGGGTAAATGTTCCCTGGGGTAATACTACAGCTTTTTCAGCAGATCCCGTTTCCCCTACTGCAAAGAATCTCACAGTGCACTCACTCCTAAAATTTAAGATGGGGAAACCTATTCTCCCTAGTTCATAGCTTGAGTGCCCACCTAGAAGAGTGTCCGGTTAATGACTACTCTCTCTCCTTTTTGTTACTCAAAACATTTTTTCGGGGTGGATTCCTTCCTACTGGATTTGAAGCCCCCATGGCTGGGGTAACAAATGTTTGTCTTCTTCAAGTCTCTCTGTACATTTACGTATAGATGGGCAGGCCCTTTACAAGTCAGTGAAGTTACTGGGTCCACCATGATTGGTCTTCCAGAAAGGGGAATAAAACCTCTTCCTCTCCACCCAGGCCATTGTTTCTGCAGTGGGAGCAGTTTTCACACCTCATTAAAGTCAAGCAACTGCGTTCAGGCTAATGCAAATTACCTCTAGGAGTTTCAGGCAGCAAGGTTACTTTTCATGAATATTTATTGAAAATCTAACGTTACCATTAAATTGGAATTTTAATAAATATTAAGACTAGTGGTTGAATCATTTTTCTAAATGGTCCAAAACCAAATATAACAGAATTAATATTTTAATCTGTACTCTTGTTTCCCTCATAGGACAGCCAGAGCTTTCAACAGTGAAAATAGCTTTTGAGGGCTTGTCATTGCAGGGATATGGTAATATTACATTTCTTCAAGTCCCACTTTTAAATATCAAGCATCTGAGAGCTTCTAGGCTGACACAGGAGTTACTTATTTATTCCTGCACAAAACGCCTGTTACATTGGGACATATCTACCAGTACTTCATTCCCAACCCTTGAGTTGGGTGGAAATTCCTATCGAAACTGATCCACTGTAAGTACATACTCCATTGTGTACATGCCCAGAACTCTGGAGATTTGAATCCTCTCCAGATAGTCCACTTACCGGAGCAGTAGAGACAATTACAACCCAAGATAAAGATGCAAACCAAGAAACCTTTCACTTTCAAAACACCAGTACTTCTGAAATGAAAATTTGAAGGTGTTCCCAAAATCAGACAAACTTCTTAGATGCCAAATTACACACAATATATTCCTAAACATGTACAATAAGTTTTAAAACTTTTATGTGTCCACATATTTCATGACAATTTCTACAATAATTCGAGTTTCCGGCCCAGAATTAAAATGGTGAAAGTGGCCAGTGTGTTTCCCAAGTGTCCCTATTGAAGGGAGACCATCCTCATTCAAAACCAAATATTTCTGCAAAGTGATGTTTTATTCATAGCAGAGACATGACTTTACCATGTGCTAAAAGTGCTCAAGTGACAGTTTTACAGAGAGTTAAAATTACCTTTTTCTCCATAAGATGTTCCAAAAGATAAATCTTGTGCAAGGCATGTACTTGGAGGATTCCTATTTGATGTGAAGGGAAATTCCTCTGTAACTTCCTGCTCCATCATTCTGTGGAATGGCTAACCCAGACAGGTTAACAGGTTGTTAAGTGTGGCAGCCCCTCCCTTTTTTGTTTACCATGTTTTGGGACTCCCCTGACACCATGAAACTCCATACACAACCCAATATTCCTTCTGATACCTGAAGACAAAGTCTGTTGCTGGACTACTCTGGGAGAAATAAACTAAAGACAGGAACTACCCCAAATCAGTCATAGAACATGACTCTTGGAATACACACCATTTGAAACCTTAGAAAAAAACAAAACAGAAACTTGCAGCCAGGGTTCCTAGATTTCTCTACCAGAATCTGGGCTCCCACACCAGTAGTGACTTAAAAACTCTTCTGTGCTCCAGGGCTGGCATATTGACCACTAACTACACTTTGCCAGGTTCCAGACCAGAACCCTGGGGAGTTCGAGAGCCTGCCAGAAGCTGCTGTAGGTCTGTCTTGAAGGAAGGAGTTAACCAACTGTTTAGGAGATGCATTAGATATGCCATTGTAAAACGAACATGCTACCTAGAAGAAGGGGACTGGTGCAGTGATGAATTGAACTGCTGCTGCGACTTGGAGATAATCTGAAACCATCAAGTTGAAAGGTGAGGCCTGAGAGACCCAATTGTCCCTGCTTCTTATGTACCTTGATAGATAAACAGTCCCGAAAAACAACTATGTTTTATCGAGATATCTAACTAAAAACTCCTAGCACTAGGGAGGCTGAGGTGCCAAACACATTGTGGCCACATTCAGGAGCCTCAACCAATGAGCTTGAGTGCTAGAGGAGGTGCTGTGCTGAGGCGTCCCCCCCATTTTCATAGAAGATATTGCCTGACGCCATACCATCATCATTGCAGCCTGGGGTGGTGTGTTTGCACAAGGAAAGCCCAACAGAGCAAGATTAACAAGACCACAAGCAGCATGACCTTAGCACTGCCACTCTAACACTGGACTGGTGCTGCTGACACTCGTGCAGAGACAGAATATCGACTTGGAAATACCGAATTGCAGTAATATCAACTCAAGAATATTGATGGTGGAAATTTCTCGTTAAAAATAACGAATTTAATGTAATGCAAAAATATTGTTGTAAACTATATATATATTTTTTAATGTTAGTTTTTTATTGTTATTAAATTAGTATTAGTTAATATTTGTTTAATAGATTTTAAAAATATATGTTAAAAACGTTGTTTTCTTTTTTGAATTAAGTTTTGGGAGCGGGATAGGTTTATAGGGGATAAGGGTGGAGAGTAATTTAACATTTTGGAAATTAAATGTAAATAATTTAAAAATATGTTCAATTTTAGGAGCAGGATGTTGGGTTTATAGGGTATAAGGGTGGGGAGTAATTTAAAAAAAGAATATTTTAAATAATTAAAAAAATGTTTTTTAAATATTTTAAATATCTATTTGTGAGATTTTGCATTTATAGGGGATATGTTTGTGGCATATTTGAAATTGTTTAGGTAAAATAGATACATTGAAACAAATTGTACAGTAAAATGTATTTTTATTATAAGTAGAATTTGAAATTTTTTAATCTCTGTTTGAAATATGATTATATTAAATTTCTTCATGAAATATGAAAATTTTAAATCTCTTTTTGAAATATGAAGATTTTAAATACAAAAAAAACTACAAATATTGAGGTTATATTTACATTTGAGTAAAAAAATTATATTCGATATAATTTATTTTCAAAAAATTAATTTGTAATAAAATATTATTATTTTTATAATTTAAAAATGTATTATAAAGATACATTTTGTAAAAATATGTTAGTATTATAATTTTGGAGTTGTAATAGTTATTTTTTATATTTCATTCTCCAGCAGTTTCTTTTATTTTAATTGGTTTTGGAGTTGTAATAGTAATTTATTATGTTTAATTATCCAGCATTTCCTTGAGTTTGTTTTGTTTTGAATTTGGAATAGTCATTTCATTAGGTTTATTATCTAGCACTTTCCCTGTGTTTTGTTGGTTTTGGAGTTCGAATAGTAATTTAAATAGGTTTATTATCCTGCACTTTCCCTGAGTTTTGCTGGTTTTGTAGTTAGAATAGTAATTTAATTTGAATTATTATCCAGCATTTCCCTGAGCTTAGTTTGTTTTGGTGTTGGAATAGTAATGTATTATGTTTTATCATCCAGCACTTTACTTCAGTTTATTTTGTTTTGGAGTTGGAATAGTAATTTAATTGGGTTTATTATCCAGCACTTTCCCAGAGTTTAGTTTGTTTTGGTGTTGGAATAGTAATATAATTAGGTTTATTATCCAGCACTTTCCTTGAGTTTATTTTGTTTTGGAGTTGGATTAGTAATTTAATTAAGTTTATTATCCAGCACTTTCCCTGAATTTTGTTGGTTTTGTAGTTGGAATAGTAATTTATAGGGTTTTTACGATGGAGGACGGAAAAGCCTTCAACCACCATGCTCCTGGAAAAAAGCACCTGCATGTTCCCCAGGAAATTTGGTGGTCTCATTACTATGCGAAGCATGTAAAATCAAACCGTGGCGACGGAGTTTCACAAAAAACTGTCTACCATGGTCGGGAATATTGAAAATCCGACTGCGGCAGATGGAAAAGCACGGAAATGCATTAAAAAGGCCGATTCACCCGCAGAATGATGGCACAGGAAATTTAGATGAGATGGCGGACAAGGCGTAACGATCATTGCGTTACGACCACTGCGGTCTCGTAAAAAGATAAATGGTGGTCGAATGCAACTACAGAAACAGGCCTCCAAATGTGCCGGTCCTCTCCGCTGCCCTCAATCACATCTGACACGCCCCAATGATACACCCCCTAGTCATTAAAAAACAATGAAATCCCTGGTCATCATGGAAAATACACCTGACGGTAATTTCTCATTCTGACACACCCACATAGCAGAGTATAAAGCCAACCACTCCCCTGACCATCATCCTTTGCACAACTACAGCATTGAAGGGCCATTTACCACAGCTTTTAGGAGAGGCAAAATATTATACAGCATACCATCACACCAACCTACATCAACACACACCAACACTTCCAACACACACACCTGACACACCTCAGCCATCTCCACCAGCACCTTACTCCCTGCACTTCTTCCTCATTTGCACAGCATACACCATGTCACATAAATGCCTAAATTCACAGACAATGAGTTGTCAGTGATGGTAGACAAGGTAATTAGAGTACAACCACATTGGTTTGGAAGCATGGTCCAAAATACCCCACATGTAAGAAAAAATTGAAATGTGGGAAAGGGTTGTCAGCAAAGTCAATACAGTAGGGATCCCCCTGCGCACACTGCATGACATCAAGAAGAGGTGGCATGACCTCAAGGCCAGGGTCAAATACCGTGCCAACAGGAACCATGAGGTGGCTCAGAGAACTGGTGGTGGCCTTCCCATTCCACCACTAACATTCACTGAATGGGAGGAGAAGGTCCTTACCATCCTGCATCCAGAGAGTCTCACAGGAATAGCTGGGGGAGCGGAGGATGGTAAGTACCAACAAAAGCATCCCATCACACTGCCATGTACTGTCTTCCACACCATAGAGCCACACTTTCATGACCTAAATGCATGTATGTACAACACACTCTTTATAACACATTTCTCCCTTATCTACCATTTCCTTCCTCTTATTCACCTCAAAGGTAGCTAGCCATATTTCTGTGGGGGTATGGGTACATACAGGCAGCACTACAACTCCCACCAGGCCCCCTTGAATCACAGCTGAACATGATGGAACACTCCCTCACCCCAGAAGCCATGTGGCGCCATCTCCCTACACAGTGCCACCTAACAGGTAGGTAGTCAGCCTACTAGGAAAGGAGTTGTTGGGACCTGATGACAACACCACAACTCCCACGAGGCCCGCCCTCCCAAACAGCATGGAGCAACTTCCCCACCCCAGAAGCCATGTGGCAGCCATTAGATTCATCTGCTTTACCTTACAGGGAGGTAGCCATCTCATACTCTCTTGCCTCACCCCTGAACAGATTGGAACACTCTCCCACCCCAGAATCCATGTGGCAGCCATCTCCCTACACAGAGCCTCCTAACAGGTAGGTAGTCAGCTCACGCATCCTGTGCTCCTTCTCAGACTGCATGGAGCTATATGACTACCACATCCCTCACTTGGTAGTAAACTCTGTACAGCTCCATATGCCACATCCAGTGCGCACACAGCGAAGCCCACTTAAATGCCACATAAATATCATTTAGAATCAAATAGTCCACTGTGAATCAATGCTGGGCACAACCACCCAATGCACGCAATGTGTAAGTACCATTATATTAAAGAATGAAGGCACATATGAACACAAAACATGCATGGACACACATCAAACAAAACAAATCACATGATGTCAATGCAAAATTACTAAGAGAAATTAGGAAGTTTCAGCATAGATGAAACAGAATCTCTGTGAATTGTAAAATATCCCATCCTAAACCAAAGTGCATGAGTACCAAGTTGGTAGATGATGACATGTCCTTAAAAAACACATTATCTGTACATGTCAAATGGTTGGCATTTACATGTCACCCTGCTAACAAGTAATGTATGTACCTCCACAACATGTCATAATGCTGAAAAACGTGTACAAACCAAGTGATTTTATCGTAAAAAGTTTGATATTCACAACTAAAACCTCCAAAACAGGGTCACCAAAGTTGGGGAGTGTTCGTAACATGCTGCAATCTAACCTCAGATCAACAGGAGATTTGCAATGAACAGCTGGCGAAACCACCACCAACCAGCAGAGCTAGTCTTCCCCCCCTCCCGGAACTTGAACTCACAGATGCAGATTCTCTACGTTTTCTCAGATGAGGAGCACCAACCTGGCCCTGGCCCTGAGGACTCCCAGGGCGCACCCCGTCTCAAGGTCTCACTGTCCCCCCCACCACAACACCATCCTCAACACATCAGCAACAAGTATGCTGATCCCAGCTACGACATTTGCTGCAACCACTTCCACCATCACCACTGCTGCCTGCAACACTGTCCCTAGCTCAGTGGTAACTAAAATCCCACGCCGAGGATGCTGGGGACAGTGTGCGGGTGCGTGGACAGCCAACACCACAGGTCTGTGTCAGCAGGGCAGGTAGGAGGACAACTGGGAGACAATCACTGGACACTGAGACTGAAGCCCTGGCCACTGTCACAAGAGTCCTTGGTGCGTATCAAGTGAACCAAGGACAGATGGGCTAGGTTGTAGAGGAACTGCGTGAGCTCGGCCTGCTGCAGGGGGTCCATAGGAACCCAAATGGGACAACTTGTGGATCTCATGGGCCAGCTTGTGGGTGTTCTGGGGGACATACATGCTGCTCAAATAATGGCTCGCCCCCCCTCCAATGGCCAGCCTGCTGATACTCCCAACACATCAGCCAGGGCCACAGGGAGGGGTGAGCTGTAAGACAATGACTCCTCAGACACCTCTGAGCCTGGAGCAGAGGCCCCTCTGCCAAACGCAAGAGGGGACGTCCGAGAAACACCACAGGAGGATCATGTGGTAAGCACCAACACAAGCCAGGTCACTGAGCCAGCCATGATGTCGCCAGTGTTGCACCGAACATTGACTTTGTTGATCATCCAAACCCACCTTGCCATGTTGATGGCAGGAGTCTGTTGGACTGTGGAATTACGCTATTGTGGTTATAACTCTAATTTTCTCTGTTACCATCACTGACAACTGAAACACTCTGCATTCACAATCAATATGTTATCCACTTTTTCTTTAAACACCATATGCATGAAAATAAACAAAAATAACACGCATGCCTTTGAGTAATTTATCTGTTCAGCAGAGTAAGTACAATGGAAACTTATATTTCAGTGTATCACTGGATGAGATTGTGAGAATCCATTGATGGGGCGGAGGGACCTAGAACGACACAACAAGAAGATAACATTGAGTCGTCATATGAAGTCACCACAGCTACAAATCACTACTGTTAAACACTGTACAAGATTCATATCAGATAACAGTAACCAACAGCATCAACATAGACATCAGTGAAGTGGAAATACAAATATAGTGATGCACAAAGTACCCCACAGTAGTGTACTAACAACAGGGAGCATCCCAAAACATCAGTGCTTCGGCCCTAACAGCAAAGCAAGCAGAAACAGTCATAGTTGATCAATAGTAACTTACACTCAAGGAAAGTAGTTTTGGATGAGCTGTTGTTGCAGGTCATGACCTTCCTCATCACCACTATCCTCGTCCCTCGATGTGTGGATTTGCAGCGGGGGGCTCCTGCTGATCATCATCACCCAAAATCAGGAGGATCTCCTTGCGCAAGGCCAGGTTGTGGAGCATTCAGCATGCGACTATGATCTAAAACACCTTTTGGGGAGAGTAGAGTAGTGCACCGCCACTCTTGTCCAGACACCAAAATCTAGCCTTCAGAAGTTCAAAAGCTCACTCCACTACACGACATGTCCTCCCATGGGCATCATTGTAGCGGACTTCCCCCCTTGGATTCCTTAGGGGGCTCAGCAACCAGGGCCGGTTAGAATACTCTGAGTCACCTAGTTGGAAGGAACACAGACCAACAATGTAAACTAGCAATTTGAGGAGACCAGCATGTCACACATACAGCACACTACTTGACACACCTCACTCACCAACAAGACAGGCCCGCTCTGGATGCAGATTTGCCATCAATTGTGGGATTATGCTGTTATGTATGTAGGAGTCATGTGCAGAACCGGGAAATTTGGCACACACGTGTGATGTGAATCAGTTCCGCTTGGCATGCCACTTGCACATTTGTTGAATGGTAATGCTTCCGGTTATGGTAGATATGCTCATGTGCCTGTGGTGGAACAAGGCCAATGTGGGTTCAGTCAATGGCTCCAACAACATTAGGAATGTGACCACGGTCATAACATTCCCCCTTCACATCTGCCAACTTGTGTCTTCTGGGAAAGTGAATGTAGCTGTCCTTAGGTCAACAATGCGGAAAGGACATCACGCAACACCATGCTGAACATAGGTTGAGACATCCACCTGCGATGGCCACCGTGTACTGGAAGGAGCCAGTGGCAACAAAATGCAGGGCAGCCATCACATTTACTCTCGGTGTCAAAGCTGATGGATATGTTCTGTTAGGCCTCAAATGTGGCACCAACTGAGCAGAAAGCTCTTGAAGGGTAAGCCGATTCAGACAGAATTTCTTAATGATGTCGATATCCTCCATTGTCACCAGGTCTGGGAAAGGCCGATGCACAGGTGGTCTTCTCTACGAATTGTGGCAGGGGACAGATGTAAAAATGAATCAATCAAAGATGAGATGTGGGTAACAGCTTAACTCAGACAACCACAACATTGACTGGACTGTTGAACCCGCTTAATGCACCAGTGACATGCATGGAACCCTTCATCTACTGTAGTCATTCAGGTAGCCAGGGTGTACATACTATCAAATCAATATCAGACTATGTGTATGGCATATGGTACACTGCTACATCAGGTGTCCCCAGACCAGTGGGTAGCTGACAGCACATGTGGCTAACAGCATCACTGCTGAGTGGTATGGAGCTGCTGTCACTGCACAACCTCAAACTTGAGTCCCACTAAGCACTGCATCATGACAAAATGAGCCCAGCCAGTGTTAGCTGGATAACTATCCATATGAATACAGCACTGTGTACAGACATAAAAGCACAATACGCGGTCAGTCCATCATGATTGTGTGAGGAGTATGCATTACCCACATTGGCATGCCCACAGAATTGATAGGCAAATCAACACGAAATTTGTATACATGCCCACATGAATGAAAATGACATGTGAATATGGTCAGACCAATGCATTTCATCACATGTGTACTGCTATGACATGTGTGGGTAGACTTCAGTTAAATGACACACTCTCAAAAGCCTTCACGAGGTACTGAAATTAGTTCTGGTAAATGTGTTGAGATCAGTGATGCAATCCGCAAAGTGAGACTGCAAACGCACAATGTGTGAACAGGTGCGGTAGGGGTGCTCCGCCACTGCGGTCACAGGCATCAGCCCCAATTGAATGATGCAGGATAGCGGTAGAGACATCCTGACCCACTCGGTGTGACACCGCGTATGCGAATAGCATTGCAGCCAATGCGGACCACCATTGAGTTTTGAACATGGCGGTAGGCATGCTCCACCACTTCGGTCACAGACATTGGCCACAATTGAATGATGCAAACCGGTCGGACCAATTGCATCAGCAGAGTACCACTGGCACAACCCTATGGGCCTGTATATGTTTGTGAAATAGCCACACCTGCCACTTGCCCACAGACACTGCTGCCTGCCTTTCATCCCCACCAACTGCTGCTGTACATCATCTCTGGACCCAGAAATGTCTCGTACCGAGAACCTCAGGGCCCTTCCCGTCACCACAGTGGAGCTGGATGTCCTGGTGGATGAGGTCCTTGGCCAGTACGGGCGGCTATATGGTGCTCCAGAGGTACTGGTAAGTGGATGTGTAAACTTTTTTGACTGCTCAGAATGCTCATACTACGAGACTGTACACTTGTTTGTGCCTCTGAGTACAAGCCAATGTTACTGCATTCCAAGTTTTGCAATCAGCATGGCCCATACATGAGGTACAAGTTGTTGCACTTGAGTATGTGTGGAGGATGGCACCATAGACACTGGTGCAGCTCCATGAAATTCAAACATCACACATGTTGTTCTCAGAATGGGTAATGTAAATGTGTGAGACACTGCCTAGCAGAATGACTTCATGTCAATGGGGTGTCTAGCCTTATTCCCCTCTGATCCTTGACTGCATGCAATGATAATATGGACCTAACGTGGTTTAGCAGTAGTACAGTTACACTGCTGACTTGAGGAAATCTCACTCTGTACACAGATTCCCTATAACATGCCATGTAATAGTTCATTAAGTGTACATATGATCATTAGCGAGATGATATGAATTTGGCAGAGGGTACTGATTATTGTGTGTACTGCTTTGACAGTGACCCAATGGAGATGTGCCCAGTCTATACAAGAGTACAAGGCCTGAATCTGTCTAGATTTGTGGCAACTCACCTCTCACACATCTGCTAAATGTACAGTGGACATGTCATCCTTCCTTTGCTTCTATTATGTGTAGAGTCTCACATGTGTATGCAGTGTCATCATTCTCATTGTACATGCATGTGATTCTTGTGATGGACCACTATTTGCGTCAGTGAAAGGCCCTCAGGCCTGTCTAGAAAATGCACAATGTATCATGGCCCCATCACTTAAATGACTTAGAAAAACATATGTGTAGTCCTCCTTCCTACATATGAAGAAGCAATTAGAGGTCTGAGGAGTACACAAAACAGGCCTACACGATGTGACAAGAGAGAGAGAATGTACGATCAGGTTCCTAATTGTCACCTCGATGACACGTGTACCTATGCAATGGTTTAGAACATAATGGGTTGTGTAGTGTAAGACACAATGAGTCTGACCACAACATATAATTTCCAGTGTATTGTCTGTAATGCTCACTCACATAGTGCATCACAGATGAGGGCCTGTTTCACCTTGATCTCTGTGCTGGCACACTGCATGTGTATGAGATGGACATGTAGTCTGTCCATCCTCATAGATGTTTTCATTTGAATCTGCAAACTTGCTCCAAGTGTAGTGTGTGACATGGTCTATGGCCTCTGCTGCCCATTGATGTATATGTGTAGTATGTGTATATATTCCCCTGGCCTGGCACACAATGGTCCTTAACACAGTGTTAAAAGAGTTCCTCAACTTGTCTCCCATGCCTACAGCTCAAGGTCCATCATCATAAGGTAATATGGAGGGCCATCGCCCGCAAGGTGCGGGCCCTGTGGGTCTCAAATCGATGCTACACTCACTGCCACAAGAGGTAGGATGACATCTGCCGCCTCAGCAAAAACTTTGCAGAAATGATGCTGGGGCTGGTCCCTCAAAGTGAGCGGTTGGTGCGCCAGACCATGACCCCACTATTAGCCCGCATTCTGGCAGTGACACAGCCAGAGCTGGATAGATGCTTGAGGGCACAACAGCAGCAAGTTGGGGGTAAGTATAATGCAAAGTGGGACTTTGGGTATGAGTGACTGCATGAATCCCAGACCAGAGCAAGCCAGGACCTCTGAGATGTCTCTTGTGTGATGCCATCGCTTCTAAGTAGCCTCAGTGGCAAGTGTAGAGGTTCAGCATCTGTACAACGTTTAAATTCTCATGTTTCAAAATCATTACCAGTGTCATAGCAAGTCATCTTGACATGTTTTCATCTACCATTTGCTGAATGTTGTCTAAACTGAGAACTTCCTACCCAGGAAAAGACGTTGTGTGAAGTGTGTAGCCCAGAAACATTTATCAGTCTTGTGTGTGCTGGGTGGCTACCACAATAGTGTGCTCATGTGATGATGTGTACGTGGCTAGAGACATACACAAATGTAAACTCAGGATGCAGTGAGTTGGTAGAGGTTACACCGGTCCCATGGGTTGTGTTTTTCACAGATAACAGCATCACTGGAAAATATCTGGCCCAATATCAGCAGCATGGCATCACATGATGTAATTTCCTGCCACAGTGACAGCAAGTGCACACGGGTGCTGATGGGGTAGATGGTGATGATTGTAGTGATGCATTGGCTGATTTGCATTTGCCAATTGTGCACAAGGCAACATGACTGGGATGGTTAGACTATGGAAGTTTGATGCAATGTAGCTAAACCTGGCTATTGTGAGATTGGTTTGGCACTAGGGCTTAATATAGTTGGTTGTGCTTAGTGTGTATGGCAAATTGAGACGTGAGTGAGGTGTTGGACTAGAATTGTAGAATGAAAGAAGCAAATGTTACTCAGAGTGTCAGTCCTCAGTATGTGTGTATTGTGAAGGGGTGTCCACATGCATCAGTGCATGGTGAAGTTGTGGCTACTGCTTTTAATCAGTGAGTGAATTCTTGGCACTTTAATGTGTAATGGATGTCATCAGTCAGCACAACAAAGGGATGTAAGATGACAGACCCTTGCTATTGGCACACATTAGCTGTCCCAATGGAGGCCACTCACAACTTCATCTACAGAAGGCACTCTCATGCCTTGGAGCCAATGACGGCCTGTCAGCCAATTGGAATGGTGTTGGTATGTGACATGTCACAACACATAAAGGCCTTGCATTACATTGCCCTTTTCATGCTATTGTGCATTGTCTATGTGACTACATTGGTACAAAGGGCTTATTTGCACTTCATCACCACACAATATGTGTCCATTTGACATATGCAGCAGTGTGAGTCTCAGAGACTACATCAACTGGCAGTAAATAGCAGTGAGCATCATGTTAGTGTGCATTTAGAGATGTGTGCTGTGCACTTCCATGTAATTGATACATCTACAAAGTTGACCCCAATCTACAACTTTAGTTGTGCTTCAGTCCCCAACATAGTGGATTTAAGGAGGTAATATCACTTGACAATGGATAGGTTCCACTTTGTATCTTTGGGGTTCAGTGAACTCATACTTCAAGTGTGAAAAACACAACATATTTAGATGTGTAACTCTCTAAACTGCAAGCATATATGTGTGCCTACAGACGATAGTATGTAATGTTGAAATTTCAACGCAACATGGAGCATGACTAACCACTAAGCATGTTTCTATGCAACAGCTGATGATTTCAGAAATTTGGAATATGCAGACAGTTTATGGAGTAGTTAACTGTGGGAGTTTCAGTCCAAGTATTTCTGTTTGTATTGCATATGTTTGTGAGGATGCTACTTTACTGAACCTAAGTCTCCGTCTGTTGCAGTATCCACCAAGGGCAGGGAAGGAGAGGGGCCTGATACCGTTGGGGAAGCTACTGGTACAACTGGTCCACAGGAGTACAGCAACACTGAGGGGACCAGTGCCTCATAGGGGGACAGGAGTGCCCTAGAGAATTCCCACCCAGAAACACCAACCTCTACATCTTCAACCTCCAGCCGTGACTCCTCGGTGTTGGCAGGCACAGGCAGTTCAAGATCTGCATCTTTGTCCGCCACACTCCGTCCTGTGTTCATCATCACTGATGCTCCCCAAAGTGCTATCCGTGCCTGCTGCCCTAAGAAGGGTAAATGCTCCTTCCCCCCCAGGCACCGCTGCCTCTGCCTCTCCTGCTGCCCTTAGTGTGGAATCCATAGACATTTTGCAGCAGCTGTGTGTGGGTCAGACTGCACTCCTGAATGCTCTCCATGATCATGACAACTAGTTGTCACAGGTTGTTGCGTTCATGGAGGGCATTAATTCGGACGAGGGTGGCCTGCCCAGAACTGTCCAGTCTTTGTCCTCCACAGTGGCGGTAGTCATTCAGCAGTCCCAAGCTCACAGTTCAGCTCCTATCCCTTCTGCAACCACCCTTCCAGTGCTCCCACCTGACCAGAGCATACACACACCAGAGCACCCAGGCACCCAGTCATCCACACACAGCACACAATAACAGCACTCCAACGAACCAGACACAATACACCATCACCACAGCACACAAAGAGCACACATGACCGCACCACAACAAGCTCCGCACAGGACACCCAAAGACATAAGGAAAAAACCATGCATCCACATTGCATACCTCACATTCCTCGCCCTCAAAGTGCACTCCCATCCCCACAACTAATCTCAAAGTCACACAGACACTTTCCCTGTCTGCTGTGGACCTGGTGCCTGCCCCAACTGCCCCCAAACCCCTTCAGATGACTGTTTCGTCCAAAACTTCCACTCCCACCCACACCCCTGTGAAGCGTGCTAGGAGAGCAAAGTGGGGAGTGTATCTCCGCAACAGGGGAGGCAGGGGAAAAGGCCACCACCACATCAGCATACTACCAGGTCCTGCAAAATCCCACAGGAAGACCCCCACCACCACCTGCTACATGTTCGGGGAAGAGGGAGGCTGTTGGGGCCACCTCACTTCTCACTTGTGGCAATACACTTGGTGGATATCGGATCCCCAAACATTTTAGACCCAGCCCTCCACATGCACCATCAGCCACTTAGCCCCCACACAGCATCTCCGCCTCCCTGTGCCCCGACTCCAGCTGGTCCAACCAGCCCTCAAGCTCCCACATCCACTGATCCCTCTACCGCAGCCAGTTCTCTCCCGCCCAGGTCTAGTCCTCCGACTGGCCCAGACAGTCAGCCCCCTCCCAGTTCAACCTCCATACAATTCTGAAGCCATGTCCCCCTTCCCACCCAATTCCTCCCTGAGCAGTGCCCAGGACTGCCCATTTGATGCTCCTATCCTGGGATGATTCCCATGACAGTGGACTGTGTTGCTACTTTAATGCACACATGTGCTGACTTAAAATTTGGACTGGCCTTTGGCCTAAATGTTTTGCATTTTTGATGCCGATACAGAGTTTATGTAATAAAATGTTATTTATGTTCTGAGCTTTGTCGCTGCCCCTGCTAATAATGCAGTGCAATGTATGTGTATATGTTCATCTGTTACATGCTCTTTATGCAAAAATTCACATTGTCATCTACTTGATTTGCTTTTGCAGATGTTGCCAGAGGTTACAGCAACTTTTGTGCTTATTGATTCAGAGGCTTGATGGTGCCATGATACTTGTCTGTGATGGTCTACTCTTGTCCTAATCATTCTACTATCGGGCCTCTACTTGTGTATACATCGTATTTGGATGCTGTACCACAACAGCAGCAAATTCTATTCACATGATAATTTGACGGGTGGACAGGGTCTGTCATATCTGTTGAATCTATCTTGATGTGTACACACCAGTGTAGATGTGCAGTCATCTTGTGTAGGTCTGGCTTCATAGTCACATGGGTACATTTGAATGTGTGCACTTGAGTACTCATACAGTGTGATTTTCCAGTCATTAGCTGCTGTATTGATGTTTATGTGCCCTTGAGCATGATCCTTACACACATGTATGATCAAGTTGATGAGTGTCTGTTTGTTTACATGATCAGACATCTGCTGGAGATTTTGTGCACATGTATGAGTTGTTTCCGGAGCAATGTGCAGTCTGTCTGTGTGACCTCACAGTCCTAGGGCCCACCTATTATTTTGGCCACATCATCTGTGAGTATGCAAAGTATGTCACTGCAATGTCTGTGTTGTGAGTTTAGTGATCAGCCATGGCTCTTGCTTACCTTTGTTCTCACTTTGCTGACTGGCTCTGGCAAACAAGCTTTATATGTGACTTTTCACATACATTGATGTCACTTTACACTTTATCTATCCACTATGTGGTATTCAAAGTCATACCAGCCCCTAGAATACCATTTGAGGCCCACACATTGTGAGTTACTCCTCTATGTGTTTTTGTTCTGTACACTCCTCACTTGTACAATACTAATGTATTCACCACTTCAGTCAAAAACTGTTCCCCTCCATGCCATGCCAGTGTTTGACCTCCCCACCACTCCATTGTGTGACACTATACTGTGGGAGGATGATCTGTCTCCAGAACCATTGATCCCCTCAGCACTGTTTAAAAGTTATCATGTGCTATTTGAGTCTACTTGAGTGCAGTAATGGTTGCTCATGTACAGTACAGATGAGTTTCCAACATTGTCCTCTAGTCTTGTTTTATGCATTTGTGTTTACCTGAGTTGTGCAGCAGTAGGTGATAGCAGACGTGTGTATCTATTTGCTGGGGTACTGCTACCCATCCTGAGTGTGAATTGATCTGTGTGCTGTGATGATTGGTGGTGTTCAAGTTCAGAGTGTGTCTAATATTGGTTTTAGTGGTGTTCACACATTACTTACTGTGCATGCACTGCTGTCAGTGGATATTGCATTGTCCTTGCCAGGCGTGAGTCCCCCTGATGTCCAAATGAGGTTGCTTTGAGATGTGTTTGGATGTGCATATGTTAAGAATTTGTTGTTGAGGGATGCAGTGTTTGGCTTGTGTTGGATCTTTCTACTGACAGGTCCATGTGTGTGTAATGTTGTCTTTGTATTTGGATGCATTCAGATGGGTTTTGTATTTGTACTGGTCATTTCTTGTGTGCCTGTCACATATGGCACTGTGGAGTGTTGTGTTTGAGCTTATTTTGTGTGCATCTTGTGCTATGGCCTCCTATCTTTGAACAGTGACTTTTCAAGATTGTGCGTGGGAATGCTTGTGCAAAACAATGACACCATTCTCACTTTGTAACCGGTGGAGTGTCTATGGCTGTATTGGCCTATGTGTCTGGATGCACACACTTTAGAGTTATATGTGTCATTTGTTTCTGTTTATTTAGATTAGGTTGGATTATGTTGTCTGTGCAGTTTGTCTGAGGAGAATTTGTTTCTGTTCCAGGGTGGTCAGGGATCAAATTACCTATCCACTCATTTGATGAACATGTCCATGGTTGTGGGACTTCTTTTGGTGTGGCTTGTGATACATGTTGCGTTCAGCATTCAATCATACATCCTTGAGTGGACCTCAGACATTTCTAGATGCACACTATAGTGTAGCATTGGGCACCGGGGTACTCAAAGGAACCTATTTTCACATTTCTCAGAGATAGTCCCAGGTGTAGAGCAGTGAGGGAGGAAGATGGGTAGGTGAGTGTGAAAGTTATAGTTAAGTTTGACAGTCCGGGAGTGTCACCGTAAGCCATGAGTGTTGTGCTGGTGGTATAAACATGTCATATTCGTTAGTACAGATGGGGGGCTGGTCACTATATGCCTTATGAGAGGTCAGCCCATTCTGGTCCAATGCATTACTTGCATTCCTGGTTCACAGTGACACTGCACAGATGATAAGTTTCATATGTTTGCAATCTCTGTGCCACACTAGTATTAATTGATGTCCGCGGTGTAGTGTGACATGTGGTACCTCTTAAATTCAATGTACATATGGTGCCAGTCATTTCTCCATGCATTTCTTGCACTGTGCCTCCACTTTTGGATAGCTTACTTGTTAGCATACAGTGCTTTTAGTTTGTGTATGTGGCAATGTTAGAGTGTTTGAGCTGTATCAAGGTATTAACATGCAGACTGGCCTGTTCAAAGGTTGGTAATCTGCACAGTGAATCTTCATTTATTCAATTACTCACATTTAATCACATGAGTGGAAGGCAGGTGTGAGGAAGAGGAAGGTGTTCATGAGTCTCAGGTCAGAGTTTACTGCAATCAAGATGGACTCTTCATGAAACTTTGGCATTTATTCAATACTTTATAGTTGGTGCTACCTTTGTTGCGGTTGAGTAATGGTGTGGAGGTGTCCTATGAAGCTGGCAGTGTAGTGAGTGTTGTTGATGTACAGGACATATTCTAATGGGGTCATTTCGTGCAGTAGTACACAAGTGAATCAAATGCACACTGGTGCTTCCTTGGAGTTTGCTGTTTGAGTTCGAAGTATTCTACAGTGTTGCATGTTATGGTCTGTCATTATGTGGTATGGTCTACCATTGTATGTGATGAGCCTGGCAATGTCTTCTTGGGGTGCGTGCTGAACTGTGATTATGTGGCAGTGGTGGGTATCTTCATATGTCAACTATCATGGCTCTCTGACTCAGCTAACACCTTGTTGGACTACTGTGAAATACTCATACACACCCTTTTTGCTCTGCCCTCCTCTGTTCATCCTTGTATGTGGACTGACCCTTATTACTCTGCAATTATGTATATTGTCTCTTTTAAGAGACTCTTGCCTCATCCGTCACTCCTGTTGCTATACATTTGGTAATGATCCTCCTGAGATGTCACTGTAGACAGTGTGTCTGCACATGACTCCTTGCAGCAGATATGTTGTGCTAACTCGAGGCTCTTTTATATATTTGTTTGTTGTGGAGGTTGTTATGAGGATCTTGCTAGCCTGGGCCAATGTGCTGAACTTCATTAACAATGTGGTCAAGTTTTTCCACCACTTCACTGCTGCTGTGACGTGACCGCCACGCCCGGGCTAGATGCCATAATTTCTATGGAGATGGGTGCCCCTGATGCTTAGATGACAATATGTCTAGGTGCAAGGCAGGGGTACTTTGAAGATGGTATATGTTCCTGTATCCACCAGGGTGCCCAATGTGGACAGGACACATACACTCATTACGAAAGTTATGTGTTGGTGTTGTACAGGGGTTGAATGCAGGGAGATGTTTTGCACTTGCCTCTGGTGATGACCACAGCGGCATCTTATTTGCTGGTAGTGGATCGGGTACAGCAGCAGAAGGGCTTGTAGAGCAGGATCCTTGACGGCAGGAACGTATAGAGGTGTGTGTGACTCGAGTTTCGCTCACCGCAGTTGTGCTTCCGCCGTCTCAGATGTGCTTGTTTTTCCGCCGCGTACCGATGGGCTATTTGACGCATCGTGATCTGTTTGGCAGTCGGACGTCATTCCGCACAGCGGGGTTTCTCTTTTGGCTCCCTCCAGAACCGTAGCTGAACAAAATTTCTGGTGGATCCGGAAACACTATGATGGACGGAAAATAGGCTAACTTTGCCCATTGTAATATACCGGTTGCGATCGCCGCTTCTGGAGTAACTAAATGGACACCGCCACCGCCAGCACCATAGAGGTGTATATGACCGCCATCGTAATCAGCCCCTTAATTAGCTTTATTATCGAGTACTTTCCCTGAGTTTAGTTTGTTTTGATGTTTGAATAGTAATTTATTATGTTTTATTATCCAGCACTTTCCTGGATTTTATTTTGTTTTGGAGTTGGAATAGTAATTTAATGAGGTTTATTATCCAGCACTTTCCCTGAGTTCATTTTGTTTTGGAGTTGGAATAGTTATTTTATTTGCTTTATTACCCAGCAATTTCCCTGAGTTTTGTTGGTTTTGGAGTTAGGCATAGAAATGTTTTATTGTTTATTACTTATTTCATTTTGTATGTACATTTAAATAAGAAAGGAGATGTATGTTAGTTATTCTTGTAAACATTTTTATTGGTTACACATTTTATTTTTATTTTACAGTTTATTTGTTCTCATTTGCATTTGTTATACATTTTCACACAATATTGAAAACATTACCCAGGTATGTTGATGTTGTTCAAAATGTATTATAAAGTATAATATACATTCATTTGTAGAGTTGGAAAATACATTTTTCATGTAGAATTGGAAAATTAACAATATTTTTGAACACATATTTTTCATGTAGAATTGTAAAATTAATGCTTTTTAATATACATTTTTAAAGTAGAATTGGAAAATGAACAATATTTTTAACATACATATATTTTTAATTGTAAATTTTTACTTTTTTGCAGTATAGTCATGGAATAGTAAAGTACATATATTAATATTTTAAACAATTCGATTTTCATTGTTTATTATTTTTTAGTAAACATTTGGATGTTTTTCTAAACTATTTTTTAATACATTTTATATAATTCTATTTTTTAATACAATTTTATAAAATATATTTAATTGTTTTAAATATTTTATTATTAGTATATTGAATATTGTTTGTATTCAAATAATATTTGATATATATAAAATAATTTACAAATGTATATTGTCATGTTTTTTTCAGTATATATTTTAAGCTTTTTGGTAAATTTACAGTACATGAAATAAACATACATTTTAATATATATTAAATATTAAGGGGTCTATTAGGATGCGGGCGGAAAACCCCTGTGCACCCACCCCCCCCCAACACATTGGGGGCCCGCAATGGGCCCCCGGAGACATCATAATCCTGCCGGCAGTGCTTGGCCCTGATCCGCCACAATTATAGCGGTCGAGCTCCGCCCGCCAGTGAAGCAGGTGGACTGCAACCGGCGGAAAAGTGTTAAGCGGTAAATCACATCGATGCGGTCACAACCGCAATGCTAATCAGACCAGTGGTTTTCCGGGTTTCGGCCATCCACCCGCCATCCTAATAAACCCCTATATGTTTTGTTTTTTGATAATATAATATTTAATATATATTTTATAATTTCTTGCATATTGTTGGAACATTTGTAAAAAAAAAATATATATATATATATATATATATATATATATATATATATATATATATATATATATATATATAATATAAAAATATACATTTCTTTTTTGTATTTTAATGTTATTTCTCCATTGTTTTCTATGGGGAGTAAGTATTTTCTTCATTATTTATTACGCGGCCAGGGGTGCGGCCGTCCCGCACCTGCAATTAGGATGCCCGCCACGATGCTGGAAATGCACGTTGTCCATTTGCATGCACAAGGTGACAGACACCGCGCGGTGCCTGCCACCTTGTGCATGCAAATGCAGGGGGTACCGTAGGTATCCCCCATGTGCACCTCCCACCCCTCCAAAACCCTGGGGGCCCACAACGGGCCCCCATTGGCAAAGACCGAATGCCTTTCTGGAAAGGCTGATCTCCGCATACATCCTGATGTGGATGGCTGTGTCTTGCAGACACCGCCACCATATTAAAGGGGTTGTCTGCCCGGTCGAGGATTTTTTGTGGAAATTAGTTTTTGGTGTATTGTTTTACTATTGTTAGGAGCTCTGTGTATGTGGTGGTCTGTTTATTAGGGAGTAGTGCATATAGGAAGCGTTTGTTAGTATTTTCATATTCACAGTAAATTGTGTATAATAAAGAAAGGCTTGGGGCAAACTTTGAATGTGCCGTCCATCATCCACGTGTCACAGCCTTTAAGTTTTTGTAAGTTAGTATTTGTTGCAAAGATGAGAATTTGTTTTTTATGACTTTTGTTAGCATGGAGAAGGAATTTTTGATCTTTGTAAGTGATGGTATATTCAGGTAATATTTGTATTTCAGCAAAAGTTTGAGGGGTAGGTGGTGCTTGAGCTGTAGCTGTTTTAGTTCGGGAAATTAATCTCTGTAGAGTGGGGATAGGTGGTAGTTGTCCTGGGAACATGCTCAGGTATCATTGTTAGCACATTTTTAAGTATTTGGGTACTTGTTGGTTGTGAGGTGGTACTTGCTTCTCTTATTGTCTCAAGAGCATCTCTAACTTCAATTTCAGTTACATTTGGGGGATGGTTATTGTCTTTGCCATTTACTACATTGGTTTATATTGTAGTGGCTCTACCATAACAAGAGTTAGAGTAATATTTACTGCATTTCCATTGTGTTTTGTTTCCACTTATTTTCTTTTGGATATAAGTGTATCCCAAGTAGCAGAGAAGTAGTTTCCCTTTTTGTGAGGAAATGAATGTTGCTCCCTCTGCCATTTCTTGGTTAATCTGTGAATATTTATTAATTATACTACTTTCAACAATAAACATTGCGTATAATTAATATGTTTACATGATGGATTTTCTTTCTTTTGTTGATGTTTATCCAATTGTTTTTTTTCTGTTGGTATTAGAGCAAAATGTTACTTTTATTAAAGTGTTACATTTTATTGTGTTATTTTATTTATTTAGCTTCTATTTTGATTTAGTTTAATAAAAAAAAACACTTACTATTTTTCATTGATGATTTTTTTCCGATGATTTTGCTGTAGGTTGTAATTTGTAGAAGCTGGCAAGAGAACACCCCCACCCACTACGCCGGCCACACGCTTGACCCCGTCTTCTCCTCCAGCAAGCACATCTCCTTCAGCCACTCCACCGGACTTCACTGGACGGACCACAGCTGCGTCAACTTCAGCTCCAAAAGAACCACGACCCATCACCACCCGCAACAGGCTCCCCGCAGGAGCTAGAACAAGATCACCGACTACCAGCTCACCACCTGCCTCAGCCAGAACCCCCCCGCCAGCACAACGGACCCCAACGAAGCAGCCAGCAACCTCACACAGTGGATCACCATCTGCGCCGACTACCTCGCACCACTGAAGATCCATCCCAGCAGACCCGGCAGCAAGAAAGCCTCCTGGTTCACCGATGAACTCAAGAGCTCCAAGAAGAACTGCCGCACCCTCGAGAAAGCCTGGAGCAACAACCAGACCACAGACAACATGACTGCCCTCAAGCACGCCACCCACAAACACCACCAGCTGATCCGCACCACCAAGAAGACAGTGTTCAAGGAACGACTGGACAACAACGCCCACAACAGCAAGGAACTCTTCAACATCGTCAAAGAGCTCTCCAACCCCAGCACCGGAAACAACGACATCACCCCTTCGCACGACCTCTGCGACTCCCTCGCCTCGTTTTTCCACAGCAAGATTGCCGACATACACAACAGCTTTGACGCACAGACCATGCACCCTACCACTGAGCCAACGCCCCCCACCACCACCCTCTGCACCTGGACTCCGGTCAGCACCGAAGACACCACCCGCGTGATGAACACCATCCACTCCGGATCATCTACCGACCCCAGCCCCCACCACGTCTTCAACAAGGCCGACTCCATCATCGCACCCCAACTCCGGGACATCATCAACACCTCCTTCAACACCGCCACCTTCCCGGAGAGCTGGAAGCACGCCGAGCTCTGCGCCCTCCTGAAGAAACCTACAGCGGACCCCACCGATCTCAAGAACTACCGTCCCATCTCGCTCCTCCCTTTTCCTGCCAAGGTCATCGAGAAGACCGTCAACAGTCAGCTGGCCGCCTTCCTCGAGACGAACGGATCCCTCGACCACTCGCAGTCCAGCTTCCGTGCCAACCACAGCACCGAGACCGCCCTCATCGCAACCACAGACGACATCAGATCCCTGCTCGACAACGGGGAAACAGCGGCCCTCATCCTCCTGGACCTCTCCGCAGCATTCGACACGGTCTGCCACCGCACCCTAGTGCAGCGCCTCAACAACATCGGAATCCAAGAGAAGGCACTGGAATGGATCATCTCGTTCCTCACCGGAAGAACCCAGAGGGTCCGTCTGCCCCCGTTCAGATCCAAGGTCACCAAAGTCATCTGCGGCGTACCACAAGGATCATCATTCAGCCCCACCCTCTTCAATGTCTACATGAGCCCCCTCGCAGCCATCGCACGCCAACACAACCTCAACATCATCTCCCACACCGACGACACCCAGCTGATCCTCTCCCTCACAAACGACCCCGCCACCGCCAGAACCGACCTACACGAAGGGATGAAAGACGTCGCCGAATGGATGAAGAACAGCCGCCTGAAACTGAACTCAGACAAGACGGAAGTCCTCATCCTGGGATCATCGCCCTCCGCCTGGGACGACTCCTGGTGGCCCCCTGCCCTCGGCACCACTCCCAAGCCAACGGACCACGCTCGTAACCTGGGCTTCATCCTGGACTCCTCCCTCTCGATGACCAGACAAGTCAACGCCGTCTCGTCGTCATGCTTCAACACCCTGCGTATGCTCCGAAAGATCTTCCGGTGGATCCCCACCGAAACCAGGAAGACGGTCACCGAGGCACTCGTCACCAGCCGACTGGAACACCCTCTACGCCGGAACCACAGCCAAACTTCAGAAAAGACTCCAACGCATCCAGAATGCCTCCGCACGACTCATCCTGGATATCCCCCGACACAGCCACATCTCCGGACACCTGAGAGTCCTGCACTGGCTCCCCGTCAGCAAGAGGATCACGTTCAGACTCCTCACCCACGCACACAAGGCTCTCCACGACATGGGACCCAGGTACCTCAACTACCGCCTGACCTTCTACACTCCCACCCGCCAGCTACGTTTCGCCAGCCTCGCCCTCGCCGCCGTTCCACGCATCCGCATAGCCACCACCGGAGGAAGATCCTTCTCCTACCTGGCAGCCAAGACATGGAACTCCCTCCCCATACACCTCCGACTGACCCAGGACCACCTTTCCTTCAGGAAGCAACTCAAAACCTGGCTCTTCGAGCAATAGCAGACCTCCCCCCAAGTGCCTTGAGACCCTCCGGGTGAGTAGCGCGCTATACAAATCCTATGATTGATTGATTGATTGATTGAGAAAGATATTTGTTAGTTATATTTGCTTTTTCATTTATTTTAATTTTGTTAATTAATTTGTTGTATTTGTTGGCTAATTTATATACTTAATTTTAGCTTTTTCTGTAATGTTTTTGTTTCTGTTTTCGAAGTTAATTGCTTTGTTGGTTTAAGGTGGACTTTCATTAAAGTGTAATCTTTAAAATATAAAATAGAAGATTATAGTTTTAGTTAGTTTGTTTTGCTTTTTTAGACTATTTATTGTATTGGAGAAATTAAAATACTTAATTAATGCAGTTTTTTTTCGTTGATGTGTTTTGTTGAATTTTGTAGAAGCTGTTAAGAGAAAAGTATTTGTTGGTAATAATACATTTTTTATCAAATGTATCTTTTTTTACTATTTTGGTCTAATTGTTGGTTATTTAATAAACCTACTTTGTATTATAAATTTCTATTATTTTGATTTTGGTTTACTTTTCAAATGTAATGTTTGTTTTGGGGGTTTGAGTGGAGTTGTTGTGAATTATAATCTGTTAAAAATAAAACATTAAATTATAATTTTAGTTTATTTCATCATTTATATTATTAAGTGTTTATTTTTTATTTATTTGTAAATAAATAAATATACTTACTCTTTTTAGTTGATGGAGTGTCCTTAGTAGATGTTCTGGTTTTGTAAATTTTTCATAGAGGCTGTTGAAAAATAAAAGAACTTTTGTTAGCTATGTTTGTTATTTTATTCTGTTTAGTTCTTTTAAAGAATTTACGTAAGTTGTTGGTGAAGTTATATACTTACTTTGTGTTATATTTTATTGTTATTGTGTACGTAAATCATTGTGCTGAAATTTGTAGATGGAATTTTAATGATGTTGAATCTGTTATATATAAAGGTAATTATATTATAATATTTTACAAGTTATTTTCATTTATTTAGTTATCAAGTTTTGTGCTTACCTTTATTGCGGGATGTTTGAAATAGTTTTTTGTATAGTTGCTTTTCGTTTTGTCTTCTCTCTCTCAAATTTTCGTTCTGCCTCCATGGTCGACTGTTATACAGTAAATGTTATGTTAATTATCTGATTGTTGATTCCCGTTGTGAATCCTGTCCCTCCCTGGTGTGGGGCCCGGTCCCGAAGTGAGGTGGAGAAAGACGTGGCCGGATCAGCTAAGATGGCGGATAGCACCCTCTTACGCACACCTCATCCGGGCAGAGAATCCGTTGTGAGGGAGAGTCCTGGGGTCTGTCGCCACGAGAAAGAGCCCACGTCCAGAGATATATTGGCTGCGTTAACAACCCTGTATATGACCCTGAGCCGGGACGCCTGGGATCTGGGAAGAAGGATGGCCGCCATTGTTGTCCCGCCGCTCCACATGGGCATGGTTCAATCTCAAGGAAGCGCTGCTGTGCCCGCCTCTGCGTCAGTTAAGAATGTCCCAGCTGCGCCTACGTTCGTGGAGACGCCGATGGACCCGGTCCGTGATACCGCTTTGGATTGCTCTGTTGTATGTGTGAGTGACTCGTCGGGGCCCTTATCTGTACGGCATCGATCCATAGTTTGGGCTGCCCCGGCGGCGTTTCAACGATTACTGGATTGTGTGACTCTCTCTTCCTGGGTGGTGAGACTGTGTTCGGGCTGGGGGATGTTTCCGGTATCACTACTGACACAGACGGATTTCCGCCATACGTATTCGGCTGGGTTTTGGGGGCTACAGTCCCATGGACTAATGGCGCTGCCCGGTCCGCCCGGATCGGTTGGACCCTCCACACTGTTCTGTATGCCGCTTGATGACTGGCTGCATGTGGGTACTATTGATAGAAAAGGCCAGGGGTGAGACCGTCTGGGACATGGAGGAACGCATTGTTGGCTGACGGTGTTTAGGGGGACGCTCAACGGGGTTGTTATTGATTGCATTGATAATTATTACTTACTGTGGCTATTCTGACCTTGCTTTTATGATGCTTATAGTGCGCGATGGGTGAGGGGGGGGCCGGGTGGTTTGATCGAGGGCCCTTCTCCACATTTTTTCCTTCTTTTTCCCTTTTTCTATTATTCTATATTTCGGGTTTCTCCTTTAGGGCGATAGGCACGCTGCTGGGTGGGGGGGTAGGCCGTAGCCTTCTGCAGGGGTGCAGGGTGGGGGGTAGGGGGAATGGGGTTGTTTATTTGTTCTTTCTTTGTCTCCATGGCCCTTTGTCTTTTCTTCTTCTTGGTGTCGTCGTTTTTCATGTTTCCTACAGTCTGTCTTGTTTTAGGGGCTGGGGTGCTGTTTGCCACGACCTGTATGTGTTGTTTACATTTATCCTGACTCGTATGCCTCGCCCCCATGTCTTTAAGAGTGTTTGCACTCTTTGCAGATTTTTGTTTGATATTGTTATTGTAGGACCATGTATCACCGTATGGCAATTATTCTGATATTTTTTCTTTTTTCTTTTTCTCCATTGTAAAATGAACCCTATTGAATCCTGATTATCACGCTGTACGCCTGAATACGAGTTATATCCTGGATACGTATCTGACCCCGAATTACGGGTTGCTGTATCTTTCTATGTTGCTTTGCTGCACTTCCGATTTGACTAGCGGCCGACCGGAAGGGTTGTAGGCCCATGCTTGTATTTATGTGAAGTGATAATAAAGGTTCTCAAAAACAAACAAAAAATAAATAAAAATTATCTGATTGTTTTTATAGTGTTTGTTTAATTAGTTAGAGTTTTCTATTGGTTTGTGTTTGTTTGTTTTAAATGTATTGGTTGAGATAGCTTGTTTGATTTTTTTAGCTGTTACCTTGTAATTTATTTAATGTTTATTATGTTTATTTATTGTTTGTTTTTATTTTGTTTATTGTTGTTATTCAGTTTCATATATAGGTAAATGTTTTATATTTTTTTCTTTATTATATATAATTATGTTTGTTTATGTTTGTTACTTTTAATGTATCTTTTCTATAATATTTTTTGTTTATTAATTTAGTTTTGCATATTTAATTTATTTGTATCAATTAATGTGGTTAATTTGTTATTATTTTATTGTTTATTTATATTAATTGGTATTTTTTTTATTTTATTATCGTACATAGTATTTTTTATGTTAAAATTTTATTTTCCATATAGTTAAAATGGTTTTTTTTGATGTTTGTGTTGTTGATATTGTTTGTTTCGATATTTTTTATGTGTTATTTTAATGTTATCGATATTTTAGTGTTCTATATTTTTGTCGGCGATATTTTCGTCATCGAGATTTATTTAAACTATATTTCTTTTCGATATTAGTGTTATTTCTATTTTGTGTATTGTGTGTCGATATTTTTGTTTACGATATTGTTGATCCCACTTTTCTGTAGTTCGATGTTATGAGAGTCGATGTATCAGCTATGCATGAAGCTCACCCACTGGACCTCTCCAGGCATACTCAAGAGTGACTGTTAAAATCTTGACAAAGCTGGGGCAGAGACCTCCAATCTGATCAGGCAGTGCAAGGACACACACCACATCGTTTGGCACTGCCCTTGCCACCTCCTTATGCTTGCAGACTGGGCCTGTCACCTCACAAACACCTGCAAGGAAAAAAGAGGTAATTTATAATTAGTGGGTTAGGGAGAATAAGGAACCCCCACTTTTTGAGACTACATAAGTTGAATTCTTGGCAATGAGCTGTTCGGACTAAAGAAGGGTCTCAGGAACCTTTTCCCCTAAAACTATCCCAAGAGGGATAAAAGAGGGAATTTTTTGCATTTATTAATATCTATTGTAGAAGAACGGAAGAGGCTGTATTTTAACATCATCATGATTGTTACTTGGGAGATTAGTGTATTACATGGAGTGACCTCCAAATATTATGTACAATATTGTGTTTTGTGCCGAAGGAAAGAATGTTTTCTTTCTTTAGTGAAAGCACTGCCTCCAATTTTATTTTTTTATTGATATTGGTTACTTTTTGATTTCTGTGTCTAACCCCACACCACCTCACTGACTAAGCCTTGGGCTGTTCGACTTCACTACCCTAAGGCCTACTAGTCTACCTCATTTCAATTAACCTCATTTTGCCACCACTGACACCACACCGTGCTATATAGAAGGCAGAGGTTTCAGTTAAAAAGGCCCAGCTGTTGAAATGGTAATGGTGGAACGCAATTTGTACAAATATAATTTGAAGAACTATACCACAAATATCCCACGTCAAAACCTACCAATCTGAAGTGTCACCATCCAAGCCTCATTGTAACACTACCTTGCTCATCCTATGGAACTTATATAGAATTCTCACAACATTAAGCACTTGCAAGATGACATCAAGCCATAGCATCTTGTGAAACACCAGCAACATATTCCTTTTACAGGACAGGCCCTGCAACACATCACAACTTCACAATCACTTTGAAAAGTGTAGGTCAGTGATTGAGTGCAAGGTAAGATGTTTCTATGGACAAGCTAGGGGCACGATGCCTGGATATGTTTTGAGCGGCAACATGCTAAGTATGGGTGTGTGCAGAATATGCAAAAGTAAACAAATGTGCTACAAAATACCACTAACAACATTTATATGCTGCAAAATGTCCATTTTCATGTTAAAATATTTGATAATCAATGGTGTAATATCCTGATGTATCTGCCTTGGCCACTTTCAGTGCTGTCTATACTAAACAAAGTACTACAATTTAACACTTCTTCTTGTGCATGTACCTTATGCATAGGGTGCCCAGCTAAAATGCATGCCAATGTTTAATTAACAAAATCATTACCAAAGTAATGAGGCCTGCCCTGCAGAAAGACATTTTGGTACATTATTTATTTAATGAGCACTAGCAATGATTATCACACACTATGGGGCCCCATTAGGATGACGGGCGGACATTGTCCGCCCGCCACCCTATCGGAGAACGGGACCGCCCGCCATAAGGGCGGGGGTTCCGTGGGGGGAATTAGGATGTGCCCGCCACAGTGGCGGGCACATCCTGTAGTTTTAGCATTGTGGCGGGCGGTGCACTTTGCACCGGCCGCCAAAATGCTAAAAATGCTTTTTCGCATTTGCATATGCAAAGCGGCAGGCACCGCGCGGTGCCTGACGCTTTGCATATGCAAATGTGGGGGGGTACCATAGGTACCCCCCTGTCCTCCCCCACCTCTGCCTACACCAGGGGGGCCAGCAGGGGGCCCCCGCAGCAAACACCGCCTGCCTTTCCGTTGCTGCATTGCCGCCACGGAAAGGCACCTTTCCCTCAGCATCATAATATGGCTGGCGGTGTCCATTGGACACCGCCACCATATTATTCCCTTTCCGCCGCGGTCGCAAGGCGACCGGGGCGGAAAACAGGCGGGCGGTGTTTTTCACCGCCACCATCCCCCCGCCATCCTAATATGGCGGGGGCATTTGGGCTTGCGATGTCGGGTGGATTGCTTCCGCCAGGCCGGCGGTGGCCACCGCCAGCCTAGCAGAGGCAATCCGCCCGACATCGTACTGGACCCAGATGTGCATCCACTGTAGCATGGTTTGCAGCCATTATACACTTTTTCCTGAATTGCTAAGAGACATAGGTTCCACTAGCAAGCTTTCTTTGGCTACAAAAAGCGGGCAGAGAAATCTGTGGGGATTAACATCAGAGGCTGTGATATTACGGGGTCATCTTCTATTATTACCACAGCATATTCGAGTAATACCGGAGATGTTTTCATTAGGCCTCAATAGTGAACTCTGCTTAGTTTTTCCTCATTCGCCAAAGTCAAGTTGGTGAGCGCGAGCGAGGAAAATCCACCTCCCGGCGAGATTTCTCAATGTGGGTGGTCGGATTTCTCAACACAGGCGGGTGCTCGCGTTGAGAAACCTTCCAGTTTTGTTACGAAAGCTGCAGCTCGAGTAGAAAATCTACTCAAGGGGCAGTAAAGAAGGTCCGCCCTTTTGCGCTGATTTTACAGTGTGGGTAAACACCATGCGCTGAAAATCAACGCGGACTTCTTGATCAAATGCACTCCATCGCTTGCGAAAGTCTGCATAGTGCAGCAGAGTTTTTTAGTCACTTCACGGAGTTCCGCTTAGCAGAATTCCATGCACTGATCTCAGACCGAGAGCATTCATGATGATTTGTCCCGTGTTGAACGGGACCTGCGGGACATCAACTCCACCACAATAGACAGCGCTCAGGACTCCAATTGTACAGGTGCTTTATTCTGCTTCAGGAATTTCTTGACCTGGCAGACCGAGAATTGGCCTTTTTGGGTAGATATGCCTGTGCAGCCCGTTTTTCAGAAGTTGAGAGGCCCAGCTGTACCCTTGCGCTACTTTTCTATAACAAGTCTCCTCACAGAGGGTGGAACAACCATTGTAGATAGCCCCAGTATAGCCCAGACATTTCTAACCTACTATCAACAATTATACACCACAAGGTTGTCAGACAATACTGAGGTGATTGGCGCATACCTGGCTGAGATAGCAATGGTGTGGCTCACTGATGGGCAGCAGCAATTTTTAGCATCCCCATCACATGTGAGGAAATCATGCAGGCATTTGACGTCTGTGGAGGATCTAAGGCCGTGGCCTCTATAGACTCACCAGTAATTTGTATAAGGCATTCAAGCATATCCTAGTCCAAAACCTCTCAGAGGTTTATTTGATGCACTCCAGGATGTATTCTTCAACCCACCCTACGTGAAGTGGTCATTACTCTCCTCCTTAAGCCTGGTAAACCAGCTCACCTCTGTACTTCATACAAACCATTGTTCCTCCTCAACAAAATACTCGCTAAAGTTATTGGCTCTGCTCATGGAGCAAACAATTTTTCTGCTCCATACGAGTTTTGTGCCGCATCTATCCACTACCATTAACCTTCGCACTAGCCGCTCTAGCCCTTCTTGATGCAGAAATAGCGTTTGATTCCTTGGAATGGCTTTTTTTGAGAGCGATGCTAACCACATTGGGAATCCCGGATTTTGTGACTTCATTATGCTTCTATATGCAGGCCCCAATGGCCTGGCTCAGAACCAACAATCTACTCACTGACGCCTTCCTTGTTTCTAGTGGCACACGTCAGGGCTGTCCCCTTTCCTCCCTGATTTTTATTAGAGCCCTAGATCCCCTGATTTGCCATTTGCACAGAGGACTGTGATTCCGCCAAGGAGCGCACTTAGCATCTGTGTATGCAGATAATTTTATTTATTTATTTATAATTACACTTGGTTAAGCGCACAGCTACCCGAAGGTTTCCCGGCGCTAATATTCTCCTATTTGTATGGGTCCTCCCCACGGAAGTCCCTCCTATTATTTGAGAAATATTATAATATGGGGCTCTTCCCATAAACTAGAATAAATATGAGCCTTTCCCTCTCACGAATGCCACTGCTACATGCACCCTAGAATAACCGCTCCGCTGGTGCGTTGATCCCCGTAAATATCTTGGAATTGTCCTCCACAGGCAGAAGGAGGAGGAAATATGCAAAAGCTGTGGCCCTGCAGTTGACAAAAGCACTGCCAGGATCAACCAAAGGATCTTGTTGCCGCTGTCTAATGTGGGACAAATTGCCATTATTAAGATGATGGTGCTTTCTTTACTCTATTCTTAAACATTCAATAGCATTGACCATCTCCTTTTTAGTATGCTGTGATGGAGCAAGGTTTCATAAGTACAGAAACTGGCTTGTATTCAATCCTCTCGAAATAACATGTAACGAATTAACCAACATGTTTTGTGAGTACTAAAACCGCACAACACAACATTTCTAGTAAGTAGGGGAAACTTGTGTATGTGTTTTTACTAACAGTAACCCAAGTGCCCTAATATGGCACTCGGGTTACTGTTATATGGTGGGAATTTCTTGCAGCTGCGCACTAGTGCCAAGATGGCCGCTTCATTCTTTACATATTAATGCACATGCTCCTGCTCGAACTAAAACTTGTGTGTTCTGCTTAACTATTAATGCTAGAGTTAAATTAAAGTAATGGGGTTAGAGTAGGAATAAGTGGTATACAGTGCATTAATTTATTTTTGTATTCTAATGTGTCTCTCTGTGACTTTTCAATAGCTCGTATATTGGGCCTGAAGGGTGACTTGAATCGCCATATTGAAACCCCTCTGCGCTTGTGCTGGGAACACTCAGGGCATCATTAGGATGGTGGGCAGACTTTGTTCCGCCGCCATCCTGACGTAGAAAGGGACCGCCGCCATAAGTGCGGTGGTCCAGTGAGAATCATTAGGATGCTCCCACCACACTCACGGGCACATCCTGCATTCTTGACATTGCGGCGGGCGGTGCTTTCAGCACCGTCCGCCGCAATGCCAAAAAGGCATGTTGTGTATTTTCATGCACAATGTGGCAGGCACCGCGCATGTTGTGAATGAAACTGCAGGGGGGTATCATAGGTACACCCATGTGCACCACCCTCCCCACAACTTCCTGGGGTCCCGCTACGGCCCCCAATTGTAAAGACCGCGTGCCTGTCTGTGGCGGTGATAAGGCAAATCTCTGCATGCATTATAATATGGATGGCGGTGTCTAACAGACACCGCCACCATATTAAAACCTTTTCCGCCCGGTCAACTCAACGACCGGTCGGAAAACCGGCGGACGGTCTTTCCGTCCGCCGGGGTTCCCCCACACTAGTAATATGGCGGGGGAATGGCATGCGGGCGAGATAGAATGTCGGGCGGATCGCCACCACCATGCAGGCGGTGGCGATCTACCCGACATTCTAATGGGGCCCAAAGAGACCTCGAGCAGTGGCATTGAAACCTTGCCAAAGACTGTCTTATGCGCCTACGAAACTCATCCCATGACCTGGGAGAAGAAAGACAACTTGCAAATTTGTTAAACATTGTATACTAAAATGAAATAATGTTGCTGGGTGGAATAAAATCATGGGAAAGTAAGTTATGGGCGGGAACATTGATCAACTATATCAAATTGAAAATGATCTCATCTTAGTATGGTGTGATGACCTCTCCTCGTCTTTCTGACCAATCAAATGAAGGGAACACATAGAATCTGCAACATTAAGGGGGTGGTACGCACTCTGAAAATAGTATAAGTAAGGTAGGCTTATGTAGGGGGGAGAGTGGACCACTTGTCCTGTGTCACCAGGGTCTCAAATAACGTGGCAGACCATCATTGTAAAAAACCCATATATACGGACACAGGCGTTGGGAAGTATATGTTGATTCTCCGCCTTTCTGTACCATAACAGCATGATCATTGGGTCTTTTCCTTTGTTCATTATGCTGACCGCCACATGGAGGAAGACCAACTGGGTTGACAGTAGTGGCCGGAAATCCAAAAATGGGTGTGTTTGTGCTTTAAAAAAGTGAGTTAAAATTCCTAAATTCAAGTCTCTTGTGTTTTATTCTTGAGGCATGTGAAGTAGGAAACTAAAAACAATGAGGTGTGTGTATAGACTTAGTTACTGGCCTATCGCACTGGTGATCGTGGTCATCATGGTCAACATATTTCAGCCTCTTGGGACCTCTAGAGGCTTTTGTCAGGACCAGTAGGTTAAGAGCCTAATTGTAGCTCTTAATGTGAGGTAAGGGGGTATTTATTACTCACCACCTTAGTTGGTTAAGGTTAGATCTATGGTATATGTACCTGAATGGAAAAGAGTAAAGAAAAACATTGTAGAAAAACATTGTGTCATTAGTTGATAACAAGTTTAAATCTCACAAGGCTGTGACGGTTTATCTAATTATCTTGTCCCTGGGGATCCAATTTGTAATAGGGTACATATAGAATGATGGGCGTTCTATTCACACCAGTGTGTGTTGCAGGGCTAGAGATGGCTGGAGATGGGTATGACAGGGAAATGATGCATAGGTCAAGGTTAAACAGTTCTTTGTAGTAAGCTGGTCAGACTAGTATTTGGAGTACTGGTGGATGGTCTCCATGTTATGGATGTAGAAGAGATCTTTATGCAGCATCTTAAGGTTGCTATAAATTCATGTATGTGAGTCCCAATGGAATTGTTACATTGTGATTAAACATTGGCTCATTCCTTCAAAAGTGCTGCGTAGTAAATTAATTAATGGCCGCCGTGTCATTGCTCGCTGTTAGCCAGACAGTGCTCGTATGTGCATACGTGGCAAAATAATGGTATGTTCACGTGTTTGGGGTGGGTCCTCTATCTTGCGGCGCAAATTTATACAGCGAGCCGTGTAGACGGAGGATCGTAGGTGTGCTCATTGTTACATTGCTGGCATCACTCTACCTTATACATAAAAGAATCGGAAACCTTATTGTTCTCGTGTGTCAAGTTATTCAGAGTTCGGCATAATTACGTTAGATATTTAAAACATTTTTACCTCCGAATTCGTAGTAAATAGTTGCGTCGGGGTGCCAGCGAGTCAGGAGGACCTCTTACTGATGAGGAAAAAAGGGGGAGGAATGAGGTTAGTAACCTTTCACTCACAGTTACTGATTCTTTGATAAGTGTGCTTCTTCGTAGCTTACCGGTGCTCGGTCTGAACAACTTGTTCTGACTCTGTTCGGGGCTCCCGGGTAACAGGGCACCTTCTGTCTCAGTGATCTTGTGCCACTGATTAAGCCATACACGGGTGTAAAGCCCTACATTTTTCGTCATATAATTACCCGGAGTATCTTTGGGTGGTGCCTCTTCTCCCTCTCTAAAAGGTATTGTCACTCCTCATCTAAACAAAACTCGTAAGATTTTTAAGAATTAAATTTTCCAATAATAAAGTCGATAATCACAGCCAGAATCTTGTTTTCAGACTAGGAAACAATTTTTCATCTACAATTCTTGTTCTGAATCAACAATTCTTCACACACAATTCTTGTTCACATCAACAGCCAATGCTAGCCTACAACGTAAACAACCAGTAGCAGCACGGCTCCACACCAGCCAACCAATCTCAGAGTGGCACACTGTGAAGTCAATCTCACTCCTCGCAGCAGTTCACCCTTCTTTACAATTTTCCATGAACACTCTCTTCTCAGCACTAAGTACACAAAACAAAACGCAAAAGCAATATCAACAAACAACTGTGTCTGCTCCACTAAAGAATTAATAGTATTCAATCACACAAGAAACAATATGTCTAATTCACACTTCGAATGAAACCTCGGCCTGTGGGATTTCACCTGGATTAAGCTCCCCCCTGCGCAAAACCAAACACACCTTACTCTCACACAAAGATAGATGTCCCTATCTCAACTGTGAAGTCAACGACGTCTCACAACAAGCACCACAAAACTCAGCAGACAGTTGCAATATAGTGTCATGTACACTTTTTGATATCATCCAGGGACCTTAGGCTACATCGAACCCAATAACAACTTCAACTACTCCATATGAAGCGCCACATTCATACAATATTCAAAACATCTCAGCAAAACACCAAACAATCTCCATAAAACTTCAAGCTAAGCATAAGCCATTACAACTAGTGCCCTTATTAATACTCACTCCACTGCTGTTCCGAATCTGTAATGAACCGCTGCAACTCCGCTAATCCTCCAAACCGAACTATGGACTGTAGGGGCTGGGACTAACGTAGAATAATGTATTCTAACTCCCCCAACTTCAGGATCTAACCATCCTTCCCCTGTTACCATCTGCTGGAGCACTGGGTTATTCTTACCACTTACCCTGCGATGAACCTTTCTAAATGCCTGAGAGGTAAGGAGGAGTTAACAGCAATTCAGCAAATTCTATTTATAGTGCATTCCATTTGGCCACATGTTAAGGACCTGTAATCAGGCAGGAGGGTTAAATAAGGCTTATTAAAAATTGAGAGGGGAGGAGCTTGGCGGGCATCCGTGATGGCCGCGTGAGCACAGCGCTCCCCGGACCCCCGCCGCTCCCGGCATAATATCCTGCATGAATCCTGATTTTTCGCGAGGATTTGTATAGAGGACGTTGGGCTGATCTACCTGGACCTTTCAGAACTTTATTTTGACACCGGGTGCCTGAGTTATGGTGAATTGGACTTTTGGGCTCCGCCCTTGAGGTGCGCCCGGGACTGGGTGAGGTTCGGTGGCCGTCTTGGAGTTGAACAACAATGGCAGGGGGATTGGACTTGTGGGTCCCCTTCTTAAGTTTCGGTTTCGATTCTGCCTCTGACTGGGACATCGGTGAGAGGGTCGGGCCAGAGCTGGTTCCAGGACACGCGTCGGCTGTCGGGCCTTTGGCTGGACTATTCTTCTATTTGGCTGCCCCTCTCCTAGTGATACCCTTGTTGTGGTCCTTTGGTCCCGAGGCCTCCATTTCTGGTGCCCGGTCCGTTGACCCTGGTGAATCTCCCTGTGACGCATCTCCAAAATGGCGGGCAGAGGGGACCGGGAGACGCGCAAGACGAAAACACCTCTGCGCGGGGGTCCGGTCCAATCTAATGTTATGGACCGTTATACCCATTCTAAGGGGTACCCCGGAGCTGCCCTGCCCGGTCCCAGTGCGTCTGACCACGTCGTAGATGCGTCGACGGAGCCTTCCTTGCAGGACATCATGGGCGCCATTTCTGGCATGAAGGAGTCAATAGGCCAACAGTACGAAACCTTGGCCCACAAAATTGACACCGTGGCAATCGAGGTAAACTTAATTTGAGCCGATCTCTCCAAAACGAACGAAAAGGTGAAGTCGTTGGATATCAAATCATCCAGCCTCACAGCGGACGTCTCTGAGATACAGACGGAGATTGGCAATCTCCGTAGGGTGAACGATTTCATGACCCGGCGCTTGGAAGATTTTGAGAACAGGGCACGTCGCTGTAATGTTCGCGTGGTTGGTGTGCCGGAGAACCCAGAACCCCACTCGGTTGATCTCCTGGTTGAAGACCTGATCCAGAACCACCTTTCCCCATCTGGCCTTAGTAAATTTTTCGCAGTGGAGCGTGCACATCGTGTTCCGGGGGGCCAGGGTAAGCCAGGCGCCCCGCCGAGACCTATTGTTGCAAAGCTTTTCCACTATAGAGATCGGGACGCTATCCTACAGGCGTCGCGGGTGAAGGGCCCGGTGGCCTTTGAGAATGCCACGGTGAACTTTTATCCGGACTTTTCCCAACAAGTTCAGAAGCAGCGGATGGGATTTCGTGGTGCCAAGAAGCGCCTTAGGGACATGGGGATGCGTTACGCTATGCTCTTTCCGACCAGGCTGCGGGTTGAGTATAATGACCGAACTTTCTTCTTTGATCGGCCGGACGCTGTGAATGACTGGCTAGACTCCTTGCCTAGCCGACCTCCTGAGACTGAGTCCGATGCCCACCCGGGCGGTGCTGAAGGTGGTGTAGAGAGCTGAACATTTCGTTTATGCCTGGTGCCTTGTTTTGAATAACTCTTCCAGGAGTGTATGCCTGTGTTCCTCTATTGCTTATGTGATTTGATGTATGTTCTCTTTCTCGTCATTGGTCTTGATCGGGGTGGCGGGTGGGACGGAGCCTTTCCTCCTCCGGGGTCTTTGTGTAGAATAGGGGTTCTTGGGCGACAGGCACACTGCAGGTTGGGGTGGCTTTTTAGCTTTTTGCAGGGGTGCAGGGTGTTTTCTTCTTGTTTGGGGGGTGGGTGGTTCGGGAGTTCGTTGTTTGTGTGTTCTGTTTTCAAGGCGACTTTATCCTGTATTTGAAGAAGTTTCTGGTGTCATGCTCATTGGTGGGGGGTTTTGGCTTTGTTGGGTGGGATGGGGGGTAGCGGGTTGAGATTTGTTTCGTGGAACGTTAACGGTCTGGGAGATCGTATCAAACGAAGTGTGGTGTTGAAATGTATACGACGTTTATCTCCTGATATTGTTTTCCTGCAGGAGACTCATTTGGTAGGCAATGTTTGTCATGCAATGAATAGGTGGGGCTATCGCCTCGTAGCACATTCGGGGTTTACCTCGGGTTCTAGGGGTGTGGGTATCCTTGTTCGGGCGTCCCTCCCCCTAGCTATTGATGATGTGATTCAGGATGATCGGGGGCGATATGCGGTCCTTGTGGGTCGCTATGAGGGTCGTGCCCTCTCCTTATTTACTGTTTATGTGCCCCCGGCTTGCAGACTTCTACCTTTTCTGATTTGGGCCGTGTCTTGTTGGACCTCCCTGATAGTACTCTCTTTCTGGCTGGTGATTTTAATTCGGTCTTCTCCGGTCTCCACGATCGCCACCCCCCTAGAGATACTCCTGCGGCCCAACAATGGTTGGGTGGATTTTTGGATACCTTTGGCTTGGTGGATTGCTGGAGGCTTTTGCATCCTACTCAGCTTCAATACACCTTTCATTCTGGGGCCCATGGGAGTCTGTCTAGGCTGGATTATTTCCTGATGCCTGCGGCTCAGTCGCCTGCGGTGCGTGAGATTGTACACCTACCCAGGGGTATCTCTGACCACTCTCCGCTCTGGCTTCGTTTTGAGGTTGGAGTGGAGGCAGTGGGCCGGGTGGCTCCCATCAATCCGTGGTACCTTACCTCCCCCGAGACCCGCAGCCTTTTGCTTAAGTCTTTGGACGCGTATTTTCTGGATAACGAGGGGTCGGTTTCCTCAGCTGTGTCCCTATGGGAGGCCTTTAAGACGGTGATTCGTGGGCAGGCCCTCTCCCTTATTGTTGAAGCTAAGAGGGCGAGGAATAGGGAGGTGGTGGATCTTGAGGGAGAGATTTCTGCTTTGGAGGATGCTTTGGAATCTGGTGTCACGTCTGCGAAACTCCACGCCCTGGGTCTGAAGCAATTTGCCTATAAGTCCATGGTCACGGATGCTGCTAAAGTGATGTTTCGGGAGCAACAGGGTCGTTTGTATGATGTGGGTGACAAAGCGGGTAAATTGTTGGCACGGCTGGATAAGAAGGAGAGGGCTAATCGTGTGGTGCCCGTGATTCAGTCTTCGAGTGGTGAGAGTGTGACGGACCCGATTGGGATAGTTCACCGTTTTGCTGAGTACTACCGTGTGGTGTATACCCCTGTGTCTGTGAGAGATGTGGCTGACTCTCGCCTTCTATTGCGTGATATAGCTCTGCCCGTTGTTTCCGATTTGGATCGTGCAGCGTTGGAGTCCCCCTTTACTGTTGATGAGATAGCTACTGCCATCCGTTCACTCCGTTCGGGCAAAGCATTGGGCCCGAACGGGTTGCCAATTGAACTGTACAAGTTACGTCCCGACAGGGTGGCGCCATATCTTCGCGCCATGTTTCTGGAGTCCCGGGAACGGGGTATTCTCCCTTATGATCAGCGACTGGCCACGATAGTTGTCATCCCCAAGGATGGTAAACCGCGGGACCTTTGTTCATCCTATAGGCCCATATCCCTGCTAAATGTTGAACCCAAGGTATTGGCGAAACTCCTGGCGTCCCGCCTCCTGACAGTCATTGGTGGCTTGGTCCATCCAGATCAATCCGGATTTATCCCGCATCGCAACACGGCTCTGAACCTACGTCGTCTTCACGGCGCGATTGCGAGGGCGGGGCTTCTGACGGAGCCGGCCATTTTGGCATCGTTGGATGCCTCAATGGCTTTTGACACTGTGGAGTGGCCTTATCTTTGGGCGGCTCTTGAGAAATTTGGTTTCGGGCCTGAGTTTATTGGTTGGATCAAGTTATTATATGCGGAACCTCTGGCACAAGTAGTGGTAAATGGTAGAGTTTCGGCCCCTTTCACCCTTGGTAGGGGTACCCGTCAGGGATGCCCCTTGTCTCCGTTGCTTTTTGCACTCGCCTTGGAACCATTGGCTGCTTGGCTTCGGTGGGAACCTTCGCTCAAGGGGATTCGCTGGTCTCCGGACTTTGAGGACCGCGTTTCGCTTTACGCGGACGACATTCTTTTATATCTCACCTCCCCGCGTAAATCTCTGTCTGTCTTATTTGACGTTCTTACTTCATTTGGTGCCAACTCAGGCCTCGTTATTAACTGGGCCAAGTCCTGCGTGTATGTTCTTTCAGGTGTTTTTCCCCCATTGCAGACTTCCTATCCAGGTGGTCCAGTCTGGCTTCAAATATTTAGGGATTTTTATTACGTTGGACTCCTCGCTCCGATTTGAGCGTAATCTCCTCCCCCCTTTGCTTAGATTGCGACTGGACGTGGCCCGTTGGCGTAGGCTTCCTTTGTCTCCTCTGGGCAGGGCGGCCCTGTTTAAAATGATGTCCTTGCCGCGGTTCCTCTACGCGCTCCAGAACTCCTATGATACTATCCCCAAGACCTATTTCCGAGAGATCGAAAGTCTTCAAAGGCAATTGATTTGGGACGGGCGTCCGCGTATTGCCCTCGCGAAACTCACCATCCCTTGGTACGACGGGGGCATGGCGCTCCCCGATATCAAGCGATATTATTGGGCTTCCCAGTTGTCTGCTATTAATCACGTGATGTTTTCACCGGGTCGAAATCCTGCATTCGAGATGGATAGACTCCAGCTGCCGGGTGGGGACTTTAATAGAGCGCTTTATTCTCGATCAGCCGGGCGCCATCTTGTGGGCCCGTCCAGGATTGCAGTAACTGTGTGGCGAGCCGCGAATGTGAGTTTGGGGTGGGAGGATCGAATGACGCTGGCAACGCCGCTTTATGCCTCGGAACGTCTGTGGTGTCTCTGGTCTACTAAGGGCTTCGACCGCTGGGATATGATTGGGATATGTAAGGTGGGTGATGTATGTTCGAAAGGGAGTGTGAAGTCGTTCCAGGCCCTCCAGGCGGAATATGGTTTGAATGGTAGGGAATTTTTTCGTTATCTGCAGGTCCGGCACGCCCTCGCCTCAGTCTTGACTCCTGATAAGGCCCTGCCCGAGTCTTCCCCCCTCGAAGATCGTGTCCTTGATGGGCACCTGCCTGATAGCACTATTTCCCTGATCTATAAGAAGCTGATCAATAATTGGGCGGACTTATTGGTCCGACTTCGGGAGGCTTGGGTTGGCGATGGGTTGGAACTGGACGACGAGGATTGGCAATCGGCACTCTCTTCTCCCAAGGAGGTAGCCATTCCTGCCCGTCTCCGTTTGGTTCAACTTAAAATCCTTCATCGAGTGTATGTCACTGGTCCGCGTCTGGTGACGATGGGCTTTTCCTTGGATGGGTTATGTAGGCGTGGTTGTGGGTCGAGTGCTACCTTTTTACACATTCTTTGGGAGTGCCCGGTTGTGGCGGCTTACTGGACTGCTGTGCTTGAGGTGATGACTGCTGTGACTGATGTAGCCCTGCGGCCGGAGCCTCGACGATGTCTGTTGAATGTGTGGGAGCCCACTGACTACTCTGTGGCCCAGACCAGATGGGCTACCTTGGGTTACATGATTGCGAAACGGGATATTGCGCAACTCTGGGGCGCTTCCAGGCCCCCTGAGGTCTCGAAATGGGAGGACAACATGGACTGGTCCATGTTTCGTGAGAAGACTGTTTATGTGGCCAGGGGCAGACCCAGGGCGTGGACGAAGATTTGGGGCCAGTGGAATGAATATCGTGGGGAGATCTGTACCCCTCCCCTTGTAGGCACTACTGATGTTGTCCTATCTCCCTAGGCGAGCGTTCCCGGAACCCTTTCATACTGTCTTTTTTGAATTTCCGATTCTCCCCGCTGCTCCCCCCCCCGACCTTGTTAGAGCCTCAGGGCTCTTGCTATGTTCTCCTGATTGTAGACCATCCCCTCCGTTCTTTGGGCTGACCTTGATTACCATGCATTCGCCTTTTTAGTGTTTGTTTTTCTTTTTGTATAAAATAAAAATGCAATATGCTCTGTGATATGTTGGGAGTAATGCTTTGTGCTGCATTTGTGCCTGACCACGGGTGTACATTTCTAATTCATGCCTTGTGCCTTATTATTAGCGGCCAGCCCGTGAGGTTGTAGGCCCATTCTTGTATTTTTCTATGCTTGCTCAAATAAAGGTTTTTAAAAAAAAAAAAAAATTGAGAGCCAAACTAATGTGTATAAATCTCAAGAACATATTGTAAAGATGCAAAATCACCACAGGATATCCAAAGTGTTTAATGAAATTAAGTCTGTAATAAGCTGGCTTTCTATATAGTGCACTAAAATGAAGCACACTGTGCAGAAAGTCCAGTGGGTCCCTTACTGGTACATAGAGGCTAAATTAGATAATACTAATGCTCTTTTTGTGGTAGTGTTGGCGAGCACTTAGGCTTATCAGACTGTAGTGCTAAGCATTTGTTGTACTCACAAAAGCAACAAATGAGACACACAGTCAAGAATAAATCTGAGAATAATTTATAAAAAATAGTATAGATTTTTAAGTAATTTTTAGGACCAATAACATAGTTCTAAGGTAAATACTTTCAGAGTTGCGATTTCTCAAAATCTGGAAAATATATCACTTCTGTGCACAATTATGCACCATTGGAAACAATGGGTGGGGAAGCAGAAAATGGATATAAAATTTGGCAATGATGTCACAAAGTTCACCTTCTCGTTTTAGGTTGATGTCGGAATCAGGTCTAAAGTCCCAGCAGGAGAAGTTCGGAAGCATCTCGGTTTGGCTGGAAGCAGAGTGCTGAGGGTCTTGGAAGCTTGTGTGCAAAGATGAAGGGGCCACTTGAAAACACACTGCACGATTGGTTTCAATGGAGAGAGGAGGTCGCAAGGACCACAGGAGCACAGCTGGTTCATTGTTACCGAGTCCGATGGGGCCAGGTGCAGAGTAGTTAGGTGAGCCGGGCGTCGTGTGTCCAGGAGTCCTCGGGGTCAGGACAGGCAACTTGGAGAGGCGATCTTGGGACAGCTGGGCCATGCAGTAAGTGGGTCTCAGGGGTCTCAATGTCCCTTGACAGGTGCTTGCATCTAGAGTCGTTGGAGTCCGAGTGGACTCTCCTCATTGGTGTTTGCCTTTGGGGGTCTAGTACCCTGGGTATTGGTACACCGCAGCTCCAGCAGGTCCTGGTCTTTCCATACTTGGGGCGCAGACAGATCTGACCCTCCGGAGCTGTTGTACCTTTTTTTCCTTCAGTGCTGCATCGAGGGTATCAGGGAGCAGCAAGTCAACAAACCGACCTTCACTGGATTGGTTCCTGTGGTGGTCAGGGGAGCTTCTTGGCGATTTCTTGAAGGCTGGAGGGGGCTACCAGGTTTGCTGGACGAGACAGCACACCATGATTTCTTCTGCAGGAGGGCGTCAGTCTTCAGTCAGCAGCTCTTCTTTGTCCTTTTCCTTCTCGTGTCTGTCAAATCTGATGTTCGGGTCTCAGGGGGGCCTAAATACTGAATTCAGGGGCATTACATGGCCTCCCTCACTATCTGGAGGTTCCTGGTTTGGATTTCAAAGGCAGCATCACCATATGAAGCTTCCAGCCCAGGAAGGCCATCCTGTCCTGGAGGAAGCGTGAAACATCTCCGCCCAGAGCATGCTGTGTTTTTGTCCTCTGAGAGCGCTGGCTGTCACCCAATGAGGTCAAAAATAGGTCTGGTGGTGGCAGACTGGCGGTAAAAAGTAGGAGACCACACCAGTGCTTGGTAGGTTTTCAAGTGACCCCCTAAAGGGTCTCATGGGTGCATTTATTAATAAATCGGACACTGGCATTAGTGAGGATTTATTAACACAAGATGTTTGGTACCAGACACCTTAAGAATCAATGAAGCCGGGGGCGTGGCCGAGTGGCACCGAAGATGGCCGCATTCTAACGCGGCTCCTGAGGGGAACTGCCTGAGGCCCCCAAAATCCGGCCATAATTCTGCAGCCTCACTGCCCTGGAGTTCAGATTTGGAGGCAACGAGAGCTCCGGTGCCCCGGGGTGGTTTCCCAGGCTCTCTACCCTGCGCGGGTGCCCCGCGCTGCCTGGCGACAGCTTTGGGCCTGTCCACGGCCTAAATCACAGACGGAGGCCGCGGCCTCGAGTACTTCCGCAGGCCGGACGAGGGGGGCGCGACCCCGGCGCGGATCGCCGGTCAGGAGCCATATCCTGCGCTGCTTCTTGGGCGCCTGCCGCAGTGCGACCACCACCGGAGGGGGAGTGATCCCCCCACCCCCCCGCAGGCCGAGACGGGTGAGACGGGGAAAGTCGGAGGAGCTGGAGAGACCCGGGACCCGGGACCCTTGTCAGACACAGCACCGGGCACGCAGGGGGGTCCCTCTGCGCTAGTGAGGAAGTGGACCCCTCCAGAGACCGCCCGGCAGGCGTCCTGGTCCTGGACTTTGGTGAGCCAAGGTCTCCATAGAAATGACACTGCTGAGGGCGGACTTAAATAAAACGTCTGAGAAGGCCACCCAAAATGCGGCGGACATTGCGGGACTCCAAAACGCCACGAAACAACTGCAGCAACAGGTTCAACGGCTCTCGCACCAGCAGAAGGTGGTTGTGGCCCGCCTGGAGGACCAGGAAGGGAGGGCCCGCTGCAATAATATACGCGTGGTGGGGGTACCGGAGAAGATGGAGGGGCCGAGCGTGGACTTATTTTTGGAGGACCTCATCCAGAAGCATCTGCAGCCCAGACGCCTCTCGAAGTTTTGCGCCGTCGAGCGATCCCATAGGGCTCTGGTCCCCCTGCCGCTCCCAGGGGCCCCGCCGCGAACGATAATCACGAGGATCCTCAATTACAGAGACCGTGACGCCATTCTGCAGGCAGCCCGCCAACATGGGGATCTTCACATGGACAATGCAGTCATTAGGTTCTTCCCCGACTTTACGCTGAAGGTGCAGCAGGAGCGTCGGTCATTTGATGGGGTCAAAAAAGTGCTTCGAGAAAAGGGCATCAAGTACATGATGTTCTTCCCGGCAAAACTCAAGCTCGCTAAATCCTGGTTCTTCACCTCTCCGGAAGATGTTCATTCCTGGCTGGAAGCGCGTGTGGGCGAGGCGAGCTACGGGCATAGGGGCAACTGGAGGGACACGGCGCCTCGGTCGCCAGCATCATCGGCTGGCTCTCCGAGCGGTGGAAGTCCCCTCGTGGGAATCGGGCCCGGAGCCTGTCGGCCTCGCCGGACATGGGGTGAAGGGGCCAGGACTGAGTTGCACTATGAAGGACAGCTGGCGTACACGTGATGTATATTGACATTTCCTGTTTTTTCTGTATTGCCCTGACATCGGAGGGGGTCCTGGACAATGCCCAGGGGTTTGCTTAATAAACGTTGAATAACTGAATGAAGGGGCCCGTTGGAGGGGGAGGCCCTGGTGAGCCGGGGGCTTATATATATATTCGCCTAATTCTAGGTTGCTTGGTATGGGTGGCGGTTTGGGGGGAGAACTGAGGCCCGGGACTGACTTGCCCACACCTGTGGTACTCAGAACTCAACTGGGCAGGCCGAGGCAGGATACAGATTACGCAGCGGGGTCGAGGGTAGTCCTCAGGTTGCATGGTTAGGGAGCAGCTCTCACCCCCGTAGTTTTCATTTACAAGGGCTACAAGCGCTCTGCTTGTTGGGGGATGCCTGACCAGGTTGGCGGGCGTGGCAGGGTAGCGGGGGGGTATTGTTCTAAGGGTTGGGGGATGTCGGGTGTGGGAATGTTCATTTTGTTTTGCTGTTTTTACTGTTTTTGTTTTGGCTCCTTTGGCACTATTGGCGAGCGAGTGGGAAGTGGGGGGTGGAGTGGGTAGGCGCTTGCCTCCCCGGCTGTTAGAGGTAATTACCCACAATGCATACACCACACACCAGTCACAGTAGTATACTCTCCTGCAACGTTAATGGCCTACAAAACAAGATTAAGCGCACCATGGTACTCCAGTATTTACATAGACATGCACCTGATATAGTCCTGCTTCAGGAGACGCACCTGCTGGGGAACCACTGCAAGGCCCTCAATAGATTTGGTTATACGATGCGGGCACATGCTGGCTTCACCACTGTCTCGAGGGGGGCGGGAATCCTCATCAGGAACACCTTACCTCTGGTGATCGGAAAACAATGGCAGGACCCCTAGGGAGGTATGCAGCGCTCGCTGCTCAAGGGGAGGGTAGGGCAATTAATATCTGCTCCTTGTATATCCCGCCTGGGCTACACAGTACCATCCTCCCCGACATTGGGAAGTTGCTGTTAGACATGTCCCCGGGGATACTGGTCCTGGGGGGGACATGAATGCGGTCATGGAGAGGGATCTGGACAGGTCGCGAACACTCCCTGCTAGAGGTGGGACTAACTACTTCCGGGACTTTGTGCGAGCCATAGGACTGGTCGATCTCTGGCGGGCACATAACCCCACGATTGGACAATACACCCACATTTCGGCTGCTCACGGCTCTGGGTCTAGGATTGACCACATTTTCACGCAGATTGGAAGCATGGATCTGTTTCAGAGTGGGTGCCACAGAGCGAGAGGGATATCGGACCACTCACCAGTGGAGGTCCGTCTGCGCAGCCCGAACCGGGACCGCACTGGTCCCCCCCCGTCTGGACTCCTTTCTATTTAAAGACCAGGAGTTTCAGAAAGCCTTTAGGGAAAGGGTAGAACTCTATTTTGTAGAAAATGTGGGCACTGTCAGCTCTCCTGGGGTAGTGTGGGAGGCGTACAAAACGGTGGCTAAGGACTTTGTACAGGCGGAGGTGGGGAAACGCCGTAAGGAGAAATCTGCACAGAATGACACATTAGAGCGGGACCTCAAGACCCTGGAGATTGCATCGGATGAGTCTCCAGAGCAGGTGCAAGATAGGATGCATAGGCAGCGACTCCTTGCGAAGGAGATTAGAGATGTCCTCACTGACCAGGCGAGATCTTATGCCCTGGCAATCCAGAGACGAGTGTACGACCTGGGAGACAAGGCTAACAAAATGATAGCCTGGCTGGAGAGACGGGACCGAGACCGTAACTGGATCCCGGGAATTCAAAGACCGGATGGATCCATGCGAGTAATGGGGCAGGAGATAGCGGCGGAATTCGCGCAATATTACGAGGCGGTTTACCGGTCTCACACTGTTCGACAGGAACAAGTTTACCACGACTTCCTGGCTCCCTTGCAGCTGCCTACCTTGGAACAAGCTGATAGAGATATCCTAGACTCTCCCATAACGGTCCAGGAGGAGGAGGACGCCATGGGAGACTTGCAGGGGGGAAGGCTCCAGGGCCCAATGGGTTCCCGGCGGAAGCGTTTGGTTGCGTGTCCAGCCGCCTGGCACCTCACATGCTGAGTATGTTCGATGAAGCCAAGCAGGTGGGGGTACTTCCCAAAGACTTACGGTTGGCAACGATCGTGGTGATACATAAGGCCGGTAAACCGCAAGAGCTGTGCAGCTCCTACAGGCCCATCTCCTTGCTGAACTTCGAGACCAAGGTCCTCTGTAAGATTCTGGCCACGAGACTGGGGGCGGTTATACAGCCCCTGATACACCCGGACCAGTCGGGCTTTATGCCTCACAGAAGCACTCGTCTCAATCTCGGGCGTTTGTTTGGGGTCTTGCAGGGGATCTCCGCGAGACCAGAGGTGCCGGCAGCCCTGCTTTCTCTCGACGCTCATATGGCATTTGATAGTATAGAGTGGCAGTATCTCTACGCAGTTCTGGAGAAATTGGGCTTTGGCGAACACTTCCGAGCATGTGTGCAGCTGCTGTACACTGCGCCGCTGGCGAGAGTCCGGGCGAATGGAGTGCTGTCCCGAGAATTCCGCCTTGGTTGGGGCACTCGTCAGGGCTGCCCCCTCTCGCCCACCTAGTTCTCACTGGCGCTGGAACCACTGGCGCACTGGATCCGAACTGATCCGCTGGTGTGGGGCATCGATCTGGGAGGGGGCTGGGAGGAGCGTATTTCTTTATACGCTGATGACATCTTCCTGTATGTGCAAAGGCTGGCGGCTTCCTTTCAGAGGCTGATGGACATAATAGGAGAGTTTGGTATGTACTCTGGATACCGCATAAATTGGAGTAAGTCCCTGGGGCATGTGTTGGCGGGGCCCCAATCCCAGTTACCGGCGGATTGTGGAGTGATCGCCTGGAAGGATGTTTTCAAATACTTGGGGATTTGGATCACGCATTCTGATTCCGAATTCCTATGTCTGAATGTTTCGGCGCAGCTGGAGCAGCTGCGCGGAGACATGGAGCATTGGAGGTCTCTCCCGCTTTCGCTGATGGGGCGAGCCGTCCTGTTTAAAATGATCGCCCTCCCTCACTTGCTTTATGCTTTACAATGCGCTCCCTTCCTGGTCCCGGACCAGATTTTTAGGGAAATTGAGTCTGAACAGCGTTCCTTGCTGTGGAGTGGCGCGCAATCTCGGATAGCCCTCAGGAAACTGCAAAGGGGCCATATGAGGGAGGGCTGGCGGTACCGGACATCCGCCTCCATTATTGGGCGACACAGCTAATCAATGTGAATGGATGGGTGTTCTCCCCTCTGGAGGAACCAGCCTACAGGGTGGATAGACTGGCTTTTGGCAGCAAAACGTACCTAGCAGCGCTATATACTAGAGGTGGGCGGGCCGTCCTCTTCCCCCCCAGAAGGCAGCGGTGGTCGCCGTCTGGAAACGAGCGACAAAAGTGCTCAGGTGGGGGGCACGGCTCACGGAGCAGACTCCTTTGTGGGTGGGATCCTTCCTGCCGGCAGTGGCGAAACTGAGAGACTTGCGCAGATGGGGCCTAATAGGTATTGACGTGCTGGGGGACATTTGGAAACGGGGAAAGATGGTGAAATTTACTGACTTGCAGGCAGAATATCAGATGGAGAGTGGAGAATTCCTTCACTACCAGCAGCTCAAGTTCGCTCTGCACAGGCATCTGACCCCAGGGGAGAAGCTGCCGGAGTATGCACCACTGGAGGACAGATTGTTATTGGACCCCATGATCGATAAAGCAATCTCACTCACATATAAAAAACTCAGTAACAATGTCCCGGACATGCTGGGGCCCCTGCGGGAGCGGTGGGAGTCAGACCTGGGGCTGCTGGAGGACGATGACTGGGGGGAGGCTCTGCAGTGCCCCAGAGAGGTAGCGATTCGCGCGAGGTTCCGGCTGGTTCAACTTCGCATCCTGCACAGATCGTACACTCCACGCACAACACAGTACCGAATAGGCTATGTGGACTCCCGCTTCTGTCTCAGGGGTTGCGGGGAGGAAGGGACCTTCTTCCATACCCTGTGGGATTGCGCAAAGATCAAGGCATACTGGTCGAGTGTGGCGGGCATCATGGCCGAAGTGGTGGGAGCGGAGGTGCCACTGGAGGCTAGGTGGCATGTATTGGGAGTTACCAGTGATATCACCTGGCCGAGGTGGGACAAGGTATGGTTAGCCCTGGCGAGCATGGTAGTGAAAAGAAACATCGCACGGTTGTGGGGCAGTGATCTAACGCCAACGGTGGAAGAATGGGAAAGAGATCTGGATTGGTGCCAGCAGGCGGAGAAGGTCATTTACAAAAGTCGAGGTTGCCCTAAGAAACGGGAACGTGTGTGGGCGGCCTGGAGGCGCTATAGAGAGGAGTGGCTGGACTCGCAGCCGACTGCGGAACCGATATGAGTGGAGCACGGGTGAAGCCTTTTAGCAGAGGGATGTGCCTTGATAACTCTGTGGATTGGCGACTCCATCCCTGCTCTGACTTCCCCCTGGGCTTTGGATGCCCTACAGGCCAGGGTGTCATCTTCAGGGTGGGAGTGGACTGCGGGGAGGGGAGGGTCCGGTACTTGCAGATATGCCTTGAGGGGTTAATTGGGATAGGTTAGGGGCAGGGTCAAGGTCTGGAGGGAGGGTGGGCCAGGGCGGGTAGGTTGATTATCTTACTGTGACTGTACTTGCATTTATCAATAATTGTCAAGAATTTCCGCTGCTAACTGATGTGCTATGTTTTGGAGCTGGTTTTTATGCAATAAAAAGATTTTCAACAAAAAAAAAGAATCAATGAAGCCATCACGGAGCTAGGAAATTTGTGATGACAAGTATCCAGCCAATGGACTCTTAATGGCTTCCCTGTTCACTTACAATATCTCAGAATAGACTGTACATTGTAGGGACATATTTGCTCATGGTGATATGCCTACACATAGGATATAGTGCACCCTGCATTATGCAGTGTATGGGTGCATGGTACACGGGCAGTGTGCCATGTCGACTCTTCTGATTTCTCTGCACCAAAACACGCAGCATGCATAGTGTTGGCGAGGGGTCCCTAAGGTGGCACATGTTGTGCTGCAGCCCTGGGAGACCCTCTTCAGGCCCAATGCCCTAGGTACCAGGTTTACCATTTACTACGGACTTGTGGGGGTAGCAGAAGTGGTGCTAATTGAGGTACATGTTTATAGAAAGAACATTGGTACTGGGAGCCTGATTGGCAGGGACCCTGTACACCTCAGTCAAATTTGCATCAAAAACCATGCAAAAAGTGTGGGGGAGAGTACTGCAACAGACACCCAGTTTCTCACAATAAGACATACAAGAAACTCAGGTGCAGCAATACAAAGAATAAGGAACAAAATCTGGTGATCAGTGTATAGGTTTCGATCCTCCAGGCAAGGCATGAGTATATCTAAAATCCAAACTAATCCTAAACTTAAAGTTGGAAAGTTAGGGCAATCTAGTTAAATAAGAGTAAACAGAAAGATGTTAGCATTGCGGAGACTTCAGTAGAAGTTCTCCAAATCAGGAAAATTGCACAGCATGAAGCCACATAATGAGAACATCGCATTTAGATAAGATATCATTAAGAGGAGGAACAGTATTTTTTGCATGGGTTTCCACCTGTTGCACATCGCATTATATTTGATTTAACTTTTGGAAATTTCTTTCACAAAGATATAGGTTGTCTAACTTTGGTGTTCTATCTGCACTATATGGCAAAGTTGTTTTATTACATTTTGTAGCCCTGAAGAAGTTGTGGGGCACTCCCCTTATGACAAAACACGAGGGGGGCGTGGCTTGGACGCTGAGGGAAATGGCTGCGTGAGCTCGGAGCTCCGCGCCCGATCCCCGAATTAATCCTGAAACCGAGCATTGGGGTGCCCGTGGCCGCTCTCCCAGATAAGCGGCGTACAGACTAAGCGCGGAGGGCTTCCCCTGAGCCCACGCACAGAACCAGCCGAGCGGGAGACACTCGCGACCGCCGATCGGCGTTTGAAGTAAGCGAGCTTCCAAGATGGCGGACGCGGCCGGGGCCGCGCAGGCCTAGACGCCGTGCTGCACGGAGGACTGCTGGTTGGGGGTGCTGGCCGCACGCTGTGAGCAGAACCTCGGTGGAGAAAACGGGGATAGGTCCTGCTGCCCGATCCAACAGTCCCGGTCGCGCTGGGACTCGACCTGCCGGAAGGGCCGCTTACACAATGGCGGCGCAGTGATCGCCGAGCACTGACCCTGGTCGGGATGGAGGCCACAAAGGGGACGGATCTACGGGTCAGCGCCGCTGAGGAGCCGACGTGCCAAACCCACTGGGGGGAGTTGTAGTGGGACCGCGGCAGCAACTGGGTGCTCGACGGCAGCAACGAAGCCGCCCTGCCTGGTCGGTGAAGGTAGGAGGGGTCCCCGAGCTTTCCTGATGGGACGTGGCCGCCAAGTGCAAGAGGAAAGGTGGCAAGGAAGAGGCACTGTCGCTAGCGGCCGCTGCGGACGGTGCTCCTGGGCGACAGAGTCGGCCGACGAACCCCCCGGACCCCTGTGGGAATAAGACGCAAGAGGGCGGCGGACCTCCACTGGGCCAGCGGCGGAGGAGCCGGCCGCGACCCGCCCGGAAGTGGGGAGCTGCAGGGAGTGAGAGCGGAGGCACGGGGCCCACCTGGGGCTAAACCTTTGCACGCCTGGAGAGCGGGGCCTACGCCGACAAGCCACGAGGACAATCTCCAGTGGCAGCTGGAGGGCCCTATCCGCGAGCGGTGCGCTCGGGGCAGAGCACTGGAAGGGCACCGATGGTGGAGGGCAGTGTGACAAGCGCTGCAGCAGTACTACTGGTCTGGAGGCCTGTAGGCGGAGGAAATCCGAGAGGATAGCCCAGGGGCCTGGGAACCCCTAGAGCCGCGGTTAAAATTCCAGCAAGGTGTGTGTGGGGGGCCCGGGGGGGAAGCCCCGCTGCTCACCCCTCCGCTAGTGACCAAAACCTGATCCCGGGACGGGCCTACGCACCTGCGACCCAACTGAGGCTAGTGTTGGCCGGAGACCGATATCTCCAAGGACAGCGGCGCCAGTAGAGCCATAATCGCACGCAAGTGAAGCCGGCACAGTACCTAGTGGTGACCATGGGGAAGCTTAACAAAAAAACAGAGGGGGCAACACCATCGGAGACCTCAGATGGGAGCTCGACGGGTCCGGCGGACCTACAGCAGCTCCAGGACCGGATATTAGAGGCCATCGCGGCGACCAGGGACGCCCTACAACAGGACATCGCGCAGGTGGCTACGGGCTTGGGCCTTCTCCACGCAGAACATGACAAACTCAAAGACAGAGTGAAAAACGTGGAGTCCACCCTGCAGGATCTGGCTCCGGCCCACAAATCAACGGAGGGGAGGTTAGCGGACGCCCTCGACCGCATACAAGCGCTAGAAAGAAGAGCCGAGGACGCGGAAAACAGAAGTAGGCGCAGTAACATCCGAATAGTGGGTATTCCGGAAAAATCAGAAGGAGGAGATATGATTGAATACCTGGACACCTGGCTTAAAAAGGAGGTGGCCCCTGAAGGCCTCTCCCCTTTCTTCACATTGGAACGAGCCCACCGTGTCCCGTCCAGGCCGCCTAAGCCGGGGCTGCCACCGAGACTGATTATTGCCAAATTGTTACACTATAGAGACCGGGATGTGCTCCTCCAGCGGGCTCGCGACGTGGGGCCGTTTCAAGTAGCAAACAGCAAGGTGACATTGTTCCCCGACTACACGTTTGAGACGCAGAGAATGCGAGCCTCCTTCCTGTCCATCAAGCGAGAATTGAGAACAGAGGGCATTCAATATTCCCTGCTCTTCCCGGCGAAGCTTCGAGTGGTAGTAGATGATAAATCAATCTTTTTCTCCACATCGGCTGACGCGTGGTCATGGTGGGACACATATAAAGCGGGCACGGACGGGGCTAGACTCCAGGAGGTGAGAGAGAGAGCGTCGACACAGGTGCGGAAGTCGCAGATGATACGCGGAAGGCGGCAGGGATCGCGCAAAACCACTGCATCCCAAACGGACGAGGAGAGAAAAGCAGTGCTGAAAGCGGTGGAATCACTGTCGAGGGACGAAACCTCCTCAGCTAAGCAGGACACAGAATTAGAAGGCCATGTCTCGGGCACGGAAACGGACCAATCGGACATACTCAACGCCAATGGCCCGCTGGTGACGCCGCAGACCTCGGAAGAGATCCTGAACCAATGACATGAGGGTGGCAGGCGATGGACATTATCTGAGTAAGAGGGGGCCCGAGTGGTTGGAGCTGGTGTGGGGGGGGCGGTCTTAGGGCTATTGCACAGGCACTGACATTGGGGGATCAGAGGGCGCGGGGGCGAGCGCAGCCGCCGTCTAGCCTGAGTCACACCTCACTAGCCCTTAAGGCATCCACGGTCACGACTGTGGAGTAGTTGGGGAGTACAGGGATTCACCTGAGTTTGGATGGGTACTGATAGCTTGATATTGGGGCCTGTTCTGGGGAGGGAGGTTTGGGGAGTTGTAGGGGTATTTGTCAGTTGGCTACAGGTTCATTTTGCGCACTGGAGAAGTGCGAGTTGTAGAGTTATTGGGGACTGTTGGGAGACATCCACCACCACAGTAGGAACGGAACACTGTGACATGATAAGGCACCTCATTTGGGACAATGGCTAACGCGGGTGTGTTGCGGTGCATAACTTGGAATGTCCGGGGGCTACATTCAATGACGAGGAGACACAAAATACATGCTTACCTGATTCGTAGGGGGATACACATCGCTTTTCTCCAGGAAACGCATCTCACAAAACAAGAGGGTATAGCATTGCAGAGGAGATGGAGGGGGCAGATATATAATACAACTTATTCGGCATATGCTAGGGGTGTCTTAATCTGGATAAGGGCGGGGTCCCTTTTCAAGCTACGAAACACGTGATTGACACTGAGGGCAGATATGTAGCGGTAGAGGGACGGCTCAGGGGCAGGGACATAATGCTATGTAGCATATATGCGCCAAACATTGAGCAGCTACACTTCGTGGCACGCCTCTCTGGTACGCTGGCGCATTACTTGGCGGGCCCTGTTCTACTTGGGGGCGATTTTAATTCGATAACGGACGTTGTCCTAGATAGATCACACCCACCCCTCCAAGACTCCCCTATGCACCGCCTTAAGAAGGGTAGATTGGACTGGCAGAGACGGTGGGGTTTGTTCGATGCCTGGCGTCTGCAACACCCAACGGAAAGAGATTACTCATTTTTTTCGGGACTACACGACCTGCATGTGCGGATTGATGCACTCTTATGCTCTCCGCTAGTGATGCCGTTTGTAGCGAGGACTGAGTACCTCACCAGAACACTATCGGATCACAATCCTTTGCTGTCGTCCTTAAATTGGATGACAGAGACTCCATGTGTCCCCACATGGCGGCTACGCCCGGAGACACTGGACGATCCGCTGTTTCACGAGACACTGCAGGAAGGAATGACGCACTATTTTGAAGAGAACGAGGGATCAACGGCCTCTAGAGCGATGGAATGGAATGCCTTTAAGGCGACAATGAGAGGCCAATGCATAGGAAAGCACGCGGGCGTGTGCAGGGTTCTGCAGGATGATCTGACCAAAGCTGATGATAATTTGAGGAAGGCCGAAATAGCAAGACCAGGTCACCCTGAGAAGCAGGAGGAGGTTAACCTAGCTAGAGAGGCGGTGGCGGCGGAGGTGGAGCGCCTCCGAAGCTTCGACCACAAGGCATATCTGCTGAGAGCACACATGGAAGGAGATAAATCAGGGACGCTACTAGCGTGGCTGGCCAACCCCTCTAAACGGAGTTCACCGATACTAGCCATAGAAGGGGAGGACGGACAAATGGTATACACCCAGTCTGAGATACTAGAGGTTTTTCAAAATGTCTACAGGGTCCTGTATAAGAGTACACTAGTGGGGCGTGGCAATGCCATCGATAGGTTTCTCGAGGACCTACAATTGCCTCAACTGGAACAGGAACAGGCAGATGGTCTGAGTAGGAACATAGAGGTTAGCGAAATCAAGGCAGCGATTAAACATATGGCCCGTAACAAAACACCAGGGCTCGATGGATTGCCCATTGAGTTCTACAGCAAGTACTCAGACATCCTTGCACCCCGCCTCCAAGCGGTGTACAATGAGGCCAAAACCGCTGGCTGCCTACCGCAGTCTATGCGGGAAGCGCTAGTGATCCCATTATTGAAACAGGGAAGGGAGAGCGGTGATCCAGCCTCCTATAGGCCGCTCTCCGTGCTGACTACTGACTATAAAATCCTGAGTGCCATACTCGCAACTAGACTGTTGCAACATATGCCTACCTTGATTCACCCGGATCAATCTGGATTTATCCCGGCACGCAACACGACTATAAACATTAGAAGACTTACACGGCTGTTGGAAGACACATGCACGACTGCCCAGACACCTCTGGTGCTATCCATAGACATAGAGAAAGCATTCGATAGCCTGGAATGGGAATACCTGTACAAAACTATGGAAAAATTCGGTCTAGGAGAGGGATACATCAGATGGACCAGAGTGTTGTACATTGCAGCAGTGTCTAGAGTGCGAGTGGGCCCCCTTATATCACAGCAATACCTGGTAGAACGGGGTACCAGGCAGGGTGCTCCTTATCGCCCCTGTTGTTCGCACTGGCGATCGAACCCCTGGCAGCGAAGGCGAGGACAGGGAATCATTTCAGAGGCCTAGACAGCAGCAGGGGCCTACAGCATATCTCGCTCTACGCGGATGATTTGTTGTTATTTCTAGAGAACGCGGAAGGTGCACTGGAGGGAGCGGAGAGATTACTAGCAAGATTTGGTGGGATCTCAGGATTAAAGGTTAATTGGTCCAAGACGTGCTTATTTCCGCTGCGCCAAGGTACACCACAACCACATTGCCGATTACAGCTGCAATGGGCGCCCACCTGTTTGAAATATCTAGGTGTCTATATATACCATAAGGCAGCAGACATGCTGGAGGGTAATGTGGGAAGATGCATAAGAACATTACGGGGAAACATGGAGTTCTGGGCCACCCTACCGATATCGCCGACAGGCCGTATTTCCTTACTAAAAATGATTACCCTGCCGCGACTGCTCTACTACCTTCGCACCTTGCCCGTCTGGGTGCCCAGCTCTGTATTCCGTAGATTACGGTCGCAGCTCACTTCCTTTATATGGAACTCGGGACGATGTAGAGTGACACTGACGACGCTCACCCGTCCGAAGGACGAGGGCGGATTAGCAGTACCGGACTTCGAGCTCTACTACCTCGCAGCTCAATTGCAGCTCTTCACACAAGAAGTGGCAAGAGTGTACCGTGGCCCGGAACTGGAAAGAGATAGGGGACGCCACGTCATGTACTAGCGTACATAACTCTGCAACAGAAAATTGCCCTGAAAGACCTAACTCTTGAAGAACAGACGTTCCGTCTGTGTTGGAACCGATCGCAGCGCGGAGCGGGTCCACAACACCCGTATGCCCCAGAAATCCCGTTGGGGATGGTGACCGCGCTCCCACATGGGGGAGATTGGTCACAGCTACAGCAGTGGGAAGATGCGGGGTTACAAGTGATTGGCGACTTATATGAGGATGGGGAACTGATACCCTACCAAGATCTTCAGGAGAGATATGACCTTCCGCGAGGAGGTTATTTATTACATGCAGCAGTGACGAGGGCCATCCGGGTACATTGGGAGGGGGGCTTGATGGAACCGACCACCACCTTGGCTTGCCAATATACAATGATGGCGGCAGGGACTTATAAGGCAGTAACGTGCCTATACTCCAGAATGTTGCGGGAGAACCTACCGCCACTCACGGTGCTTAAAACCAAGTGGGAAGTAGATCTTGGCAAGGATATCCCGGACACCGCCTGGGCCCAAATAGTGCGACGGGCTCGCAAGAGCACGAGAAACGCGCGATTCCAACAGATTCACTTTTACATCTTACATAGAGCCTACATGACACCGGGCAAAATTAAGAAATACTTTGGGGTAACCGAGGCGGGATGCCCACGATGCACCCTAGAGGGAGCGGAGCTGGACCACATGTTATGGTCCTGCCCAGAACTACATGGCTACTGGCAGGCGATTGGTGAGACGCTTAACGAGGTCAAAGACAGAACAGTGAACTTTGATATGGCGACCTGCATACTACACTGGTTCCCACATACACCTAAGAATAAAACCACTAGTAAATTTATAGACATGGGATTAATTCTGGCCAAGAGAGAAATTACGAGAGTATGGAAGGCGAGGGTGGGTCCTACACACAGAAGATGGGTGAACGAATTACTGAAATGGGCAGCTTGTGAAAGCACGATCCTATACCAAGCAGCCCGTAGAAAGCCAGACGAAAGAGCAATAGACACGGCGGCAGCGTGGGAAATGATCGTGCAGGCACTGAGAGATAGCACACTACAAGAGGACGAAGAGGCCCCGAATACACACAATGACAGTCCCCAGGGCACACCAGAAACACCACGCGACTGATTCAGCACTAACTCCTGGAAAAACCCATAAAGGTAGTCAAACGAGAGAATTCCTACGTAATGTAAATGTAAATGTAGTTGAGCTTATATAGCGCACAGCTACCCGCAGTGGGTTTCCCGGTGCTTGCTTAGGGAACCCTTCCTGGTATTCCCCTGTGAGATAGCAGGGTATCCACAAGGTGAAAGTCAGGCATCCCGCCGCGAGGGGCCGTTGTGGAGATTAAGCAAGCTATTGCCCAGAGTCGCAGAGTGTGAACCCGTGAGTCGAGGAGGCACCGGGGTGAGAATTATCGAGTCCGTGGAATTTTTTTTAGCCCAAGACCCCGCCAAGGCGGGGAATTGAACCCTGGTCCAGGACCGATCTCAGCTTCCGGGTCTGCTGCCTCTAACCCCTGAGCCACACTTCTCCACTACGTAGATGGTGAGGTCACGGGGGAAGGGGGAAAGGGGGGAGTTTGAGTTAAGAGTGTTCTGGCACGTGCCGCGGGGAGGGGGGGAAAACAGTTACAAAAGCAGGAGTACACATTTTCCGGATGTACAGTGCGTAATTGCTATGATACTGGACATTTGGCTTATCCCTCTGCAGAGCGCCGCCCGACCTCCAGGATGTGGGCTAAATGGCTGTGTATGGAACGAAATAGCGGGGAGGGTGAAAGACGATTGACACAGCAATGCTTACTGTGAGATGTCAGATGTACTGTAAACCTGCAATAAAAATTGTTTTAAAAAAATGACGAAACACGAGTTGGTTGGGCATATGAAGCTATGAAAATAAAGACAAAGAACAAGAAAATCATTGTGCTATTACTACTTACATTAATTTTGTGTTTTTTTGCGAGTGCTTAGGATAATTATCTTAATTTTGAGTGGGCAGGTTGATTCCCCCTCCCTTTAACACCACACATACATTGCCTTTAAACCAGCAATATTATGTGTACTTGGAACACCACATTTCGGCTAGTATATATTCACTCCATTCGAAATACCCATACAGGGACTCATAATTAAAGTTCTATCTGTAAGATATACAGTTGACCTGGCTAGAGAGAGCCCCTAAGAGGCAGCATGAGGTATTCCATGAGTAGATTGCTCGCCCACTCCACTGGGTCTACAGTCCGGTTTCGCATTAACCTCTTGCTGATAGTTAGAAAACGCTGTCTGCCCACAGCTACAGATAGAGAGGGCTGAGAGAGGACCTGTTGAAGGACAGGCACCTTTAGATTAATAGATGTTAGATCTTGAACAATGGTTTAAGAGTGAGCAGATACGGTATTGCATGAAACTAAAAATATCACTTTCAGATCTTGCTCTCTTGGAGTATCCACTTCCTTCCTGAAGTTCAAGTACTCTGACTCTGATAATCAAATAAGGTTCAGATTAAGATTTTGAAACCTATACTTTTTGCCTTCATTTCTGTCAGCTACGAAACAGAAGACGCTGGAATGTTGCAAATCACATTTTTCCTTCTGTTACAATCACTCTTGTCTGTCAAAAACTTTTACAATATTGCCTCTGTTCTGAGCACCACTCCTGCTAATAGCCAGATTCATGATTTACAATTCTTGTGCAAGAGCTTTGTTATGCAACTACTTTGACTCACTTGATATAGTATCCCTGAAAATTCAACAGACTATTTACATTTGATTGTTATTTCATGCAGTGTTGCCAAATATTTTCACAAATTGTTTAACTTTTGTATATTCTGCTGCTACCTGTGTCTATGCCTAGGCTGATAGATTTGTATCCTTGTAAATGCAGTATAAACAGAATAACCAAAGAAATGTATTCAACTAGCACTATTTATCACCATTTTTCAAAAAATTGACTTTGGGAATGAGCACCTAAATATAAAGGTTGTTTTATTAGGCCCGTTTAAAGTGAGACCTGTGCAACTGTTTCAGTGTGGTTTTAGACTTCAGCATTTGCCGCTGCTTAGACCAGAAACGAGAACTTCAAATTCCACATCATGTTAGGAATACTGACCAATGTGTATTACAATATGGGGTGAGCGGAACTCACCGAGTTTCACTTCGTGGAATTCTGTGGAGTTAAATGAAAGCTTGGCGAGATTCCTCTGAATTCTGCTAATGGGCGAAACTTGATAAGTTGCGCTGCTTGTGCTGATTTTTAGCACCGGGAGCTTGTTCCGCGCTCATAAATCAGTGCGAACAGCACCACACGGCATGCCAGAGGGTGCTGCTTCTCGAGTTAGTTTTACTGCCGCTTGAGTAGATTTCTTACCACAGCTGTCAGTAACTGCCCATGTTGGGAAAATCTCGCCAGGTGCCCTCCTAGCACCCGCAAATCCCACTAGGAGATGCCAATTCTCGCTGGCCAACTTACTATCGGTGAGCCGAGCGTGACAAAAAACTCTGTCATATGGCTGTTGGCTGAATTTGAGCAGAACTTCGTGTTACATGCGTTGCTTGAGAGGAATTTATCGCCCACCCCAACTTATAATGCAAGATTTGAAATTTCCTTCATTAAAACATATGGAGTAAGAACACCAATGTGCTTTAAAATTCAATGTACATGACATATTGCCCAGACAAATGACACCCCATTTAACACAATGTACCAGAACTGTCAAGAGAGCACACACAAATAAATTTGTCTTGAGCTCTGACGTTTGCGCGGACGCTATTGGTCAAAGTGTTAGCACCCCTCCCCATCCTTAGAGGCTTTAAACATTTTGTAGGTTTTAGCACCCCATCCATATCTTCCCAACCAAATTCACACGGATCTTTAACTCGCTGTACCGAAGATCGTCAAATGTGTGACAGTCAGAACTTGTTTTCCACACACGCACAAGGGATTTTTCTAGATCTTTAAAGTCATATTCGTCTGTCTCAGCAAGTAATTTTAGAAACTTTACAGGTTCAGCAGCTAAAGCTCCAAGCTGTGTTCCACTTTCGCTCACCCGTAAGAATATGTCCCTTGATTAGAACACTGGGCATCTCTGGGTCAAGTTCCTTGTAAAGAATATGAAGCAGGATTAAGTGTCTTTTCTCGCCTGTTCCATAATGTATCCATAACTCTGAAAATCCTTGACTTATGAACACTGTAACAAATCTAAGTAGAACAATAATAAGATCTGTGGCATCTGACAGAACAATGACTCGATTGGAACCATTTCGAGCAGCCCGCTCAACATGTAGCACAACACGAAGGTCAGCTTCCTCCAATTTGCTGTTAAGTTCTTGAACAATATGGCCTGAACCTTTTGAAAATATCTCTGCAAGTACCAACTCCTCATTGACAATCCCTCCACTTACAATAATTGGAAATTCAGTGTTCACTGAAGCATCAGCAATGTTTTGGCAAGTTAACATCTCCAAGTTCATCTTCTTCGATGTTGATGACCAGAATTTATCAAATTGCACAGGTATAGGTGTCAAATTTTTGATGCAGGCAAGGAAAGTTGTTCCACTTGTAAACATTCATCTGATTCTCTCACGTTCTTTGACAGATAGCTCAAGATAACTGTCAAAGACAATGTGCAGTTCTTGCAAGGTGCAAACTGACTTTGATATCTTTTTTTGTAAAATATTTTTATTGGCATTTATAGGTTACATTGACAGAGTACTCTTGGATACAGTACATTGTATTGCAATACTCTCCATTATCATATGGTACAGTGCTATTCATACTCGGATTAGTCCGTTATTCTGGCGACGGTGGGGCACCAAGTCGAATGATTGCCATGTAAAACTGGGATACAAAACTGGGGGTGTTCATGGAATTCTGGGTACTGTTGTCAGAAGAAGTATTGGGGAGTTGTATACACATTGACGGGTACAGTTATGCCCCACTAGGGAGAATGGGGGATACATAGCCTGACGCGTTCTGATATCTGGCATTCAGATGTGGCGTAATGTATGGCACTATGCGCTAGTGGTCCTGCGTGGACTCCGCGGGAGGAGATCTGAGGTGTGCATTTGTGGGGTGGTCTGGTGGTTGTAAGGACCTAGCTATGTGTGGGTCGTGGTCTGGGTTTTCATGGCGTGGGGACTGTTTGAATTGGTGCAATAACAGCGCCCATTCCATGGAAATGGGAAGCTTGCGTATCCCTTTTACCTCCTCCTCGCACAATGTTTCTTCCTCTGTCCATTTGAGAACTGCTCCTACCCATGCCTTAATCGGGGGGCCTGTGGGGGATCACCAATGCATGGCTGTGCCTCGTTTGGCTAGTAGAATGGCCAGTTAGACAAACCTGGTGGGCAATTTGTGTTGCTTCTGCTTCCGGAAGATGCATAGGGAACAGGATTCCCAGGTGGTCAGGTGTGCGAGCCCGGTGAGCTCTCCGAGTGATTTGTGAATATTGTGCCAGTATGCTTGTATAGTTGGGCAGCTCCAGAAAATATGGTAAAAATCCACATCCTGTGCGTGACATCTAGGGCAGAGGAATTGGGTATCAGGATAAAATCTTTGGAGGCGGGCAGGTGTCAGATACGCCCTGTGTAGAATATAGAATTGCATATTTTTAAATTGTGCGTTTCTGGAGACCTTCTTGGGGAATTTCAAGTGCCCTCTCCCATGCAGGGGGCGCCCTATTTCTCCCTCCCAGGTGGTCCCTCGAAAAAAAGGGGGGGGTACAATGATATGCAATGAGGGTGGTGGTGCATGTGCGCGAGGCAGGACGCTGATCAGGCTTTAGTAGGATCATTGTGCATCGCCTGAGATTTGTCAGGTTGTGTCAATGCAGTGTGCACTCAATGGGTGAGCCTGAGTGGAGCGAGTCCTTACTGTATTCGCCACAGGATCGTCTCATGCGCTTCCTCGGCGTTTGCAAAAAGATAGTGGAGCCATTAAAAAGGACCTTGAGGCGAACTGGGAAGAGCAAGGTATATTGGATATTGTTAGCCTGCAATTGATGTTTTACCTCCATAAATGATGACCTGCACCGCTCGCGCGTAGTCAGGAAAAATCATTATGTGTTTATTTTCCACCCATAGGGGGGCTGCTTGTCTGGCCGCTCGAAGCACTGCGTCCTGGTCTCGGAAATGTAGGGTTTTCACCATCATCAGTTTGGGAGCTGATACCGGTGGAGGTTTACGGGCTGGGACTCTGCGGGCGCTTTCAATGGAGAAGAATGCTGTTCGGTCAGATGTGGGGGTAAAGGTTTTCACCCATGCCTCTAGGTACTCCAGCGGGTTTGCGCCTTCAATTCCCTCCGGGAGACCCAGTACGCGGATGTTGCAGCGCCTCGAGCGTCCCTCTAAATCATTGGCGTGTTCCTCCACGGTGGATAGGCGGCTCAGAACATCTTGCAGTGTCTTCTGGTGTGCCTTGATGGTAGGTTGCATGTCGGCCAGTGCCTTATCGCCTTCCCTCACTTTGTCTGCCAATTTGCGGTGGTCATCTTGGATTAGGATGACATCCGTCGCAAGGGTGCCGAGTCGCTCTTCCATGGACAACCTGGAGAGTTCGATGGCGGTTAAGACCTTGTCCAGTTTGTCCGAAATAGACAGGTCGGGTGGAGGTGCAATAGTTAAGGCCCATGTCGGGTTCTTCGGCATGTTCTCTGGGGCGGTCTCGGGGACAGTGGCGTGCTGCGATGCTCTCGCTTTCCCAATTGTTGCGGCGCGTGAAGGAGTGTCACGTAGTGGGGTGCCCACTGTGTGTATGCTGGGTTGCATGATCCTGCCAAAGGAATGGCACCCAGCTGACAGAGGGAACGTGCAGCCGTCCGATGGGCGTCTGGAAGTGCGGGCGGGGGGACCTTCGCTCTGGTCACCTCCGTGTTGAGCTCACCACTTTGTCGTTGCGGAGAGAGGCGGGTGCTGTCTGGAATGATGTGGCACGGTTTGCGTGTTGCCACGGGGAAGCAGTCTTTGCGGGGACCCCAGGTGGTCGATGAGCCAGTTCGCGTGCCTCACCAGTACCCCAGCGAAGAGATCTGAACCGGGAGAGGCAGAATTACAGGGCCGCCATTTTAGGGTCAGGCAGCCGCCCTCGTGTAAACATTATGTCCTTGCAACAGGGTGAGGAAGTCTCTTTAGAATTGCCCCTGATTGTGTACAACACGCTACTCACCTCTCTCTCAATGGTGCCGCACTACCTCAGGAGTTTCCAGATGATCAGAATCGGCTCCGTCGGCCGGCTTCAGTACTGGGCGCCATTTTGGGGTCAGGCGATCGTAGCCGATCGGGGACTGTCTCCTGTTTTCCTGCAATGATCAATCCTCCGGTTCACAAGTCGCCGCCAATCAATGTGTGGCACCGCGTCTGCGCTCGATGGGATCGTGGGGCTGTGGAGCAACAGCGCAGAGACCGCAACAGTCAAAATGGTGGACCGTCACCAATCGCCGCCACTGCCGCCTGCCTCCGCATGTGCTCCAGAGGGTTCTCGGTGGGCTATGGTGGTATCAGAGCGCCCCTGTTCATCTGCTGTGTCCGCACTTATGCGCCCAGATGCTGCTCCTGGTGTGTGGCCCGGGTCCCTGGTCCGGACTCCCAAAGTCCGCGGTCTGACGTCTGCGGGTGCCATTTTGCTGCCGGGAGCCTGCAGGCCGGGTTTCCTCGTTGTCCTCGTTTTTTGGTGCTGGGAGTGCATCCAGGTACTATTTCCCAGCAATCCTTAGTGCTGTGTACGTTCCGACACCCGGTCGGTGTTCTTGCTGGTCAAGGCAATGCCTGAAAGCAGGCAATATGTGCGCCAGATCGTGGAGCCTCAACTGGACATGTTCGCCATCGTAGCCTGTTTGGCCACGCCCCCAACTGACTTTGACATCTGTAGAACAGTCTAAACATCCTCTCCGAAGTTTTGCATGGATTAAATCTTGACCATTCGCAATTTTGACATATATCCCACACAACAGCAGTTTTCAATGAGGACACATTTTTTAATTGAAATTCTTCAGGTGAAAGTTTTTTCCAAACTTGTCTACGCTTCTCCTTTAAATGATGTGTTTGTTGAAAGAGATCATGCGACAGAATATCCTTGATAAACTTGCCCCTTTCTTTTGCTACGCCGGTCTCTGTATATGCTTGCGAAGTTGTTTTTTGTAACCTGTTTTGTAATGGCTGGTTGGGCAAAACTCTTACTATTGCAATTAAAGTGTGGAAGTTTAGCTTTGGTAATTATGTCAAACAGCTTTTTCTCTTTCAATTAAAATCTCTCCTGCTTCAGTTCTGCGTATAATTTCGATTCATGTTCCAGGATATCTGGTAGACGTGTCTTTATAGTGTTATCCACATATTGTTTGGTCACATAGTTGTGTAGTCGCACAGGCTCAGTCATTTCAGAGGGGTTTCCTTGCTGCGGCATGAAATGAAGAAGCTATCAAGATGTTTATTAAAACGTCCCCCTCTCTTTCTCACAAGTTTAATGATCAGGAACAGTTTCATGAAGGTCCATTAATTTTGAATTTGTCCTCTCTCTGAAAACATTGCAAATAGAAAGGACTTCATGGTAAACTAGCTGCCATTGCACAACATAATCACTTTTACGTGTCTGACCAACAATTCCTTTGGAGCTTTTCTATGATCTCTGGATTGTCTATTCCAGTTTCATGTCTGGAGCCACAGCATGGAACCTTCCCTCACTGTCTTTCACTACAAAATGTATTTGGATGAATTTTATGTAGAGGTATGGTTTCTCTACTTCTAGCTTCTTTACTCTTTCCAAATACCAGGACCCATAACTCGGGTAGTTTATGCAATCGAATTTGTGAACCCCAGTAATCAGTGACTCCACAGTCTTCACGTACAGCTCCCAATCACCTTCCCGATCAGCATGTACCAAGATTTTCACTAGAGCTATTGTGTGTAAAACATTTCACCATTACTTGCAACATTCTGATTTTTTTCACATTCTTTGACAAACTCTACAAACTTGGTTTTCAGGTTTTCTGATTTTGAACTGAGTGCATTGAACATTGCCTGGCTTTGCATTATGTCTTTTAAATTAAGTGCACCCTGTGCCTTGTTCACTTCTGAGATAAGATTTGCAAAACCTAATTTGTTTCTTTAGCCTCAGATATGATGAGTATACCTTGTAATAAACTAATGAGTTCCGCTCAATACTGACTGGACGATTTTGCTTCCAAAGATTTCAGCCCCAATAAATGCATCGTCTATGCAACATCCACTGAGAAAACTTCCTGCACACCGCAACGCAACTTTTGTCATGTGGAAAATGCCCATCATTGGATAAAGATCATCAAATTCTCCTGGATTGCTCATAAAAATGTCAGCTGCAATACAGAAAACACCATCATCACAGAAATTTGGCAGGATAGGTTGGTCTTCAAACTGAGTGAGGACATTTTGGAAATTTTTTAGAGCTGTGTATACTGTTGCATAGTTTTTAAATGGTGATGGTATTCCTGTTGAAAAACCTTCTTCAATATAACGGTATTCTGGGACATCAGAGCATGAATTCCAGCCCACTGAGTAACTGGCTTTTCTTCATCCTTCAGTCCTCACAAAATAAGAGATATGATAAATTCACCTTTGGAGACTGCAGAATAAGGTAGAAGAAGATCCATATCCTCTGAGGACATGTCCAGTGACTCAGACAGTTCAGTGACTGGTGGTCAAGTCAATAGAAACCGAGGCAGAGGCTACAGAAGAAACTGGAGAAACAATTATCCAAACCAGAACCAAGCACCACCGTGGTACCAACCTAATCCCTGTATGTTTGGTGGCCCTTCGTTTCCTCCACAGATGGGACAGTTTGGCCCACCGCAATTCCAATACAACCCTAACATGCAGCCTTTTTTAGGGCATGGGCCGGGGGGAACAAGAGGCCGGAGGAGACAAGGATCGAACCCCCGAGTACATTGGGGAGCACAACCACAGCCGCCTACAATGGACCTCAGGAGCGGGAAGAAGATACCGCAAGAAGGAGCGGGGATGAGCAACGAGGCAGCCTCGTAATCAATCTTAGTTCCCATACATTGACAGATACTGAGGAAGCCCTCCTGAATAGGGGTTTAGGTTTTGTGAAAACCCAACCAGGTGATCCTTTCCTTGCAAAAACAGAAATGGCTAAATTTTTTAGAAAAATATGGTTACATTACTTCTTCGCCAATAAGAATGAATTACCCCCTGATGTTACCAATATCAACACTGGATTGAGGAAACCCTCTACCTTTGTTCCTCCCATTGCTGGCATACCATCAAAGGTTATTGCCTTTGAGAAAGCCGTTGAAATGACATGAGCTCACTCTTTCAGTCACAACCAAATCCTTTTGTGAACCTCCCAAAGAGAGAACAGGAAGCCCTACGCTGTTTGACATCTAATGAGAGCATTACAATTAAACCGGCTGATAAGGCGGAGCAATTGTCTTGCAGGACAGCATCTCTTATCGGAATGAATGAATGCGACAACTACAGGATACGAAGTCCTACCTTCCTTTGTTAGTTGACCCAACTGAGTGACTTAAAACAACTATTGGGCATTTGGTGGAAGAGGCGGCCGCCGAAGGTTGGATTACCCCGCACGAAGCATCTTTCTTGAGAAACATTCATCCATCCATACCTTATTTTTACACCTTACCAAAGGTACATAAACCACAACGACCGCCACCGGGACGCCCAATAATATCGGGCATTGGGTCTCTTTTAGAACCCTTATCGACTTTCGTTGACCACTTTCTTAATCCTATGGTCAGAAAGATGCCGATGTTTTTGCAGGCACCAAAGATGTCTTAAGATTATTGCCTGAGGTCGAATTCGACCAAACAATGGACATCCTGGCATCTTTCGACGTGGAATCCCTGTATACGTCGATTACACAAGATGAAACTTTGGAAGTGGTAAGGAAACTGCTGGAGGACAATGAATCAACATCTATTACTCCTGCCCCCTTCATTATGAGCTTGGCAGAAATTGCCATGAAGGAGAACTATTTTAAATTTGAGGACACTGTTTACCTTCAAATTGCTGGGACCAGCATGGGCAGCGTTTTTGCGGCAAGCCTAGCGAATTTATATGTTCATAATTTTGAACAGGAGATTGTTCTAACACCTAGGAACCCTTTTCATCAATCGCTTCGTTTTTGGAAGCGATATATTGATGATATCCTAGTGATCTGGCGCAGTACAACTGAGGACCTTCTTCTCTTTCACCAATGGCTTAACATACAAAAAGCATACTTACGCTTTACAGTTGAACACAGTAAACTCCAACTGCCTTTTCTTGACCTTCTGATCATCACAACACCTAATGGCCTGAAGTCAGAATTATACAAGAAACCGATGGCCCGGAACTCCCTCCTCAGTTATGAGAGTTGCCATCCACGGTCACTGAGGAATAATCTACCCTATGGCCAATTCCTGAGGGTGCAACGCAACTGCTCGAATAAATTGGCTTTTGAGAAACATGCATTCAACTTGGAAGAACAATTGCAAGCCAAAGGGAACCCCAGGAAGATAGTCCGGCATTCAAAAAACGTGCCTCGAATAACAACCGCGAGGCACTTCTTGAACCAAGAATTGAGAAAGAGAAGATGAATCGCCTGACTTTTGTGAACACCTTTAATGTAAGATCTAACCAGGTGCAGAAGATTGTACTTAAACATTGGTCAATCCTCAATACGGGAGGCGATAATGTAGCATGACCTTTATTTGCCTTTAAAAGAGGCTCCAATCTCAGAGATGAGTTAGTACATACACGACCCAAAAACAAGATCCCCCGAGCGATTGGGACACTCTGGGATCTACCTGCAGTCGACGTTCATCACCCTTGCGGTACATGTGCCGCATGCCCACAGACTTCGAAATCCTTGTCTCTAGACATTGGCAGTAACAGGCCATGGCAACAGCGGAGGTTCACTAATTGTAATAGTCAGAATCTCATATATTTGATCACGTGCCCCTGCCAACTTCAGTACGTTGGCATGACGACCAGACGAGTAAAGCTGAGAATTTCAGAACATAAGAGCACTATTCGTTGCCGTAAGCAAGCGACTCGACTCGCATTTCTTGGAAGCTGGCCATGGCCCCAATGATTTTCAATGGACAGTCCTGGAACAACCGTACATACCAGAACATATCGCTGACATCTCTAAATATCTATTCAAAAAAGAGCAGAAATGGGTCTATAAATTGAATAGTGATAAGATGAGCCTGAATGAAGATATTCCGTGGATGTCCCTTTAAACGTAACACTCTTTGTAGTCTAGTTATGTATCCGATACATCGAAGATTGCATGCCTAATTTGAGTAATCACTTCACTCTCTGGTCCTGTCTTTGCGAGGTTAGTAGGAGTCAGTGCTTGACCACCAGCCACTGGATATCCATGATAAAAATGAACAACTCTGCATTGCAACCCTCTAGAAATAAGCTGCTTCAATTATGAAAACTTTTTCAGATCATAATGTCTTTTGTGCATCTGGGTCCAGTGAACTGCAATTGACATTCAAACCACAACTCCCGAAACACCACACTGGAGTCTTGTAGTTTCATACTACGTGAGCGTGGTAGTCATGTGACTTAAAAAGGGCGTTTTACGTTTGAACTACATCTCCCTATATCACATGGGTTGTCTGTAGTTCTGGCTATCAAATTTTGCACTTGAAATAAGTGGTATAATGATACAAGCGGCAAAATTGATCGTTTCTTTTAACAAATCGATCCAATTTTTGAAATTTGTGTTTATGATTCTTGTGTGTTCTGTCTTGTCTTTCCACTAGAGCGGCGCTCCTCACACCTGAGCTGCTGCCAGGTAGGGTGAAGCTATTTCCTCCAACCAAATAGGTAAGCGAGTAGCGAAATGAATAATGGCTTATATCACCATATTCTATGTGGTATTGTCACCACATGGCTGAACAAATTGTTTATGTCATAACGTTGATCTCATTGTGTTTGTCTTGTTTGGGCGCAATCTTGGTTCCAGAAACATTGGAGACGACTGATCATGACCTGAAATCACACAGGTGATATTTTTTTCCTTTTCTCTTGCAGTAGCTGTTTAAATCTAGGTCCTAAAGAAAACATTGCCACATCATTGGTCATATATGCTGAAACATGTCGACCCTACTGATTTGCACATATTTTGTTAAATCTGCTAGTTTCATATTTCCTACCTTTTAACATTGGGAGAGTTGAGAGAAATCAACTGTCTATCTCTACTCAACTACTACCCAATTTTAATATTTCACAGTACTTTTTCACAACACATTTATGCACTGCAATCTAGTTACCCGATGATGTAACTGGTTTCTTGTGCCACCCATGATACAACTCTTTACTTTGCTCTGAGTTGAATGTCTGTCACAATAAAATCCTGTGACAGACTATACTTTCTCCTGGGTTAAGGAGAGCCCAGATGATGAACAGGGCGGTACCGTGCGGGAACTGATGGGCACTTTTTTCCAAATTTAGGAACTTAGAGCTGTTTGGTTATACACTTTTCTCACCTATCTGATCTAGTTTTTTCCTTTGCGCCTTTCAAGTAACACAGTGGACTCTATGTTTTCTTTGTTTTTTTTGTGACCCTCAGAAACTCTTTTGTCGTTTAGATCCATATCCTCTGCCACTTTGAAACTTTTTTGTTGACTGTGATGTGTTGTTGGCTTGTAGTGATTTTGCATGCATTGGCAAGGCAGTTGTGTTATACATTTTCAGCTTCGTTTATTTATGCCTAAAGCTGCCATAGCTTGATTTCGAGCAGCTACTTCATTGGTACAGTCTTGAAAAAGCACCATGGCAGTATCATGTGTGCTGGATGTTCCAGACAAAGAAGAGCTGTCTTCAAAATCAAAATTATCAAGAGGAGCAATTGTAAATCCTTTCCAGGTACACTGACTTGGAAGTGGTGTGCTGTTGGATTCACAAGATTTTACAGCATGAGCTGATATTAAACAATGATGTAAAAAATGTTAAGATAACATCAGGCATTCGTATTGACTCATGATTTGTAGAACTATGGGGCATCACAAAATTTGTCATTAAGTCCAAAATCTAAATCTTTCAGGATGTTTCTTATAATATCTCCTGCTGATTTTACTGCATCCTGTGATCTTATTTTGGCAGCAAGAACTTCAGAAGTCAAGTCAGCTGAGAACACCATAAGTGGCTGATTCCTTTTGTTAGACTGACAACGAATTCTGTCATTGTACATTTTCACCAGAAAAAATCGTAATCTCATTATTATGGATCGCTAAAGTTTCATCAATGTTGATCATTATTTCTCGGATCTCACTGAGTGTGAACTATTAGCCTGCACCCCAAAGTTGCTTTAAAGCGTAATTTTCTTTTTTAAAGAGTGGGAACTTAACTGAAGGCTAGCCGTTATGTTGCTGCCGGGAGCTCATTGTATATTCATATTTTCAAATGTATGCTCACATGCAGTTCGGGTGGGCATACGAATCAACTGCAGATCCATTCACCTTGCTGTTTAGATCAGCTACTCGGCTGAAAACGTCTTCTTGGAAGAAACTAGCTGCAGATAAAAACACGTTTGCCCTTTGAGACTCATATATTCTCTTATTTGTTCTTTCATCTGTCCCTTTGGCCCTTGTTCTGGCTAAACTACAGACAGCACATTGAAGATCCTCTGCTTTCTGATCAGTTGTTGGAGGTGTACGAGGGGTAGCCATCAATCTTCTCAGTGGATGGGCATTAGGTTTGGTTGTCGTCTCCTTCTCAGAAGACTCTGATTCTCTTTATGATTCACTGGTTTCTGCTGTTTTTTGGCAAATATTTTCCAGGCTTTTTCCCATTGTAGCACTTGTTTTTACAATGATAAAATATGCGATCCTCTTCGCCCATCATTTTTAATCTGTTGTTAACTTTGTCTTGCCGTATTTCTGTAGCATCTCAAACTCTCTTCTGTCCAGCCACAGTTGATATTAGCTTTTCTTTTGGATTAGTTTGGCATATGGCACATTTTTCTTTGTTGAAGGAGTCCTAAGATTTTGTAGTTAGCAATACTCTGTCAGAAGTTAAAGATTCTCTGCTACCACATTCTTCTCTCATGTTTATGAATTTGCATCAACAGAAAACCTGAAACAAAAACAATATTAAAATTAATTACCAATATGATGGCTAAAACACATCATTATAGAGCTGCCACTTTGGAAAATGGTGGCAGAGTTGCTCTAAGGAGTTAATTTGTGTCTCTATAAGACTACTTGACCCCCAAAACCAATGTTTTGACACCAAAATGAAGTATATAGGTCTCATAGTTCCTGAAATATTACATCATCACTACAATACATCTGCCATTTTTAAACATTCGCCCAGATTAGCAATGTCTACTCAAGCTAAATTATGTCTCTAATGATACAAACACTCAAATCAAAAATTGAAAATCTCTAGACAGCAATTTTATTACGAAGGTATATCAAAGGCCCAGGACTATTTGGTTATTGATCTGTAATAGTATCTATTGGTTTGAGGTGGTATTAAGGAACAAGTTACTTACCTTCGGTAAAGCATTAGCTGGTAAAGATTCTACTAGCAGCAGATTCCTTACCTTAGAATTATCTCCTGGTGTCAGACTGGATCCGGAAAGTTTCTTAAGCAGTATACCTGCACGCCGTTAGATGGCATAATTCGGCTCTGCATGGCATCGGCACCACCCTGGAAGTGACGTGTGCGGTGCCTTTAAAGGCGCCACCCCAGAGTGCTGACAATAGTTACTTTACGTGGCTTTCCATGCCAGAAGCACAGAGCCCTGAAGCATACTGACCACTGGTGGGGAATACTAGGGCCCTAAAACAAGAATGCCCTGTTCCTAACTATCCGTTCGCAGAGTGGAGATGATGGGTGGGTCGGTAAGAAATCTGTGGCTAGGTAGTGTCTCAGGTACGGTGTGACAGAAGATAAATAACTTATTCATCTGATTGAGACTACAACTAGCTGCGGATTCCTTACCTTAGAATAGATACCCAAGCAATACCTCCGCAGAGGTGGGTGTGCGGACCAATTTCACACGAGGAAGTCCTGCAGGACAGAATGGGTAAAATGCCCATTGCTACGGACCTGACCGTCCAGGAAGTAGTGTTTGATAAACGTCTGCAAGGAAGCCCACATTGCTGCCTGGCAGATGTTCAGGACCGGAACTCTGCATGCTAATGCAGTGGTTGCAGCTTTAGCTCTAGTGGAATGAGCACGCTACCCCTCAGGGGGTTGCTTCTTAGCCAACGTGTAACAGATTTTAATATACAGCATGATCCATCGTGAGATGGTCCTCATTTGTATGACCCATCCTTTCTTCACTCCGATGTCCTACCTGAAGAGTTGGTCGTCCACCCAGAACTCTCATGTGTGCTAAACGTTCTTTTTTGGGTCCAGGCAGTAAAGTCGCTCCTCTTCCTTGGAGGGATGAGATGTAGCGTAAAAAGTAGGCGCAACCAAAAACTGGAAGTTTAAAACCTTCTTTTCTTGTTGCTCTCTCCCCTTTTTTGCATCTCCAATTTATATTGGCTAATTACAAATGAGGGCAAAAAACAAAAAGTAGGCAGAGTGATGAATTGGCCTATATGAAAGGGAGTGACCACTTTGGGTAGAAAGGGAACTCTTGTATGAAGCACCAGTTTGTCTGGGTAGATGTTCAGGTAATGAGGCTTGGATGACAACGCCTCAAGCTTACTGATCCTCCGGGCAGATGCTATAGCCAGGAGTGTGAGTGGACAATTATGCTGGGGCTCAAAGGGAGCACACATAAGGAAAGTGAGGCCGAGACTGAGGTTCCACTGGGGCATAATAAAAGATGGTGGGAACAAATTTAAACCTTTCAGAAACCTATTACCAATAGGGGATTTGAAGAAGGATGGCTGGCCAGGCAACTGCAGAAAAGCTGAGATAGCAGAAAGACAGCCTTTTTTAGAGTGCCCAAACCAGTGACCTGCTATACAAGAGAGAGAATGAAAAGGAGAACCTAAGAAAGAGGGGCAGAATGGGGATTGATCTGTCATTCTGTACACCATGCCACAAATGTTCCCCAACTGCAGACGTTTACCGTCATGGTGGAGGGGTACCTGGCTTCCAAGAAAACATCTCAGACTTTGGCCAAAAGGTCCAAAGCTGTCAACTGTTGCTGCTCAATCTCAACGCAAGGTAAAGTGTAGACAGGTTTGGGTGGAGAACCCTTTCCGCTGCTGCGACAAAAGATCCTCCCGAAGGGGCAGCCTGATCAGAGTACCGTTGGCCATACTCAATAGCTCGGGATATTAGACTCTCCATGCCCAGTCTGGAGACACAAGAATGACTTGGGCCCGGTCATTCTTGATCTTCTTTAGAACTCTAGGAAAGGAGTGGTATGGGCAGCAAGGTGTTCAGAAAGCCGGAGCACCACTCTAGACGAAAAGCGTCTCTGAGTGAAAGCTGCCTTGGAAACTCCAGGACACAGAACTGCTGACATTGCTTGTTCTCTGTGGTGGAAAACAGATCTAACCCAGGCTCTCCCCACTACTGAAAGAGACCTCACACTACCTCCAGATCGACACACCTTTTGTGATCCGCTAGGCAGCTTTGGCTAAGTTTGTATACTCTGGTGTTCAGAGAGCCTGCTAGATGTTGAAACATTGGGGAAATGCCCTGACATTTAAGCCATGTCCGAGACGTAGGGCCTCTTGACAGAGGGTCCATGACCCCACCCCAGTCTGTTTGTTGCAGTACTACATGGTGGTAGTGTTGTCAGTGTGCACCTGAACTAGCCTTCCCTTGATAGAGGGCAGAAAGGCTTTCAGTGCCAGCCGGATCAACTTAATGGGCTATTTTAATATTATATTTTTCTATCTGGTCCTCTTAGCAGTTTGTTTCCAAAGCTGCCAGACAGCGAGCATCATGTCATGCGAGCAAAAGCAGCCTCGTGAAATAACGTTAGTTTTAAGCTATGCTTAAATTGGGAGGAGGAGGAGGGACACCAGCAATGTGTCGCATCTGGCCCTCTCCAAACCCACTGTACAGAGGAGGTCCTTACCTACAACCCATCGCACTCCCACTGCGTTGTTCACTGCAGGGGAAACATTACTGTTAAGTATCTTGCCTGATTAATCTACTTGTGTGCCCTGATGCTTAAGAGCAGAGCTACAGTCTTCTGGAAGGGCCTGGCCACTAGACAGAAAAACCTGGGCACGGACTGAGTTGGTGGGCAGTGGTGTGGCCCAGGGGACTTTTTTCCTCGGGCGGAGCTCACTCAGACTGGTGCAGTGGAGCGAATTCACGAGAAAAAAAAGCAGGCAACGAAACAGCATGGGCCAAAGCAGCAGAGATATTGACATGAAGAGCAGGGAGGCCCTGTTGTATCACTCTGCCTGATTGTGCAGCACATGGGCTGTTCCAGTTAGGAAGGCTGCAGCTTCTTAAGTTCAGCCAAGGCAGTAATGGTGCTTCTTTTATATACCAGCCTGGGGTCATATGAAGGCACAGACAGTGGGGTAACATGGGCCTCGCAGCACACCAAGCCTACAAATCTTTGAAAAATGGTTCAGAGCCCATTAACCAAACCTGAACTAGCTTTGTGTACCACTGCTGCCTGCCATACTCCACCCCAGGCCCTCAAGCCTGTCTGAAAGAAAAATGTAAAGCGGATTTTGCCACAAAGTCAAATGCTTCCCTGAACCCCTCCCATTCCCTTAACTAAAGAAGGATATCCTGACTTTGCCATGAGCCACATACATTGAGTGCCCTAGAGCAGAAGATTACTGTGGCGTTGAAATATAACCACATCCCACTGATGACGCAAGTATCCTAGCTTGAGCCTCAAAGGCGAATATTATGTTGCCCAGCCTGGCACATGCCCACTTTTAATCATCTCCCCAAAAAGGCATTATTTTCAATATCGTGCTACGATGCAGGCAGCAGTGCTAAACTGCTCCTGCCATTCTCCTTCTGCTTTCTCCTCCCATAACTGGCAGGGCACCGTCCCTTACGACCATGAATACCAGCCGTCCCTCAGCAGAAGTCAGGTGTGACAATGGCACGTTGATAGTAAACCCCAGCGAATGGAGGAGGTACGCAGTAGTCTGGAGGTGGGAGATGACAGCCTGGGCGAGTTTGCCTTCAACCGCAAATTGTCAGGATAGGGGAAGACTGCACCCCTGATGTTTGCAGATGAGCAGCAACCACAGCCATCACCTTAGTGAACACCTGAGGGGCACTAGTACGGCCACTGGGGAGAACGGCGAAGTGAAAGTGCTCGTGACCTACTGTGACCCGCAGGTAGCGTATGTGGGTGGGCAGTATGGGGATGTGAACATATGCGTCCCTCAAGTACAGCGCTACCATCCAGTCTCCTGGGTCCAGTGCAGCCAGGTACTAATGCGAGGGTGAGCATTTTAAACTTCTCCTTCTTCAGGAAGAAGTTGAGAGAGCGCAAATCGATGATAGGACGAGTGCCTCCATCCTTCTTGGGCACCAAAAAGCAGGGGGTATAGCAACTACTACATACTTATGGCGTTGACACCCTCTCTATGGCTCTTTTCATGCAGAGATGGGATAGGTGGTCCTTCGTCAGCCAGTCAAAAGTAGGTGGCAAGTGGGAGGGATAGTCTTGAGGGGAAGGGACTAGCCCCTTTGGATGAGCTGCTAAACCCACTGGTCCTATGATATGGACTGCCAGTGGGGCAGGTGATGGCTGATCCTGTCCCCCCCCCCACTGGGGGCCCATAGTGGTAAGAGCACAGACTTATTTTGTATTTTTATTTTGAGAGTTTTATATAGCGCTGGCTAGACCCGGAGGTATCAGAGCGCTTTACATAAGGTTCCAGAGTAATTACAAAATTACATCATTTAAACTTTACATCAGTTACAAGAAAAACATTTCAAGAGAGTAGAAGACGATATAAATGGAGCATTAGAAGGGTAAGGGGGAGGGGTAAGGGGGTAGGAGTAGATAGGATGAAGAGACTAAGTAGAGTCGCCCAAAGTCCGGCTGGGTAGGTGACGGCCGAGGATGAAGTTCACAGCCCATCTCCTCTTTAGCGATCGCGTAGCTCCACTGGGCATCAGCCAAACAGCTAGGTCTCAACAGGAAAACAATTAAAGAGAAAAGAGGAGGGAACAAAACAGATCGGGGAGAGTTGGGAGTCCAAAGGAAGGAGACGGCAGCGGAGGAGAAGACGAGGCAAATGTCCGAGAACCGGCTGGGTAGGTGACTGCCAAAGCGGTGTGCCAGAGCCAGTCTCCCCTATAGCTGTCGGAGCAGCTCCACCGGAGATCGGCCATGCATTTCGGACTCCGCAGGCAAAGGGTGAGGAACAGGGGTAGGTCAAGGTTGTTGATCACTGTGGCTCTGAGGCTGGGGGTTTTCAGCCACGAGGCTTGTCCATGTGAGATCCGTGGCAGCCATTTTAGGGTCAGGCGCTGAGTGTTGTTCAAGTCCCTTGTTGTTAAAAGACAGGCCAGTTCCCTGGATAGCGATTATGGTCTAACCGGGCGACTGCAAGATGATCCAGGGAAGAGGTCACCAGTTGGAGAAAGCCGAAAGGTCCTGCTCTAAGCAAAAGAAGCCTGGGCGCCATGTTGGGGCCAGGCGCGCCGGGAATCAATGATTGTTTCGAGAAAGGAGAAAGCCCTATGGTAACAGGGGCGAGTCCAGTACACCTCCAGAGATAGTTATGGGCCGATTGGGTAATTACACGTAATTCCCACTCACCGTCGGCTCGAAGGAAGTCATCGGAGTCCCGAGGCGCCATCTTGTCCTCGTGGTCATGTGATCGCCCCTCATGTCGATAACAGGCCTCCAATGAATGCTGGAGTCAGCCCTCCATGTTAGAGTCAGGCAAAGGGAGGTAGATGCCAGTGTGGGGACAGTAGCTCGTGGTTGTTCCTGCACAAGCAAGACTCCTCGGACCATGAGGGATGGCATCTCACAGGCGACCCTCTTCCCCCGGGGCACAGCACATGCAGGAAGGTCAGCCCTGTCATCCCCGATTCATCGCCGCCATCTTGAAGTCAGCCCCCCGCCCAATTAAAAACACATCCCTGTTTGTATTCAGGGGGCTTCTCTCTCGCATTGTGTTGCGCTTTGCCACAACCCTGCACAATTTCTGCGTAATCCTTTAATTGGCTGCTCGGAGTGAAAAGGGGCTGCCGTTTACACACCTGGGCGTGTAATTGTGCATGTGCTGAGTGATACTGCAAGCCAGCCTGGCTTTGTGGCGAGTGAATGGGCGGAAAAAAAAAAGAGTTTGGAGGATGCGGCTTTCTTGGGAGTGGTGGACTGGCCTGACCTCTGCCTTACCTACCCACGTGTTCTGTGGGTACTGCGCCCTCGGCCACGCAGATGCTTGGAGTGAGCACTGCGGTGGCTGGGCAGGTAAAGATGTGGCTGGAAGCCCCTTCTATGGCCACGAAAGGAGAAAAAGGCGGATTGGTGGTGACGAGGGGCCATGGAAAGGCCCATAGACCTGGCCATAGCCCTGCTATCCTTAAAGCACTCCAGCGTGGAATCCGCCTTGTCTCCAAAGAGACGGGAGCCATCAAAGGGCATGCCCATAAGCGATGTTTGGACAATCCATTAGTCCTCAAACAGGTGTGTCGCAATAGGGCCACCGTCAATAAAACTGCTCTGCTTAGTGAGTAGGTGTTGTGCAGTCCACATCTAATGGTAAACTTAGCTGCATCCCTCCCATCTGCAACAGCCTGGGAGACCACGGCTTGGGCCTCCGCCAGAAAGGTTAACAGCACCTGCACAACTGTATCCTACAAAGCTTGAGAATAAGGCACAAAAGGCATGCGATGTTCACAGATTGCAATGCCAGGGTGGTGGAAGAAAACATTTTCTTGCCTAAGTTATACAACCTCTTGGATTCTCGATCTGGTGAAGTGGTTGGGAATGCACCTAGGATTCATGTGGTAAGTGCAGACTTGGACCACCAAGCTCTCCGAGGTGTTCGGTGAGGAACTTGGGGTCCCCTGAAGTGGGGCAGAGGCGGCTGGATACTTTCCTGTTCACAGGAGCTCATGCTGAGCTTGGACCAGGTCCCGAGCAGAACATCAGTAAGTGCTTTGTTAAATGGGGGAAGCAATTGTGAGGACATTAGTCTAGGCTGCTAATGAGGACAAGCTAAGGTCCAGGATCCTGGCCTTCTTCCTCACCACCATTGCAAATGAATCTCCCTCCGTTGTTGCCACAGTAGTGCCAGAAAGGAAGCCAGTATCTGGAGATGTATCCAGCAGCCGCGGTCGGTAGGGGAGTACCTGCTGGGGCGGTGACGTGGGGAGGGGGAGGGGCAGGGTGGGGGTTAGTAATGTATGGATAATAGATGTTTGCAGGGTGCCGCTCGAGGCTGCAGTATCCAGGATTGTGTGTCCCTTAACGGAGGAAGGCTGCGGAGGGGTTTTTGAAGGGCAGAGACTTGTCAGCAGCGGACCAGCGGACCAGCGGGACTGCGAGTCCCAGGTTTCCAAGCGGCTGCCTGAGACGCCGCACCTGGAGACTCTTCCCGGCTGGCCACGCCCCCTTGCCCTGGGCGGTCAAAACCGCAACTCGCGGCCCCCGCTTCGCGGGAGCCGCTCGAGGATGCAGTATCCAGGATTGTGTGTCCCTTAACGGAGGAAGGCTGCGGAGGGGTTTTTGAAGGGCAGAGACTTGTCAGCAGCGGACCAGCGGGACTGCGAGTCCCAGGTTTCCAAGCGGCTGCCTGAGACGCCGCACCTGGAGACTCTTCCCGGCTGGCCACGCCCCCTTGCCCTGGGCGGTCAAAACCGCGACTCGTGGCCCCCGCTTCGTGGGTGCCGCTCGAGGCTGCAGTATCCAGGATTGTGTGTCCCTTAACGGAGGAAGGCTGCGGAGGGGTTTTTGAAGGGCAGAGACTTGTCAGCAGCGGACCAGCGGATCAGCGGGACTGCGAGTCCCAGGTTTCCAAGCGGCTGCCTGAGACGCCGCACCTGGAGACTCTTCCCGGCTGGCCACGCCCACTTACCCTGAGCATCTATATCATCACGCCTACAGACGCGCATCTCGCGCGGGCGGGTGCCGGGCGAAGCCCGGGCAAAGGGCGGGCCGTTTTAGGCCGTTAGAGGCCGGAAGAGACCGGACCGGGCTATCCCTCTGACGCCCTGCCTTTCTCACCATTCTTCTCCTCTTGGTTGCGGTTTTCGTTCTCTGGTCGCCCCATATAACATGGCCACCAGAGTATCCAGAAGCAAGGCTGCCCAACAGTTTACTGGCACTATGGAAAAATTTCTCACTAAGGCTAACGCTGTGGTCAACAAAGGTCTAACTGTGCTGGAAAGTCAATCTGAGGAGGGTATAGATAACCTGTCGCTGGCTTCTCCGGCCTCCTCAATTAATGCTAGTACACCATTATTGCTCAATGTCACCCATCTGTCGCTTTTGGACAGCATTGATCAGACTATTGAGTCAGTCCTACAACAACTGAGGACACCTTCAACTTCACAGAGGGATAAAGACTCATCACGCTCCTCTGGGGTTGTAGAACCCTCCCCTAACGCTGACTGCGTAGAAATAGAGACGCAGGAGGAGGGACTGGATGTAGCTCTAACAGAACACGTAAGCAGCAGAGGGGATCATCCGTTCAAAAGGAAGAGGTCAAGGAAGCCAAAAGGCGCCAAAAGGGCTAAAGTTGATTTAATAATGCCAACTCAAGATGATAACATAGATATTGTGGCCTCGCCTGGGGCCATATCCCCAAGGAATATGACGGAACTTCCCAGCCCCCCACTAGCCTCATCCCTACCGGTGAGTACTGGACCATTTATTTTTGGTGGGGTCCCTCCTAACACCACAGATCTGCTCATCAGCTCACTTACGGATATTTTTAGAAATTTTCTGAATCCCTTGTCTGTTAAATTGGACTCCATGGAGGCCAGACTGATGACCATAGAAAACATCTATACGAATAATGGTGTTGACCCTGGGTTGGGCGTAAATGCACATAGGACCCCTATGGATAGTGCCAGGATCAGTCTGCCGGCCCCTGTAACAACTACCCAGGTCCCAAATGCTCCATTAGCTCAGTCGGGGGAAGTCTCTAGTAACAACATTGCATCTGCCCCCCAACCGGTCCCATCAACATCCCAAACGATGAGGCCCCCGGTACCTGCTCCCAGAAGGTCAAAACAACCTGCCCCGTCTCAACAACTGAGACAGGAGAGACCAGTCAATGGGCAAACTGGCTGTCCTACTAGCCCTAACACCAGGCGTAGGACAGTTAATTTGCCACCTGAGGCAGTAGCTTATACTGCGATCATGGTGGGAGTACCAGAGCTTACCGGTGGTGCATTGGAACTGCAGGACTCCTTGCGCAACAAGGTAATCAGCTGGCTAAACATCCATAGGCCACTCCCACCCAATTTAAAAGGAGACGTTCTGATGGTTAGAAGGGTCCCATGGATTGGGTTTACCTCTAAGAATAGTGTGGGGGATTGTATAATTGTCAGTTTTAAAAGTCCGCAGGTTGCCCCATATATTTGTAACTGGCTTGGCAGTGCTGGTAAAACCTCTATTGAACTGGTGCCTCTTTCATATTTTTACCCAAATGCATGTAACTCAGCTATGAGAAGGGAAGAGGGCTGGACTAGAGTCGGCTTTGCCGTGGATGGCTCACGATATAGGCCCAAGTATAATGCATTCCCCATTCACCCAAATAGATTTTCCTGTCTTGACCAGGTAGACTGACCACAAAAGGGGGCTACCCAACAGGTCCCGGAAAAAACTGTCAACGGGGATGCAGGTAGGGGGGTGACGAGAGTTGCTTGCAAAATTAACACCCGGGTGCAGGATTCCCCCAAGGGGAGTAGGGTATTACCTAAAAGTACTAGGGGCCAAGCACAGAATTCACCTAGAACTTTGACAGGCAATAATCTGACATCGGTAGCTGTGTGTGTCTCGCCCCCCACACCAGTTGCCCCTATTGTCCCGTAAAATCTTGACCCTTCCATAGTCACTGCATCAACTACATTTGTCGGGGTGGGACCACCACGTAGTCTAGGTATGAGGGTCCTTTCTTGGAATGTGGCGGGGATCACAAATAAGGTGGATACAGCGGATTGGGATCTCCTGATAAATGGCAGTGATGTCTGCCTTTTTCAGGAGACATGGGCGAGGGATCCCCAGAGTAGAACGGGGTATGATATCTTTGAAATTCCCGCAAAGTGGAATGGCAAGGGGAGGCCCTCGGGTGGCTTGGTGATCTGGGTAGCAAGTCATATTGGGTGTCAGGCGGAAAATATGGTTACGTTTTCGCAGGACATCCAGTGTGTGCTGCTCAGATGGCCTGACATTACAACATGGGCAATTATCAACGTTTACTCGCGCCCAGTCGCTGTGGCCAAGGAATCACCCACTCTAGATGATCTATCATCTTTTCTGGGACAACTGCCAGGTGACTACAAGATAGTGATGGGTGGGGATTTTAATTGTCATTTTGAACCCCTAGAAGGATTAAAGGAGGGCGCTCTCACCACTGAGGACGACTACTGGGGAGTTCCACCATCTTCATCCCCCCACCCTAAAACCTGGTCCCCGTTGGCAGTACAGATTATGTCCCTTACTTTGAATTTCGCAATAAGGGCCTGCAATGGGCGTACCTCGTCCGATACCCCCTCACTGTGCACTTTTAACAGAAAAGACCATGAGTCAAGGCAAGACTATATTTTTATAGATATTAGCATGTAGCCCAAAGTCCAGGATTTCAGGGTGGTACCCAGAATAGATAGCGACCACAATGCCCTCCTACTGGAGATGCAACATCCCGCACCCGCAGATGGGTCTTCTACTTCTTCTACTGGTGACGACCCTGGGAACTTGGTTCTCACCACAAATAGGCGTCGTGTAAAATGGGGAAAGTTGCTAAATACAGAAGATGGTATAAACAAGATATATGAAATAGCACTCCCCAGGTTCAAAGAAGTGAATGATCTCATAGATCAACCGAGACCCATTGACTACAGTAAAAAATTAGCTCAAATTCATGCGGAACTTGTGTGTGGTCTCGCTGAGGTTTTCTATCCAGAGGTACCTTTACGTAGGAAAAAGACACGAACTCCGACCTGGTATAACTCTGCCTGCAGGAAGATCAAGTCCGAGTTAATTGCTACCATAAAAGATGGCTCTAATAAGGGTAAGGTTGCAGAACTCAGGAGGGATTACAAAGCGGTAATGAAAAATGCAAGGGTTGAGTAGGATTGGGACCGCTGGCATGATTTATCTGACGCCTTAGATGCCAAAGATTCTAGGAAATTCTGGGCCCTGGTGAATACTGGGACAGGGGAACTTAAATCAGCAGTGGAGCCTAATATTGCTGCCTCTGTCTGGGAGGCTGTAGGAGAGTAGGGTCTGCAATCCTATGATCACCCAGATTTTTGCTTTTTGCTGCACTGGTTTACGACTTTCCCTGGCTGTGGGCCTGCTAATCAGACCCACAGCCTAGCTGTTCTCTCTATCCAAATTGTACTTAGGTACTGGATTGGCACTGGGCCCTCTCCAAGTCCCTGTACCCAGGGCTGAGGTGCACCCAGAAGTCTCCCAGGGGCTGAAGCATGTATTATGCCACCCCTGGATTGACTAACTAAAACTGACACAACTGGCTGCACGACAGCTGGGGCAAGGTGGTGTACTCACCCTTTGCTTTAGATATAGTATACCTATATCTAACCCTAAAAATGGACACACAGATCTCCTATCAGTCACTCCTATAGCAGGCCTTAACAATCCTGAAGGCAGAGTGCTGGGAATCGTGTGAGATGGTGCTCTAGCATGAGCTGAGCCTGTCTGCGGCTTTCGGGATCCATCCCTTAGCCGTTTCCATGATATCGCATACCATATACTCTTAAGTGCATTATAATCCTCGCGGTTATGTGCCAACTCTGGTATCGCTTTATCAAAACATGTCGAGTAAGGTGTCATACGAATTGGAATACTAACCCCTCGCCAATTCTGGCGACGGGGTTAGCATTCCACCCTTCTAGAGGGACACGACATGCCTGTAACCTATAACCCGGTTAAAAGTCAGACAGAGCCTTAGCATCCACAAAATGGATGCTGCCACCGAGACACAAGTCTGCCCTCCTGCTGCTGGGAGTCCTCCCAGAGCAGGAGATAAGGACAAAGGGTTTCCTGCCAGGGGCGGTGCCAGCACCGTCCCAGACAGGGTTTTGTGTATTGTAGGTAGGCAGGGCTTTAGAGGAAGGTGACTGCAAGTAGCACCCCGGTGCTCACTGTGCATAGGCCGGCTGGAACCAGTTCCAGGGTCACTCCAGACCCTGTGCTGGGGAAAAGCCCGCCAAGGAAGTGGGTGTAACCACCCCCCTCCTAGTCCCACCCATAGGGCAGGACTTAGTCGCGTGCCAGCCCCTTTTTACAGGATAAAGGTAGAGACTGGCCCCCTTCCAAATCAGATCATCTTTGAATCCTGAAACTACTTTCTGCGAAAGGAACTCAAGACTTCTTCCTAAGATTTCTCCCTTGTGACTAAGGAGTAGTCACCCTGCATCCGCAGGCACCATCTAAGAACACTGCGGTCTGCTGTAAGTCCTTCCTCCGGAATCCGACTGCCCAGCTCGACGAGAACCGGCTTCCCTGGCACCTCTGACCTCTACCCACCTCTACAGCCCAGCTGAGAACCGTGGGTGCGACGAGACCTCAAGGGACCGGCCATCTGCAAGACTGCACGACTTCTTTCCAGCAAGCCCGCCGAGTAATCTACTGGTGAGTGCTTTGGGGTCCGAGAAGCCCCGACTCTGAGCAGCTCCAGCTCCGAAGTGCAGCCCCCCAGCATCTCCACGATCTGCGTGGGGCCCTTCTGCTTTCCGCTGCTCACCGCGTTGTTTGGCTACTAGCCCGTTGGCTTGTGGCCTCCCTGACGACGCCCGACGACATTTCTGCTGCTGGTCTGGTTGCTCCAGACTGGCCCTTGCTCCCTTCCCGAAGAGGAGCACCCTGGACCCTCCTGGTCCACTCAAGACGCCATTTTAAGTCCACCGCGTGGGCTTGAATTAGCCAAGGCTTGTTGCCCAATCCTGGGTAACTTCGACGCCAACGACTTCATCCTTCGTGGGACAGCTCGCACCTCCATCCTGGTCGCCGACAACGCCTCCTGGTCCGAGAGACTGCAGAGCCCAGCAGCGCCCACTCACCTGACTGCGGTGACTTCGCCCGGTGCCATCCTGGTGCCCACTTAATCACTGGCTAGTGATTCAAGAACTTGGTCCCCTCTGCTTTCAGGTTTCTTCTTCCTCGATCCAGGCTTGGATCCAACGAACTTTCCTTCACTGGTCGCCTGCCAGCAACTTCCTTCTTCCAGGCTCCTGGTCCGGCAACGAGATCCCCGACGTCTTTTCAGACCTATGCAGCTGCAGCCCCTGGGCTAGGTAACTTCGGCACTTCGGTGTCCCAGCATAGCCTCACTATCCTAGGGTCAGGATCCACTGTCGTTTTCTTCCTACCAGGTCGGGTTCGCCCGTGAACACTAACTTTGCCTTTACTAGCCTCCATAGACTTTGTCCCGCATCCCGCGTGAGAGTGCACACTCTGCACCCGAGTCCCCTAGGTCTCCTAGAAGTAATCTAACGATTCCCTAGTTAAGTCCTAGCGATTCCAAAGCCTATTAGAACTGTTACTTACCTGCTAGTAATTCGCATTCCACTTTTAGCGTATATGGTTTTTCGTGCCCCTCGGGCATTTGTGTAACGTGCTAACTTAAAAGTATTTTCGTAAGAGTTTTGTTGTGTGCTTAGCACCCTGTCCTCATAAAGAGTACAGGGTTGTTGTGATTCTAATAAATACATTGTTTATTTTCATAACACTTGTGTGGTGTCCTTTCACTGGGTGTTCAAGGGGTAATGTGATGGTAAAACAGCTGGCTTAACACGCCCTCTAGAGTCTTAGCCTTAGACTGCTCGTATCCATGCTACTAGGATAGCTGGTCTATAAGGTTGACTTACAACCAATCATCAATAAGGGTTGTTTGGACTGATATATAGTGATCACTAGAATAGTGAGCACTGCACATCAGGCCAACTCCTCACATTGGTGAGCAGCGGTTGGGATTTGAGCTTGCTGTTGTTTTACCACACATGCCCTAAGAATATCTTGTGAAAGATCACGTAAGTACTAAAGGTACATATAACTTAGCTTAGAATACTCTGAGTTCTACTGAACCAGCTGTTGTAGCTCCTAGGGCCTAGCACACCCTAAACTACAACTCTAGCAAGGGATCAGTAGGCAAACATATAGTGTAGGTAAGTGCACCACTTACACCTCACTAGAAAAGCATGTCGACTCAGGGGGACTCTACTGAGACTCCCCTGGTCAGTGTTGACCCTCCACAGGTCACTTCAAGATATGCAGCTCTCAATTTTCAGGAGATGAGACAACTCTGTGTCTCCAGGAAACTGAAGCAGGGGTCTAACCCCACCCTTCCCTTTCTGATAGGTCTCTTAGAGACATATGATGCCAGAAAGCTCTCTCAGTTACATGAGAGCATGCCAGCCTTAGAGGGAACCTCTGGGGATCCAGACCTCCCCAACACTGATTCAGCAGTTGAGGAGGAGGATGAGGAGGTACTCTCTGGGGATGAGGTAGACAAGGGTCTTGAGGTAGTCAGAAGGCTAACTAGGACCAACTTAGACTTACTTGGGCTAGGATCTGGGGGCCCCCCAGTACTAACCCGAAGTGGGCCTAACCTTGGAGTTAGGAGAGATAGATCTCTTTCTAGGGACTCCAATAGATCTCTGCACTCTAATGCCTCTTCTCAGGGGAGAAGGAATCCTCCACAGAGGAGATTTACTTCCCCTCAGAGAAGGGAGCATGAGGCTAGGATGAGACAAGCTGAACTGAGGATTGAAAGGGAAGAAATTGCCCTGGCCAAAGAGAAGCTTGCCCTGGCAAGAGAGCAGCAGATGAGTGGGCTAGCTCCCACTGGTGGCAGCAATCTCCCAAGAGATAGAGAGAAGGGTTTAGATACTAAACACCTGACTAAAATAGTGCCCCCCTTTAAGCAAGGGGATGACATCCAGAAATGGATGGCTGCTCTGGAGAGGGCCTGCACTGTGCAGAACATTCCCCAGAGTCAGTGGGCAGCTATACTGTGGCTCTCCTTTGATGGTAAAGGTAGAGATAAGCTCCTCACTACAAGAGTGGAGGATGCTAACAATTACCAGGTCCTGAAGAATACACTGGTTGATGGGTTTGGTTTAACCACTGAGCAGTACAGGTTGCTGTTCAGAGACACCCAGAAAACTCAGTCTCAGGACTGGTCTGATTTTGTGGATTGTGCCACTAAGGCTTTGGAGGGCTGGTTGCTGGGTAGCAAGGTTACAGATTACACAGGATTGTATAATCTAATGATGAGAGAACAAATTTTGAACAATTGTCAGAACCAGTTGCTGCACCAGCACCTTATTGATTCAGATCTGACCTCTCCCCAAGAATTGGGAAAGAAGGCAGACAAATGGGTCAGGACAAGGATCAAGCAGAACCAGAACCAGAACCAGGGTGGTCAGAAGAAAGCAGACCAGAAGGGTAATGTCAAGAATGAGCAAAATGACCAGAAGTCTTCACCAGGTCCCCAACAAACCAAAGAGGGTGGGGGTCAGGCTTCCCAGAAGAAGAAGACTCAAGAAGGCCAGTCCAAAAGGTGGTGCCAGTACTGCAAAAGTAAATCTCACTGGTTTAGTGAGTGCACCAAAAGAGGAGGAGGACAAACTCCTACCACTACAGCTCCTAAAGCAACTGCACCCCCTAGTACAGTCAGTAGTGGTAGTGTCACTCCCAAGGCATTAGTTGGGTTAACCTTGGGTACTGAGGGGTCTGACAACTTAGTTGGCACACTCACTCAGGCTGTCCTTGTCTGTACAGGGGATGTGGATATGTCCCCTGAAATAAGTCCCAATACTTTGGGCAAATACAGGCAGACACCTTTGATTAATGGCAAAATGGCTCAGGCCTATAGGGACACTTGTGCCAGTGTCACCATGGTGACACCTAACTTTGTGGACCCTGGACAGATCATGCCAGGTACTGATTTCCTGGTGACCAATGCCAGCAATGTCACTACTAGTCATAGTGTGGCAATGGTAGCTTTCTCCTGGGGTGGAGTGAAGGGACAAAAGAAAGTTGTAGTCAGTTCAGACCTCCCAGTTGATTGTTTGTTGGGCAATGATTTGGAGTCATCACAATGGTCAGAAGTGGAGCAGAGGACTCACATGGAGATGTTAGGCTTGCCAGCACATGTGCTTGCTGTGACTAGGTCACAGGCCAGAAGATGCCCCACTGAACAGGTGCTGGATCCTGAAATTATGGACCAGACACCTCCCAAGAAGAAGAGCAGTAAGGGTAAGGCTTTGCCTTCCCCCTTGCCCCAGGTTGAGGATCAAGTCTCTGAGGAGGCTGATCTAGAAGAGCTGAGGGAAACTGAGCCTAAAGAGCTTGAACTTGATCAAGTTGAGTTTCTGGGCTCAGGGGGACCCTCCAGAGCAGACCTGGGGAAGGAACAGTTGAGCTGCCCTTCCCTTGAACCCCTCAGACAGCAGGCTGCTGCTGAGGCTGCAGGGAATGCCACAGGTGCCCACAGGGTATACTGGGAAGATGGACTCCTGTACTCTGAGTCAAGAGACCCCAAGCCTGGTGCAACCAGGAGGCTGGTCATCCCCTTGTCTCTGAGAGGTTTCCTTCTCACCTTGGCCCATGAGATTCCCCTTGCAGGTCATTTAGGTCAGACAAAGACTTGGGACAGGCTTGTCTCACACTTTCACTGGCCCCATATGAATGAGAATACCAAGGAGTTTTGTCGCTCATGTGTCACTTGCCAAGCCAGTGGTAAGTCAGGTGGCACAACAAAGGCCCCCCTTATACCACTACCTGTGGTGGGGGTTCCCTTTGAAAGAGTGGGGATTGACATTGTTGGTCCAATGGAACCCCAGACAGCATCAGGACACAAGTTTATACTGGTGGTGGTGGACCATGCCACCAGGTATCCTGAGGCTATTCCCCTTAGGACCACTACAGCCCCTGTAGTGGCAAGAGCCCTAGTTGGAGTGTTCTCCAGAGTGGGTTTCCCTAAGGAGGTCGTTTCTGACAGAGGTACAAACTTCATGTCAGGATATCTGACTGCCATGTGGAAAGAGTGTGGTGTGAACTACAAGTTCACCACACCCTATCATCCACAATGCAATGGGCTTGTTGAGAGATTCAACAGGACCCTGAAAGGGATGATTCATGGACTACCTGAACCTCTTAGGAGAAGATGGGATGTCCTGATCCCCTGCCTCTTGTTTGCTTACAGAGAGGTCCCACAGAAGGGGGTTGGCTACAGCCCTTTTGAGCTTCTGTATGGGCATCCTGTAAGAGGACCCCTGTGTTTGGTGAAGGAAGGATGGGAGAGACCTCTCAAAAAGCCTGCAACCAACATAGTGGACTATGTACTTGGTCTCCGCTCCAGGATGGCTGAGTATATGGAAAAGGCATCTAAAAACCTTGAGGCCAGCCAGGAACTTCAAAAAGCTTGGCATGACCAAAAGGCTGTACTGACTGTGTACCAGCCAGGACAGAAGGTGTGGGTGCTGGAGCCAGTGGCCCCAGCAGCTCTGAAAGACAAATGGTCTGGGCCCCACACCATCATTGAGCAAAAGGGAGAGGTTACCTACTTGGTGGACCTTGGAACTCCCAGGAGCCCTCTCAGAGTGCTCCATGTTAACAGGCTCAAAGCATATGTTGACAGGAAGGACATGAGCTTGCTCATGGCCACAGATGAGGGACAGGAGGAAGAGAGTGACCCTCTCCCAGACCTGCTCACTCAGAATCCTGATGATGGGTCAGTTGATGGTGTTGTCTTTTGTGGCAGCCTCACTGAACATCAGCAACAGGATTGCAGGCAAGTTCTGCAATCCTTTCGACATATGTTCTCTCTGACACCCAGCCAAACTGATTGGTGTACCCATGATGTTGACACTGGAGACAGTCTGCCTGTCAAGAGTAAAATCTACAGACAGCCTGATCATGTTAGAGACTGCATAAAAACTGAAGTGCAGAAAATGTTGGAACTGGGAGTCATTGAGCCCTCAGATAGCCCTTGGGCTAGCCCAGTAGTTCTAGTGCCAAAGCCTCACACCCAGGGTGGTAAGAGAGAGATGAGGTTTTGCGTAGACTACAGAGGCCTCAATGCAGTCACTAAGACTGATGCCCACCCAATACCAAGAGCAGATGAGCTTATAGATAGATTGGCTTCTGCCAACTTCTTAAGCACATTTGATTTGACAGCTGGGTATTGGCAAATCAGGTTAGCTGAGGAAGCCAAACCTAAGACAGCATTTTCTACCCCTGGAGGGCATTATCAATTTGTGGTAATGCCCTTTGGACTGAAAAATGCACCTGCCACCTTCCAAAGGTTGGTGAATCAAGTCCTCACTGGGCTGGATGACTTCTGTGCAGCTTATCTGGACGATATTGCTGTCTTTAGCTCCACCTGGGAGGATCACCTGGTCCACCTGAGGAAAGTGTTAGAGGCCCTGCAAAAGGCAGGCCTCACTATCAAGGCCACAAAGTGCCAGATAGGGCAGTCACAGGTTGTATACCTGGGCCACCTTGTAGGTGGAGGCCAGGTTCAGCCACTGGAGAGTAAGATACAGGCCATCAAGGACTGGACTCCTCCAATCACCCAGACTCAGGTTCGAGCTTTCTTGGGCCTGACTGGGTACTATAGGAAGTTTGTCAGAAATTATGGGTCCATAGTGACCCCCCTTAATGACCTGACAAGCAAAAAGATGCCAAAGAAAGTTCAGTGGACAGCAAGCTGTCAGAAAGCATTCAATGACCTAAAGCAGGCCATGTGCACAGCACCTATCCTCAAGAGTCCAGATTACTCCAAGCCATTCATTGTCCAAACAGATGCTTCTGAGTTGGGTGTGGGAGCTGTTCTGTCTCAACTGAATTTTGATGGTAATGATCAGCCTATTGCTTTCATTAGTAGGAGGTTGACACCCAGAGAGAAAAATTGGTCAGCTATTGAGAGGGAGGCCTTTGCTGTGGTCTGGGCCCTGAAGAAGCTGAGGGCCTACTTGTTTGGCACTCACTTCACCATTCAGACAGACCATAAGCCCCTCTTGTGGCTAAATCAGATGAAGGGTGAAAACCCCAAACTGCTTAGGTGGTCCATTTCCCTACAGGGGATGGATTTTACAGTGGAGCATAGACCTGGGACTGATCACAGCAATGCTGATGGGCTCTCCAGGTATTTCCACTTAGAGCAAGAAGACTCACCTGGTCAAGGTTAGTTTATTGTCCCAAAGTTTGGGGGGGGTCATGTAGGAGAGTAGGGTCTGCAATCCTATGATCACCCAGATTTTTGCTTTTTGCTGCACTGGTTTACGACTTTCCCTGGCTGTGGGCCTGCTAATCAGACCCACAGCCTAGCTGTTCTCTCTATCCAAATTGTACTTAGGTACTGGATTGGCACTGGGCCCTCTCCAAGTCCCTGTACCCAGGGCTGAGGTGCACCCAGAAGTCTCCCAGGGGCTGAAGCATGTATTATGCCACCCCTGGATTGACTAACTAAAACTGACACAACTGGCTGCACGACAGCTGGGGCAAGGTGGTGTACTCACCCTTTGCTTTAGATATAGTATACCTATATCTAACCCTAAAAATGGACACACAGATCTCCTATCAGTCACTCCTATAGCAGGCCTTAACAATCCTGAAGGCAGAGTGCTGGGAATCGTGTGAGATGGTGCTCTAGCATGAGCTGAGCCTGTCTGCGGCTTTCGGGATCCATCCCTTAGCCGTTTCCATGATATCGCATACCATATACTCTTAAGTGCATTATAATCCTCGCGGTTATGTGCCAACTCTGGTATCGCTTTATCAAAACATGTCGAGTAAGGTGTCATACGAATTGGAATACTAACCCCTCGCCAATTCTGGCGACGGGGTTAGCATTCCACCCTTCTAGAGGGACACGACATGCCTGTAACCTATAACCCGGTTAAAAGTCAGACAGAGCCTTAGCATCCACAAAATGGATGCTGCCACCGAGACACAAGTCTGCCCTCCTGCTGCTGGGAGTCCTCCCAGAGCAGGAGATAAGGACAAAGGGTTTCCTGCCAGGGGCGGTGCCAGCACCGTCCCAGACAGGGTTTTGTGTATTGTAGGTAGGCAGGGCTTTAGAGGAAGGTGACTGCAAGTAGCACCCCGGTGCTCACTGTGCATAGGCCGGCTGGAACCAGTTCCAGGGTCACTCCAGACCCTGTGCTGGGGAAAAGCCCGCCAAGGAAGTGGGTGTAACCACCCCCCTCCTAGTCCCACCCATAGGGCAGGACTTAGTCGCGTGCCAGCCCCTTTTTACAGGATAAAGGTAGAGACTGGCCCCCTTCCAAATCAGATCATCTTTGAATCCTGAAACTACTTTCTGCGAAAGGAACTCAAGACTTCTTCCTAAGATTTCTCCCTTGTGACTAAGGAGTAGTCACCCTGCATCCGCAGGCACCATCTAAGAACACTGCGGTCTGCTGTAAGTCCTTCCTCCGGAATCCGACTGCCCAGCTCGACGAGAACCGGCTTCCCTGGCACCTCTGACCTCTACCCACCTCTACAGCCCAGCTGAGAACCGTGGGTGCGACGAGACCTCAAGGGACCGGCCATCTGCAAGACTGCACGACTTCTTTCCAGCAAGCCCGCCGAGTAATCTACTGGTGAGTGCTTTGGGGTCCGAGAAGCCCCGACTCTGAGCAGCTCCAGCTCCGAAGTGCAGCCCCCCAGCATCTCCACGATCTGCGTGGGGCCCTTCTGCTTTCCGCTGCTCACCGCGTTGTTTGGCTACTAGCCCGTTGGCTTGTGGCCTCCCTGACGACGCCCGACGACATTTCTGCTGCTGGTCTGGTTGCTCCAGACTGGCCCTTGCTCCCTTCCCGAAGAGGAGCACCCTGGACCCTCCTGGTCCACTCAAGACGCCATTTTAAGTCCACCGCGTGGGCTTGAATTAGCCAAGGCTTGTTGCCCAATCCTGGGTAACTTCGACGCCAACGACTTCATCCTTCGTGGGACAGCTCGCACCTCCATCCTGGTCGCCGACAACGCCTCCTGGTCCGAGAGACTGCAGAGCCCAGCAGCGCCCACTCACCTGACTGCGGTGACTTCGCCCGGTGCCATCCTGGTGCCCACTTAATCACTGGCTAGTGATTCAAGAACTTGGTCCCCTCTGCTTTCAGGTTTCTTCTTCCTCGATCCAGGCTTGGATCCAACGAACTTTCCTTCACTGGTCGCCTGCCAGCAACTTCCTTCTTCCAGGCTCCTGGTCCGGCAACGAGATCCCCGACGTCTTTTCAGACCTATGCAGCTGCAGCCCCTGGGCTAGGTAACTTCGGCACTTCGGTGTCCCAGCATAGCCTCACTATCCTAGGGTCAGGATCCACTGTCGTTTTCTTCCTACCAGGTCGGGTTCGCCCGTGAACACTAACTTTGCCTTTACTAGCCTCCATAGACTTTGTCCCGCATCCCGCGTGAGAGTGCACACTCTGCACCCGAGTCCCCTAGGTCTCCTAGAAGTAATCTAACGATTCCCTAGTTAAGTCCTAGCGATTCCAAAGCCTATTAGAACTGTTACTTACCTGCTAGTAATTCGCATTCCACTTTTAGCGTATATGGTTTTTCGTGCCCCTCGGGCATTTGTGTAACGTGCTAACTTAAAAGTATTTTCGTAAGAGTTTTGTTGTGTGCTTAGCACCCTGTCCTCATAAAGAGTACAGGGTTGTTGTGATTCTAATAAATACATTGTTTATTTTCATAACACTTGTGTGGTGTCCTTTCACTGGGTGTTCAAGGGGTAATGTGATGGTAAAACAGCTGGCTTAACACGCCCTCTAGAGTCTTAGCCTTAGACTGCTCGTATCCATGCTACTAGGATAGCTGGTCTATAAGGTTGACTTACAACCAATCATCAATAAGGGTTGTTTGGACTGATATATAGTGATCACTAGAATAGTGAGCACTGCACATCAGGCCAACTCCTCACAGAGGCCCACTTTGGGACACTCTATCAAGATACTACCTTATTGCCCGATGATGTGGCGCTCGAGGTCTCTGCTTCCTCGGAAACGGGCCTGGAACTTACCCTAGGTGAGGTGGTGATCGCAGTGGAGCGATTAGCGGCGGGAAAGGCCCCTGGTTTAGATAGACTACCGGGGGATCTCTTCAGACACCGTCCTGAAATCTGTGGCCCGTACCTCCTTATTCTTTTTAATGTCATCTTAGGAGGTATGGCGATCCCCTGTTCTTGGCTGGGGGAAGAGATTGTACCCATATACAAGAAGGGTTCTCCTCTGCTCCCGGTCAACTACAGGGCGATCAGCCTTATAGATGTCCCCCAAAAGCTATTCGCGCGCCTTATCCTGAACCACCTGTTAGATTGGGTGGAGGACAATGACATCCTGAGTCCCCTCCAGGCTGGCTTCAGGAAAAATACGTCCACCATGGATCAGATTTTCCGCCTCGTCCTGGTTTACTGGAAGACGGTAAGGATAGAGGGGGGAAGGCTGTACATGGTGTTCGTGGACCTGAGGTCAGCCTTTGACCTAGTCCCACGTAAGAAACTGTGGGAGGTCTTGAAAAAGTTAGGGGTACCTGCTCAGATACTTAGCATCATAATTAGGCTACATGACAACAACTATGCGCAGGTTAGGAGTGGGAGGGATGGCGCGCTGTCATCAAGGTTCCCTGTCCGTAGAGGGGTGAGGCAGGGCTGCGTATTGGCACCGACCCTGTTTTGTCTCTTTATTAACAACGTTATATCCCATCTAGAAAACGTTAAGGACAATGACGCCCCACGTCTGGCAGGCAGGCGGGTCCCGGCAATCATGTTTGCCGACGACACCCTCCTGCTCTCCAAATCCCCGATGGGGATCCAGAGGATTCTGGATGGATTTGGTCTTTTCTGTAGACAACATGGTCTAGAGATAAACACAGAAAAGACCAAATTTATGATATTTAATCCACCAAAAAAAGCCAGACCTAATCCCACCTTGGGTACTGCCAGTCTTGAGAGGGTAACCACCTTTATGTATCTGGGTGTAACATTGCAGGAAAATCTATCATGGGACCCCCAGATAGTAAGATCACGGCTCAAATTGTCTCAGCTGTCGGGCGCAATCTTGAAGGTGGCAAATACTTCAACCTATAAGCCCATCAGTCCGGCTCTTGAAATGTACCAATCCCAAGCTAAGGCAGCCGCCACATATGGGAGTGAACTATGGGGGCACAAAGCAGGCCAAGAACTAGCAAGAGTCGAAAACAACTTTCTTAGACGCCTCCTGGCTCTCCCCCGAGGCACACCACTCCTGCCATTGAGATTAGATATGGGCCTCCCCTCTATTGCTGAGGAGTTAGAGTCAAAGCCGGTGAGGTTCTGGCACAGGCTATGGTCTACGAATGAACTGCATCATTATAGGCAGGACCTTATCCATGTCATGAGCCTGAACCAAAGCAATAAAATCCCTTGGCTCAATTTCGTTAAAAAAGAACTGTACTCCATGAACTTATCCGAGCTATGGGAGGTTCCCGAACAGGGCTGCCGAAGGGTTTCACGCAAAAGCCTGGTCCGAATGTACAAAGACAATAGATTATTACTATGGTTGAATGCACAAAATAGCGGGCAAATGTAATAAGTGGTCAGTCTTCCAACTGTGCAGTCAAGTTGGATCAAGGAACTCTGATCAATATGATGAGACCCAGAGCTATTGTAAGTATTCCTAGCCAAGAGTTGGGAAATATATCATACCAAGGATATATATTTATATCATGGGAGGAGGGTATAGAAAGACGTTTGCTGTTCGAGTGATTCCGCGTTGGGCTGTTGTTTTGCTGCGAACTTTTTCTGCAGCTCGTAGTTTGGCAGCTTATTAAGGACTGCGCAAACGTCTTTCTATACCCTCCTCCCATGATATAAATATATATCCTTGAGACGGTTCGCCTAAGAAACCTGTATTTATCACTCAACGGCCCGATATGATATATTTCCCTACTCTTGGCTAGGAATACTTACAATAGCTCTGGGTCTCATCATATTGATCAGAGTTCCTTGATCCAACTTGACTGCACAATTGCCCTGACGAAGCTCCTGTTGGAGCGAAACGCGTTGAAAAATAAGAAAATAAAAAGAAAATACTATTTTGGAATAAACCTTTGGCTCCATTGATTCACTTCAAATTTGGTGCTGCCTCCATTTATTCTTGACATTTTACATCTGGGATTCCAGTGGGACCCAATCACAGCAGGTCCTGGAGGTTTACAGCACAATTACAAGTAAAACTTATATGGGACTTTGGAAATTTGAGGTGCTTGCTAGTTGATCCGCTGTGGAACATTTTTTCTTTGGATATGATCTGTTTTTAACCTCCTTCGTTCTGATTAGATGGGGAATTAATTCTAAGAACTGTATGAATTATGTTTTTAAAATGTATGTTACTGTGTTCTGTATTGTATCTTTTATGGTCTATACGACCGAAATAAAGAATTTTTGGAGTTGGAATAAATCAAACGAATTTTGTTGCGTGCACTGCATTGTATTTGGGGATGCAGTGCACGCAACGAAATTTGTTTAATTTATTTATATGTTTACTTACCTGCAAACATCCATTATCCATACATTACTAACCCCCACCCTGCCCCTCCCCCTCCCCACGTCACCGCGCCGGCAGGTACTCCCCTACCGACCGCGGCTGGTATCCAGTCCACTGGCGTCTGCCAAATCCTCACACCAGCCCATGTCGGTATCATATGGCTGGTATTCTTCAGAGTCCAGCGACGCAACGCGGAGCCGAATGACATCACCTACTTGTGAGCAGGGGTACTGCTTACGAAAATTTCCGGATCAAGTCAGATGCCTCTGGATAATTCTAAGGTAAAGAATCTGCAGCTAGAAGACTTTATCAGATCAGTGAAATTATCCTTTGTTAGTCTGCTGGACTTGCCTATTCCAGTGTCCATAAATATATCCATTTTACAGTAGTAAAGGATTAAGTGGCATCCCCATTAGTGTGGTGAGTGCGAACGCCTTCCGATAATTTAAATCATTATAGCATTTGAGGTCCCAGCTTGAGAAAGCAACTACAACAGATGCAGAAAATAATAGGACCACAAATATGTAGTCATAGCGGGATTTCCTCAATAATAATGACTGTCACTACAAAATAGGGGCAGATACCTGTTAACGGTAACCTAAACTGCCTGGATTACCCATTGGCAGTCAACTCCTCAGAATGTGAGCCAGCCCACATCTTCCAGAAGTCTGCTGCATCCTAACGCTGTAGTCCGTCACTGAACTGGAGCCCTGCTCCGATTGGGCATAGGTCCCAGGCTTCGCCCCATCTGGTCCCTCTGATTGGTCGCCCGAGTCGTCCGTCCTCCCGGTGGCTCTGCGCTAGGCTAGGCTGAACGCCCCCCTTCCCTTTGCTCCCCGGCTGTGGACGGCTGCGGTGGGTCGGAGCCGCCGAGGCTGGAGCGCGCGCCCGGCCGCCATTTTGTGCCCCCCCTCCGGCGCCGGTGACCCCCCCCCGCAGACCGCACAAGATGGCGGCGGCCGGGCCCGCGCCCCCCCCGGCAGTGGCCCGCCTGGAGGGTCGCGAGTTCGAGTACCTGATGAAAAAGCGCTCCGTTAGCATCGGGCGGAACTCGTCTCAGGGCTCGGTGGACGTCAGCATGGGCCACTCGAGCTTCATCTCCCGTCGCCACCTGGAGATCTTCACGGCGGCGCCTGGGGGGACCGGGGTTGATGGTGGGGGCTTCTATCTGCGCTGCCTTGGCAAGAACGGCGTCTTCGTTGATGGGGTCTTCCAGAGGAGGGGAGCACCGCCACTGCAGCTGCCCCGATTGTACGTCTGAAGGTGGAGTTTTGAGAAGATGTGTTGGGCTGCAGCATTTGATTTATTTGGAGGTGGCATGCATGTACCCTTTTAAATGATTGAAGGGTGCCTGTTTCCTGTCATTGAAGAGGAGCAGTTCGTGTCCATTGGTATTTGGGATGCAATCCATGTTTATTGGTGATGCATGACTCCAATTGCTATGTTCTGGTATTATGGGAAATAACTAAGCATTCCATGTTATGAAAATAGCCATTCTGATTTGTTTTTTGAGAGGGGCAGGGTTGTGTTCCTGTCCGATAGGTTGGCGTGCCTATCTGATATTGGAAGTGGAGGTGACTTGTTTTATTGCAGCATTGTCCGTCTCGTGGGAGGGTGTGCGTCTGTATTTGTATTTGTTCACTTGTTCCCTTACGATCTACTTTGGTGGATAGCGCTCCAATGTTTATATGACCTAGTCCATATTGTTCTTATTAATATGTTGATATACTCTCCACCGTCATATTATGTACATGTTCTTTTCAGTAGGATGCTTGATGTGTTTGACGAGCTGGATGGATGTCCTTTGATGCAGTCTGAACGAGCAATAATAACATCATCTGAGAACATCTGACCAACATTGCAACCGACCTGTCATTGTTCTTCCTTGGAAGAGACCGTAGCGCTGCTCTTTAACGTAAACGACAGACAGATGCCCGTGCACAGTATGTTCGCTGGGGAGCCTTGAGATTACCGGCTCAGGATTATCCCCCCTGGCAGGTTTTGCATATGCACCCTTTAAACACAGTGTTTAAAATATTGGGGGTCAAGAAGAGTCCTTCACTTACCTCCGTGGATTTGCGGTAGCCTCATTTTCGTTCTGTTTACAAAGGTGGGGCTCCTCCTCTACATAGGATGTGGCTGCCTCATCGTGCACGTAATGTTTACAGAGGTGCCCCCTCCCGCGTGTCCCGTGGACTGAGCCTTGATTTACACACCACAGATGGCAGACACCATCGTATGCAACAGATCAGTGGAGCCTTGCGCGCCCACTCCCCTCTCTAAAACGCAAGTTACTTGCATAATTGATTATCTTCTAGGACGCATCCTTTGGAAAATTGGAAGTGTTCTTGTTTTGCACAAGGTGCTTGAGAGGCTGGGCCTTAAGGGGTCGCATCTGTGCCGAGCTCTTCAATGTTGCCTTCCCGAGTCACCTATACCCAGATTATACTTTGTGTTTCTGTTTCATACATTGTTTGTTTACGAATGCGCAGATTATCGTTGGCTAGACTTGTTTCTTGCAGTTCATAATGTGTTCTGCTGTCATTTGTTTGGGCGAACTGTCAGTATAAACATGGCTTGGAAACAGCACGCATTAGGCCATTCTGGCTGGTGAAAAGTAGATGTCTAGTCATACCAGGCTTTTAGAAGAGGTGGTTGGTTTATCATGCTCCAATTGTTTTCAGTGAGTGGGGGTTATCTTGCAACACGTTATTTGGTACACTATGTATGCATTTGCAGAAAACGTTGGGGTAGGGTTGCTGTGTGTTGCGAAGTGTACCCGATCCATACGTAATATTAATTTTACATTTCACTGGGGAAAGCACGATCATGGCACGCTGAATTTGGAGAAGAAACGAATGAAATAATATTGTGAATAAAAGCAACAAAGGTACAAAGTTGGCTGAAGTTGTAATTAAACGAAAGTGCACTGTGAATTTTAACAAGGTGCTTAACTGAAACGACTAGCATGATTGGTTAACTGATGACTGTGAACGTGGGGCTATTTCTTTTCTATTTTTTTTTTTTTTGCATTGCTATTTTGTGTTTCTAGGTATAATACAGATACACTAAATATTGTGAATCTCCGACCCAGGAGATGTTCAAAATGTGCGCAGGCCAAAATCGCAGCCTTTACCTTAAATGCTCGCTGGCCTAATTTCTGACTAAAATTACATTTTTTTGCTTCATAATATGAAAAATAGGGTGCCCCTTGTGGTATTGGAGAAACCTATTGTCTTTAACGTGGTCGTATAATATATCTGTATTTGCATAACAACTAATTTGCACTCTTTTTACGGGAGCCTTTTCTTTATAAAGTTACATTTTTGCGATTGATAAATGTAATCCCTTTAGTGATTGATGATTGTTATGGTTCTGCTCGCCACAGAGGACGCAGTGCTTTAGTGCACTCTAAATATTTGAGCGTTTCCGCCTTAATCGTGTTGTCTGTGAGTGCCCGAGGCAACCTTGAAATAGTTTAGCTTCCCCATTCAGTAAATCCTATCCCAGCTCGTTTCTAAGGTCTTGGTCTCTGTAGCTCTGTATTACAGATTTGCGGTATACACTGCTTACAAACTAGGAAAATAGTACACCCTGCATCCACTAGTCAATAACAATACCACATGGAAACGAAGAATATTCGTATTTTGGGACTGACAAACATTACATGTTTGTGCATCTAAACGGTATATGAACAATAAGTAGCTCCATGGTAGGGGCTATTAAGACAAATAAGAAGTTGACATTAGTTTATTACATTTTGTTGCTTAATTTTACCCTTTGGTACTTTCTAAAACTGTACTTATAATTTATGAGCCTACAACGGCAAATCCAGATTGCTATTTAGATAAAAAAAATATATATATGACTCCAGTGAGTAAAGAGCGAGATAGTTAATCCTTTCTTGTAACGCATGGAATCGAAATGGGTCAACTGCACACCTGTAGCCACCACCCAAAATGGGCCTGCAATATGTGAGCATACAAAGGCCTGTTGGCAACATAATATAATGAAATAATTTTATATATATTTAGGTCTTAATGGATGCTTTATGCTACGCCAAAACCTCTTTCCTTAGCAAGGATATTAAACAAAGCTGGACACTCTCTCCGGGTTTCACACAACATTAATATGACTCTGCAGCCAGCACTTTTCTCCTCCACCAGGCCATGAAAATGTTACTAGACTTTCAGATCTAGTAACTTGAATAATCTACTTGCACTAATTGTAATGCCCTTCACCCATAAACTCGTCTCAAACTGTAGCATCCTAGGCAAATATTTTATTTCACAGTCGTTTTTTTTCATTATTCCATACAAGAACACCTTCAAATATTTGAGTTAAGTATGTCTGCTTTACAAAAACACTTTTTTATTTATTAGACCAAACTTTTCCTCCAAGTTCAATAAAAAAAAAATCTAGCCCACAAATTAGTGTACACGTGACTTCTGACATCTCTTAGTTCACTAACCGCATTGAGATCAGGGCGGAGCAATAATGTTTCTCTGTTCATATTTGAAAAACTGTTGCTTTTAATAAATATATTACTAAAGCGTTATGTGGAAAGGCTCTGCCATTTACTGACAGCCATTTCCATTTAAATGGCCACAATCTTTGCCACTGACATGAAGTTTTACTGATATGTCACATATGGGGACATTTATAAAGCACATGTACACTGACAGGTCTCTTGGCACTGAGTTAGAAACCACCGTTATCTGAGTCCGTGCCTAGCTATAGGCTTGAGTGAATAGCAATGTTTTCAGCTTTTTCCTGAAACACATGTATTCCGCTGTCTGTCTGATAGCGATGGGCATAGAGTTTCAAAATTGGTGCTCTAGTGTAGAGAATCGTGACCCTCCCGTACTTTTGCATCTAAATCTCGGGACCACCAATAAATAAATCTACGCAGATCTGAGATTGCGTTTTGGGAAATATCTATGGATCCTTGTGGACCTTTGCTGTGGATTGCTTTAAAGATAATGCATCCTGTTTTAAACATAGACAGCTGTGACACTGGGAGCCAGTGAAGCTCCTTCATCAGCGGCTTCGTGTGACAGTGTCTAGGTTGTTGATAGATGATTCTAGCAGCTTGCTTTGGTATCATCTGTAGTTAGTAATTTTGGTTAATAGGGAGACCCAGGTAAATAGCATTAGCTTAATCAATTCTGGACAAAATCAAGGCAATAATAATTTGAGTGCTGGCCTCTCTGGTAAATAATCTTGTACTTTTCCTAAACTTCCTGAGTTGGAGAAAGCAGGAAGACATAACAATGCTTATGTGGGGTTTCATGGATAGGTCCGTGTCAATTTGAATGCCAATACTTTTTACCATGCTCTTGTGTTTGGGTTCAGGGCCTAACTCTGTTGGCCAGTGAGCAGGAGTCCAATAGTTTAGTTTATTATTGGGGAAGGCAATCTCTATTTTATCAGAGTTAAGTTTTAACTGATTGCTGTTCATTCATTCTCTGACGAACAGCATGGTATTCTGGAGTAACTCCTTGGAGTCCGATGGCTCATCAATTGTAAAGATCAACTGCATATCATCTGCATAATTGTAGATTTTAATCTTCATTTGTTTGAGTGTATATATAAATCAGAGGGTGGATGTAAAGGTTGAAAGGATGGGGGGACAGGGAGGAGCCATGTGATAACCCACAGTTCATACTGTCTATAGCAGAGCTATAAGGTGGGAGACAAACTGATTGCCTTCGATCTTTTAGGAAGGATTTCATCCAATTTATGGCAGTTCCCCCGAGACCTGCCTCAGCAATTTGATCCACTAAGATCTCATGGTCAACGGTATCGAACGCTGCAGATAGATTCAGTAGGACCAATGCTTGAGTACATCCCACATCAGCCTTTTCTTTTAGGTCGTCCACTTCAGATAGGATGAGTTCTTCGGTGGAGTGAGACGGCCGAAAGCCTACCTGGTGGGGATCCAGGAAATTGGTCTCTTCTAGGAAGGAACAAAGATGTTTAGCTACATGTACCTCTAGAATTTTAGTGGGAAAAGGGATCTGGGCTTATAATTGTCTAAATGCTGAGGGTTCACACCTGTTTTTATTTAGAAAAAAGTTTTAAGCGGAATGATCACTGCTTCTTTGAAGCATAAGGGATAGGTTCAATAGGTAGAGAATGCTCTCAGGAAAGGAAGTAAGAATACGTTTTTAGGGCTCGCCTGCTGTGCGCATAGCTGGCGAAGCTCTATAGGGGCTTAAACAGCGTTTACCCAAGCACTATTCCACTGGCGATTTCTTGAAGTGCATGTGCTTTTTAGGTCATTGCACAAGCGCAAGCCCTAAAAAGCGCGTGCACAATGCCACCAGCCGCCTGCCTCGCATTACCACATCAAAGGCAGCTTCTCAGCGTGCGCTCATCCCCTAATTATTCACGGCCGGCCGGCCGTACTTTCAGTTTCACGGCTGCCGGCCGTGTCTCCTTTTATGCTAACTCCCTCTGTACCTCTCCTTGCATCCTCCTCTTTACTTCGATTCCTGCCGTTTTCTCTCTTCTCCGGCTGTTTGCTTTGCTTCCTTGTTAGGACTTGTGCCCTGTGTGTAACGTAATCGGTGCTTATGTAAAGCGCTCCAATACCTTTGGGTCGAGTTCGCGCTATATAAAATCTGCAACAAAAACAAGATGAGCACCTGGTCACTGGTGTCAAGGTCCCGAGTTGCCGACTTGCAGGATCGGAATAGTTGCAGAGGGCAGTCACGGATCAATGTGAGATTACAGCAGCCTTGGGTTAAACTAATTGAGGACACATGCTGTAATTAGCACGCAGTACTTTCAAAGCGCTTCATTTCCTTAAGCAGGTGACGCACGCTTTTGACTCACAATTAGAGCGGCGGCTCGATTTATCGACCTCGGTAGAATAAACACTCGCAGTGACTTCATATCCGTCCACGAGACTGACTGTCAGGCGCTACTGCCACACGCACCCCGGTAAAATCTCAGCCACTTCCTAAACCAGTCGTTTCTTATACTGTTGTGAAGTCTCACCCATTACCTATCACTCACCTCAAACTCATCAAGAGTGTCACTGGTTCCCCATCGTTGTGCACATGTGGTTCAAGTGAGCAAACTCCATAGCTTCGTCAAAACTGCTGAGGAGTCTCACCCAAATCCACGTCAGAGGTGTCACGCTTCAATGGAGTCTCGCTAGTTATACGTCACTCGCATCATTGGAGTCTCCCTCTCACGCGCCCCATCACTCACCTCAGGCAGTGCGCGTCTCTCTCAGTCATCATCAAACACCTCCTATAGTTCAATGGGGTCTCGGTCTCACTCCATCACCTACGTCATAGACGCCAGAGTGTCCCTCACTCCTCATACAGATCCATGGTTGAATGCAGTCTCCCCCTTAAACCACCTCTCTCCTCTGACTGTAAGGAGTCTCTCAGTCCCTACCGTAGGTCTCACGGAGACCACAGGAGTCTCGCTGAGTCCATTTCACTTGTTGCATACCCGTAAACGAGAGTCCCACTCACTCTCCAAAGGAGTGGTCCCTTACGCGGTACCTGTCGCACTCATTGTCCGTCATTCAATTAAAATAGCTCAGCTGGGTCTCTCTCACTCTCCACAGCGGTGGTCTCTTGCAGCGCTATTTTTTCACTTACTCTTGCTCGCTCACCTCAAATACTTGTGTCCCTCATTCGCACTGTAATAGTCTCATACAAAGTGTCACTCATTTCCCTTCAATAGCCTAAATGTCAGTGGGGTGTTCCTCGTTTCCTCACTTCACTGGCCTCCCACAGTAGCCCTTAAACCACCTCTCTCCTCTGACTGTAAGGAGTCTCTCAGTCCCTACCGTAGGTCTCATGGGGACCACAGGAGTCTCGCTGAGTCCATTTCACTTGTTGCATACCCACAGATGCACCCACCACACAGCTCCACAGATGCACCCACCACACAGCTCCACAGATGCACCCACCACACAGCTCCACAGATGCACCCACCACACAGCTCCACAGATGCACCCACCACACAGCTCCACAGATGCACCCACCACACAGCTCCACAGATGCACCCACCACACAGCTCCACAGATGCACCCACCACACAGCTCCACCGACACAGCTCCACCGATGCACCCACCACACAGCTCCACCGATGCACCCACCACACAGCTCCACCGATGCACCCACCACACAGCTCCACCGATGCACCCACCACACAGCTCCACCGATGCACCCACCACACAGCTCCACCGATGCACCCACCACACAGCTCCACCGATGCACCCACCACACAGCTCCACCGATGCACCCACCACACAGCTCCACAGATGCACCCACCACACATCTCCACAGATGCACCCACCACACATCTCCACAGATGCACCCACCACACAGCTCCACAGATGCACCCACCACACAGCTCCACAGATGCACCCACCACACAGCTCCACAGATGCACCCACCACACAGCTCCACAGATGCACCCACCACACAGCTCCACAGATGCACCCACCACACAGCTCCACAGAGGCACCCACCACACAGCTCCACAGATGCACCCACCGATGCACCCACCACACAGCTCCACCGATGCACCCACCACACAGCTCCACCGAGGCACCCACCACACAGCTCTACCGAGGCACCCACCACACAGCCCTACCGATGCACCCACCACACAGCCCTACCGATGCACCCACCACACAGCCCTACCGATGCACCCACCACACAGCCCTACCGATGCACCCACCACACAGCCCTACCGATGCACCCACCACACAGCCCTACCGATGCACCCACCACACAGCCCTACCGATGCACCCACCACACAGCCCTACCGATGCACCCACCACACAGCCCTACCGATGCACCCACCACACAGCCCTACCGATGCACCCACCACACAGCCCTACCGATGCACCCACCACACAGCTCCACCGAGGCACCCACCACACAGCTCCACCGAGGCACCCACCACACAGCTCCACCGAGGCACCCACCACACAGCTCTACCATGCCCCCACCACACAGCTCCACCGATGCACCCACCACACAGCTCCACCGATGCACCCACCACACAGCTCCACAGATGCACCCACCACACAGCTCCACCGACACAGCTCCACCGATGCACCCACCACCCAGCTCCACCGATGCACCCACCACACAGCTCCACCGATGCACCCACCACACAGCTCCACCGATGCACCCACCACACAGCTCCACCGATGCAGCCACCACACAGCTCCACCTACACAGCTCCACTGATGCACCCACCACACAGCTCCACCGATGCACCCACCACACAGCTCCACCGACACAGCTCCACCGATGCACCCACCACCCAGCTCCACCGATGCACCCACCACACAGCTCCACCGATGCACCCACCACACAGCTCCACCGATGCACCCACCACCCAGCTCCACCGATGCACCCACCACACAGCTCCACCGATGCACCCACCACACAGCTCCACCGATGCACCCACCACACAGCTCCACCGATGCACCCACCACACAGCTCCACCGATGCACCCACCACACAGCTCCACCGATGCAGCCACCACACAGCTCCACCGACACAGCTCCACCGATGCACCCACTACCCAGCTCCACCGATGCACACACCACACAGCTCCACTGACACAGCTCCGCTGATGCACCCACCACACAGCTCCACCGATGCACCCACCACACAGCTTCACTGAGGCACCCACCATACAGCTCCACCGAGGCACCCACCACACAGCTCCTCCGAGGCACCCACCACACAGCTCCACAGATGCACCCACCACACAGCTCCACCGAAGCACCCACCACACAGCTCCACCGAAGCACCCACCACAGCCGATGCACCCACCACACAACTCCGCCGAGGCACCCACCACACAGCTCCACCGATGCACCCACCACACAGCTCCACCGATGCGCCAACTAAGCTCCACCAATGCACCCACCACACAGCTCCACCAATGCACCCACTAAGCTCCACCGATGCACACACCACTCAGCGCAACCACAGCATCACTCAGCGCAACCACAGCATCACTCAGCACCACCACAGCATCACTCAGCGCAACCACAGCATCACTCAGCGCAACAACAGCATCACTGGTTCAAATATGTTCTTTCAATGTTTCAGACTGTTTTCAAGCTTTCACGCTTTATTACAAATCACAAAAAGATGTTAATATTTCACTTCTGTTCTTGGATTTTCGTCGCAATAAAAAATACTGAACATAATCTTCACAAAAGTTATTTACAAAAGTTTAAGCTATTGCCATTACAAATTAAATAAATTATTTAAGTATTAATTATTTAAAAAAATTAAAAGCCATTATTTGTAATATCAATACATCTAAGTCACGTAAATACTAAACATGTTGCATTACAAATGCTATAGGTGTCACATTTGCGAAAGTTATAACTATTGGCATTGTAAATGACAAAGCTATTAATTTAGCTATTTTAAAAAATAACACATAAATAAAAAAAATTCATTTGTAAGACCAATCGCTCAAACTTTCCTAATGCGAGCCCTATTGCATTTCCAATGCTTGTTGTATATAGGGCGCAAACGTCTTAAGGAGAGTGTTACTTTGCTTAGTAATTCTGTAATTCAAATTGAATAGTGAATTCTGTAATTTGTTCTTTGTTTATGCGGGAGAGGGTAGACATGGTAGTAGGGTTACTGTTTTCGGTACGGGCAGCATCAGTCCCATAAAGAAGTGTAGTCTGTTTACATGGCTACTACATGGGTGGTTTCTCCCACTCCTATCCCCCCTTTTTGGCAAGTTAGTCCCTCCGGTAAATCGGCAGGGGCTCCACAGCGAGGGCAAAAAGTAGCAGCGACAGGGGCGCCCTTGTCTAATGCCTCTCTCAATAGGGTAGATCTCTGAAACTACGTGTCATGTGCACACTTGCGCTGTGTATAACAGGTGGATCCAAGCTCATTTTCCGGAGCATTTACAAGTTATTTAAATATTGTTATGACCAGCCTGATTGTCACACAATTTACTTTACAAAATTGTCCAACTTTGCAGTTAGGGAAAGAAAACACCAATCTCCAGTATAAAATAAGCAGCAGTGTGTAAGGAGACAAAAGCTTACATTTGACCTCTGTCTTTGAACACATAGCAAATGTGTCAAGATAAAAACCAGATTTAAATGCATCTCTGTCTCATTCACTTTCTGAATGGACAGAACACCTGTTATTTGGCAGCTTAAGCTTTCTCTCCAGACTGGGCCAGTGGGGCCTAAAAATAGCTCACCCTGATAAAATCTGACTCTCCATAGTGAGTGAGCAAGTAGATTTCCTGAAATCCGGGACCATGAACTGGAAGATTGGTGAACTATCTACTCAGGGCGTCACCAATAGGAGTAAAAGTTATCTAGAAATGTATGATCCAGTACTTGTATATGGATCATCTGAGTAAATGTAAAAAGTCGACCATGTATGGCAAACAGGCATTTAGTAAGATGTTTAACCTGTTCAGAGGTATATTTTCCAGAGTGTCGCCACAATGTGCCTCCTATTGCTTATGACATGAAAGAAGGATATTTGCAAGTGATGAGCTTAATTAATGTCACACAGCCTGCCGTTGATTTTGTGATAGATTTTTGGGTTCCAATCCAAGTAGCTTTCATGAAGTGTATCAAACAAACAGTATTGGAGCATGGCGGACATTGTAGAGAACACTTTAACCGGCTTGTAATGCAAGTCTACACTAAAGAAAGACAGTTGAGATATTGCAAGAATCAGTCAGATCTCTCGGTTATTAGTTTATTGTATTTCAGGCTGTAATCTTGTTATCCCCACTGGCTTACCATTGTAGTCTGAAGGTAGTGTAATAATTTCATTTCGACCTGTCAAAATAAATCATTTTACAAGTAAAACCCTCCCTTTTAAATATTAAATAGTTACCCCTTTGTAGGTCTTGTAGTAGCCCACAGGCCAGGCTGCATGGTATTTATTAAAAGTAGGACCTTTAGAGATGTAAGGGGGAGAGGGTGTGGGGTAATGTCCAGAGCTGCCAAAGTTGGAGCTTGGGGTCCAGGTTCGAATTGCTGCATTGGCTCAACATACTGTGATTCTGGGCAGATCACTTAATTTCCCCGTGCCCAGGAAGAGCGCCATGAGACCACACATGCGATTAGGTGCGCTGTATAATTCGGAGTATTTAATGTAAACATGTCCTTACATTGACTAGCACCCAAAAGCAATTTTTACAGTGGCAGGCTAAGTTTTTCTATGTGGAACACTAGAGTACAGATTAAAATACTAATATTGTGTTTCGGAAATTGGACTAGCTAGAAAAATAATTAAACTACTAGTCTTTATGGGTATTCAATGGTGAACTCTCTTTTTAAAAAATATTTTTTAAATTTTTTTAACACCTTGGCTGCGTCGAACGTTCAGCTCCAGTGCTGAACGTTCGAAAAACGGTTAGGGCACCATCGGCCAACGGATGTTCGCAGCACTACCAAGGTAGTGCACGTGACGGCCGTTGGCCAACGGCAGCAGCCACGTGGTTAATAGTAAAGAAATGTAACTTTTTTTTAGAAAGTTACCTTTTCCCTGTCGGAAGTTCCCAGAGGTTAATTTGCATTGGCTCTCAATCTTCTCCCAAACCAGTACTTAGTCTTGAGTAGATGTAAAATCTCTACTTCGCCCCCTCCCCCAACCACCCACCCACCCACAGAGCAGACTTTGGGCAGAGATGGAGAGAACTCTGTAGAATATTCATGAACGTGGCTGTTTTCATCCTTTCAGAAACTACATTGTCAAATCCTGTTTTACCGGTCTGATGAGTTCACATGTAATATTTGGGGCACCCTTAAAAGGTGAGGGAGAGAACTAGATGGCAAGACCATTCTTATGGATTCACTTTCCTGTTGCTAAAGGACTCTGCTTTTGTCAACTTCTGTCTGTAGGTTTATTGTTTGTGCAGTGGGGTTCTTATTTTTTTGCATTTTGATTTTATTACTGTTTTGGCACTGTATAAGTACTTTACATAGTACCTTAAGTTAAGCATGCCTGCTCTGTGCCATAGCTACCTGAAGGTAAAGCTCATGTTAATTTTGTGACTCTGAAAGATCGCCCTGACAAGTGTTGTACTTACTCCTTGAGGTGGGAAGTCACCCACCGCAAATAACCCAATTTCTTACCGCCAGACTTCTGCTTTCATTGCTGCTTAACTTGATGAATTCCTCTTGTGTTTTAGTTAAAAGTGGGCTTTATTTTTAATTTATTTTTGAAGTTTAGTGTTTTATATTTCCACTGAAGTAAGAATTTGTTACCACTCTTATTTCGTAGTTCAGTGGGTCTTAACCTTTTGACCTATGTGACCCCCGCATAATAATTTCTTTGTGTAAATACGTTTTTATTTGTTTTTATACCATCCATAAACACCAATATAAATCATAGCAGGATCGAGAGCTGTCGGTCAGCATGTACCCATACATTACGTAGTGTGTAAGGGCTATTACATATATGTATTAATTTAGCAATAGATATAAAGATTCCAAGCTTCTTACAACCATATGTCTACTCCACATTCTTATCACATAACCTTGCGTTGTCCAGCCAATTATGAACTAAATGTAACAATATTAACTAAACCTAATCCAATCTGAAACCGATCAGGGTGCGCGGGAGTCAACATACATGTTGGCGCTCGGGTGGGAGGAGGTCAGGATGTCAAGAAATAGCAAATGGGGGGGGGGGGGGCGTGAACAGTTGGTGTTCCCTCTTCCAAAAAAAAAACCTTTTTGCTTGGACTTGGCCAAAGTCTCACCGATCGTGATGGCACTTCTGGCAGACAAGACAAGGGGGGAGTAGAACAGTGATAGTGCCCCTCCAGATCATAGATAAGGGAGTCTGGGTTCAGGGTGGCATCTCATCAGACTTAACTTATACAGCAGCCAATTGCTGATCCCAGTCAGGGAGTATAGTTGGGCCGGCGCGTCCTGCCCTAAGTTTGTGTAACACATCTCTCGGCCAATATCTCAGAATGAAGATCGGCAAGCCACAATAATACAGGTGGGGCAAGGGCCGATTTCCAGCTCATGGCTGTTCTGTGTTTGGCGAGAATCAGCGCCAAGTCTATGAATTTATTAGAGGGTTTCTGCTCAACGGAGCGTGTAGTAAGACCTAACGAGCAGTGGGACGCGTCTTTCAGAAGGGAGTAATCCACTACATGCAAAGTTATCGAGCACCGTTTCCCAGTAGTAGCGGATGAGGGGGCAGGACCACACCATGTGTATGAAATCCGCCTTTGTAGAGGAGCAGCGAGAGCAGGTGTCACTAGCGCCTTGGTACATACGTGTTGCACGCTTAGGTTTGAGCTGGGTATGGCGGAGATAATTGAACTGGACATATTTAAATCTAGCATTAGAGAAGATTATTTAAGGTAGGCCCACTCTCTTCGACTATTGCTTGTCAGTAAGTGATAGTGCGATGTCCTGCAAGCAGGCAATGACATACGTGGTGTGCTCCTTTCAGTGCGCTGTGAGCCATAGAGGCTTTTGATGGCGTGATGCAAGCCTCTATGAGGAGCGTTTGTAGGAACTGTGAGGTGTCTTGCTCGTCCTGTCTTGTGCTAAGCGCAGTGTAGTTGGCATGTGAGGGGGTGTAAATGAGAAACGATCCAGGCGGGATACCGTAGTCATCCACAAGGCTGTCAACAGTAGACAGAATCTTCTCATTGAAGAGATCGCCCCATGTGGTGAGGCCTGCCTCAGTTCACTGAACCACCCCTGCCTGAAGCGAAGTGGGAACACCCTGGCGGCACTATAAGGGCAATGCAGGCGCATATGGAGGCATAGTACGTTGTGCAACCGTATATTAGCGCCAGTTTGCCTTAACTACCCTCATGAGAACGTTCTCAGACCCTCGGGAAACTTACTTATCAGAGCCCAACAGCCATCGTAGCACAGCTGAGGACGAAGCAGCACCATGCAGGTGCTCCATTTCCAAAATATGATGGCCAGCCAGTGCATTGGCCACTGCAGCTGGGCTGCAGCATTGTAGTACTCATAATTTGGTGCCCCATGGCCTCCTTAAGATGGCAGGGCATATAATTGAGTTACCCGTATTCTCCCCTTGCCCCAAATCAAGTCGAACAGGTGTGAGAACAGTTATGCAAACAACTGCTGTGGTAGTAGAACGGGAATGGCAGCGAAAAAGTAGTGTCCACGTGAGAAGTAGCATTTTAGAGATGACAATCCGACCCATGGGAGCAGGTGGGAGGGTGTTCCAGAAGGAAAGCAAGCTATGAGCCCCCACCCATGCCCGCCCTGTATTATCGTCCGATACCAAATGGGATGATGGACGGAGCGCTTGAGCAAATCACTCACTCACCCCAGTCAACTGATCTGGGTTTGAGCCATCATCATTCTTTAGCTCACTCCACCACCCCAGTTCAGACATGGCCAGCCATATGCAAATCAGTCTGAACCTATTCCTCATGGGAACAGTCCAGCCCGAACTGCAAAGCCATGTCTTCCCTGGACCGGAAACAAGCATCCGTCCATTATCCCCTTTGTTATCGCTATATTATTGCCAGCAGGTCTGTGTATCGTATACTCTGACCCTTAGGTATTCAAAGGTATCATGGCTCCAGCGGAGAAGGGCGGTCGGGAGCCAACGGTGTTGCTCGTCGGTAAGTGCCGTCAAGGGAAAAAGGTGGTATTTGTCCCAATTTACCCATAGACCAGAGGCGTCCCACAAGAAACTCAATAGGTCCATCAATCGGGGCATGTTGCCCGCTTCTTCGCAAAGATACACTAGTGCATAATCGGCATACAATGAGATTATATGCCATCTATCGGCAAATCATATGCCCCAGTCTGTTAACCGGGGGCAGTGGGCAGCCCTGTTGGGTTCATCGTTCAATACAGAACGGCTCAGAGGTGACATTGCCCATCTTCACCTGTGACAGGGGAGTGTTGTACAGTAGGAAGACCCATTTCAGGAGGTCCAACCCTAACTTAATCATCACTGGAAACTTGGGACTCCCACTAAATCATTACAAAAATTCGGACACCAGAGTTCATCAAACATGCACATGATGAAATATTTTATTTAATTAACAAACAAAAAACACATTTTAATGGTAAGGTTGGAGTTTTTCTAAATTCAATTGAACTCGACCATCATCCATATTTTATTCAGTTTGATACACTTGCTCTGCTCCCGCGGATCAGGAGGATACCAAGTTAATATTTTAGCCCAAATTTCAAATTCCTACACGTTTACAGAACGTTTTAAAATCTTCACGTGAAATTTTGTTTATGTACACTTTATTAATCTGCTGACATGCTGGTGACGGAACCACTCCGTCACCAGCCACGCGTGAGCTGTGCTAATGACTGAGTGGTTCCATCACGGCCCCGCCCGCCTTATAGAACGCGCCGTGCAGGCGTGAAATCAACGCCGCGCAGGCGCGGCGGCCGGGTCGTGACGGAACCACTCCGTCATTAGCACAGCCCACCCGTGGCTGGTGACAGTTGTTCCGTCACCAGCATAGAAGGGGTTAAGGATATTTTAAAATGGCATGTTGCTTTTTAGGTTTCACCTGCACAGTGCTTGTGCTGTGCTTGCGAAATCTCTTGTAAACAAAAAAAAATGATCTTAAAATTGGCTTGGAGCCTGCCCATCACTTACAATTTCTTACTATTGGTTGCCTTCCACAGCACTCTTGTTTCCTTACATTTAATTGGTCGGAGAATCCTCCCCTCTACATCCTCCTGTGGCTTCTCTAGGTGTCCTGCTGTGGAGCATGGACCAAGTACAACTTCCTGTCTACGACCAGTGTCCTTCCAGTGGCCACAGGCTCCTGTTGGTCTTTTTCCCCCCTCACTTTTTGACATACACTCTTTGGGAGTGCATGTGTCTGCAGTCCCTCACCTTCACCCGAGCCTTCCTTCCACTCTGTTGTTTTTCAACCACTGTTGTTTCAACCATTGTCTGCCCTCCTCTCGTTCTCCGTTGTTTCTCATGTTGTGGGTGACTCGACAAGTTTTATTTTCTGTGGCTCCTCGATGCACCTTAGAGTGTGCATAGGTTACAGCATTACCTTCCATATATATTAAGAAGCATCAGAAAATGTGGTGTACAATTTGAGAGTCCTCTGCACTGCTAGCAATGCCTTGGTACTTCAAGATGTGAGTGAAGTGTGTAACTGCTTGTAGTGATAATATCTGCTGTTTTTGTTCTGGTTAACTAAGAAACTTGGTACCGGACCTCTAACTGACAAAGAAATTTGACATACAAATTCTGCAAAAATGTTAGACTATAAGATAGCCCAAACCAGTTTGGAGATGTTTAGAAGTTTGACGGCCACATAAAACAAGGGTACCATACCGTATCAGCACCATTGCGTTTCATGGAAATGGCGCTTGGAGTAAATAATTTCAGCCCCACTAGATGGCTTCTGTAAGAACGGGTCTTACCATTATTTTGCATGGCATTCTGCTGGTGATTTGCTAAAATTGTTCTTAGCACAGCGTCCATTCTCAGTTTTTCCATGTTTAAATTAAAAAAAAAATTTTTTACATTTCAGCATAAAATAACCTTTTTATATGTGTACCAAAATATTTTATGGTGGCCTTTTTTTTTTTAAACAGCATGTTAGGGAATAACATCGTAATATATAGATTAAAACATTTGAGGACACAAGTGGGACATCAAAGTGCTGTATTTATGCCCCAGGCTCTCTCTCCGTCCCCCTGTATTTCAGCCAAGGCCCCCAGACTTTCCTCCATTTCTTACTGCAGCCCCATGTCTTGTAAATAGTTTCTTCGGCCTCTGACACCAATCAAGGTATCTTCTCCACTGTTCCCATTGCGGAGGTGCCTGTGACACCCACCCACTGGCAATGTTCCTTTTCGCTACACACGCTGCCATTGCCAGCCAGATCTCCATATATCTGGACCAAACAGTGTCCCCTTTGACCATTAACAACAACCTATTAGGCTCATTGTACCCACTACAGCCGCCATAGTGTCCATGACCCTGATCCAGAAGGGAACTATCTTCGGGCACTCCCATATGTGGTAGAAGGTGCCCTCCCCTTGACAACCCCTCGCGCAAAGGGCAGACTGACTCCTTCCCCAGGCGTATAGGTGTGTACAAGGGTAGTAGATGCGATGTAAAATTTTGAGCTGCCCCAACCTGAACCTTTAACGAACTGCTATTTCATGTGGGCTCTGTAAGGCGTATTGCCAGTCGTCATCCAGGGTACCAATGTCCCTGACCCACGCCGCTGATCCTGGCTGAAGACGGCTTATAGCCAGAAACCGGTCCTAGGATGCTTGATTCTGGTCCAGGGAATACATGGCTTGGCAGTTCGGCTGGACTGTTCCCATGAGGCACAGGGTCAAGACTGATTTGCATATGGCCATGTCTGAACTGGGGTGGCTTGGTGAGCAAAATAACGATGGATTAAACCCAGATCTGTGACTGGGGTGAATGTTTTGCCATTGTGCAACATTCCGTCCATCATCTTGTGTGTTTTGCTGTTCACCCTATGTAGGAAGGGTATGCCAAGACGTGGGTCCCTTGCTCACTAAGCCCCTGGAGTCAAGCTATCCTGGCTGAAGACGGCGGATAGCCAGAAACCCGTCCTAGGATGCTTGATTCTGGTCCAGGGAAGACATGGCTTAGCAGTTCGGGCTGGACTGTTCCCATGAGGCACAGGGTCAAGACTGATTTGCATATGGCCATGTCTGAACTCGGGTGGCTTGGTGAGCAAAATAACGATGGATTAAACCCAGATCTGTGATTGGGGGTGAATGTTTTGCCATTGTGCAACATTCCGTCCATCATCTTGTGTGTTTTGCTGTACGTAAAAATACCCCCGGAGGAAAAGGATATGGTGTGTTTTGTAGAATGTATAAGAGCCTCTGCAATGCAAGCATCTTGAACAATGCAGCCCAGCCCAAGAGGGAGAGAGGCAGTGATCGCCAGTGACTCACGTCTGCCCCGAGGCATGTTAGTTGGGGCTGCAAGTTCCTGACCAAGGATTCCTCCTTGTCTCTTGTGACATGTATTCCCAGATAATTGAACCCGTCAGTCGCCACCAAGGTGGGACACCTAGTCTGGATCCGCTATCGATTGGTACGGTCTAGCCATGTACAACAAAATATAATCGCGTATAAAGAGATGCGCTCTTCCCACTCATTGGTCAGCGCCAAGCCCCAAAAAGACCTGTCTCTCCTAATCAATGAGCCAACGGTTCCAGGGCCAAGGTAAATAAAAGGGGAGACAGGGGGCACCCCTGCCTGGTGACCTCCTCAGAGGGAAAACCCTGGACACCGCTCCCTTAACCCTCACCCTGGCTGTAGGTTGCTCGTATAGAAGATGTATCCAACTACAGAAAGTAGGGCCAAAGCCCAGTTTCTGGAGCACCATGAACAGGTATGGCCATTCAAATACTATCGAATGCAATTGAGGCTTCCAGCGCCATCAATGCTGTCTGTGTGTTCCCCACATCCTCGGTTATGTAATGTACTCCATAAAGATACCGCAGGTTATGGCGGGTGATCCCGCGTGGCATAAACTCTGATTGGTCAACGTGCACCAGGTCTGGTAGAACAAACACCAATCTATCTTCCAAAGTCTTTGCCAGGACCTTGGCCTCTACGTTGTTGAGTGAAATAGGATGGTACGAAGAGCATTGGTCTGCCTGCTTCCCTGCTTTATGAATGACTACAATCGTGACCTCCTGTTGATCGGGGGGGGAGGTTGATAACGTTCACCTGTTGTTTACAGAGCTCTACTGGAAGCCCATTAGGTCCAGGCGCCTTCCTGGACTGAAGGAAATTTCCAATTTCTTCCCCCATGAAATCCGCCTCAAGACGGTCTCTTTGGTCGTGGGGCAACGTGGGCAATGCGAAGTCCTGTAGGAAGTCCGAGCAGTCGTGCTCAGTCCTGGTGCAGACCGGGGAGTATACCCCTTCTTTCGAAATATGGAAGAAAACTAAAAAGAAATTGGGCATAGGTTCTAATCTAAATTTTTATACTCCGTTTAAGAACTGCCCTGTTCTCCCTGATATATTTAGAGATCAGGTCATGGATAGGTGGCATAGTGCTGGAATCTGTAAAGTTGGAGACCTGTTTCCGGGGAAACAGTTAGACGCTTTTGATTATTTGCAAAAGGAATATGTTAGTTCGAACTAATGTTTTTAAATATCTTAAGCTTCGCAGTTCTTTAACAGAAATGAGGGCAACATTTGATTATGTTGGAGAGAATAGAAATTATGGAAGCAATTAGATTAAGAGCTAAATTGGGGATCTTATATCAGATGTTTAATTAAAAGATCGAGGATGATCTTGAGGCCTGGGAGTTAAAATGGAAAAATAAATTGGGGATAGAAAGGCTAAATTATTAAGTTATCTATTAATGTTTTATTTAATGGTTCCCTGAAAAGTCAACATTTTATGTCAATTTTTGATTTATACTAAACCCCTGGAAAACCTGTAAAATGGAACTCTATAAGGGGGAACAAATGCAATCGGTGTGGGTTATATGCGGCGGATGCACAGCATATGTTTTTCTTCTGTCCCAAACGATCTCATTTTATTAAGGAAATTGAATATTTTTTGTCCCAGAGTTTGGGCATCCGGCAGCAAATATCTGCGGAGCTGGTGATTTTTGGCTTTCAAGATAGTTCGGCTAGTCCGCGAACGGAGGCCGAAGAAGAGTTTATCTTTATCTGCATGTCTATTTTTCGTTTATGTATTACAGCATAATGGCTTGATGTTGAACCACCTACTTTTGCAAATTGGCAATCTAGATTGTTGTCTATATACCACCTTGAGACTGCGGTTTATAAAGCAAAGGGTAGGAGAAAGAAAATTGAGAGGGTGAAATTGTGGTCGCCGATTGCTAACTGGATATGAATTTTTGATGTATTACGATGAAATGATTTTTTATAATTGTATAAGATCTTTGTTAGGTAGTTTGTGTTACTCTGAATATTGTATCTTGATTGCTAATTATATATATTTTTTTCCTGTGTTACTCTGCATAATGTATCTTGATTGCTTATATATATATATATATATATATATATATATATATATATATATATATATATATATATATATATATATATATTCACTGAAAAAACCATAGGTTATAGACCATATATAGTTAGGAATTAGCATTTAGAAAACCTTATTTTACTCACACAAAACCATTGAAATTCCATATATAGTTAGTTGCACTAACTATATATCGCGCACCCGCAATCCACTGCTGATGATGTCACATATTACATCATTCATGACATGGTCAGTGACATCACTGATGACATCACTGATGACATCTCAAATGACATCACTGATGACATCTCAAATGACATCACTGATGACATCTCACTTGACATCAATGATCACATCACTGATGATATCATTCATGTGATAATACAATGCATCTCCTCACACTCTAATATAACCTCCATTACACCCAGTGTTAAATAGAGAGTATAATTTTTGAAACCATTGACACACCAATACTAGTTACTACATACGCACTCACTGATTCCTATGTCTACACACACATTCACTCATACAATCATTCATACATACAATCACTCATCTTTACAACACTATCATATGCACTCATACACCTATACAGACACTCACACTCTGCCACTCATCCATGGAGTTACTCACACACCTAGTCAGTCCTGAAAAGAATCAATCACAGTTCCATTTTCTCGTCTATACAGTTAAACACAGAACACCTTACATTTTTGAAACATATACTAACACATACTTACTCTCTTATAGAATCACTGATACAAGTACACATTGATCTGCACAGAGTCACACACCTCCCAGCCAGCCATACACACACTCAGTCTCCCATACAAATACTTGTGCAACCAATCAATAACCCATATAGCTAATTATATAGCTACTGATCAACACATGCAGCAGCTTGCACAACAACAGACATACTGATGCACACTTTCAGACAGTTTAGTCACTAACCCGTGCATTCAGTAAGACGCATTTAATCACTCACTCATACAGTCAATCACGCACCTACTAAAACCTTCATTCAGACACTTATACATCCACTCATTCTTCAATATGTAAAACATATTTAAACTTTACAGAAACACATAATCACTGGATGTTGTCATCAGTGATGTCATCAGTGATGTCACTGACCATGTCATGAATGATGTAATATGTGACATCATCAGCAGTGGATTGCGGGTGCGCGATATATAGTTAGTGCAACTAACTATATATGGAATTTCAATGGTTTTGTGTGAGTAAAATAAGGTTTTCTAAATGCTAATTCCTAACTATATATGGTCTATAACCTATGGTTTTTTCAGTGAATTTTCAAGGTTTTGTAAATGCTAATTCCTAACTATATATGGTCTATAACCTATGGTTTTTTCTGTGAATTTCATTGGTTTTTTAACAGCTAATATCTGTAGCTGTAAAATGTATTCTTCTTTAAATCCAAAAATATATTTTATATCTTTATGAATAATTTTTTTTTAAAATATTTTTTTTTCTTCGTTCCCGCTTCGCGAATCGGGAAGCTTCCCGTTAGCTGACCTTGATGCCGCGAAATAGACCGCGAGCCGGTAACCGTTTCTTTACCGCAAGTGCCGCGTTACAAAACAACATCGTGACGCCTCCCGTCCGCATGACGTTCCACGTTGTCGCGTGATACGTCATATGACGTGCTACGTTAGCGAACTGGTACGCGAAGCGAGTGCCAAAGCGCAGGTTTCTGGAAGCAAACCGGGAGGCCCTGCAAAGCGCTTAACGTAAACACAGCAAGTCATGTGACTTGGTAATAACACTTTTCATTGGTTCATTTCACTTTTGGTTTCCTAATGATGTAAGACTAGGTCATATAATCTAAAATGAACACTTTTGATTGGTTGAGAACTCTTGTTTTTCCCAAATGATGAAAATCCCTCCTTCTTTCCTCACTCTGACTTTCATCATTGTGAGAGAAAGACCCTTTGTGATCACTGAGCAATGGCTTCTTTAGTAGCTTCAGCTGGTGCTTCCCCACCACCTCCACCAAATCCAAGGAAGAGTGGACCACCTGCTCAAGTTGTAATTCAACAAGAAGAAGAGGAACAGGAGGACGAGCACGAAGAGAGGCAGTTTTTGCCTGAGCAGCCCAAGACGTCTCACCGGAAAGAAAACTTCATTTGGCAATTTTTTTAAATTCCCAAAGGTCAGAAAAAAGTAAATGCAAGATACGTAACTTGCCTTATATGTCAAGATAGACTGTCCAGAGGGACCGACAAAAAATACAGTTTCGGAAACTACACAATGCATCGCCATATGACTAGGTGGCATCCTAACAACTACAGTGCTGCACAGTTTCGGAACGACCTAGATAATCTCCCTATTATGGCCAGAAGATCTGTTGTACCGGAAGTAACGGGACCAGAGGGCAGGGAGATGGTGCCAAATATACAAATGAGATTTGGTGAAGTAAAACACACCTGCGTATTTTGCGATGGATTCATTTCCTACGGAGAAAGAAGCATCACTCTGATCAACAGAGCTATTGACTATCATATGCAAGTTTGTCCGAAACGCCCAAAATAATAAATACTTCTTTTTTTTGTTTTGTTGCTCCTGTTGAGCCCTTTACAATGAATCGTTTTCATTGCCCCCTCCAAGAAAAACCCCAAAAAATATAAAACTGTTCCGAAAAATTCAAAAACAGTAAAAAAATGTTCAGAAAAATAAAAAAAAAAGTTCTTTTCAGAACTACCTCCCCGTTATTAAAAAATTGGTACAATATTTGGAACTGTGCCAACCTCTATTTCTCTTAGTTCGCTTCCTAGTTCGCTCGCTGGTACGCGAACTGGAAGCGAACCAAAAACAGTAAGTATAAGGGAAGGAAACACACACTTATGTTAAAAGAAAGACAGCTATAGGGGAGTAAACTAGAGATACTATTACCCATAATCCACTACTGATGATGTCACATATTACATCATTCATGACATGCTCAGTGACATCATCAGCAGAGGATTGCGGGTTTTTTGGCAACATGCCTTATCCACGGTTTAATAACGCTGCCTTTTGCTTTATATAAGTTTTCAAATTGTATGAAATATATACCAATAGGTCTTTATGAACCTTTAGGTAGTGCTTTTGTTCATGAGGTCTGGTCGCTTCCATACACATACAGATGTTTCAAAGATGATCAAGAAGTTTATCTGAATGGAGAGGAATGCACTGAGACGCCAGATCATTCACTAATGTGTAGGCACATACAGTTACACGATTCATGCAACAAACACCGACCAAATATGGCTTGCGTGTTGCAAGGCACGCCAGTTCCTGCTATCATCCCCACGTTCAAGTTGTTGGAAAATGGTAGTTATTTGATGCTCAATAATGAACATTGTTCTGAGTTAATTAAAAGTATTCCTTTTATCGTAACAGTAAGTGAACGGGTTATTTGCTGCAGAAATGTTCTATTTCCTCCCACACATGAACATAGGGAGTTTTCAATCTGGCCACAAATACCAACCTTGGGACACGTTTCAACGGCATGACAAGAATAAGAGCTCTTTTGTCTCAGAGAGAGGTGGCCTTGAGTTCGGCCCGTGAAACTTTCGTACTTCACATAGCGAACACCCGTACACAGGTTTGCCTTTCAATTTCAGCAACATGTTTCCGACTATCTTTAACGCATCCTCCACAAAATCCCTGGCACACTTTTTTAAAGTTGTTACCAGTGGTCTCGTGACTTCATTTGAGAAAATCTTTGGAGTCATCCCTGCTCCCTTTCATTGTATTTTCTGCACTCTGGTTCGTGGATTGGCATTTTTACTTGCATTACCAGCGGACGCTCTTGTGCTTTTTTACATTTTTAAATATGGATGTCCCTCCTATGCAACCTCCGACCCTGCAGCTGCTGACACTGTTCCGCAATCGCATGCTAGAATATTATGGCACAATGCCGTTGGCGATATTAAGCACGGCATATGGATTATCTTTTCGGTTCTCCTACTTCACCTGTGTCCAGCCTGTATTTCACTGCCTGACCTGTGATTTCGATTGGGCCATTGATTTGTGTCTCTGCGGACCGGTTTCTCCTGACGTCGACTTTAATCAGCTGATGACTCCTATCATTACTCACGAGTTGATTTGTCCTGGCGAAAGGATTATGGCTGTGGCATTGATGCATGGACTACTTGGTCCCTGGAATTTACTGGCGGCAGCACAGTCTTTCTTGGAACACAGCTTTCTTGAAAACCCACCGAGCTGTCCTCTGATGGTGATAGAGGATCCGGTGCTGGGAGAGCACGTATGTTCTTTTCCGCTTTTAAATTGGATGGCTGAACTGTTTTCGGATGAAGACGGTGACTTCCTATTGGAGGCTGTTGCAGCTTATTTTGCATACACAGTTATGTCATAGACCTTTTTCATGTTTGATATGCTGAGTACTAGCATTTCATTGACAATTCATTGACTTATTTGCAAGTTTTTATTATTTACCTTGCCTATTGGCTTAAGACTCGATAAAGTACTTGGCTGTTTTATTTTTCTTTAGCATTGAATTTTCCTAGTTTTTAATGCTTTACCTTGCGGACCGTCCACATATAAACTTGCAATCTGCTCTCATGAGATGGCACTTCTATTATCTTATTCAGTTCGTTTCCGGATCATGAGGAGGTGTCATCTAGGTCCTGGATATCTTTACACCGTGTTAAGTTAGCATGGGCTCATTACCGGTTTAAACGCCATTTTTCCTTTTTTGCAACTTCTGCACACGACACTTAGTTGTTGCTTTAGCTTTCCACCTAGTAGTTCATCGTGGTTTACATGAGAATAATATGTTATTGGTCTACTATCTGCTTTACTTGTTAAACTATATCTGTACAGCGAGTGCTAAAGTTTCAAGAACAACACGATACAGAATTGTTATGAGGTCTGATCTCCACGACTTCATACTCATAACATAAGTGCAACTTCTGCCAATTCTGGGCATGAGGCGGGTTTTATATTGCTTTGCCGAACACACATACACAACAGTTGATGCGGCTCACATGAAGAGAGAGCTGGTGTATGCTGATGTGATTCCTTCAAATCTAAGACACTAAAGTATGGACACGCCCTAAACCAACACAAAGAGACCTTCTTAGCAAATAATATAATATGTGTATTAGGGAGGGTGAGATATAAGCAGCCGCGGGCCGTGGAGGGAGTTACGATGGGGCAGGGAGGCGGGGAGGGGGAGAAGCAGGGTGGAGCCCTCTCTACCTTGCCCCTCCCCCTCCCCGCCTCCCTGCCCCACCGTAACTCCCTCCACGGCCCGCGGCTGCTTATAAGTGTTGCTAACTCTTATTCATTTACAGCATGTTAACATACTGTCACCATTCGCTTTTTATGTACTAGTAACTATGCTGGTAATTTTGCTACTGATAATATGTGTACTTGTATTCTCCACCCTGCTTCTCCCCCTCCCCGCCTCCCTGCCTCACCGTAACTCCCTCCACGGCCCGCGGCTGCTTATAAGTGTTGCTAACTCTTATTCATTTACAGCATGTTAACATACTATCACCATTCACTTTTTATGTACTAGTAACTATGCTGGTAATTTTGCTACTGATAATATGTGTACTTTTATTATCTAAGGTACTAAGCCTGAGAAGACGGCATTAGTAAATAAACATTTCAAATACACATCTGTTCTTCTTAACTCCATGTTCTGGTTTCTAAGAAATCTATAACGACCGACTGTTCATGAGTTCCACGTATCCTGAGGTACTATAAGTTCATATTCTGGATTGTCTAAACATTGAGAGTTTGTTATATCCAATGTGACACTGTACCTAGCTTGCTAAATAGTTTTTGATTACTAACGTGAGTTTTGGGACACCCTAATTCGCCGAGGTTCCAATCCTCTGTCCACAGTTCTGTGTGAGAACAGAAACCCTGCGACAGGGGCACCCTCGACCCTTGCTGGAGCTTCATCACACTTGCGATACAACTCCAGCAATGCATTCGCCGAGGTTCCAATCCTCTGTCCACAGTTCTGTGTGAGAACAGAAACCCTGCGACAGGGGCACCCCCGACCCTTGCTGGAGCTTCATCACACTTGCGATACAACTCCAGCAATGCGCCACCTTTACGGCACAGATACATCACGCATCTGTGCTGTTTTTGCCCCATGATGCGCCGCATTGTAAATGCAGCACACCATAGGTGACGGAACAGCGGCACAGAATGACTAACACATCCCTGGTGATGCGCCAGTCATCATAAATCTATCCCTATGCTTCTTATCTTGTTAGAGATGAACCGCCATATGTATCATCAAAGTTATTTGCATTTCCTAAATAGCGAACTTTAAGGAATAAATAGCGATTCTTTACCATTCCTAGTTTGCGATGAGCTATTTGCTAATTAGCCAAATGTAGCCCAATGAAGCCCAATGTAGCCCAATGTAGCCCAAAGATGGCCGCCAGACACAAAAAAAACAAATGTAGCCCAAATATCAGCCAGATGTAGCCCAACTATAGCCCAGTGACAGAATGACCAATCAGCTTCGCAAACCTCCGTTACGCGAAGCGGAGCGCTGTTACAGATATATATCTTTTTTTGAACGTTAATTTCTCAAAATCCACTGGAGCACATATATTGAGACCTAGCAAAGGCACATCGGGCTACCAGTCCCTAATATTTTGCCAAGTTTCGTGCAAATCCATTCAGCCGTTCAATTATTATTTTTATTATTTTTTTTTGCCCCGCGGGGCCCTTTTAAAACCTCCACATCAAACCTAGGGGGTCAGCGAGGATCTACTATGCCCCCTTATAGTTATTTCCCCCTTTGTTTTGACCTCCTCTTGTCTCTCGATCCTACCGAGAGACAAGATGGCGGCCGCTACGGACTGTTTGGAATGTTGACAGACGCCGGAGAACCAATCAGCTTCGCTTCACAAAGCTCCGTTGCGCGAAAAGTCCGCGAACCAGAGCGCTAACCGGTCCGCTGTTACAGATATATATCTTTTTTTAAACGTTAATTTCTCAAAATCCACTGGAGCACATATATTGAGACCTACAAAAGGCACATCGGGCTACCAGTCCCTACAATTTTGCCAAGTTTCGTGCAAATCCATTCAGCCGTTCGGGCTAAAAGTGAGGCCAACCGCCCTATGGAAAACTCAATGTTAAAAACACGTTTTGGGACCCCCCTTTTTTCTCGGCCCCCACTGGACGAACCCCCCCCAAATTTTCAAGGGCTGCTCAGAAACAAAATGTGCAATTTTCCTGAACATTTCAGCCAATTCCGTCCACAAACGCCAAAGTTATTAGACATAGAATTTTCAAAAAACCCATAGAGAAAAAATCCTAACTATATATACCTACTGGCGACCGCCAGTAGGTAATATATATATTTTTTTTCCTGTTTTGTCTGCTTGCTGATATAAACTTTCTAATAAAAAAAAGAGAGAATTACCAACTCTTAGACCATCATCAATCTGGTTTCAGGAGGGATCACAGCACTGAATCGGCCCTCATACACATTTTTGAGGACATCCTGAAAATGCTGGACAAAAACTAATCCTGCCTCTTGATCCTCCTTGACCTCTCCTCTGTATTCGATACGATCTCTCATTACATTCTCCTATCCATCCTACAAAACAGAATGGGTTTCTCGGATTTGGTGCTCCGCTGGTTCTCAGCCTTCCTTCTCCACAGATCTCACAGATTCAAGTCAATTCACTCTCTCCCTCTCTCAGCCCTCCCCAGTACTCATAGGAGTCCCCCAAGGATCTGCCCTTTCTTCTATCCTCTTCAATCTTTTCTTGGAACCTCTTACTAACCTACTTAACTCTGTGAATATTCTCTTCCACATGTATGCAGACGACACACAACTCTATCTTAAAATGTCATCCCCGGACAACATCATCTCACTAACTTCTATCCTCACGTCAACACAAAATTGGTTAACAGAGAATCATCTCCTGCTCAACGCTTCTAAAACGGAATTCTTGCTCATCTCCCTGCCGAACCACACCCCCAAGATCGATCTCTGGTTACCTCACCTCATGACTCTCAACTGCACTCCGATCATCATAGATTCAGCCAAATCGCTTGGAGTCACTGTGGACAAGCACCTGAGTATGAAGGCTCATATCAGCAACGTTTGTAAGGGAGCAAACCACCTGATGTGGACATTCAGAATTATCAAACCCTTATTGCCACAAAAGGATTTCAAGCAGGTGGTACAAGCACTTGTCTTATCAATGTTCGACTATGGCAGTGCAACTCTCTGTGGCCTTCCTAAATACGCCTTGGCTACACGTAGGGCCTCACTAAACTCTGCAGCAATATTGATTACAGGCTCCAAATGAAATGAGCACATCTCCCCAGTCCTGAAATCTCTCAACTGGCTACCCTTTTGAAGCATGAATCCAGCTAAAGATTGCAATCCTGACGCACAAAGCCCTGCACTTCAATACTCCCACTTATCTAGCGCAAAAACATGAATTATACTGCGGGGAGAGGGCTTTCAGAAGGGCCTCTACTCTCCTCCTGAAACCTATCATCCTTAGCAAAAAGAGAACTTGTCACCAAGCCTTCTCTGGTGCTGCCCCTAAATTATGGAACTCTCTTCCTCCGGATGTACGCAGACTCGCCTCGACGACGGCTTTCAAACTGGAAGCCAAGAGATTCTTAATGAGCAAATTCCTACCATAAGGGGCTGTGATACTCATTAGGTGGCTATCTCTTGGTTCCTAGCTCCATAGCACAACTAACAGTTATGGTCCATATCGTATGCTTAATGTTGGACCCTCTATGTGTACCATTGTTTACTGTTTATCATTGTTTTTTTTTCTTTTTTTCGTTTTTTTTCTCACAATTGCTGTGTATATTTTATTTTGTCCTCTCCACCAACTAATTGTAAAGCGCTCTGATATCCTTCGGGATCTTGTTCGCGCTATATAAAACTTTATAAATAAAGTGGGACTTGAACGCTTCCGCTATGTCCGTACTGGTGGATACTAGGGACCCCGTCATACACCTCAGCCACCCAGGAACGCTCCCTATCTCGCACACTAGCAGTTTCAAGGCCTTATCTCCCACGTCGTAGATTTGGTGTTGTGTGGCGAGGGAGTAGGTGCACGCCTCCCCCTCCGCCAGGGCCCGGAGTTCCCTCTGTTTGAGGGCCAAGGTGTGGCGGAGGTCAACAGAAGAAGTGTTGTTGCATCACGTTCGAGTATCTCTATTTCGCTTTCTAGATGGCTGATCTGCAGGGATTCCTCTTTCTTTTGAGCACCAATCAGAGCCTGAGCCTGCCCTCTCAGCACTGTCTTGTAAGATTCCCATAGCGTTATATGGGACTCGACCGAGCCCCGATTTTCTTCAAAGTAAAGCTGAGAGCCCTCCCGGAGTTTATCCCCTATGGTCTCGTCACGGAGGCGCCACGGATCTGTCCTAGGGAAAGATGCCTTATTGATCACCGGACCCCTAAGAATGACGCTGACTGGGCGTGATCAGAGATTCCGCAGGCGAGGATGTGTGGTTCAGCAAAGTCGCCCAGCTGGTCAGTGCGGTTGAAGAAGTGGTCAAGTTGTGAAAAGGACCCGTGTCTGGCAGAGTAAAATGTGTATTGTCAGTGTGAAGGATTATGAGTGCTCCTGGAGCCTCCCCACCCTTGCTAGAAAATTTCAAATCAGCGTCCATAACTGCGTTGGTGTCATCACTCATCAGGACTCCCCTCGGGGGAAGGTCCGCCAGGAAGGAGCCCAGTCGCGGGAGAGTCGAAGAGTGTAGGCCTGGCGGAACGTAACAGGAGCAAAGGACTATGGTGCGCCCCTCCCATCTGCCCGCCACTGCGACCAAGCAGCCCGCATCGTCTGTTTATTTGCTCAAGATGACAACAGGCATGGTGTTGCGAATTAGAATACCCACCACCGTGAGCCAGACGTGGGACACCATTTTATTACCAAAGCGATCAAGGGCCCTGCTCCTATTTCCACGGAGGTGTGTCTCCTGAATGAGAACCACATCTGGTGAATGCCTTTTGAGGTGCTGTAGTGCCAATGTGCGTTGGATCTGGTTGCCTAGCCCATTCACGTTCCACGTCCATATTGTTACGTGCGCTGGGTCACCCATTTGTGTCAAAGAGGCTCCCTCTCTTGGATAGTCGCAAGGCCCCACTGTGTTGTTAGTCAAATTCCCACATGCGAGAGAACTAAGCTAGTATTGAGCAAAACATACCCACCCATGGAACCAGATTCCCCTCCCCCCCCCCCCCCTCTCCCCAACTAACCTCCCCCCCCTACCTACTCGGTGGGTCCCCAACCTCTCACCTTCCAAACTTGTAGAGGGCCTGTGGCCCCATCAACCCACAGTCAAACTTGAAGAGGGAACATGAACTTGCAGTCAGCCAGATGAAGTATACTTGACTTAAGAATGTCATACCCAATTTGATAACTATGCTAGAGCAATCCAATGTCACCTCCCGGGCCCCAGCCCCCCACGTACTCCCGGCTATTTCAAACCAACATTGTGAACGTTACATCATTCTATCCTTGCATAGCATTACGAGGGAGCTTGAGTTCAATATCCTGAGAAATTCTTCAGACCACTTTCTCAAGCGTGGAAAGAGAAACCAGGCCGCCCCCCAGCTGTTGAAGAAGGGAACCACTTCAAGTATAAACCCAGTCTCGGATCACTTAATTGCACTCTGTTCATGTCCTTGGCTGTCCAACATAGATCTCTCTGCACTCACTGCGTCGCACCCGTTATGGCGCTGTTTGGATCTATGCAGGCCCCCATTTCTGCCCACTAGCCCTCCAACCAGTCGCTGAACCCCTCAGGTGTCTCAAAAAGTACGCCTTGCCCCCATCTAGGATCTTGAGGCGAGCGGGGAAGAGCATCATGTATTTCACCCATTGTTCTCTGAGGGCTATTTTCACGCCTTCAAAGGACCGGCGCTGGACTTGGAGAGTGAAGTCCGGGAAGAAACGGATTGTGGCATTTTCACGCTGGCGATCATCAGACATCCGCGCTGCCTGCAAGATAGCATTGCGGTCCTTAAAGTTCAGGATACAGGTGATGATAGTGCAGGGGGGGGTACCCAGTCTTAGGCTTACCCCCCAGTGCTCGGGTGGGCCCTCTCGACCAAAAAAAAGTTGGACAGGCGCTTGGGTTTCAGGTGATTTAGTATCAGATCCTCTATGAACGAGTCCGTAGACGGCCCCTCCATTCCCTCCGCGACCCCCACTACGCGGATATGTTGTGGCACCTGGCGCGCCCCTCCTGATCCTCCAGCTGGTCGTAGGTTTCTGTTTGTTTTGGGTTAGGGTGGCAACCTGTTCTTCGAGTCTTTTTGTTTTCGATTGGAGACTCCCAATGCCAGTTTCAGCCACTGCCACCTTTTCGAACATCTTTCTGAAGTCCGCACGCAATAGATTGACCTCCTCTGTCACTGAATCCTGCTTGGGCTCCAGGGTTCTGCGAAGCTCCCTGATAGCTGCCATAATGTCCCTCAGTGAGGGGTCTGGGCCATTATCTACAGGATCCCCCTGCTGGCTTCCACCCAGAGCTCCCTCCTCTCTCCCTATGGCTACCGTGTATTTATCGATCTGATTGGTCTCACCAGGGCCTGTCAGTCTGTTGCGGACCATGATTTGGGCAAAGTCCAGTTTCAGGCGTGGTGGAAGGAATGCCCTTGTAGCTGCTGCTGTGGTCTTGGAGGGGCGGACTGGCCCGTGGGAGTAATCCCGCGCCGGAGGCTGAGCAAAGTCTGCCCCCAGTTGCCCAACGAAGTTTCCACTAAGCTGGTCTTCTCGCCACTTCAAGTCTACTCCAGAGGGGCCCAGTCTAGCAGGTATGTCCAGCGCTGTGACCCCCAGGCCGATCTGCCCCATGCGTGACACCCCCCACGCCCAGCCGGGCCCTCTACAAAGTCAATTAGGGCGTGCACTTTATCTTGAGGAAGGGCCTTTAAAATAATCCCAAGCGGCTTCTCCCCGCTGCGTCTGGGGCTTGTACTATATGGGGACAAGGCCCCATTGGGGTTATAGGCCGCAGCGCTGGGGAGTCCGCACTCTGCTCCAGCCCACCTCTCTCTCTCCACGCGTCTCCCGGAGGGGCAGCGCACTGCTTAGTCCGGGCCTCCGCCCCGCGGTGGACTTGGACAACTCCGTGTCGGACAGCACACTCCAGGCCCTGGTTGCGGCGTCTCTGCTGCTTTTGTGTAGAGGGAGGGGGGCACCTCGACTATGCCGTCCACAGTCCCCGTTCAACGGAGCCAGCAGCTGCCGCTTTCATCTCCGGCAGGCGCCATTTTGCTGCTTCGGACTGAGCGGCCCAAATCGTCGTTTCCGCCGGTCTTAGCACTGATAGGGGGCTGTCTCAAGCCTGCCTGCACTCTACCGCCTCCCAGTGTATTAAGGCACCGACCGATAAGCGCAACGGTTGCCAACGGATTATGCCGGATTGTATGGTTTGTGTGCCGACTACTAACGCAGCTCACTCAGCAAGCGGCCATCTTCCATGGCTGCAAGCCACATCCCCGGCTTTATTTTTTCTGTGTGTGAAATAAATCTTTGTTATTGTCAGCTATACTGCCATAAGAGTACAAACGTCAAATGTTTACCCTTGAAAAAATGCCTTAAAACTGCAAACTATATTTAGTGATGCCTCGATGCTTGAACACTGGCACAGCCACATCGAAGAGCAATATAGTATTTGGTGCAAAAAAAGCAAACCAGTTTTTCTAACTCTTTCTGCAGTCCTAAAAGCCATCTATTCATCAGATGTTCTCCAATGGAACATATGGGTCCGAATCCGATGTCGTTCAGAAGGCCTCCGGATCTGATTTGGCTTTTTCGGATCCGATTCGTAGCCTTTGTTTATGACCGGATGATAAACCGGTCCGAACGACCAATTATACTAAGAAATTAAGTTGGTCCCCCGGTCAGACACTACCTCGCGAGGGAATCCCACTCTGGAGAAAATTCCCCTCAGTGCTCGTCCCACCACGGGGGCCGTCACTGTCCTCCGAGGTATGGCTTTCGGGTACCGGGTGGCATGGTCCACCAAGACCAAGATGAACCTGTTGCCCATGGCTGTCTTGGGGTCCAGTGGCCCACACAATGTCAATACCCACCTGTTCAAAGGGGGTGCTGACCACAGGGAATGGCTGGAGAGGAGCCTTCTGTTTCCTCCCACTCTTTCCACTTGCCTGGCAAGCCTGACCTGTCCTGCAATGAGTGTCTGAACTCTTGCGCATTTGGAGCCAATGAAAGTGGGTGATAAGCCTCTCAAAGGTCTTGTCCTGCCCCAAATGTCCTGCCAATGGCATCATGAGCCAGCCCCAGTAGGAAGGCCCTGAAGCGCTGGGGTACCACCAGCACACTGGCTGACCCAGGCTAAGCAACCTTAGGCTCACTAGACAGGAAACCATTCTCCCAGTAGATCCAAAGTGATCCATACTGATTACCTGCTGCCTTGCTTACAGCCTGTTGCCGCAAACCCTGAAGAGAAGGGCATTCTCTCTGATCCTGGCAGAATTCTTCCCTGAAGGGGCCTCCTTCCTGCTGCCAATGGGTCAGCTCCGGCAGGTCCCCCAGTTCAGCTACCTGCTCCCCGGTAGGATCCAGGGCATCCCCCTCAGGGTCTACCTCCTCCTGGGCCGTGGGAACTTAGGGGGTTGGTTTCCTGCGCCCCCTGCCTCTTCTCTCTAAGACAGGTTCCTGTGCCTCCCTCTCATGCTCCAGGTCCTCTTGAGCACCACTACGGGCTGCCATTGACCGGGTGGTCACACACGCCCAGGCAGGCAGACCCACCATCTCCAAGTGAGTACTCTTCTACACCTTTCCCCAAGGGGAGCTCTCCAAATCGTTCCACAACAAACAGTCAACGGGCATGGCGGGTCTGACAGCTACCTGAAGAGTACCAGAGACCCCCTCCCCACTCAAAGGACAATGGCTCTCTGTGCTGTCGATGGCAACAACTCGGCAAAATGCACGAGGGACAATCTGCTCTTGAGACACCAGGTGACACTTGACAGCTGTCACACTGGCTCCTGTATCTCTAAGAGCCTCCACCTTATGGCCATTGATGGTCACCCACTGCCCGTATTTCTTAGTGTTATTGGGAAGCAGGGTCCCTGGGACCACCTCACAGTCTCCTAAAGAGACAAGGGACATCCCTGCGGGACCCCACCCACCTTGGACACCAATCTCCTCCCCCAGGGCTACACTCGCCAACTGCCAGGGTGGAGCACCAGTGGGTGCTGCTTTTCCTAATAGGCGGCAGCTGGGATCATTTGCCTTATGACCCAGGTCCCCATATTTGTAACACTTCAGGGGTCCCCGGGGAACAGGACCACCTGTCGGGACCCCTTGCTTTCTCTCCGGGGGAGGCTTGGAACCTTTACCTTGGTTCCCTGGGGAATTACTTTAGGGCCCTTTACGGAAGTCCTTCTGTTTACCCTCCCCCCCCCCCCCACACTCTTCTGCTGGGGACCCTGCCCAAGTTTGGCTGAGTCTCCCATGTGACCCTTGTGGGCCCGGCTACTAACCCATCGGACCGCCTCCACAGCAAGCTTCCTAGGGTTAGTCAGCCTGCTATCAATTGGGTGCTGGCGCAGCTCTGGAAAACAATTATTGGACAAGTGCTCCCATGCAATCAAATCGAAGAGACCTTGAAAATCATTAACTTTGCTGCCCTTTACCCAACCATCCAATGCTCTGCAAAAGAAAGTTTAAGTAACAACAGTGGTCCCATGCAACAGAGTTTAAGAGAACAATAAATATAGACACAATCGATTCTATATTGATATGACTTGTCCAGCCGGACAGAGGTCTCAATGTTTTACTTCAGGAGGAATAAACAAGGAATTTCCTTCGACAATTCCACGTAGTGGGGCACAAGCCTGTACCCTACTTAAGCACATACAGATTAGTACAAAACAGGGAACACAAACAGAGCTTTTAGGCAAAAGCTTCAAGGTTCTGAAATAGCAATTAGAACAGATAATTCAAGATGCACCTTTACATATACATGATACATGGTGTAAATAATGTATAAGGGACACAAAAGATCGACGGCGTTTCGATCCCACTAATTAATCATGGGGATCATCATTAGGACATTGATTTAATGCCGAATTGATTCAAGCCTGTATTGCCTGGAAAAAATGGAGGGAGATAAAGGCATAGAAAGAATAAATTGGAGTAAATTTGTGCAATTTCTTACAATGTGGTGATTTGGTGAGGAAGTGGTGATTGAAGTAAAAATTTATAAAAAAATATATTGCGATGCGACAATATCCAGTAGGTGGTGGAACAATGAACGAAACTGGGGCTGGAAAACCCTCAGTTTATTTAAAATAATGCTAGTTCCACTGAATATGGTCCCATGAGGAGTCCCTATGGTTCGACAAAAAAGGAAGCAGGAGCTAAGACGCCCTCATAAATGGATAAAGTATTACATTTAAGGGCCTCATGAAGCAAATCTGTGGCGGTGGAAACCCATTAGTGATTGACTCAGAAATCAAAAGGGTGGGGAGTCGCGTCGTATCAGTGATGGTGAGCGCGAATGTGGAGTGAAGGCATGGCCACAGACAAGGAGAGAGAGGTAAAAGTTAACACAATGCAATACCCTGTATTATGAAAAGCTGTGGTGAAGATGGTGCAGTTGAGTTACACAGGCCGAGTTGGGAGCAGTCACGGTGAAGTGAAAATCATGGGAGAATTAAAAAACGGCGTAGCGAGGGTGGAAGTAGGACGTGAATTGAACCAGTATTGTGGTGACATATAACAAAAACCTTACTTCAGACCGAGAGTAGCAAGAGAGTGATAGTTGCCTATAGTATGGCCGACGCAGTGAAACGGCGCGGTGATGGTCAGCGTATAAGGGCTGCGGGGCTTACCTAGGAAAACCTAGATCGTGCGAGGTGGATAGGGTTTGTAACCTAGGGCTCCCTGAGGGGGAAAAAAGGGGTTGGTATAAGTAGAATGAATGGATAATGAAAGCTACAAGGACATCTAACGGCAAGGGGCACACAAGCTTACCAGGATCGGTAGCCGGGGAGACGCGTCAGTAATTTGGATTGCGTTGGTTGCAGAGGGTGCCTAGGAGGGAGAAGGGACGAGTATTTACAGTGGATTGGCAGCAAAATAGTCTTGGTAATCTCCAGGGGGATAAGGGAGTGAGGCTTACCGGTTCAGTTTGTTTTCAGTCCTTCATGGCAATGCGATGGCTTGCCAGAATCTGCTAAGCTCATATGGGGTGAGAGCGGGCTCCTGATTGGACGTAGGAGGGGCATGGAAATTGAATAGGGGTAAAGGTGCTGGGATTGCGGCGGCCATATTAGGTAGGGGATGTGAAGTGGGAGTTGTTAAAGTAATTGAAGAGTGAAGGAATGTGACTAAGAACCGTGAATATAGAACAATTGAACACAGTACTTATTAAAAGCAAAAATAATAGCAAAAATTGACATGGCAGATTTGTACATAACGAACTAGGAGGAAAGCCCAATTGTTTTGCTGATTAATAGATAGCCATCTATTGTATCAAGTTAGTCCAATCTTCCTGGAGATTCAATCCAGAATTTAGACTGTCCGTTCTGAGGATACACTTTAGCTCCTCTTTATTCAGTAACTTGGAGAGGTCTCCACCTCATTCACTGTGTCCTTTATCATTGAAATGTTCAACCAATGGAGCATTAGCTGTTCTACATCTGATCCTGCTCCGGTGTTGTGAAATCCGTAGTTTTATTTTTTGTTTTGTTTGTCCCACATAGATCATATTGCAGGGACACAGGATGGCGTAGACGAGATTGCAACTATTACAGTTCGTGAAAGTCTTTAACTCGTTTCTCACATCTTTAAAGACAAACTCTTTACAATCAATACAAAATTCACAACCAACACATGACCCACATTTGCAGTGACCCCTTAAGGGTGGTAATGACCAGAAATCATTCAGTGTAGTATTTGGGGTCTCAGTGGGGGGGGGGGGGGGGGGGGGGAGGGCTGCTCTCACAAGTTGATCTTTTAAATTTTTGCTCTTTTTAAATGCGAACATAGGTACTTCTAGGTCAAGCGTGCCAGAGTTCACAATATGCCAATTTTTCTTGATAGACTTGCGGATTTTATTGGAAATTGAGGAGAATGTTGTTACACATACTCGTTTTTCAGTAGATTTTTTCGGCATTGGTTCTAGCAGTGTTTCACGTGGGCAGTACCAGGCCCTTTTCATGGCATTTTTTATCAGGCGGCGTGGGTAGCCCCTGAATCTAAGTTTAGTCGCCAGAGTGTTTGCTTCATTGAAATAGTCGATTTTCTGAAAAAAGTTCCTTCTAAGTCTCAGGAATTGGGAATAAGGCAGGGGCTGTCTGAGGGCTCTCGCTGTCAGCTTTTGTAACTTAGCAATGTATTCCTCTCGGTTGGTTTGCGAAATAGGGAGGTAAAGAGTAGACCCTCTTTATGTTGAATACAAAGGTCAAGGAATGGAATACTGACATTGCTGTGGGTGAGAGTAAAAGTGAGACCATTACAGTTATTGTTAAGCCAATGAAGGAATGCTGTCAAGGAATCCACGGGGCCCGCCCAGATGAGGAAAATATCATCTATATAGCTTTTCCACGTTGAGATCCCTTGATGGAAGGGATTGGTAACAGGGAGAATAACATTACATTCAAGCCAATCCATATAGAGGATTGCTAGAGTCGGAGCAAAAAAAGCCCCCATTGAGGTTCCCCTAATCTGTTGATAATACTGGTTGTCAAATAGAAAGAAGTTTTGTGTGAGGCAAATCTCAAGTAGTTGTATGATGAATAGTGTCGGCACAGTGTGTGGGCGGACCCTGCTATACTCTCCATGACCATGAGTGATTCTCTCTGGGGAATATTGGTATAAAGAGACTCTACGTCCAATGTACATAGTCTCTTTTTCATGGTCAAAGGGATGGTTCTCAATTAAGTTAATCATAAACATACTGTCTTGAATAAAGCAACTGGTACTAGGCACAAAGTCCTTCAAAAAGAAGTTCACATAGTGACCAAGTGGTTCCAGAACCGAGCCACATACGTATACTATGGACATCTCTGGCGGGGTATCCAGTCTTTTATGGCTCTTAGGGAGTGTGTAGATTACTGGGTTCTGGGATTGGTTACATTTAGGAAATTGAGTTCATGTTTGCTCAGAAATCCAGTATCATGTGTCTCATTGGTGATTTGTTTAATGAGTTTTTGCAGTTCTTTGGTAGGGTTTGTCGGTAATTTACAATAGTGGTCTGTATTGGAAAGCTGGCGTAGAAGCTCAGTTTTATAGTCGTCAATACTTTGTAGGACAATCCCGCCCCCCTTGTCTGCTGGCTTTATGACAAGGCAGTTGTTATAACGTAGTGATGAGATTGCCATTTTTTCACCCAGTGAGATGTTGTAGGGGATAAACAGATGTGATTTGGCCAGATTAGTAGTTTCTTTGAGAATCACTTTCTCAAATGTGATGATCTCTTTGGGGATCATGTTGGAAGTGGGAGAGAAAGTGGATGCGGGTCTAAAAGGTATGACAGCCACTTTGGGTTGGGAGGGATTCTGATTAAAAAAAAGCTCGAAGTCTAATTTTCCTAAAAAAGCCTAATAGCTCTGATTGAAGGTCAAGAAAGTTGGGGTAGGTGGTAGGGACGAAGGATAATCCCTTACTCAGAATGGAACTTTCTTGGCTCGAAAGGGTGTGGTTGGATAAGTTGAACAAAGGAATAGTCATGTTCACAGTATCAATGTCAGTTACCACTGGTAGAACTTGTGTCTGGTCTGTCTCTCCCCTGGGGGGTTGTGCCACCTTGGTTGTTGTTTTACTCTGCCCCTCTTGGGGGGTCCTGATTCGCCTCTCTCTAAAAAAATGGGAATTCTGATTGCGTGTAGAGGTACTTGGTCCCTCCCCAGAGTCTGAGTTGTCAGAGGATTCAGCTGAGGAGTCAGTAAATCCTACAATAGTGTTCCTTTTATTAAATCGACCCCAGGGTCTGGGGTTCTGCGGATTATGGTTAAAATTCCGGTTGGTATAGAAATACTTGTGGAGATAGGGATATGCACGCTCTGGAGTAAAAGATTTGATGTCTTTTTTTTTTTTACTTTATTGGATTTCTTGTTTTGTTCAATGCGGTGGAATTCAAGTACAGTTTTGTCAATTTTTTCTAAAAGCTTTTTGGCTTCGGGGACAGCTTTATTCTCATTAATTTGTTTCTCTATGTCCTTGATAATTTCTCCTAGTTTTTTGAGTTCCTCAGTGGCTGTTTCTATACCTAAAACTAGCCAATGTCGGGAACAAGTAGTTCCTATGTGGCTAAACCCGGTGATGTATTTCGGGTTATCTGTGAATACTCCTGGGATATTCCTAACTAGCAAACCCAGAGGTATGGTGTTGGATCTCAAGTATTCTGTAAGCATCAGTATCATCAATTCCAAACGGACTAATTTCTTTCTTTGTTTTTCCAAATCTTCTGAGAGATTGGAGCAAACTGCCGTAGTATTGTCTTCTAGGTCCGTGAACAGTGAAAGACCTTCACAAATCTTTTTAATATACTCAACTGAATATAAGGGGGCTTGGTCAGACATATCAGTGTATCAATGTTCGTAGGGGGAGAAAAGGGTTGAGTGCAAGTCTGTACAAAAAATGAACAGTGAGAAAGTGGGAAAGGAAGCAACCCACTTGTGAAAGTGGAAGGCATACATTTGCCCTTGCAATCGTGCGATTGTGCTAATTATATTTAAAGCAACATGGGTACCCAAATGAGTCAGCACAGGACCTCGGGGAGCATACTTTAAGTAACAACAGTGGTCCCATGCAACAGAATTTAAGAGAACAATAAATATAGACACAATCGATTCTATATTGATATGACTTGTCCAGCCGGACAGAGGTCTCACTTCAGGAGGAATAAACAAGGAATTTCCTTTGACAATTCCACGTAGTGGGGCACAAGCCTGTACCCTACTTAAGCACATACAGATTAGTACAAAACAGGGAACACAAACAAGGCTTTTAGGCAAAAGCTTCAAGGTTCTGAAATAGCAATTAGAACAGATAATTCAAGATGCACCTTTACATATACATGATACATGGTGTAAATAATGTATAAGGTACACAAAAGGTCGACGGCGTTTCGATCCCACTAATTAATCATGGGGATCATCATCAGGACATTGATTCAATGCCTAATTGATTCAAGCCTCTATTGCCTGGAAAAAATAGGGGAGAGAAAGGCATAGAAAAATTAAATTGGAGTAAATTTGTGCAATTTATTTTACAATATGGTGATTTGGTGAGGAAGTGGTGATTGAAGTAAAAATTTATAAAAAATATATTGCGGTGTGACAATATCCAGTAGGTGGTGGAACAATGAATGAAACTGAGGCTGGAAAACCCTCCGTTTATTTAAAATAATGCTAGTTCCACTGAGTATGGTCCCATGAGGAGTCCCTATGGTTCGACAAAAAAGGAAGCAGGAGCGAAGACGCCCTCCCCTCAGGGAGCCCTAGGCTACAAACCCTATCCACTTCGCACGATCTAGGTTTTCCTAGGTAAGCCCCGCAGCCCTTATACGCTGACCATCACCGCGTCGTTTCACTGCGTCGGCCGTACTATAGGCAACTATCACTCTCTTGCTACTCTCGGTCTGAAGTAAGGTTTTTCTTATGTCACTACAATACTGGTTCAATTCACGTCCTACTTCCACCCTCGCTACGCCATTTTTAGGTCTCGCGACCTGTCAATGCGCATGCGCATTGAGCAGAGCGAGACTATAGCGACTTATACAGACTTTACCCAACTGGGCGATTTGGTGCTGTGCCCGTGCGCTTTTAGGTCAATGCGCAAGCGCATTGACCTAAAATGCGCGTGCACATCATCAAATCGCCATCTGTTCCCTCAGCCGCACTCCTCCCACACCTTTGAAGTGAAGCTTAGCTTCACTTCAAAGGCCCCTGCTGCTTCACACCCTCATCGCCGCTCTCCCCGCTCCGCCCCCTCCCCTGCCCGCCGTGTCGCATTTCTCCTCCCCCCTCCCCACAGCAATGCCTTCCGCCGGCCGTACTTTCACTTTGACGGCCGCAGGCCGTCTCTCGTGTTTCTCCTCCCCCTCCCAGTGTGCTTTTTTTTTTTTTAAACTTGTTTTCTTTTACAATTATAAAACAGTCTTTATTTTTCATAATTGGTGCCCCTTGCAGAGCTGATCACTGCTCGTTAACACGCCTTTACTTCTGCACGATGTCTTGCAACTCCTCCCTTGTTAACTGCTTCCCATTCCGAGCAGCAGCTCTTCGCTCCCTCTACTCGGCCACAACTGCCTCCTCCCTATGCTTCTCCTGTGCCATTGGAGCTTCAAAAGGATGTGACGAGAAAGCTGGTAATTATTTTTTTATCAACTTCATTACTGTTGCCTAAGATCAGCGCAACGCTCGACTAGTTATGTTGCAATTGATTACTTAAAATGTGTCTCCATTGAACGCGTGCTCGTTTGCTTCCTATTTTCTGCCAGAGTCAAGACATTGTGTTTTCTGTGTGGGATAATGATGGTGAGGCTGTTGCTTTGTATATCCAGTGTTATTGAGGGGTCAGATCCTGGTTTAATGCAGCACGACTACGATGGCACCAGTGTGAGCACTAGTCATACCACCACTGCTTTCCACTGTGTTGCTCGCCATCCCCTTTCCTATATATCTAGTGCTTTTAAGCTTGTTACAGCGCCTCCTCCAGGACAAGCAGTGTGGGATTCTGGGGCTTGTTTTCGTTGCTGTTGTTAGGGCTGGGTTAGGGATTTTTGTTCTGGCTGCATGTCTTCACCACTCACTGACCTGTGTTTATTAGGGCGCCATCCTTAAGGTGACATCATATATCCATCCAGACAAAAGGCAACAGATCTCACTCAATCTGCATTACTCTGCACACCACTGTCTACGATCCCGCTGCCGACATACATCTTTAATATATGTGCACATTCCTGAAAGGATTGAACGCACACCCAGCCTGGTAAACATATTAATGCTAATGAATGCATGCAGACCTATGCACATTACGGAGTAATGATACAACAAGCGTGGCATGCATTGCTATTGAAATATGTGCACATTTTCTGCTATGTGCAGTTGCCTAGCGCCTACTTCTCATGTATAGGGCCTCGAAGGGCATTTGGATTTTTAGCGCTCCTCGGCGCCCTGATAATCGTTATTGTAAAACATAAGTAACAAGCAGTGGCATAGCCAATAAGTCTCGCCTTTGGGACCTTATAATGTTTAGCCATCCAAAAGGTGATGTTGTTGCACCCAGGATATTGTGCTGCATAACTAAATACTTATAAGGTCCCAAAAGCGAGACCTATTGGCTATGCCAATGCTTGTTTAATTCTCCCGTTTTTTAATTCTCCCGTGATTTTCACTTCACCGTGACTGCTTCCAACTCGGCCTGTGTAACTCAACTGCGCCGTCTTCACCACAGCTTTTCATAATACGGGGTATTGCATTGTGTTAACTTTTCTTCTCTCCTCTTCTCTGTGGCCATGCCTTCACTCCACATTCGCGCTCACCATCACTGATACGACGCGACTCCCCACCCTTTTGATTTCGGAGGCAATCACTAGTGGGTTTCCACCGCCACAGATTTGCCTCATGAGGCCCTTAAATGTAAAACTTTATCCATTTATGAACGGAGGGCGTCTTCGCTCCTGCTTCCTTTTTTGTCGAACCATAGGGACTCCTCATGGGACCATACTCAGTGGAACTAGCATTATTTTAAATAAACTGAGGGTTTTCCAGCCCCTGTTTCGTTCATTGTTCCACCACCTACTGGATATTGTCGCGCCGCAATATATTTTATATACATTTTTACTTAAATCACCACTTCCTCACCAAATCACCACATTGTAAGATAAATTGCACACATTTACTCTTAATTTATTCTTTCTATGCCTTTCTCTCCCTCCATTTTTTCCAGGCAATAGATGCTTGAATTAATTAGGCAATAAAGCAATCATCCTGATGATGATCCCCATGATTAATTAGTGGGATCGAAACGCCGTCGACCTTTTGTGTACCGTATACATTATTTACACCATGTATCATGTATATGTAAAGGTGCATCTTGAATTATCTGTTCTAATTGCTATTTCAGAACCTTAAAGCTTTTGCCTAAAAGCCCTGTTTGTGTTCCCTGTTTTGTACTAATCTGTATGCGCTTAAGTAGGGTACAGGCTTGTGCCCCACTACGTGGAATTGTCGAAGGAAATTCCTTGTTTATTCCTCCTCAAGTAAAACATTGAGACCTCTGTCCGGCTGGACAAGTCATATCAATATAGAATCGATTGTGTCTATATTTATTGTTCTCTTAAATTATGTTGCATGGGACCACTGTTGTTACTTAAAGTATGCTCCCCGAGGTCCTATGCTGACTCGTTTGGGTACCCTTGTTGCTTTAAATATACTGCAAAAGAAAGTGACTTATTCCACCCAGGTACTGTTTTCTATCTTTTTGCAACTCCTATATGTTGCAAAGTCATCCTGTGCCCTGGGCACCCCCCAACTTTTTGCTGACTGGAACTGGTGGTAACTGACTCTGACTGACCCTGGGCTCTGTTTAACCAGGCCCAGGGCCAGTGTCAAGCTAAAAGGAACACATTAGAACACAGTTAAAACACCCAACATACACCAGGGTACACTATAGTATGGTGGGGTACCCCTGTAGTTGGCATGACCTACCACCTAAGCCCCTAGTATGTAATAGGGCAGGGGATTGAAACTACCTAGAAGTCTCCAGTATCCTGGGGCATGGCAGTTTAGAGGCCAGCAGATTCTCTGCACCAGCATGTGTGCAGTGCTGAAGCCTGAGGTCAGTTTAAACCCTAAATTGTGCCCCAAACTCGACTTTGGGGGTAGGGGCCCTTAAAAATTAAAAACCTACCATGTTTATGCATATTAGGGACCCCCAGGATCCCCCCTAGGTATCCCAGGGGTGGGGGGTCAGTTATCTATAAGGAGCGCCCTAATAAAATGAGTTTTTAGAAGCCTGGGTTAAGTGAAATTTTACATTTCACTCCCCACATTGTCTTAAAGAGGTGCTCAAATTCGACTTTGATGCTGGAAGAATTGGGTAAGGGTGATCTGCAATATTTCTGCAGATTCAGAACCCCTGAAGTCTCCCCTAGTTGCACAGGGGGTGGGGGTCCGGTAGAAATTAGGGAAATACTTATAAAATATGGTTTTATAAGCCCTGGTGCTACAAAAGTGGCGCAAGTCATTTTCCCCATTGCAAAACACATGGCCCATAGGCTAACATGGTAGGAAGTGATTGATTAATAAATATAGATAGGAGAGGACTAGCCGGACCATTCAAAGACTTCCCAGAATGGTCGTTGTAAATCCAACAATATTATATTGTTGAATTTCTCCTAAAGTGTACATACAATAAGTTATGAGACTTTGTAAGTCCAAATTCAGCCTTTCAGTGGTCTTCCCTGATTGGTCAGATTTAAGTGGATTAGCCAGGCTGCTGGGAGGGCAGTGATCTGTTATATAGGAATTCCAGGCCAGGAGGTGGCGTCGTAAACTACGCTCTTCAAAGGCAAGAGGGGAGGCCTGGGTTTTAGTCCACAATGACAGTCATGACCCAGAGTCAGAACTAGGCTTAAGAAAGGAATTTGCAGATGTTACTGGGTTGGTCCATGGAAATGAGATATTCCAGGGGGTGTGTTTAGCCAGCTCTTACCTCCTTGCTGGAAAATCAGCCATTATGGATTTGGAAGGATGATGCATTCTGGGACAAACTAATGACACACTCCACAGGATGTGGTCATAACTAGGAGGAGTTGCCCTGCTCTCATTGGCCAGCAGTGACCTGGTGCTTGACCCAGAGAATTTTGAATAAGTATCTGAGAGGGGCAGAGCCCTCCAGATCTGCTGCTTGAAACTGAATGAAGCAAGAAGTGCCCTGCTGAAGGTTTTGCTGTGTGCCAGGAACTCTAAGGCATGCCCTATGAAGACTGCACCCTCTGAAACTACAGCCCTGTGGATTACCTTGCTGCCAAAAGACTCAAGAGTGGAAACTCCCTGCAAGCTACAGGTTAACAGAGCTCACCTGGACAGCCCCACAAAGAATTCCAAGCCTGGAGCACAGTGGATTTGTAAGGGGTTTTGTTCAAGTGGATTGCGGAATTGAAGTTTCACACTTTCAAGGACCATCTTGGAGATTCCAGAACCTTGGATTGCGTGTTGGATACTTTGGGACCTGCAAGCAGAACGCCAGGAAGGTGTTCTAACTGGATCCCGCTTGCTGAAGAAGGCGGCCCACTGCAGTGGTGAGAATTCTTCAGAACAATTTATAAAGGTGTGTCCCTGACAGAGAAAAGAAAAAGACTTAAAGGGGCGCTGTTGGTTTCTAAGCACTAGAAAGTGACTAATCTTTAAAAATTAATATCTCAGGTTCCCTACAGTGGATTATTTTCGTTTTGGTGTCATTTAAAAGATAAACATATTACCTATTTTTATAAATTGGTGTTGGATTTTTATTTTGTGTTGTGTCTTAATTATTTACTGAAATGGTGTTTTTAAATGCTTTACATGCCTGTCTTTGAAGTTAAGCCTGTCTGCTCGCAGCCACGTTACCAAGGGTTGAGCAAAGGAATAATTTTCTAAGACCTATGCTGAGTCCTATCATGTGTTAGTGGCCTTATTGCCAGTGGCAGACCTACATTTGCCCCTACCAATAACCCACTTTCCAACACTAAACCTCTGCCTATATAGTTCAGGGGTTAAACCATACCTAGTCATTAATGCATCCTTCATGTGGCTATAAGAATAATGGGATTCAGAAGGCAGGTGTAACGGTGTGTCCGGCCCCTCACTAAGGAACCGCCCCCACAACCCCGCTCCCCAATCTCGCTCAGGGCCCCGGTGGGAAGACATGGCTACCTCATAGGCTCTGAACTACTGCCCAATATCATCATTCTTATAAAACTCCTTTACCTCATATTTAGGAATATACACTCTAGCTTCCACAGGCGCTGGCGGTATGCTGCCACCAGAGGGAGTACTCTCTAAGCCTTTGGCCTTCAAATCCAACTCCCTCAAAACCTTCTCATGTTCAAACTGCAATTCCTTTTCTTCCAGGACTAACTTCCTGGTTTGCATTTCTAATTCCAACAGCCCATTTAACTTCAGTTTTGTCAGCTCCGTCTCATGCCTTCTGCATTTTTCTCTGTTCTCCAGCTCCTCTGGAGACAGACTCCTCCCAGAAACACTGATACCTGGGGGGGGGGGGGGGGGGGGGGGGGGGGAGGTGCTCTCCTTCCTCCTGGACTCTCTGGCCCTCCCGGCTGTACATCTGCATTCTCATCCCCATCCTCATTCTCAGGGGTTTTCTTTGCTTCTACCCAGGCCCACAGTGCCTTGTAGAACTCTTCCTTCCTGGTGAACCCAATAGTGGAAACATTGAATTTCTTGCAGAAGTACTTACGCTGTTGTACTTTGTAGCTTTCCAGTTTCTCCGCTTCCCAATCACAATCAACAGAGGATATGGATTCTGCTCTCTCCATAACAGCTGAATTTGGCATCTCTCAAAAATAGAAAATCCCAAACAGAAATCTACCAAAAAGTATGTGGTTGCGTTCAGGTCTGCACTCACTAGTAGTTTTCACCAATTACTGTACATAAGTCACAAATGCAAGTCCAGAATCCTCACCGATGACCACCAATGTTAAATTTGGGGGTCTCTAGTTGGCACAGGTAGGTCCTTGTGACAAATAGGGACACTTGCCTCTAGTCTGGGTAAGGGGGTACACCTAAAATAACCCCTGCTCACCCCCTTAGTAGCTTGGCACGAGCAGACAGGCTCATCTCAGGGGCAGTGTGTAAAGCATTTGTGACCACATACAGTAATCAAGTGACAACACTACAGATGCACACCACACAGGTTTTATATCAAAAATAAGTATTGTTTATATAGACTTAACACAAGACCACAAACGACAAAACTCCACAATACTATACTTAAAATGGTAGTTTTAGCTTAGTTCTGTTCTGTTCTTAAAATGCGACACTTTAAGTTAATGTACCTTACGATGCGTGACGCTTCCACAACAAAAGTGTTGCAGCGATGGAAATGCGGCAAAGTTCCGGTGCAAATAAATAAAGACGTGAAGATCTTCCAGATGTGGCACGCTTCTCCGATGATGCGAGAAGTCTCGATTCGATGTGTCAGTTGCAGCGGCGACACCCTTGTTCAGCGATGCGACTGCAACAGCCTCGGCTGCGGCACTCTTCGCCGACGTTGCGAGATGCTTCCGGACAATGCGACAACTATTGCGGCGACATCCAAGATGCGACAGCAGCAGCTCCGACGCCGGCAAGCTTCTCTGTGGATGCGAGGAATTTTTCTTGATGTGGTGCAATATGACAGCTCCAGCGGCGCTACATCTAAGATGCGACGGCAGCAGCAGTGATGGCGACACGCTTCCTCTTCGTTGCGAGACGTTTCTCTCTATGCGGTGCAATACGACCGCTACAGCTGCGACATCCAAGATGCGGCGGCAGCAGCAGAGATGTCGACACGCTTTTTCCTCTTGAGTTGCGCTTCCAGCTCCTTGCGACCCGCAGTCCCTCAGAAGGCTCAAAACAGCAGCGGGCACTTCCCAAGGAACTTTGCGGAGCTGGGGGTTGAAGTCTGTTGTCCCTGAGACTTCAGCAGGAGGCAAGCTCAGTTCCAAGCCCTTGGAGATCCTTACAAGTTGATGAAAGTACACAAAGTCCCTTTCTCCTCTCTTTGGCAGTCCGGCAACCACTGCAGGCCAATCCCCGAAGCAGCACTTCAGCTTAGGGATAGTCTCTCCTCAGTTTCTTCAGGTCCCTCTCCTCAGCAAAGGTTTCTTCTAATTTCTTGGGATCAGGGTCCCAATATTTATGCTCCAAAATCCTTTGTCCTCTGAGGGCAGAGGGGCCTTTGCCCAGTCCAAACCAGTTCTGGAGCACTCTGTTTACAAGACTCCTTATTTCCTTTCATGGTGCAGGGCAGAAACATCGGACGCCCCACAGGAGGTGGAGCCAGCATTGTGGAGGGAAAGCACAGCCCAGGATCACTTTGTTGACATGATTCCTTCTCTTCTTACACAGTGCAGGGCAGAGACATCAACGCACCACAGGAGGTGGAGCCAGCATTGTGGAAGGCAGGCACAGCCCTATTCAGGTCCCAGGTGCAACTCCTCCCACCCATCTAAATGCAGATCTCTCTATTCACCACTGGGCTGACTCATTCTGTCTTCTGGAATCCCCCCGCCCTGTCACTCAAACTCCAGACAAGGAATACACATCCTAGCAGAGGCAGGCTTTGTATAGTTAGACAAGAAAATACCTACTTTCTAAAAGTGGTATTTTCAAACACAGAATATTAAGACCAACTTCATTAAAATATGTATTTTATCATTCTGAGTTCAGGCCTACTAAACTCGAATTTCTACCATGTTCCTTGAGTCAGTTAGGAATATAAGATGTAATAATCTAACTGCCCAGTCTGGCCTATGGAGAACAGGTAGCCTTGCAATAGTGAAAAACGAAAATGGCTGTAATTCACTATTAGGACATGCACACACACACCAGGGCAAGTCCTACCTTATACTTACAATACACCCTTCCCTTGGGCCTACCATAGGGGTGTCTGATATGAAGAAAAGGGAAGGTTTAGGGACTGGCAAGTGGGTGCACTTGCCCAGTCAGCATGACAGTACCAGACTGCACACAGGCTCTGAAATGGCAGGCATTAGTCAAACTTTTATAGGCTGCTTCTGTGGGTGGCACAACCAGTGCTGCAAGCCCACCAGCAGCATTTGGATTTCCAAGCCCTGGGCACACTCAGTGCACTGTACCAGGGTCTGACAAGTAAACCAAACAAGCCAATCATGGAATCACTAATCCATACATCAATTTACAGTAGGGAGCACTCGCACTGTGGCACTGGACAGCAGTGGCACAGTGCCCAACGCATCTAACACCAGCGAGTCAAAAGCTTTATTCGAGGAATATACTCATAAAAGCACAAACATACATACAGTTAAAATACATCCATAAAATTCCTTGTTTGTACATACTTTTGAAACGTTTATACATATATAAACAATAACAAATCTTTGATATACATTTACACTGAGGTCACTTAATACCCTTAGTTACTTGGAATTGCCCTCCGTCTAATAGACCAAGCCCACCCCAGATACTTTGCCGTTCCTAAGACAATAGGCAGGTCAGTTGCTGTGCAAATAATTCGTAGCGCCTCAGCACCCCTGGATGTCCCTGGACTTCTACATACGGGAGCTAGCCATACTCTTCTCGGGGTGACATAGGCTTTGCACACAAATAAGAAATGACCTATGCTTTCCTCGGCTGCACCACACGCCGGGCAGCACGAGGTCGTTGCACTCCTCCACCTACCCGTCACTGATCTCAGGGGAAGGGCACCTGATCTTAACTGGAAAAAGAGCTTCCTATCCCCCGGGTTCGTAATACTATCCCAGTATAATTCCAGTATAGGGCACAATTTGCTTTCTAGGAAGCGCCCCGCCATAGTACCTGATCTTGTTCTACTCCAGAGTCTGCCATCAATCCATTCCCAATATAAACCCTTGATAGTATTTTTACTTGGAAAATTTTCCCCAGTTGGGTTCTCCCATAGATTGGAGAGGCCAAGGTCACCTAGAGAAGTCCTTAGATTTTTTAACCAGACTATTTTGTGAAAGATGTCCGCTTTCATTATGGCAAAAAACCCCTCCGCATAATGCCTTATCTCTGGGGTAGTCCAGAGGCGCCTCCAGTAGAGAATCTGGCGCAATCGAGCTCGGTCACCAACTGATGTTCTCCCTAGATCATGAGTCATGACTAAGCGGAATTAGGGGTGTGCTCTGGGGGAGGCCTGTGATTCCCCTAAGGAACCTATTCTCCGATATTTGCAACGGAAGTAGCCTGTCAAAGCCCCACAGTTCAGCCCCATATAGGGCTGACCCAATGGCCTTGGCATCATATACGGCCAAGACTGGTTTTATAGGCTTTGATTTTGACTTATTGTGTTCCACCCGAAGTGCCCCCGAAATCTGTTGGTGCTTCAGGACTGCCTTTTCTACATGATGGGACCATTTTAAATTATTTGCTATCTGCACCCCTAGGTAAGTGAAAACAGTAACAATCTCAAGCACACAATTGTTCAGGAATATTTTGGGCCGGGGTCTGCGTTTTGGAGAGAAGACCATAAGCTTAGTCTTGCCCGCGTTCACTTCCAGGCCATGCTCCCCACAGAAAAGATCAAAGATGTTTAAAGCTCGCTGCAGGCCAGCTGGTGTTTTAGATAGAATCAACGTATCGTCGGCGAACATCAGGATCGAAACCCTGATGCCCGCCAACGAAGGCGCGCCAACACCGGCATCCAGCATCCGAGCCACAATTCCATTTATAAATAGGGAAAAAAGCAGGGGGGCCATGGCGCACCCCTGTCGTACTCCGCGTTCAACTGGAAAGTCGGGTGATGATTCCCCGCTCGTACCCCACTGGACTTTGGCGAAGTTGCACTCGTGCAACCGCATTATCAGGGTGAGTAACTCTGCCGGTAGGCCTATTTCGCTCAGCACTGCCCAGAGCTTTCTTCGTGGGACCAGGTCGAAGGCAGCCCGCAAGTCGACAAAAGCGACATACAGGCTGCCCCCGCCGAGCACCACCGTCCCCCACTGGAGCAGAGCGAAGCGAAACACTTGATCAACTGTACTTGTAGCCCGCCGGAACCCAGCCTGGTATGGGGACAGGGCGTTGTTCTCATCTACCCAGTCCATAAGCTTGTTTACCACCATTCGCCCCACCACTTTTTGAATAGTGGCAATCAAACTTATCGGCCTATAATTGGCCGGGAGGGACCGATCCCCTTTTTTATATATAGGTATTATAATGGCTCCCTCCCATAGTTCTGGGACTATTGTTCCCTTTGCAATTGCATTAACTAGAAGGAGTACATACCTAACCCACCTCGCCATATCACTTGTGAAAACATCAGAGGGTATCCCATCTAAACCTGGGGCCCTTCCCCCTTTAGCAGCACATATTGCAGCTTCAGATTCTTTAAGGGAGAATAAGTTCTCAGTTGAGAAAGCAGTTGGAATTACCTCCACGTCCTTGAACTCGGTTGCCTCAGCATATTGGGGTTTAAAGTAATCCACCCAAGCACCCTCAGTGACATTATTGTCGGGTTTGCCTGGGGATCCACCTCTACTCCACTTGACGATATTCCAGAATAGCCTGGAATCGTTAGCCCCGGAGGCCTCCCTTAGTTCTGCCCAATAGTCTTCATCCCATGTTTTTTTTGCTAGTAATACGCTAGCCTTGTAGTTCTTCCTGGCCTCAGCAATCGCTGCCTTGTCCCTACTCCTAATTGCTCTTCCCAAGCTTAACCTGGCTTCCCTGCACTGGTGGTTAAACCACCTTGCTGGTTTGGGTGATTTTTTCCTATTTGTATTGCGGGCCCTCATGAAGTGCGGTTTTAAGAGCGAAAAAAACTTATTGTGTATGTCCGTTATTTCCCTTGATCCTGGGACTACATATTTTACAGCCTCTATGGCTGCGATTGCAGTATCCACCTCAGTACTTATGAAATTCATGGACTCTGCATTCGCCAGTACACTCGGCCAGTTAAGTCTGCGCATGTCATTAGCCATAACAGACGTTAGGCCATCGCTTGGTTTAAGGTTCCCTGGTATGGCCATCCACCAATCATGTGTCACACAGAGGGGATTGTGGTCACTTTCCAATCTAACCTCTATTTTCATGTCGCCTACCAACTGCCACAAGTTAAGGCTGCAAAGGACATAATCTATCCGACTCTGGTTGTAACCATTGTCAAATGTACATGCACCTTCTCTATCGCTCTTCGTCCTCCCATTTAGGGCTCTCATCCCATGTGCCAAACAAATAGCATTCAATTGTAATATATCTTTCGTCCACCGCTTGACAGGTGCCAGATTTAAAGTAGGGACTCCCCATTGTGTATCCTCTTCTTGACCTAGGGGGTCGTCCGAACTATCCAGTGGTTCGAAAGTCCTATTCAGGTCACCAGCTACTACAACTTTGTTTCCCAAGGACTGTGACTCCCAAAAGTTGGACAATGCCTCTAAAATGGGAGAACTCCCATTGGTGCTACCCCTGGCATAGATATTATATATATCTATCTCTCCCTGCTTTCCTGAAGTTATTCTAAGCATTTGGATATCTTTACATCCCATATCCACCACTTTAGCTGTTATCTGGAGACTTTGCCTTACCCAAATAGTTAGGCCTCCCATTGGTCGACCTCTGGAGCCTCTACTGGCCGGAATTGAAAAATTTAAATAGCCAGGGAGGAATATAGGGTCACAAGCCCATGTCTCCTGAAACAAACAGACTTCAAAGCCATTAATATAATCTATCCAGTTTTGGGACATCAGTTTGCTACTCAACCCCGCGATGTTCCAAGAAAGGAACTTTCCTGGACTAACGTCTTCCATAGGTACTATTCCTACATATGACATCCCAGGGTCCTGCTCCTCCCACGCTCGAGTAGTATCCTCTATGTTTTTATTAATCTCCACAATGCCAACTGTACTATATGTGATTAGTTCCTCGTTTTCAGAAACCCCTGGAATTGGAATACACTTCCCACAAGTTCCCTCTATAAACATCTAACACCAGCCAAAACACCTGAGGCAACAGCAAAAATGGATGGGAGACCCACGCCAATGGTGCCAGGTCTAACAACGATAGTCACAACAAAGCGGCAAATTGTTCTCCAGATTTAGAAGCCCAAAACAAGGTGCCCTTAATTTGTGCCACACACCTTCATCCTTAAGGCTCCTGTTAGACCTGGCACCATTGGCGTGAGTCTCCCTTCCATTTTTGCTGTTGTCCCCTCTGTTTTTGCTGGTATTAGATGCTCTGGGCGCTGTGCCACTGCCATTCAGTGCCACAGCGCAAATGCTCTCTGTTTAAATATGCTTGTGAATTGGTATATCCCGGATTGGCTTATTTGGTTGACCTGTTAGTCCCTAGTAGCGTGGCCTATGTGTGCCCAGGGCTAGTAACCCAAATGCTGCTAGTGAGCCTGCAGCGCTGGTTTGTGCCACCCACAGAAGTAGCTTGTAAAGTGTACCTCAGACCTGCCACTGCAGTGTCTGCGCGCAGTCCAGAACTGCCATCTTGGCTGTGAAAGTACCCACACTTCCCAGCCCCTGACCCTTCCCATAGCCTCATGTCAGTCACCCCTAAGGTAGGTGCATTGTGTGCATAAGGTAGGACATGGCTTGATATGTGTAGCATGTCCTGGTAGGGAATCCCCCTCCATTTTGTTTTTCACTGCTGCAAGGCTACCTGTTCTCCATAGGATAGAATGGGCAGACTGGCTATTACATCCTATAGTCCTATCTGACTCAGGGAACATGATAGAAAATCGAATTTAGTATGCCTGAGCTCAGAATAATAAAATGCACCTTTTAGTGAAGTTGGTTTTAATATTCTGTGTTTGAAAATACCACTTTTAGAAAGTAGTTATTTTCTTGCCTAAGCTTCCAGTGTGCTCTGCTGTTATGTGTATTGGCTGTCTGGGTTTAGAGGGGCAAGGCAGGCTGAGTCAGACCTGGGTTGAATAGAGAGATCTGCATTGAGTACTGGGGAGGGGTAGCTCCTTGTCCTGAATAGGGCTGTGCCTGGCAAGGTGAATGCTAGCTCCACCTCCTACTGTGTGTCTGAAGGCAGACCCCCTCTTTCTGAAAGGAAGACTGCAGCCTGGTAAACAAAGTGCTCCAGGCCTGAGCAGAACTGGTTCTGGCTGGGTTCAGTGACTAGAGAATTCTGAGAACAAAGACTTTGGGGGTATAAATATCTGTGCCCAAACCCCTACAATTGGTATTGCTCCTGGATGTCAAGGGGAACCTCTGTCCGTGTTACTGAAGGAATCTGCAGGACAGGACTGTCCTTGTGTGCTGTTTTTTGGATTGGCCTGCAGTAATTCCCCTTGGACTTGGAAGAAGAGGGAAAAGGACTTTTGAGAGACTTTTATTTTTGCTGAAGCAATTGAGCTAGCCTCCTGCTGGAGTCACAGGCACACCTGACTCCCCCACCAGCCTCCTGATTCCTCCCAGCGAGGATTTCTATCTGTAGGTGAGGCCCCTGTGAGTTCCAGGGCCTTTAGTTCTACTACAGAGAAAAGAGAGCTGAAAATTGTCGCTAACGCCGTTTGCGAGCCGCCGCAGCTGAAGAGCGCATGAAAAATCCACGCACCGCTGCCGCAGAGCACTCGCAAACCAAAGATCATCGCATCGCACGCTTGCGGGCCACAAAGTGTTCGCTATCCTAAGAGATCATCCCCGCACACGTTTGCGGGCTTTTCGAAGGCTCGCTGACCCCGGATCATCGCAACGCGGACGCCGTGCGTCCGCCATTTTTCTCGCATCGCACCCGGATCGTCGCTTCCCCGAGGAGCGCCATTTTCTTTCATCGCAACAAGATAGCACACGCAACAGGATCAGCACATCATCCTCCCTCGCGGCAAGGATTCAATGCATCGCTGGCCTAGCGTGAGGAAGTCTGTCGCTTGGTCCCGCACGCACCCGCAGCCGGCGCATCATCCTCCTTGCGGCCAGGATTCAACGCATCGCCGGCCTAGCGTGGGGAAAATCATCGCTACAGCTCCTTTGCGACCTTTTGTTTGTTTTGCTACGAAATTCAGGTACTTTGTGAGTAAAAGGGTCGCAGAGACCCCTGCTTTGAACTGAACCACTCTTTGAACACTTTGAACTCTTTTTCCATCCTTTCAAGAGTAACCCCCCCTTTTTTCAGTATTATGGCTTTTTACCGTTATTGGCCTTGTGTTAAGTCTATATAAAGATACTTATTTTTTATAATTACTTGCGTGGTGTCCCTTTGTAGTGTCCTTCACTGTGTTGCTGTGTATGATCATAAATGCTTTACACACTGCCTCTGAGATAAGCCTAACTGCTCGTGCTATGTTACCACAGGGTTGAGCAGGGGTTATCAAAGGGTGTAGCCCACTTACTCTGACTAAGAAGAAGGGACCCTACTTGGACTGTGGCCAGCCACTGCCAACTAGAGACCCCCATTTCTAAAAGTTCCCATAAGAATTTCTTTAGGTTTAACTGGTTAAGAGGTCTGCTTTACACATTGCAGCCAATCCCACTTTTTAGATAGTATCTCGGAAGGTGTCAGAGAATTAAGCTTGCTCACCCCCGATTGGGTGAGGAGCATTCATCCCCCTTCACTTATCCCCAGAGGGTGCCCCCCCCCTTCACATCAGGATGGTTAGGTTCACCACTCCAGTCTTCTGATGCCGTAGCTGCAAGTATGGAAACTAAGCAATACCAACTAGAGACTTGTTTACCACCACAAGCAGAAGATGTCCTCTTGAATGCCATAAAACGTGTTACAAAGTTACTCTATGTGGGCATCTGGAAACAGTCTCATGTGTGGTGAGTGTGAGAGATTGATAACCTTTCAGTCTTATCCCTTCTATCTTTTGCTATTTGCGATTTCATTGACCCCAGCAGGTCATGGCCACTAAGAAGGGATATTTTTCTGCCTTTGTGTCTCTCTAAACAGCCATTCTCTTTTTTTCCAGGTCGCTCTTAGTGGTGTGCGTACTAAAAAGTAGTGTTCTGTTGGTGTCCTGCCACTTACTGGTGGCCCTCAACATTTTAAACAGGTGCAGCACCAAGGTCAGGTTTGGAATAGTGTGCACATGCACTTCTAAAATCTTTTCAAGGTTATAGGTTAGTTGGTCTATAAGCAACATGTTCAATGTCATTGAAACTAATGAATCAACACACATAACAATCCAGCTTTGGAGGCCTACTGGCTTTGACATATAGGGTTTGCAAAAATGAACTCTGGCCTACTTTTCATCCTAAACAAATCGGATATATGGTACCTGAAATAACTTTTTCTAATGAACAAACACAAAGTGTATAAGCATAATCGGTTCATTCGAGAAAAGTATTTGACACCCTACACAGAAGCAATTCGACATAGAGCCATGGAATTGCAAATACGTACACAAAATCACTCTGCAACACCATTTAGAAAGACTTAACAAGGATTATCACAGTGAAATCTCTCTCCTGGGTTTGGCAGAAGAGGTAACCAAAACCTTTACCTAAAATAGTATTCTGTGAGAATTTCAAGTAATAAAAGCCTTTTATGTAACCTTTAACTCCGCTTAATAACAACCTGCCCATAACAATCTAATCTATATACATGTATTACTCACTATAAATAAACCAACCATATTGCCTTTGTCATAACCTTTCACAATACTCATCTAAAATAACTTTCCCTAAAGAACACATTGCCAATATGCTTATTCATTGGCATGCCACTATAACCTGCTCAAGCTTACTATACTGTCGATGCGTTTTTCCACAAAATAGCCATCTAGTCTGCCACTGTAAAATTTAAACTATACAAAACTATATACAACTCCTTTTTTTGAGGGGGTGAACAAAGCTTAGCATAATACAAATGTACTACCTCCAGGGTTTGTTAGGGGGATAACCAACACTAAAATCATTGCTTATTACAGTTATCTGCCAATTTATATGTAAAAAAATCTGTCCCAAGGCATAAACTCAGCATAATCTTTTTTTTCTTTTCCTAATTTTTGCATAGTAAGAAATTAGAGAACATACAGCAAACCCCACTCAAGGGAAAAAGCAAACGGCAAATGATCAGTACATGATAAAAGACCAGAAAGGGTGTGTAGAGACCACCCAAATGCTTCCATGGTGTGGAAACGTACATGATAAAAGACCAGAAAGGGCGTGTAGAGACCACCCAAATGCTTCCATGGTGTGGAAACGAGGGAATCTAAAGGGGGTGGGGGGCTCATAGCAAGCACATATTACAACAGAATAAAGGGCCACAATAAATATAGATTATGATATTCTATCGAGGTAGTAAGTCTAGACTGCAAAGATAGTCAATCTAGGTATGCTCTTCATTGTCCAGCATTAGCAGGTACTCCCATAGTGATTGCAGAATCTTTCGGTCTGGTCTACCAGTAGGAAGTTGTAACATAGCTTATATCTCAGTGGTCGTGTCACAGTAAATCATACTGGTCAATGGGCAGCATCAGAAGGATGAATGCTACCACCGCAGTGCAATGCTATCTCCCTCTTAGCCAGCAATAAAACCATAGCAGCAAATCTGCGGACCTCCTTTGGCACCTCTGCCACATATCCAGTAATGCGTGGAGGGGGTCCGGCGTAAGAGTAACGTCGGTCATCAAGGAAAGTTGTGCAAAAACCTTGCGCCAGTTTGTACGTCTGCATAGCACTTGGGGCACACGGAGGATCTTGCAGGGTGCGGCTTGAACAAGGCTCACAGTGTGATATATCCCTGTATAGAAAGGAGGGAATGCGCACATGCAGTGTGTCGTGTAAGCGTCGTCGTTTAAAGTGATCTATGTGTGTGGCATGTGCAAATCTGGTGTCATCCGCTTGTGTGAGAACGTGAGAAAAGGCCCTAGATTGTGTGCAGATTATGGTACAGTAACGTGCGTTGGACCACTTTCTCTTGGGTCAGGGGGGAGACGGGGATTGTTCGCCAGTGGGAGAGCGGGTGAATATAAACGCCCCCCTGGAAGCGGTGGAGCTTCCTCCACACCCAGCTTATAGTAGACAATGTCTGAATGTCAGTAGGGTCCATTTTAAGGCCCTCCAAAAGCCTGGTCCGCTCTGGCTTGGCATAGGGAAGACTGGCGTCTGCATGATACTAGTGAAATTCAAAGTGGCACTGCCCAGATGAGGCGTAATAAGAGCTCCTTAAGGTAGTAGTCGGAGGAAAAGGTATATTTAAAAACAAATACAGAATAGGGGGGAATTCTACCATTTTAATGATGGGGGAGTCGCATCCACCTCTGTCAATTACTGGGCCATAATCGGGTGGATAACCTGCTCCTTCCCGTGGTGCAAAATGATGACCAGAGTGGGTCCATAACGCCATGTTGTGGATACTCACATGGCACAGGTGAAGTGATGTCTGTGAGTGGGAGCAACTCGGATTTCGACCAGTTCATATTGAGGCCAGAGAAACCACCACATTTGATAATCTCACATACAATAGGGGCAAGTTTATCTGTTAGGTGACGGACAAACTGCAAAATGTCGCCTGCATACATGGATAAAAGTAAGGGGCCTGGACCAAAGTCTATATTGCCATGGAGATGTTTTTCCTGGAGATGATGAACAAGGGGATCCATAGCAATAAAACACAAGCATTTGTAATGCAATAGGTCTCGCATTTATGCGAGTTTGAGCTATTGACATTGCAAATAACGATGCTTTTTGTTTTCAAAACATAAATAAAAGGCCTTTTCATTTACAACGCCAATAGCTTAAGCTTGCATAAATGCAAGACCTATTGCATTGCAAATGGTTGCTGTAAAAAGGTAGAGCGGGGGCGCGCCGTGGCGGATCAGAAGAGATATTCCTTCACACCTCTCTACTTCTCGCTTCCTAGAGACAAGTTTGGGGGCCCTTTTCTCTCTCTGGGGGAGCACGGCAGAGCTCTGAGACCCGCAGCCCCTCTTCCCACGACTCCAAGTGAAAGGACAGCCTCTCCTTGACATTGGCAGCCGTACAGCCCCTTATCGCGGGGTTTTAACCCAAAATCAAGGCATGGACAGATGCTGCTAGCGGGTGCACGTTCTAACACAAGGATTATATAGTTTATGTTAAATTGCTCTAATAATGAACTCAGCATCTACCTCTCTCAAATGTGTTAAATAATCAAAGACCCGTTTTGATGTGTCCAGCCGTGCAATGCAGCTAAGATAACAGGAGCGCTGTACACAACCTTAAAACACATATAGTAACAACGATGCAGTGCAGTGGGCATCTGGACAGATAGATGCACTAAGAAGGGTCCTCCCGACCCCACAATACAGCTGTGCATTGGGGGGGTCCTACCCTAGGATCCAGGCACCGGCTCCAAGCAATGAACACACAGCGTGTGCGTGAGCACAGGAGAAGGAACACCCCTCTCCGGCTTCACCGGTTCCAAGCACTAAAACCTTTCGTTACCCGTGGGGTGACCTTCAAAGCGCCTCCTGCATACGCCCCCCAGGCTCACTAGGGGCCCGGAAAAGCTTGGCCATGACTCGACATGCGTGCCAGCGCACGTCTCGGGTAGCCTTGAAGCCGCGCCCCCTCCCTGGATGTAGGCAGTCCAGGTAATACCAGGACATTTTGTTCCAACCTCTTCAGTTTTTGTGTGTGGTTTGCGTTGGTTATTTCAGTCCTGTTTGATTGGATTCCCTGCGCGCACACGCAGCCAATGGCGAATGCACTGGCATAAGTGTCTCTGGTGCCTTGCCTCTCCCTGTGCGATTAAGGGGGCAGAAACGGAGCCCTCCAACTAGCAAGGCACTGTATTTTACCATTTTGACAATCGCTCTTCTCAACTGTTGTTCTCTTTGCAGGAAGACGAGGAGGGTCTTGTGGTGATAGCAGGGACAACTGTGGCCAGCGTCTCAGAAATCTAGTATTTCTAGGTTTGTTTGTTCCATTTTAAATCTTGCACACGTATCAAAATGCCGAGGGAAAAAAATCAAGGTCTGTTTGAGCTATTCACGCTGGGGCCTCGAAATCTCAGGACCTCTTTAAGGGTCTGACAGTAAAATGTAATGTCCCAGTAAGAGCTCATAAGAAACATAGGGAATGTAGAGGGGGGCAGTGTCCTTGCAGCCACCGGGTACAGTGGGGCGGAAGTCACTCTGCAGCGGGGCTGGACTAGGGACTCCACTCAACAGCGAACTGTGAGAAGCCTCTTCTGAACCCCATCGGCTAAGTAAACATGCAGTAAGTCGGGTTTTAAAATGAAATAAACTGCGTCTGTTCACTACAGAACACATGCTGTTCTCTTATTGCTGTGAAGAAGTTAGTCAGCTGTTACCGTGGTCTAGCTATATTGAAAGTTCAACTGCATTGTATACAAAGGCCAGTCCGATAGACTTTGCTCACGTCAGGGAAATATCAATCTCTAATCGTGGGTTTTCTTGCCAGTGTTTACATGCGTTGCATGTAAGACGAGCTTTCTCAGTGGAGCCGACAGCGGGGGGAGAGTGAGGGAAAGTGAAAGACGCGCGATGTGCGCGCTGGTTAACACCAGCCTCCGGGACAGGAGATGTGCACGCGTACGGAGTGCACATCTCCTGTCCGCGCGTGCCACCTCCTATCTACCTTCAGCACCAAAGTGGCAACAAGACAAGCATTGGCGGCCGCAAAAAAAACAAAATCGGCCGCGAAATGAAAATAAAACAAAAAAGCATCAGACATAGCGTAGAAATTAGGGTAGTAAAACGGCCTCACGGGTTATCCACTGGGTGTATTACGTGTTCTGTGACGAGACCTGGTAGGGCGGGGGCTGCGGGATTTCTAACTTTTATTCTGAAGAGCCCCGGTTAGAAATGCCGCGCGGGCAGCCCCCGCCCTACCAGGTCCGGCAGCTGAAGTTACGTCGTGAAGAACATCGGAAAGGGGCGAACATGCCTGAGAGGAGCCCGGTGAGTGGGAGTGGGAGTGGGGGTGGGGGTGAGGGTGGGGGTGTACGCGCGTGTGTCTGTGTGTGTTCGCGTGTGTCTGTTCGAGTGTGTCTGTGCATGCGTCTGTCTGTGTGCGCGTGTGTCTGTTTAAGGGGGGGTGCGTGTGTGTGTATGCAGTGTGTGTGTGCCTGTGTATGCGTGTGGCTGTGTATATGCGCATGCGTGAGTGTGGCTGTGTGTGTGTTTGCGCATGGGAATATGAGGCAGGAGATGGGCACGGCGCCGTGCGCGCCCACGAGCTGAAATCTGCGCTCGTGCCCATCTCGTGTCTACATTCCCAGAAACTGACAGCAATAGGTTTCGAGCAGAAAGCAAGCAATGCTTTGCATTGCTTGCACGTCTAGCGCGACCTAAAAAAGGAACAGCGATAGAGGGCAGACCTGCCTGATGCACCGGACTATGTCAAAGGCCATATTGAGCCATCGCATGCAGGAAGGGCCACTACAGTGAGTGAAACGCCTGCTCTGCATCCAACAGAGCAAGAACTGCTGATCCATCCGGGGCGACTCTATTTAGCTTGGCAAATACGCTACATAGATCTAAGGATGTAGATCTGTGGGGAAAAAAACCCAGTTTGTATGGTCGAAATGATCTGGTTCATCAGTAGGGACAACTGGGCTGCAGTCATTTTTGATAAGATTTTCTCATCGAAGTTGAGGAGTGAAAGCAGGCAGTAAGAAATGCACAGCTTGGTCCTTAGACGGTTTCAGTAATACAGTAATAACAGCCTCATGCAGCGAGGGAAGGAGGACTCTTTTCTCGAGGGCCTCAACATACATTTCCAAAAGATGCAGGACAAGTTGATGTTTGTAATTTTTATGAAAAATTATACCGTCTAGGCCTGGAGCCGTCCTGAGAGTTAATAGCTTGCACAATAGCCTCGTCGGAGACATGTTCACTCAAAAATAGTTGCTGCCCATCGGTGATACAGACCATTGCTATTTCTGCTAATTACACTTTACAATTTGCATTCTTGCTACAATCGTGAAATTGAAAGCACTGCTAAAAGAATTTTCACTGTTCTGTCAGGAGAAATCTGATAATCTCACCTTAATTCTCTTCCCCTCTCCTTTCTTCATTTACACTTCTATGACGAGATATTTACCTCTGACTTGGCTGAGTAAGAGAAATTGGAGTTGGGGAAGGACAGAAAGGAAAAGCAACAGAATTGTGAAAGTAGAAAAAAAAACGGAGAGAGAGGTTGAGATAGGTGCGGAGGCGAGGCCTAGCCAAGGCCCCAGATTTTAGCCTCTCTACCTGGCAATGGATGGCCAGGGTCTTGGTCCCTGACAGCTGGCAGTGGTTTCTTTTGGTTGTTGGCTTTATGGGCAGAATGAATTGTGTCTTGGGGCAGGTGTCAGAATGAGCCACTTAACTTTATTGGCCATAGCGGTATTGTCCACCTACTGGGATGGGTTTGTGAGCAAGTTAAGGTTAGTTGCCTGGCAGGTGAGGTCTGCAGATAAGGAGAATGGTTCCCCTTGGACAATGTTATTGGCTAGGGAAGATGCTGACAGAAAAATGCAGATAGGTTCATAGAGGCTTAAACCAGACAAGTGCCACTGCAGAGGTGGGGAGTTGTCCATGTTCTATCAAGGAATTGATTTGTCTACCCTTGCTCTTGGTTGGGGGCAGGCTGTGAAGGTAATCTGCCTTTTCTGTGTTGGTACAAAAGGGGATGATGGACGGAGCGTTTGAGCAAATCACTCACTCACCCCCAGTCAACTGATCTGGGTTTAATCCATCACCATTCTTTAGCTCACTCAGCCACCCCAGTTCGGACGTGGCCATATGCAAATCAGTCTGACCCTGTGCCTCATGGGAACAGTCCAGCCCGAACTGCCAAGCCATGTCTTCCCTGGACCGGAAACAAGCATCCTGGGACCGGTTTCGGATTCATAATCTTCATCAGCCAGGCTATCTTGAATCCAGTGGCGAAGTGAGCAAGGGACTCATGTCTGAGCATACCCTGCCAACTTAGGGCGAACAAAGCGATACAAAAGGGGATGATGGACAGAACATTTGAGCAAATCAAACACTCCCCCCCCAGTCAACTGATCTGGGTTTAATCCATCACCATTCTTTAGCTCACTCAGCCACCCCAGTTAAGACATGGCCATATGCAAATCAGTCTGACCCTGTGCCTCATGGGAACAGTCCAGCCCGAACTGCCAAGCCATGTCTTCCCTGGACCGGAAACAAGCATCCTGGGACCGGTTTCGGATTCATAATCCTCATCAGCCAGGCTATCTTGAATCCAGTGAGCAAGGGACTCATGTCTGAGCATACCCTGCCAACTTAGGGCGAACAAAGCGATACAAAAGGGGATGATGGACGGAGCGTTTGAGCAAATCAAACACTCACCCCCAGTCAACCGATCTGGGTTTAATCCATCACCATTCTTTAGCTCACTCAGCCACCCCAGTTCAGACATGGCCATATGCAAATCAGTCTGACCCTGTGCCCCATGGGAACAGTCCAGCCCGAACTGCCAAGCCATGTCTTCCCTGGACCGAAACAAGCATCCTGGGACCGGTTTCGGATTCATAATCCTCATCAGCCAGGCTATCTTGAATCCAGTGGCCAAGTGAGCAAGGGACTCACGTCTGAGCATACCCTGCCAACTTGTGTTGGTAGCCATGTATTTTTTCTTTTGCTGGACAACTGTGCACTTTAACCCTTCTAACCAGTTGCAAAATGCATTTGTTCTCCCTTTAAACATGCTCAGATTGGCATATGTTCAATTGGTATATTTCACTTGCCTAGCCTGTATCTTGTACAGTTGTACCCAGGACCTCTACGTTCAATGCCGCTAGAGGACTGCAGCACACATTCAGACCCCACCAGGATATTGCGGCAAAGATTAGCAAATTTAGTGGAACAAAAAGGGGCATTTAGCAGCACGAAAACAGAAATTTAGCGGAATTTTAGCAGCTACAGTTACATATTGCATCTAAGTTAATCATGTCCGCTCTATGCCATAGCTACCAGGGAGTTTAGCGCAGACCTAATTAGTTATTTTACTGGTACACCTTGACACATATTGTGATTATTACTTTGAGGTGAGCATTTGCCCCCCTCAACTAATATTCCAGTTACTTAGTCATGTTTTGGGTGTAGGGTGGCAGGACCGGGATAGTTTTTTGGGTGGTGGTGAGGTGGAGGCGGGCACTGCTCCCGTTGGCGGGTTACTGGGGATTGGGGCCTGCTGCAGGGTTTTGAGTGGGCGATGTGGTGGAGTGCATTGGGTGGTGGAGTGGTGTCTGGGGCCCACTGTAGCTCTGACTTCATTTTGGGTAGTGGGGTCAAAGGGCCTTAGCGCCTTGGTTGGGGGTAGATGATGGTGGGCTGGAGTGCCTTGGGTGAGGTAGTGGTGCTCAAATTTGCTTAGTTTTATTATGCCTCCAGCACGGACGCCTGGCCAAATGTACTTCATCTCTTAATTCCCCACCCAACGGGCTTCAATATTACCTCCACGACCTGCCGCATGCTCTTGGTTGGCGGGCCTAAATTCCTTTTTTCCCCCTTCATTGAGCACTACTCTGATGCTCACATAGAGAGCTGTTCGATAGATGTTTGTAGCCTTTCTGGTGTAGATAGTGGCAGCACTCTAACCTACATATGGCTATATTCACATTTTGTGCGCTGCAGAGTTTATTTTCGATAATAGTTTTTGGTGCATCATGTGCGTGTTTATGTATATCTGGGTATGTATATTATTTATATATATATATATATATATATATATATATATATATATATATATATATATATATATATATATATATATATATATATTCACTGACAAAACTTTCTAGTTGACCATGTCATGAATGATGTAATATGTGACATCAGCAGTGCATTGCGGGGTTGCAAGTTATAGTTGGCTGAACTAACTATAACGTCGAATTTCTCTGGTTTTGAACGAGTGAAATGTCCAACTAACTATAACGTCCCTGAAAACTATGGTTTTTTCAGTGAATTTCAAAGGTTTTTTTACAATGCTAATTTCTAACTATAACATAGCAGTCGCGGTTACAGAGTGGTGGAGAAAGGTGAGAGTGGCCTCCCAACACCTTTGTGTGAGTGAGTGTGGCCTCCCAACACCTGCGCTAAATCCCACTGTGTGGGATTAAGCATAGGTAACATGAGGGATAGTTATCCCTGGGGGCCAACTACCCCTTTTATTACCTCCAGTAAGTCCCACATAGCAGGATTTCTAACTTGTTATATCAGGCTCGCCCTCTCCCTGCACCACTGTGCAAAGGCGACCCCTGGCGCGTTGTTAGTTGGAGGATTAAGTCCCCTTGAATCTTGAGGATCCCTGGGGGCCAAGTAGCCCACCAGGTACCGCCAGAAAGCGCCACAGAGCTGCGTCGCAGAGGTGTTCCGAGGCCACGCCCCTTTTTACACCACACTGCAAACGCGGCTTCTGGCACACTGCTGCTCGGAGGATGAAGTCCACTTGTGTCCTGAGGTCCTCAAGACACAAGATGACCTCATCGCCCCACCAGCAGTGCACCAGAAGCTGTGTTTGCAGAGTGGTGTAAAAAGGAGCGGGCCTCGGACCACCTCTCTGCAACGCAGCTCTGTCGTGCTTGCTGGCGGCACCTGGTGGGCTAGCTGGCCCCCAGGGACCCCCCGGGATTGAAGGGGACTTAATCCCCCAATTTACAACGCTCCAGGGGGCGTGTTTGCACACTTGTTATTTCAGGTCCCTCCCCATCCGTGCACTACTGTGCAAATGTGCCCCCTGGCATGTTGTACGTTGGGGGATTAAGTCCCCTTGAATCCTGAGGGTCCCTGGGGCCAACTAGCCCACCAGGTACCTCCAGTAAGTGCCACAGAGCTGCATTGCAGAGAGGTGTAAAAAGGGGCGTGGCCACAGACCACCTCTCTGCAATGCAGCTATGTGGCGCTTATTGAAGGTACCTGGTGGGTTAGTTGACCCCTAGGGACCCTCAGGATCAACTTGGAATGCGCCAGGGGGGGCGCGTATGCAGAGTGCTGCAGGGAGGTGGCGGGGCCTCCGGCAAGTTGCCGGTTTCTTTTTTATTTCTTTTTTATTCTTATTTTCTGGGAGGGGGGCTGTGTGGCCCCCCTTCCTTGGACCACTATTGGGCCTGGGGATCCGATCCCCCGGGGCCTGGCCTGGTTCATTTTTTTAGGTTGAGCGTCAGCGAAAGACCTATTGTTAGCCGTATTTGGGAGTGTAGACACAAGAGGGGCACGAGCGCAGATTTCATCTCGTGGGCGCGCACGGCGCCGTGCCCCTCTCGTGCCTCATTCCCATGCGCAAACACACTCACACAGCCACACTCACGCATGCGCACACACACAGCCACACGCATACACAGGCACACACACACTGCATACACACACGCACCCCCCTTAAACAGACGCACACGCACAGACACACTCGAACACACACACACGCACGTACACCCCCCCCTTTCCACTTACCGGGCTTTCTGCGTGTCCCACAGTCCGGGTGTTCTCTGCACAGCCGGTGTACAGAGCTCCCAAAACCCCCCTTCTAACAAAGCGCTATGCACAGCCGCGACCTGTGGACTTCCCCAGGTGATCCAAGGAAGGCATTCCCGGGCCAGCGGACTTCCCCAGCTGGTGCAGGACAGACATGCCATCAGGTGCCAGCGCGCCCGGCTTACCTTCGGCCCGCACTGCTCCGCTGCGCCCTTGCGGGGGCTTGCAGCCGCTGCCTGGGACACCCTGCTGCGCAAACACCATAAACCGAGGAGGACCAGGGTGCCAAGCTTCAGCAAAGGTGCCATGGTGCGCAGCCTTTCAGCAACCGCTGCGATCTGAGCACCTCAGGCGCATGCGCGCGGACTGCATGCAACACTTCCAAACTACTCCTGCTTCTCCGCTGTCCGACACGCCCCCAACTTTCGGGCACACCTCCTTTTCTTTAGGCTGCGCCTCCCAAACTTTTCGACACGACCACTGTGCGTGGCTTCATTGTCTTCCCACCTTCTCAAAGTGCCAATAAAGCTCGATTCACGCCCTCCTCGTACTCACCTTTCTTTTTTGTTGCATATTTTTTATATAGCGCGAACTCGACCCGAAGGTATTGGAGCGCTTTACCTTTACGTGAGCACCGTATTATTTACATTACACATTCAGGCACGGGGAGATTAAATCCCCTCTGTAGGTTGAAAAAGGACCAGGCACGTCACACTTAAAATGTACCCGCCCTCACAATACACAGATTCAAAACTTGAGCCTCCGAAGTTATTTTCATCCGTTTCATATTTAAGGCCGGAATCGGAACGTCGGCTTTTTTCACGTGGAGGAAGGTGATTTCATTTCCAGGTCCCAGCATAAATCACTACAATTCACCAGTGCGCCAGCCGTGTGCTTCACGACGCAGGACTAAATATCCGCAAGAAACTGTCTAGAAAGTGCAGCGTTCATAATTATGCGCTTGTGATCGGATGTAGTAATTTGTAAAAAACATGAGAAGAAAAAAATAATTCATGGAAAAATCCATACTGCAACTGGCGAAATCAGCGTCTGTGTATTATCCAATACTAAAGAGGCATCGATTGTGTGTAATATAGATGCTTTATGTACAGATGTCCCTATTGCAAACATTATTTTGTTACTGATTGGCCACGCTTTCGAAAATTAATAACTTTTTTTTCTATGAAGCCTGATTCCGCCGTTTTTGCGTGAGCTGTAAAAGAGGATGTTGGTCAGTTAATTGACCTCGGAAGGACGAACGGCTGAGTTGGCCCAGTTTCGATGTCAAAAAGGTTAGGCTCTGATGGCAGCAGCGGGAGTTTAACTTTTAGCCATTGCTCTGTTTGCATTTACCTTTAATATGCACTTTTGATTGTGAAAATTCACATGCAATGCACATTGTACGGAACTCAGACGGAAAGTACTCCATCAAAGCGGTTATCTCTAACGAAGCTGACCCTCAAAATATGTATTTCTATATCTTTCCTTTTGTGTTGATACGCCACTCAGACCTTGCTATTTTGCATCAGGTATTTCTATATCTTTCCTTTTGTGTTGATACGCCACTCAGACCTTGCTATTTTGCATCAGGTCGCATGCTGTTTATTTCTTCTACATTATCACTCAGCACCACCACAGCAACACTCAGCACCACCACAGCAACACTCAGCACCACCACAGCAGCACTCAGCACCACCACAGCAACACTCAGCGCTACCCCAGCATCACTCAGCACCACCACAGCATCACTCAGCACCACCACAGCACCACCACAGCATCACTCAGCACCACCACATCATCACTCAGCACCACCACAGCATCACTCAGCACCACTACAGCACCACTCAGCACCACCACAGCATCACTCCGCACCACCACAGCACCACCACAGCATCACTCAGCACCGCCACAGCATCATTCAGCACCACCACAGCATCACTCAGCATCACCCAGCATCACTCAGCACCACCCTAGCATCACTCAGCACCACCCTAGCATCACTCAGCACCACCCTAGCATCACTCAGCACCACCCTAGCATCACTCAGCGCCACCCTAGCATCACTCAGCGCCACTCAGCACCACCACAGCACCACTCGGCATCACCACAGCACCACTCAGCACCACCACAGCATCATTCAGCACCACCACAGCATCATTCAGCACCACCACAGCATCATTCAGCACCACCACAGCATCATTCAGCACCACCACAGCACCGCCGCAGCATCACTCAGCACTGCCGCAGCATCACTCAGCACTGCCGCAGCATCACTCAGCACTGCCGCAGCATCACTCAGCACTGCCGCAGCATCACTCAGCACCACCACAGCATCACTCAGCACCACCACAGCATCACTCAGCACCACCACAGCATCACTCAGCACCACCACAGCATCACTCAGCATCACCCAGCACCACCACTCCGCACCACCACAGCATCACTCAGCACCACTCAGCACCACCACAGCATCACCCTAGCATCACTCAGCAGTACCACAGCATCACTCAGCACCACCACAGCATCACTCAGCATCACCACAGCACCATCACAGCATCACTGCACCACTCAGCACCACCACAGCATCACTCAGCGCCACCACAGCATCACTCAGCGCCACCACAGCATCACTCAGCGCCACCCCAGCATCACTCAGCACCGCCCCAGCATCACTCAGCACCGCCACAGCACCACTCAGCACCGCCACAGCACACCTCAGCACCGCCACAGCACCACTCAGCGCCACCCCAGCACCACTCAGCACCACCACAACACCACTCAACACCACCACAGCATCACTCAGCGCCACCCCAGCACCACTCAGCACCACCACAACACCACTCAGCACCACCACAGCATCACTCAGCACCACCACAGCATCACTCAGCACCACCACAGCACCACCACAGCATAACTCACTCAGCACCACCACATTATCACTCAGCACCACCACATTATCACTCAGCACCACCACATTATCACTCAGCGCCACCCCAGCACCACTCAGCACCACCACACCACTCAACACCACCACAGCATCACTCAGCGCCACCCCAGCACCACTCAGCACCACCACAACACCACTCAGCACCACCACAACACCACTCAGCACCACCACAGCATCACTCAGCACCACCACAGCACCACCACAGCATAACTCACTCAGCACCACCACCACATTATCACTCAGCACCACCACATTATCACTCAGCACCACCACATTATCACTCAGCACCACCACATTATCACTCAGCACCACCACAGCATCACCCAGCACCACCACAGCATCACTCAGCACCACCACAGCATCACTCAGCACCACCACAGCATCACTCAGCACCACCACAGCATCACTCAGCACCACCACAACACCACTCAGCACCACCACAACACCACTCAGCACCACCACAGCATCACTCAGCACCACCACAGCACCACCACAGCATAACTCACTCAGCACCACCACCACATTATCACTCAGCACCACCACATTATCACTCAGCACCACCACATTATCACTCAGCACCACCACATTATCACTCAGCACCACCACAGCATCACTCAGCACCACCACAGCATCACTCAGCACCACCACAGCATCACTCAGCACCACCACAGCATCACTCAGCACCACCACAGCATCACTCAGCACCACCACAGCATCACTCAGCAGCACCACCACAGCACCACTCAGCACCACCACTGCACCACTCAGCACCACAGCATCACTCAGCACCGCCCCAGCATCACTCAGCACCGCCACAGCATCATTCAGGGCCACCACAGCATCATTCAGGGCCATCACAGCATCACTCAGGGCCATCACAGCATCATTATGCGCCACCCCAGCATCACTCAGCGCCACCCCAGCATCACTCAGCGCCACCCCAGCATCACTCAGCGCCACCCCAGCATCACTCAGCACCACCCCAGCATCACTCAGCGCCACCACAGCATCATTCAGGGCCACCACAGCATCATTCAGGGCCATCACAGCATCACTCAGGGCCATCACAGCATCATTATGCGCCACCCCAGCATCACTCAGCGCCACCCCAGCATCACTCAGCGCCACCCCAGCATCACTCAGCATCAACACATTATCACTCAGCACCAACACATTATCACTCAGCACCACCACAGCATCACTCAGCACCACCACAGCATCACTCAGCACCACACGGCACCTCTCAGCACCACACAGCACCACTCAGCACCACACAGCATCACTCAGCACCGCCACAGCATCACTCAGCACCGCCACAGCATCACTCAGCACCGCCACAGCATCACTCAGCACCGCCACAGCATCACTCAGCACCGCCACAGCATCACTCAGCACCGCCACAGCATCACTCAGCACCGCCACAGCATCACTCAGCGCCGCCACAGCATCACTCAGCGCCGCCACAGCATCACTCAGCGCCGCCACAGCATCACTCAGCGCCGCCACAGCATCACTCAGCGCCGCCACAGCATCACTCAGCGCCGCCACAGCATCACTCAGCGCCGCCACAGCATCACTCAGCGCCGCCACAGCATCACTCAGCGCCACCACAGCATCACTCAGCGCCACCACAGCATCACTCAGCGCCACCCCAGCATCACTCAGCGCCACTCAGCGCCACCACATCATCTCTCAGCGCCACCCCAGCATCACTCAGCGCCACCCCAGCATCACTCAGCGCCACCGCAGCATCACTCAGCGCCACCGCAGCATCACTCAGCGCCACCGCAGCATCACTCAGTGCCACCCCAGCATCACTCAGTGCCACCCCAGCATCACTCAGTGCCACCCCAGCATCACTCAGCGCCACCCCAGCATCACTCAGCGCCACCCCAGCATCACTCAGCGCCACCCCAGCATCACTCAGCGCCACCCCAGCATCACTCAGCGCCACCCCAGCATCACTCAGCGCCACCCCAGCATCACTCAGCGCCACCCCAGCATCACTCAGCGCCACCCCAGCATCACTCAGCGCCACCCCAGCATCACTCAGCGCCACCACAGCATCATTCAGGGCCACCACAGCATCATTCAGGGCCATCACAGCATCACTCAGGGCCATCACAGCATCATTATGCGCCACCACAGCATCACTCAGGGCCACCACAGCATCACTCTGTGCAACCATTCAACAACAACTGGTTCTAATATGTTCTCTGAATGTTTCAAGCTTTATTACAAATGTCACAAAAAGATGTTAATATTTCACTTCTGTTCTTGGATTTTTGTCACAATAAAATACACTGAACATAATCTTCACACAAGTTATTTACAAAAGTTTAAGCTATTGCCATTATAAATTACAATCACTTTTATTTAAGTATTAATTATGTAAAAAAATTAAAAGCCAATGTTATTTGTAATATCAATACATCTAAGTCACGTAAATACTAAACATGTTGCATTACAAATGCTATAGGTGTCACATTTGCGAAAGTTATAACGATTGGCATTGTAAATGACAAAGCTATTAATTTAGCTATTTTCAAAACCAACACATAAATAAAAATATTGTCATTTACAAGACCAATAGCTCAAACTTTCCTAATGCGAGACCTATTGCATTGCAAATGCTTGTTTAATTTTTATTTCCGGGGAGGGTGACGCGTGGCCTCCCTCCCAGGCCACTCCTGGCGACCCCATCTCCTGAGGCAGGTCCTTTGTGTTGGGGACCGTGGAGGGGGAGCCCAAATGCCCCCACGGTCCCGCTTGCTCCCCGCGGGAGCTGGCATTGCTTTTCAGCATGGGGAGCTGCTAACATGCTGCTCCCCTTGCTCATAAGCAATCTGCTTTGCATCATTGAAGCGAGAGCAGGTTTTCAGTGAAACAAAACAGGGTTTGCTATGGCAGGGTGCGAGCCGTGCTCCAGCCCTGTCATAGCAAACAGCAATGTCCCGGGGGTGGCGGTCCCCAGGGCCATCAAGGGCTCCAGGACGGGGCCGCACAGCCACCCTCCTAAGTCTTTAAAGCCCCGGGGAGGTGGTTGTCCCCACGGCCAGGGGGTCCACTGCGAACCCCCACAATTCAAATCAGTTTGTGCCCGGGGGAGGGTTGTGGTCCCTGGGGTGTCTGGGGAGGCTCTCCCTCTCCCCCCACATTTAGAATCAGAAACAGAGCCCCGGGGGCTGCGGGAGACCATGTGTCCTTGCGGTGCATTTTCAAAGCTCAGGGGAGGTGGCGGTCCCCGGGGCAGCGTGCAGGGGATTGGCACCCGCCCACGCATTTATTTTTCAGGCCCACGGGTGGTGGCGGTCCCCAGGGCTGCGGGGGGGGGGCGCGCTGCTCCCCCCGCATACATTCAAATTAGTCCCAGGAAGGTGTCTGGTCCGGGCTTTGGGGGCCCTGCGGGCCCCCCCTCAAATTATTTGGAGACGGCACCTGGGACCAGGCTCACCGGGGAGCTTAACAATAACGACCCTGGGAGCCCGCACTTCGGTTTTTGTTTTCATGGCCGGATTCGCGACCCCAGTACGAATTCGGCAGATTAAAAAAAAAAAACAAAAAAAAAAACTGCCTTTTTGGGCCCTTGGGCTCCTTACGGGGCCCCCTGATTAGGCCTAAGGGGTCAGGGTGTTTCTACCCTGCCCCCTTTTTAGGTCTCACACCTGGCGACGCAGTGCGAAGCGCTGTTGCCAGCAAGACCTATTGTCGCTGACTTGGCTCTCAAGGGAGACAGGAGATGGGCACGCGCAGGCTGGACTGAAAATGTGGACGCGCGCGTGAACACGCGCTAGCATCCACTGTTAGGGTTGCTGTTAATTAAGTTTCAGTTTCATTGTTACAGCTTGCACATGTACGCTGGTGCTTGTGAACGAAAACACCCACCCACGTAGCAGCCGCCCCCAGCCAGTGCACGCCTACTCAATCACAAAAAAACAAACACACGCACCAGCCCCCACGGTACAAGTAAGCCCCACTCACCAGGCTCTTTTGTCGCTGCTACAGGACTCCCCTGGTCTCATCTCCTCCACATTACCTGGCACACGCGGGGCTTCCCTCACTCATGGGAGCCCCGCACTTGTATCAGCCGCCACTTCTGACCCTCCTTACTTCTGCAGCCACTGCGGGGCTCTCCCTCAGGCATGGGAGCCCCACGTCACCACTGCTCCTCTTGGCCAGCCACTCTGTGGGCGCAGGCTTCCCGCAGAAGGCGGAAGTCCCGCCGCACGACAGGCGTGACTCTCCCGAACTTCCGTTTTTCACGCTGAATCGTGCCGGCGGCGGTGATACCTTCACTCCGGGCATATTGAGGGGTAGGCTCCCTCATTAATTACAGGATTGATTTGCCATGCGGCATAACAAAAGCTAAGTAGGTCAACACAATTGCAGGCTGATATGTGGGTTATTTGAGAAGAGGCACATGGGACACCTTGATTGCTGGGGTCACAGTCGTTCTCTGTCTCCAATTAAAGCGATCTCTCACTAAGGTTTTAAAATAGTGTTCTCAAGTGATCATAAGAACCATGGGTGCGAGAGGCGTTGAAATACCAGAGCTCCCTGATATTTTGCAGGTGCTGGAAAGGATTATAGGTGTTTGTGAGTGGAGGAGCGGGGACATAGTATAGGGTGCTTCCTGGCTGTCAAAGTTGCATGCTTGTCTGCAAGTGCACACGAGAAGGATCGGTGCGCGTGCAGGGCAAAAATCAGGAAACAAGGTCATTTGTACCAGCAGGGGGAGGAGTGATGGCACGATATTTATGTTTCAAAAAGCAAAACAAAAATAAAAGGCCTTGTCATTTACAATGCCAATAGCTCAAACTCACGTAAATGCGAGACCTATTGAATTGCAAATGCTTGTTTTGTTTTTTAACCTCTGTTTCACTGTTTTCTTGTGACTCGGCTCTACCGAGTCACAAGATGGCTGCCAACACTTCCTGGTTTGGAATGTTGGCTGCCAATCAGAGGGAAGCTCTTGCACGGGAGGGTTCGCGAACCCTCCTCGGTTCTCAGATATCGATATTTTTCTTTTTCTAATTTCTCTGAAACTTCTGAGCCGATTTACACCATTTAACAAACAAGCATTTACAATGCAACGGTTTCGCCTTAGTAAAAGTTTGAGCTATTGGCATTGTAAATGACAAATTTTGTATTTATGTGTTGGATTTGAAAGCAGATAAATAAATGGCATTGTCATTTACAATGCCAATAGCTTAATCTCACAAATGCGAGACCTATTGCATTTGCACACACAGACAGAGCAACACACACACACAGACAGAGCAACACACACACACAGAACAACACACACACAGACAGAGCAACACACCCACAGACAGACATTTACAATGCAACGGTTTCGCCTTTGTAAAAGTTTGAGCTATTGGCATTGTAAATGACAAATTTTGTATTTGTGTTGGTTTTGAAAGCAGAAAAATAAATGGCATTGTCATTTACAATGCCAATAGCTTAATCTCTCACAAATGCGAGACCTATTGCATTTGCACACACACACAGAGCCACACCCAGAGACAGAGCCACAGACAGAGCCACACCCACACAGACAGAGCAACACACCCACACAGACAGAGCAACACACCCACACAGACAGAGCAACACACCCACACAGACAGAGCAACACACCCACAGAGACAGAGCAACACACAGAGACAGAGCAACACACACAGACAGAGCAACACACACACAGCCGTCCGTAGGAGGGCATGTTTTGAGCCCCCGATCATCGCCCCTGTGCGCCCTCTGCAGACCTGCTACCTCGCTATGGTAGAGCCTCCCTGGGGTTAGGGGAGGGGGGCTATTCCAAATAATGTGTGTGGACAATGGCCCATATCCACGGCACAGACTGTTGTGTAGAAATAGCGTGTTTGTTACTTTACCACAGATTTGTTACTTTACCACAGATTTTGGCTCTTTTGCTAATTTTTTAACATCTTTTAAAGTTTCCAGAAAACAATCAAAATATGAGAAATGACAGACGGAGGAGGAGCAGCCACGGTGGCAGCTATTATCTTAAACTAGCAACGCTATAGCACGGACTGAGGTACTCAATTAACTGTAATAGTAGCTGAATTTGCAAGTCTGCGCAATGGGCACCTTTAGCAGCAAAGCCAGCGTGAAATGGACCCTAAAGCAAACAAGAAAAAAATGGGACACCTCCCCTTTGGTTGTACTGCGTAATGGGGGTCCTCAGTCACCCGAGTTCCAGTATCACTGCTCAGCTTGCAGGTGATCGCGCACAGTGTGGGCTAGGGCGAAGTAGTAGTCGCGGGGGGTGGCTGCGTTGCGGTCTTCACCGAGATGAAATGCAGGTGCCGGTTGAAGTTCTTCTTCGGGTCGGTCACATTCTCCACACCTACCAGGCCGCGCACGCTGATTTGCTTGCGCTTCTCTTTGTCAGTCAGAGGCCGCGACATGGTGCTGGAGAGGGGAGGACACGGAGGCAGAGGTAAACAGACTGCGGCGGAGGCACTAAAAGCTGACAACCGAGACAGGGAGTGAAGGGGGTCTAAAGAATACCCCCGGCCCAGCAAGCCCTGTCCAATTACAGCACAGGCTGCTGCAGGCAGGAAACTCTAACCAATCAGCACTAAGCCCCGCCCACAACCACCCGGGTCAGACACAGCCCTGCGAGCAGCAAGTCCAGACAAATAACAAACGTTTCTTGGATACTGCCCCGCCAATCATGGTCTAGCTTCACCGTAGGACTCCCTAACCAATGACAGCCCGTTGTGAGTCCTACTGGAGACCAATGGAGGCTTCGCACGAAAAACAGTCAGGATATTACACAACAGAATACACATAAATCGCTGATGAGCACGACATTACAGCTTGCCATATCTGGCTGCTCAAATGTGTGCTGCATCTAGACGGGGATGCAATAATCAATAACAGTTGTGGTTAAGTGATATCAGCAAATACTCGCCGTAAAGCGCTTCGACGCCTCGCATGGGGTAGTAAACGCTGTATAAATCCAATTACAATTCAGTAGAGGTCGCCCCCGCACTAAAGCACACGCGCATTCTTGTCCGAATTATAACCCACAAGAAAAAAATATATAATTTCTTCAGTCGATGCACACTAATAGCCAGTTTTCACTTATTTCATCGCTTCACTATCAAAACCATGCCGTTTCCGAACATTTTTGCTGCTGTCGCTATTAAAAAGTCGCTTGGGCAAAGGGGAAGCTTTTGCCGGAGACACGGACAGCGAGAGGGGGGGTGGGAACGGACAGCGATAGGGGGGGTGGAACGGACAGCGGGAGGGGGGTGGGAACGGACAGCGGGAGGGGGGGCGGGAACGGGCACACATGGACAGCGGGAGGGGGGGCCGGAACGGGCACACATGGACAGCGGGAGGGGGGTCAGTAACGGGCACACGGACAGCGGGAGGGGGGCGGGGGAAGACAGGACAGCAAGCACTCACCAAGGACGACTTCTTCTGGCGGAATGACCAGAAAAAAAACGTCCCCCCCCCCCCCCCCCCAAAAAAAAAAACTTGCGCAGCTTTCGACAGGCGAAACCTAAAAAAGGCTTTTTCTGAACCAAGACCTACCTTTTTAGGTTTCGCCTGACGATCCGCTGCGCAGCAGCGTTCGCGCAGGCGAAATCTTTTGAGAACAGTCTGGGGCTTTGTCCCGCCTCTCTGTTCCATTGACTAGCTCCATAAATGGAGGCTAGCCATTGGAACAGAGAAGCGTCACTCATTCCCCCAGCAGATTCGTGGGCGTTACGGCGATTTTTACTCATCCCGCCCATTTTCGTGCGTCATGCGGCGGTGGGCGGGGTTTTTTTTCTTCGTATCGGCATGTTTGTTTCATTTCCAACGTGTGCTTTGCAGGGGTGGGCTGCGCGATTTCACTTTCCTTGAGTTGCTAGCAGGTAAGTGGCATATTTTACTACTTTTTTTTATCCCGTTCCCGCCCCCCCTCCCGCTGTCCGTGTGCCCGTCCCCGCCCCCTCCCGCTGTCCGTGTGCCCGTCCCCGCCTCCCCTCCCGCTGTCCGTGTGCCCGTTCCCTCCCCCCTCCCGCTGTCCGTGTGCCCGTCCTCGCCCCCCCTCCCGCTGTCCGTGTACCCGTCCCCGCCCCCCCTCCCGCTGTCCGTGTGCCCGTCCCCGCCCCCTCCCGCTGTCCGTGTGCCCGTCCCCGCCCCCCTCCCGCTGTCCGTGTGCCCGCCCCCCCTCCCGCTGTCCGTGTGCCCGCCCCCCCTCCCGCTGTCCGTGTGCCCGTCCCCCCTCCCGCTGTCCGTGAGCCTGTCCCCCCTCCCGCTGTCCGTGAGCCCGTCCCCCCTTCCAGTTTCGAAATATATATGTTTGTGTCTGTATCCTTTTTTTTAGTACTGTGTATTATGGGTTGCCTTCCTCTATAACGCTTTCATGGGATTCCTCCCTCCTCCCTCCCCCTTCCCACCGTTCTTTTTTCTTCCCTCATACCCTGGCTCGTTTCTTCTCGTTTTGCTGTTTCCTGTTATTCTGCTCGAGGCATTTTTCACAGTTTACTTTCTCACTGTGGACTATCTTCAGAAATGTGCACTGGGTATGCTAAAGTGTTCTCTTGTCTTTTCCCTCTACGACTAAGGGTATGTAAAATGAAATGTAAACCTTGCATCACATAACACCATCAGTTTGAGATTATCGTACACATAAAAAGGCGGACGTAAAGGGAAGTCAGCCATTCAAAAGGATAACCCTGACAGTGAACCAAATGTCAATATGTAATCCACAAGGAGTCCAGTTTTCTGTTTTTACTGATTTATACTCAAGCACAGGCAGACGACGGACTCTTGACCTGGCTGTAATTACCTCTAAAAAGGGTAAAATACAGGGAGTAAATCTTTTGAGTGGCTCTTCCGCTGTCTGTGTTCCCATCCCCCCTCTCGCTGTCCGTGAGCCCGTCCCCCCTCCCGCTGTCTGTGAGCCCGTCCCCCCCTCCCGCTGTCCGTGTGCCCGTCCCCCCTCCTGCTGTCCATGTGCCCGTCCCCCCTCCCGCTGTCCGTGTGCCTGTCCCCCCTCCCGCTGTCTGTGTGCCCGTCCCCCCTCCCGCTGTCCTTGTGCCCCCCTCCCGCTGTCCTTGTGCCCCCCCTCCCGCTGTCCTTGTGCCCCCCCTCCCGCTGTCCTTGTGCCCCCCCCTCCCGCTGTCTGTGTGCCCGTCCCCCCCTCCCGCTGTCCGTGAGCCCGTCCCCCCTTCCAGTTTTGAAATATATATGTTTGTGTCTGTATCCTTTTTTTTAGTACTGTGTATTATGGGTTGCCTTCCTCTATAACTCTTTCATGGGATTCCTCCCTCCCCCTTCCCACCGTTCCTTTTTCTTCCCTCACACCCTGGCTCGTTTCTTCTCGTTTTGCTGTTTCCGGTTATTCTGCGCGAGGCATTTTTCGCAGTTTACTTTCTCACTGTGGACTATCTTCACAATTGTGCACTGGGTATGCTAAAGTGATTTCTTGTCTTTTCCCTCTACGACTAAAAGTATGTAAAATGAAATGTAAACCTTGCATCACATAACACCATCAGTTTGAGATTATCGTACAAATAAAAAGGCGGACGTAAAGGGAAGTCGGCCATTAAAAAGGATAACCCTGACAGTGAACCAAACGTCAATATGTAATCCACAAGGAGTCCAGTTTTCTGTTTTTACTGATTTATACTCCAGCACAGGCAGATGACGGACTCTTGACCTGGCTGTAATTACCTCTAAAAAGGGTAAAATACTGGGAGTAAATCTTTTGAGTGGCTCTCCATGCTGCCTGCTATTGACGAGCAAATACTCGTGCAGATGGGCACCATGGGAGGTGTAGGGAGGCATGAGATATCGCTAATAGATCACATGAGTGCATGTGTGTTTGTACTGTAAAGACAGGGGCATATTTATCAAATTATCATGCAGCGCATGAAGCCACCTTTCTGCGCCGCTGTCCGTGAGCTCGTCCCTCCTCCCGCTGTCAGTGAGCCCGTCCCCCCTCCCGCTGTCTGTGTGCCCGTGCTTTCGCTCCCTTAATTGTCCCCTTCTCTGCTGAAGGGATGTTTTCGCCAGAAATCAAACTTTTGTGCCTACCAGGATATTCTGGTCCTCAAACTAGATAGTCTGCAAGCTTAGAGACAAATGGTGCAGCCATTTTACTATTTGTATTACAACCCCGCAAAAACTTCCAAACACGTGACCTGGATCAAGCAATACCTCCGGCCGGAAGTAAAGGCATCACTCCGTATGCCCACTCGTGAGGATGCAAAGCGCGAGCCCCTTCCTAACCCTCAACATGCATGTATATCATGTTTGGCCACTGCATTGGTGGCCTCAGCTTGACAAGAATATCATGTTTGGCCACTGCATTGGTGGCCTCAGCTTGACAAGAAAATAGAGAGTTTTTCTACGCATTGGTTTTCTCTTACCTTCTAGGTCACACAACAAGTTAGCCCGACTAATGCACAGAGCAAACTTCATCCAGGCAATCACTTCCTTGCTACTCGTAGTGTCGGTACAAAATGTCCTGTAGCAGTGTTGTGAAGGGCACGTACACTCAACTTTCAGATGTAAATTGTGCAGGCAGTCAACACCTGCAGATTAAAGCACTGTGTTGAGCCTAAAAAAGAGATGCAATTCTCATACCCTGGTACTCTACCGGTTTAGGGTGTTCCCTTTACGTTCTGGGTGGGTGTGTGTGGCTCTGGGTGGGTGTGTGTGGCTCTGGGTGGGTGTGTGTGGCTCTGGGTGTGTGTGTGTGGCTCTGGGTGTGTGTGTGTGGCTCTGGGTGTGTGTGTGTGGTAGTAATTGCTATCTGCTGAGCTCGTCCGTAGGGTACAATAGGTCTCACATTTGCGAGAGATTAAGCTATTGGCAATGTAAATGACAGTCCATTTATTTATCTGTTTTCAAAACCAACACATAAATACAAATTCTCTAGTATTACATCTTTCATAGATTCACATGCTTGTATCTTCCCCGTCGTCATGATGGGAGTCTCACGGTAACAGAATGACCAAAGCAGTATCATAGAGAAGAAAACTGCATAGAAAAGCCCTTAGGGACTGTAGTATTTGGTAACCAGACCTCCTCATTGTTTGGTCCAAAAGTCAGCCAATCAGCATTGCTGCCCTGCCCTCACACTCCCCAGCAGAAGCTTCCTGCCTCAGATTTCCAACCGCCTTCGTGTGAGAAAGGAGTCTCCCTGAGCTCTGCTCAGTTTGCTGTTCCAGTGTGAACTATTGACCTTTGGTTTTTCAACTGTATAATCTTCTGGATTAAGGTATTGTGTGTACCTATTTCTTTTATGATGGCTGAAGGCTCTAAAAAGAGGCTTTTCAGGCCTTGCAGATCCTGTGGAAAGGCCAGGCTTTTCTCTGAAGACCCCCACAAGGACTGCTTATACTGTCTCCATCCAAAGCTTGTGGCTAAGGATTGTAAATATTGTAGAACCTTCTCTGCTAAAACTCTGAGGGACAGAGAGGCTCGTCTGCTGTTGTGGCTTCAGAAGCAGAAGGCCGCATCAGATTCAGATTCTGGTGAGGAGTCTGCTCCTTTAACGCCTAAAAAGAGGAAGGCCTCACATTCTGAGGAAATGGTGGAGTCTAAGAAGGCTAAATCTAAGGTGAAGGAAGCCTCTTCTCTTCCCCCTACTCCCCTCAAGAAGTCGTAGGGTCAGAAGGGGGCAGGGTCTGCTCCATCGACCAGTTCCATGGCTTCTGCTGTAAAATCTGTGGCAAAGACTTCAGCTCCGTCGACTACTTCACCGTCGACGACGACTATTTCGACGACGACAGGAGCTAAGACCGTATCGACGGCGACTACGTCGACGAGGTTGATCTTACCGTCGACGAAGAAACCGTCGACGATGAAATTGGTGTCGAAGTCGTCGACGGGGATCCCGTTGACGACGGCCCCGTCGACAATGGCTTTAGTGAGGTCTGCTCCGTCGACTATGACTTCGTCGACGACGAGTGTAATTTCAACGGCAAAGGCGTTTAAATCACCGCAATCGAAGACTTTGATATCCTTTCGCTCATTTCAGTCTTCCAGAGGTTCGGCGACCATCAGCAAATCTGCAGAATTCACATCGTGGACGCAGATTTCGCCTCTACCCCCATCTTCTTTGCTGGAGCATGATTCAGAAGGAGAGGAGTCGTCTGGAGTGGCCTACAGTCCTTCGCAACTTAAAATAAAGAGCCAGGACACAGACGATGAGGAAGTGTTTTCCTTTAAGGAGAGAGCTCAGTCTCAATCTGCAAGATATGAATCTTTCCAGGAGACTTGTGACTATGCTGAGGAAGATGAGCAGCAGGAAGAGTCAGTCTCCATTCCTACAGCTTTGGTTTGTGACCTGAGGTTCATGATTAACAACTATTATCGTCGTTTCCCAGAGGCGAATAAGCCTATACCATCTACGCCGGCACCTGCAACTCAGCCTCCGAGAACCCATTCTACTCCTCACAAACAGGCTGTGAGGTCACCTCCAGTGGTCACGATCAGGGATGACCTAACGGACACTGACGATGACGAGCAACCTGAAGAAGGTGAAATCCTTCAAGATTCTACGGGAGGTCAGGAATGGCATGAATACGTTTTGCCGTCTCATCCTTCCCCTACTCCTACGCCAACCACTTCTCCTCCACAGGATATCGGAGGTTTCCATGACATTATGGAAAAAGCAGCCAAGAGATTTGACCTGGAAATGGAGGTCAAAGAAACTGAATGTTTCTTATATGATTTTAAAGATGACGCCAGAAAGTCTGCTCGCTCAATCCCGATCATCCCTCACCTGTGGGAAGAGGGACTAAAGATTTTGACGACGCCGGCCTCCATCGCAGTTTCGGTTCCTAGAATCGAAAAGAAGAGCACCAGAGTCTTCTCCGGCCTGCCTGATAGGTCACCCGAGACCGGAGTCGGTGGTGACACAAGCAGCTCAGAGAATTCTAAGAACCCAGTGGCTACTTCTATGGTGCCGCCAGACAAAGATGGGACGGAGGATGGATCGAGCCGGGAAAAGGTTTGCTGTCATGGCAGCCTCCACTATTAAAGCGGCCAATGCGATGGCCTTGATTAGCCGTTTTAACAGGCAAATGTGGTCGGATTTGGCACCCCTTATGGCTGCACTCCCAGAGGATAAAAAAGAGGAAGCAGCAGCTATTTTCCGTGATGGGGCAAAGTCGGCCGCGGAATCCATTGATGTTGCCATGGATGTTTATTCGATGGCCTTTAGACAGATGGCAGGAGCAGTTTCTCTCCGAAGACAAGGTTGGCTGAAGGCTACATCATTTCCTCCGGAGGTGCAGGCGAAGATTGTCGACATGGCATTCGATGGCGAAAATCTCTTTGGCAAACATGTTGATGAGGCGCTGCAGGGCATCAAGTCAGATACGGACACTGCTAGGGTGCTGGGATCACTTCAGCAAGGAAGGTTCCAGTCCTTTCGTAAAAGAGGTGCAAGGGGCCAGTTTAATCAGAGATCTACATTTCCATCCAACAGATATCAGCCTTATAACCAGCAGGGATATAAGCAATACAATACAGGCAATCAATATAGGCCTTCAAATTCCTCTTTCCAGCAGAAATCCAGAGGCAAGTCCTCCAATAGAGGAAGGAATCAACAGTCTAACAGGCGACAATGATTTAATGCTGGCGCTCCCCACACAGCAGATCCCGGAAAACGACCATTATCTGTCTCTTATTCGACAATTGGATGTCCATAACATCGGACAAATGGGTTTTGGATGTTATAAGCAAAGGCCATACCCTGGAGTTTGTACAAATACCACCAGATCATCCCCCGGTGCTCAGACACCATCAAAATCATCAGGAACTGCAAAAGGAGGTCCATTCACTTTTGCAGAAGGGGGCTATAGAGGAAGTACCTCAATAACACTGAGGGAAAGGCTTCTATTCGCATTTCTTCCTCATCAAGAAGAAGCAAACTACGAAGTGGAGACAGGTATTGGATTTAAGGGATCTGAATCAATATATAAAGAAAATTCCATTCCGAATGCTCTCCTTACAGGAGATCCTCCTACTGTTAAGAAGGAAAGACTTCATGGCTTCGTTGATCTCATGGATGCATACTTCCATATTCCAATCCATCGGAAGCACAGGAAATACCTAAGATTTGCCGTGGAGAGTCGCCATTTCCAATTCAAAGTGTTGCCATTTGGCCTCAAGTCGGCCCCGAGGGTGTTTACCAAATGCATGGCCCCGGTGGCGGCCCACTTAAGATTGAAGGGGCATTGCATTTACCCGTATCTAGACGACTGGCTGGTGACAGGTCCATCATTCACAAGAGCCAGAAGGTCCCTTCAGTGCTGCATCCGCCTTTTCCATCGGTTAGGATTAAGGACCAACTTGGAAAAGTTTTCACTGATTCCAGCTCAGGGCATTCAATTCCTAGGGGCTTGGATATGCACCAAAGAAACGAAATATACCCTTCCGAGGAAAGGATGAGAAAGATAATAAGCCTTGCAACATCCCTTCAAACAAAAAGGTGCACTTCTGTGCGGATGTACAAATCCTTGTTGGGGATGATGTCCTCTTGCATCCCACTGGTTCCAAACTGCCGTCTTCGAATGAGACCCTTGCAGGAACATCTAGACGAGCAGTGGGTTCAATCCAAAGGAACCTTCGAAGATCGGATTACCATCACTCACAGTATGACGGTGGCCATGTCATGGTGGAAGGTTCAGAAGAACTTGAATCAGGGTCTCAACTTTGTACCTCAGAATCACAAATACGTGATGACGGCGGATGCTTTGTTGCAAGGATGGGGCGCGCACCTCCAGGAGCTGGAGATCCAGGGCCACTGGTCAGAGTGGGAAGCACAGCTTCACATAAATATGTTGGAGCTCAAAGCAGTGTTTCTGGGACTTCAAGCTTTCCTGCCCAGAATACAGGATTCGTCGGTGCTCATTCAGACAGACAGCACCACGACTATGTTTTATCTTCTGAAGCAAGGAGGAACAAGATCCAAACCACTTTCTGCGCTGGCGCAAAGAATTTGGAAATGGCTGATAAACCACAACATTTCTATTCATGTGCAGCATATACAGGGCATCCTCAACACACGAGCAGACGTCCTCAGTCGCACGACGAGTGTGTTGCACAAGTGGGAACTGAACGACACTCGGCTTCGCAGAGTATTCCAAAGATGGGGCACACCAACGTTCGATTTGTTCGCAACCCGGGACAATTCGAAATGCGTTCAGTTTGCGTCCATGTACCCTCAGCGGGATTCCAAAGGAGACGCGTTTCACATGGACTGGACGGGAATGTTCGCTTACGCGTTCCCACCAATTCCTTTAATACCACGAGTGATTCGCAAAATGAGATCAGAACCATGTCATGTCATTCTGATAGCACCAGCTTGGCCGAGGCAGGCATGGTTTTCAGATCTGCTGCAGATGTCGAAAGGCAACAAGGTGCAATTCCCAACATTCCAGAGTCTCGTATCAATGAGCAACGGACAAATTCTGCATCCGGACCTAGCATCGCTAAAATTATCCGCATGGAACCTCATGAGCGGGAATTTCAAGCCTTGAGTATTCCACAAGACTGCAGACAAATACTTTGGCAATCCAGAGCTATGTCAACCAACAAGTCATACGCAGCCAAATGGACACGCTTCTGTCACTGGTGTACCAGTCAAAGTCTACATCCGTTGACGGTACCCCCAGAAGGTATTCTGCCTTACCTGTTGTCGTTATCAAAGGCAGGTCTGTCTCATGCTTCACTGAAGGTGCATTTGACGGCGATTTCAAGATTTAGGAGAATACCAGGCGAGCCATCCCTCTGGTCTCACAGACTGATCAAGGAGTTCGTTAAAGGACTCTTTAGAGCTTTTCCACCCATTTTACGTCCGCCAGTACCCTGGCATCTCAATACAGTCTTGACGCAGCTTATGAGGCCACCATTTGAGCCTATACACAAGACAGACTTACAATTCCTATTTTGGAAGACAGCCCTGCTGCTAGCTCTAACCTCGGCGAGGAGAGTTAGCGAAATTCAAGCCTTCTCAGTGGAAGAGCCTTTTCTGCAATTTCGACAGGACAGGGTTATACTACGGACAAATCCTACGTTTATACCCAAGGTCCCTACTTCTTTTCATTTGAATGAACCAATTATTTTACCTACCTTCTTCAACAATCCCTCATCTCAAGCGGAAAGAGCGTTGCATTCTTTGGACATTGCTAGATGTTTGAAATTCTACATCGAACGAACAAGAACATTCCGCAAATCTAAACAGTTATTTATTACATTTGAACGTCAGAGGAAAGGGCTCCCTCTGTCAAGACTGAGTATAGCCAGATGGATATCATCGGCTATCATTAAGTGTCATGAAAAAGCTGGCAAGCCGCTTCATTCCAGAGTGACTGCTCATTCCACAAGAAAGATGGCGACATCGATAGCCTTATTTGCAGGAGTGTCTCTACCTGACATCTGCAGAGCAGCGACTTGGAAAAGTGTGCATTCATTTACCAAGCACTACTGTCTTGACACTGCGTGGAAAGAGGACACGGCAGTGGGGCAAGCTGTTCTGAAACGTCTATTTCAATAAGGTATTTTTGTTTCTTTATTAATACTCTATGCAATGTGTGTGTGTATATATATATATATATATATATATATATATATATATATATATATATATATATATATATATATATATATATATATTCACTGAAAAAACCATAGGTTATAGATCATATATAGTTAGGAATTAGCATTTACAAAACCTTGAAAATTCACTGAAAAAAACATAGGTTATAGACCATATATAGTTAGGAATTAGCATTTAAAAAACCTTATTTTACTCACACAAAACCATTGAAATTCCATATATAGTTAGTTGCACTAACTATATATCGCGCACCCGCAATCCACTGCTGATGATGTCACATATTACATCATTCATGACATGGTCAGTGACATCACTGATGACATCTCAAATGACATCACTGATGACATGACTGATAACAACATCCAGTGATTTTTTGTTTCTGTAAAGTTTAAATATGTCTTACATATTGAAGAATGAGTGGATGTGTAAGTGTCTGGACGAAGGATTTAGTAGGTGCATGACTGACTGTATGACTGAGTGATTAAATGTGTCTCACTGAGTGCATGGGTTAGTGACTAAACTGTCTTAATTTGTGCATCATTATGTCTGTTGTTCTGTAAACTGCTGCATGTGTTGATCAGTAGCTATATGAGTAACTATATGGGTTATTGATTGATTGTCCAAGTATTTGTATGGGAGACTGAGTGTGTGTGTGGCTGGCTGGGAGGTGTGTGACTCTGTGCAGATCAATGTGTACTTATATCAATGATTGTATAACAAGGTAAGTATGTGTTAGTATATGTTTGAAAATATAAGGTGCTCTATGTTTAACTGTATAGACAAGAAAATGGAAGTGTGATTGATTCTTTACAGGACTGACTAGGTGTGTGAGTAACTCCATGGATGAGTGGCAGAGTGTGAGTGTCTGTATAGGTGTATGAGTGCATATGATAGTGTTGTAAAGATGAGTGATTGTATGTATGAATGATTGTATGGGTGAATGAGTGAATGTGTGTGTAGACGTAGGAATCGTTGAGTACATATGTAGTAACTAGTATTGGTGTGTCAATGGTTTCAAAAATTATACTCTGTATTTAACACTGGGTGAAACAGAGGTTATATTAAAATATGAGGAGATGCATTGTATTGTCACATGAATGATATCATCAGTGATGTGGTCATTGATGTCAAATGAGATGTCATCAGTGATGTCATCAGTGATGTCATTTGAGATGTCATCAGTGATGTCATCAGTGATGTCACTGACCATGTCATGAATGATGTAATATGTGACATCATCAGCAGTGGATTGCGGGTGCGCGATATATAGTTAGTGCAACTAACTATATATGAAATTTCAATGGTTTTGTGTGAGTAAAATAAGGTTTTTTAAATGCTAATTCCTAACTATATATGGTCTATAACCTATGTTTTTTTCAGTGAATTTTCAAGGTTTTGTAAATGCTAATTCCTAACTATATATGATCTATAACCTATGGTTTTTTCAGTGAATTTCAATGGTTTTGTAATAGCAAATATCATAAGCTGTCGAATGTCAAGTACGTGGTAAGTGAAAACATTTTCGTGTTTATGCACACTGATCTGCTTTGAATGGTGCCCCCCCCCCCTCATTTCTATTAGGAGTACTCTCTCTTTGCACATAGTGAAGGGTAGTTAACGCAGGCCTTTGCCCCCGTTGTAATACGTTGTGCCTGCTTCTCTCTCCATTTGATTGATTGTTATCCAAGTATTTACTGTTTTAGAATTGGTTCTCTTTGGTTCATTCTCTATTTACAAACAAACACAGAGTCGCAATACTCTGTTTAGTCTTTGCAGATAACGAAAAATCGTGTAAAAAAAAAAAAGAAAAGGAATCGAGCAAAATCAGTAGGCCACTAACGGGATCTCTTTTTGACCTCGCTAAAATAGAAACATTAGGAACAACCCCTCATGACAAATACAAAACTAGTGAAATGAACTGAACTCCACACAATGATGGCTGCAAAACAGCTCGGCTCCGCCACCCACCCCGCCCAAAATAACGATAAAGAGCGGCTGCCATGATTGGTTGCGGAATGGCCACGACGGAGCTACGAAATGGTACTGCTCTCATGCTAACCCCAGCTTCAGTCTGAAACATCCAGAAACACTGTAGACTACCAATTCGATCAGTTCCGGTAGCGCCCCAATGTAACCCGGTAGAGAAGAACTAGCCCTCCCCTCTTTGACTGATGGTTCTTGTTGCCTGTCCCTTCTGTTGTCATTTAACAGAACTATTTAGCCTGCTGAAAGGGGTTGTGTTCCGACCGCTGGTTGGTGGAGACATTTTGACTATATTCTGGACCTGCGTTGTCGCGTAATGCGTCATATGACGCGCCGCGTTAGCGCATCCGGAAGTCATCCGGGGCGCGCAGCGCGTAACGTAAGCATAACAAGTCATGTGACTTGTTAATAAAACTTTTCATTGGTTCATTTTACTTTTCTTATTCTAATGATGAAAGGCTTGGTCATATGACCTAAAAATTACGCTTTTTATTACTTCCGAACATTATTTTTTCTTAAATATATGTTATAATGTTCCAGGCTAATGTACTTTCCCGGAAAATTTACAACTGTCCTGCAAGTAAAATATATTCTTTTTTCGAGAAAAAGAGCGTTTCTTCGTCCCATGACGGAGCCGTTGAGCAAAAGAGGGTCGACCTGCTGTCTTAGTCGCCGATACGCCTGAATATGAGATTCTTATCGATCACTTTATGTTGCAGGAATAGAAAACACAACAGCCCTTGACCATTTATCTTTACTGCGTTCCTTCGTATTATACCTTTTACCCTTCATGTAATTGGTCTGCTTTATTTCACTTGCCTTTTAATGATTCTAAAACAGTGACTATTATTAAAAACTTTACCAATGTATATACTACTACCATGTTTTCTTTTAAAAACCTTTATTGTGAAAATTTCATTATACAAATACGAGCCTATAACCACGTGGGCCTGCCACGGAGCAAACTGTAATCGTATATGATGAGTAGACATTTACACTGTAGAGGAACGTAACGGGCGGGCCATTAGGTTGCAAGAACTAAGGTGTCTAACAGTTACGGAATCGGTGGACGTACATTTTATAATTAAAATACGACAGGGCCAGTTACAATAAAATTATCTAGATATACATTTGCGGGCAAGTACCATGGGTGACGTTAATTCGAACTTTCAATAGTACAGTAATCAATAACACATCAGAACTTAATATCAATAGGGATGTCGAAATATTCAATCAATTCTCGTCCCCGCCCGCCATGTGCTTCAAAACTGCATACGTATCTCGTGATTTCAAGGTTCTGCAACCAGTACACAACAAGGAGTTACGAGTCCCATTTATTCCGGCGCCATTTTGGGCGAGGACGGGCAGGTCCAGGATATAGTCAAAATGTCTCTACCAACCATCGACTATGATGATGTTCATATGCTGTATTTATTAGAGTAACACTCATCTGTCCACATGAAATTAATTTGCCACAATCTAAACATGTCATTTTAATCTTTCCAAAGTTCTTCTAAATATTTGGGACCGTTTCCCTTGCCTCTGATGCTGTCAGTGCCACTTCTTTGATGAATGTACTAGCAGGTCAGGGGTTCTCCTCCAAATCTCTCTTTTATGCAGCACTATAATTAATTGGTGCCACCTCTCCATATGACGATGCATGGTATAGTTACCATAACTATATTTTTTTTCGGTTCCTCTGGAGAGTTCATCGTGGCAGATGAAGCGTGTAACGTACCGGGCATTTACCTTTTTTTGCATGTACAGGAAAGGAAAAAAAAATCGAGCGTCCGAGTTCTAAGGTGTCCCAGGGCCATTTTAGTGGACCAGGCCCAAATCCAAAGAACAGGCCGCCATTTTGAGAGTCCTGTAGCAGCCGCCTGTCGCTGTAGCATCAAGAGCAGCCGAAACTCAGCTGAATGGCAACTGAAACGGTAAAGGGGCGCCCCACTACAGCAGACGAGCCTCCACCTAGGAAGGCCCGTTCACGCCGCCTCCCCCCCCCCCCCTTCGGGCACCCCACGCCGTTATTCGGAGCAGTATTGTAGGATGGCCACACCAGTGCGGCAACTTGCTAGACATCACCTCGGTGGTAACCGAATCTCAACGCCTTGTGGTGTCTTCTATTCAGAAAACATTGTTATGCTGCCTTCGACCTATTCGCCGCAAGTGCGCACACAACTCAACTGCATAGCTTGCTAGACACCACCTCGATGGCATCCGGATCTTGGAATCTCAGCGCCTTTTGGTGTCTTCTCTTCAGAAAATATTGTTGCGCTGCCTTTGGCCCCATTCGCACATCGGTCCGCTACTGACGCCATCTCACAGGCTAATGGGGCGCCCCACGCCGACTTTCAGCATTGTAGGATGACCACACCAGTACAGCAACTTGCTAGACATCACCTCGGTGCCATCCGGATCTCGGCGCCCCACTGCAGATGAAGTGCCTCTCAACTATGAAACCACCACGGTGACATCCGGATCTTGGCGCGTTGTGCTGCCTTCGGCCTATTCGCACATCGGTCCGCTACTGACGCCATCTCACAGGCTAATGGGGCGCCCCACGCCGAGTTTCAGCATTGTAGGATGACCACACCAGTACAGCAACTTGCTAGACATCACCTCGGTGCCATCCGGATCTCGGCGCCCCACTGCAGATGAAGTGCCTCTCAACTATGAAACCACCACGGTGACATCCGGATCTTGGCGCGTTGTGCTGCCTTCGGCCTATTCGCACATCGGTCCGCTACTGACGCCATCTCACAGACTAATGGGGCGCCCCACGCCGAGTTTCAGCATTGTAGGATGACCACACCAGTGCACCTTACTAGACACCACCTCGGTGCCATCCGGATCTTGGCATCTCAGCGCCTTGTGGTGTCTTCTATTCAGAAAATATTCTTGCGCTACCTTTGCCCCATTCACACATCGGTCCGCTACTGACGCCATCTCACAGGCTAATAGGGCGCCCCACGCCGAGTTTCAGCATTGTAGGATGACCACACCAGTACAGCAACTTGCTAGACATCACCTCGGTGCCATCCGGATCTTGGCATCTCAACGCCTAGTGGTATCTTCCATACAGAAAATATTGTTGCGCTGCCTTTGGCCCCATTCGCACATCGGTCCGCAACTTAGACATCACCTCGGTGCCATCCGGATCTTGGCATCTCAGCGCCTTGTGGTGTCAGTCAGAAAATATTGTTGCGCTGCCTTTGGCCCCATTCGCACATCAGTCCGCTACTGACACCATCTCACAGGCCAACAGGGCGCCCCACGCCGACTTTTACCATTGTAGGATGGCCACACCAGTGCCACAACTTGCTAGACACCACCTCGGTGCCATCCGGATCTTGGCATCTCAGCGCCTTGTGGTGTCTTCTATTCCGAAAATATTGTTGCGCTGCCTTTGGCCCCATTCGCACATCGGTCCGCTACTGCCGCCATCTCACAGGCCAACGGGTGCCCCACGCCGACTTTCAACATTGTAGGATGGCCACACCAGTGCGGCAACTTACTAGACACCACCTCGGTGCCATCCGGATCTTGGCGCGTTGTGCTGCCTTCGGCCTATTCGCACATCGGTCCGCTACTGACGCAAACTCACAGGCCAACGGGGCGCCCCACGCCGACTTTCAGCATTGTAGGATGGCCACACCAGTGCTGCAACTTGCTGGACACCACCTCGGTGCCATCCGGATCTTGGCGCGTTGTATTGCCTTCGGCCTATTCGCACATCGGTCCGCTACTGACGCCGCCTCACGTGCCAACGTATTTTCTCCGCATTTTATACCCTATGCCGCATAACAGGTCATGTGACTTGTTTATAAAACTTTTCATTGGTTCATTTTACTTTTGGTTTCCTAATGATGGAAGGCTTGATCATATGACCTAAAAACAACACTTTTCATTGGATGAAAACTTTTATTTTATTTCCCAAACGATGAAAGCCCCACCTTGTTTCTGGATGTTTCAGACTGAAGCTGGCGTCAGCATGAGAGCACCACCATCTCGTAGCTCCGTCGTGGTCATTCCGCGAGCAATCATGGCAACCGCTCCCCACCAGAAGCCTACAGGAGTCGGGGGCCCCCAAAACTTTTGATGAATCCTCAAGGCGGAGGGGACGCTTTCGAGAATGGGGTCCAAGACCTAGCAGACAAGCGTCCGATTTCCAAGGTGTCCCAGGGCCATTTCAGTGGACCAGGCCCAAAAAGGAAAGAGCCTGCCGCCATTTTGAGAGTCCTGTGACAGCCGCCTATCGCTGCACCGCAAGAGTGGGCGCAACTCAGCTGAATTGCGGCTTTTGACACAGTGGACCAAAAACGGACGGAATGGCAACTGAAACGGTAAAGGGGCGCCCCACTACAACAGATGACACTCCACCTGGAGAGGTCCGTTCACGCCGCCTCCCCCGGGGCGCCCCACGCCGTTATTCGGAGCAGCATTGTAGGATACCAAAACCAGTGCGGCAACTTACTGGACATCACCTTGGTGCCATCGTTCTGCTGCCTTGGAACTATTCGCACAACAGTTTGCTACTGATGACCCACCCCCCGCGACGCCCCACGCCGGAAATCTGGACGTTGTGCTGCGTTGGGACTATTCGCACAGCCGACCGCTACTTCGTTGTTTTTCCCTAAAATTTTTTATATGTTATTACTATTTTTGTTTTCTTGTATATATTTATAAGTTATTAAAGTTTTATAATCTTACTACTTTGTCGGAGTGCTATATATTTTTAATGTGACACATAATTGTAAAAACTTTGATGTACAAAGAGTCATCCCTGGAATCTTCCGCTTCAGGCTCGGTCCCCTCCCCAATCACAATACAGGATGGTTTTCAGATAATAGGAACGCGTCTGCTGTGACGGATCTCATAGAGTGTGGGCCTTGATCTACTATAACTCCTTTGAAGAGGGGTGATTCTTTACAGCGGGGGCCATAAACTACATCTGCAGGGCTAGCTGATACCCTAGGACCAGCCTGGACAATCGGACACAGAGGAAAAGGAGTGTCAGAGGGTGCGGTAGTGAATAGGGCGAAAGGGAGGTGTCGGGCGGGCACAGGGTGTGATTCTCAGGGAAGAGCAGCGCAGATGGGGGGAGGTTTATTACCCATGCATAAGACAGAGAGCGGGGGTGACCACTGCCTGGGGGAGATGCTTGCGAGGGTGGGGAGCCATGCTAAGGATCGACAGCGTGCACAGAGTGGGTCTGGTCAAGGCATCTAAAATGGCTGCCGTGCACGACAAAAGTGTGGCATTTGAAAAAAGACAAGATGGCGCAGACAATGTTTTTCAACACTTCCTGATTTCCTTCGAATCGAACGTTAACAGACGTTGGGGCATATTACCAAAGTTAAGCGATATTTATCCCTAACGATGCTTAGCAACGATTTTTTTTACCGCTAAGCATCGTCAGAAATGATCGCAGATAAACCTTGCTATTATCAAGGTTTATCGCAAATACGATAATAAACGACCGCAATGCATTAATATCGCTGAAAACTCAGCGATATTCATGCATTACCGAGCTAATGCTCTTAGCCATGTTATCCACCTCCCATTGGATAACATGGCTAAGAACTGCTCAGGGCAGGTGCTAGCTTTTGGAGATATTCGCGCTTATCTCGAATATTTCCAAAAGTTGATAATAGGAGATAGCGATGTTAGCGACTGTTTCCAGTCGCTAACATCTTGCATGCCCACTTTGCATGTCATTAGTGATAAATATCACTCACATGCAAAGTGGGGCCCAAGATGGTCGCTATCTCCTACTAGCCGTCGCTAACTGGTGTTAGCAACAGCTAGGTAATACAGATATAATTTTATCTCCGCGAAGCGGAGCGCTGTTACAGATATATATCTTGTTTTTGAACGTTAATTTCTCAAAATCCACTGAAGCACATATATTGAGACCTAGCAAAGGCACATCGAGCTACCAGTCCCTACAATTTTGCCAAGTTTCGTGCAAATCCATTCAGCCGTTTTATTATTATTATTTTTTTTTTGCCCCGCGGGGCCCTTTTAAAACCCCCACATCAAACCTAGGGGGTCAGCGAGGATCTACTATGCCCCCTTATGGTCATTTGCCCCTTCGCTTTGGCCTCCTCTTGTCTCTCGATCCTACCGAGAGACAAGATGGCGGCCGCTACGGACTGTTTGGAATGTTCACAGACGCCGGAGAACCAATCAGCTTCGCAAACCTCCGTTACGCGAAGCGGAGCGCTGTTACAGATATATATCTTTTTTTGAACGTTAATTTCTCAAAATCCACTGGAGCACATATATTGAGACCTAGCAAAGGCACATCGGGCTACCAGTCCCTAATATTTTACCAAGTTTCGTGCAAATCCATTCAGCCGTTCGATTATCATTATTATTATTATTTTTTTTTGCCCCGCGGGACCCTTTTAAAACCTCCACATCAAACCTAGGGGGTCAGCGAGGATCTACTATGCCCCCTTATGGTCATTTGCCCCTTCGCTTTGGCCTCCTCTTGTCTCTCGATCCTACCGAGAGACAAGATGGCGGCTGCTACGGACTGTTTGGAATGTTCACAGACGCCGGAGAGCCAATCAGCTTCGCTACGCGAAGTTCTGTTACGCGTAAAGTCCGCGAACCGGAGCGCTGCCTGGTCCGCTGTTACAGATATATATCTTTTTTTGAACGTTAATTTCTCAAAATCCACTGGAGCACATATATTGAGACCTAGCAAAGGCACATCGGGCTACCAGTCCCTACAATTTTGCCAAGTTTCGTGCAAATCCATTCAGCCGTTCGGGCTAAAAGTGAGGCCAACCGCCCTATGGAAAACTCAATGTTAAAAACACGTTTTGGGACCCCCCTTTTTTCTCGGCCCCCCCTTGACGAACCCCCCCCCAAATTTTCAAGGGCTGCTCAGAAACAAAATGTGCCATTTTCCTGAAAATTTCAGCCAATTCCGTCCACAAACGCCAAAGTTATTAGACATAGAATTTTCAAAAATCCCATAGAGAAAAAATCCTAACTATATATACCTACTGGCGACCGCCAGTAGGTAATATATATATCTATATATCTATCTATATGTAGAATCTGATATTGTTATAGATGGTTTTCTATTCTTATCTGCCCTGTGTATTTCAGATCATGTTCTAACGATATTTCAGCTGCAGAACTTCCTTCTGGGTTATATCCTGGAAACGCTGCAGGCTTTGTGGGTACTACTTACTACTCTGATACAAGCATGTGAATCTATGAAAGATGTAATACTGGAGAAGGAATTAGTTACTTACCTGTACACTATAGTTCTCCAGTATTATCTTTCATAGATTCACATGCGCCCGCCCACCTCCCCGTTTCTCAGGCAGAACCTATTGTCTCGGTATTTATCCAGGTCTCTCACTTGGGGCCGGAAATCTGAGGCAGGAAGCTTCTGCTGGGGAATGTGAGGGCAGGGCAGCAATGCTGATTGGCTGACTTTTGGACCAAACAATGAGGAGGTCTGGTTACCAAATACTACAGTCCCTAAGGGCTTTTCTATGCAGTTTTCTTCTCTATGATACTGCTTTGGTCATTCTGTTACCGTGAGACTCCCACCATGACGACTGGGAAGATACAAGCATGTGAATCTATGAAAGATAATACTGGAGAACTATAGTGTACAGGTAAGTAACTAATTCCTTTTGTCATTTACAATGCCAATAGCTCTAACTTTTCCAAAGGCGAAACCGTTGCATTGTAAATGCTTGTTACCAAATTTGGTGTAATTTCATTCAGCAGTTAGGGCTGTAGCTTAGTCTAAAGTTTCCTATGGAAATTAACATGGGGAAAACGCATTTTGGGACCCCCCCCCCTATTTTCTCGGCCCCCGCTTTACAAATCTCCCCAAAACTTTCTAGACCGGAGCGGACTGGAGCGCTGCACCAGTTTTGAACATTTTGTGAAGATTCGTCAAACAGCGCCAAAGATATTGGCAAAAGAAAAAAACTCTTTTTGAATAGAAACGAGGTTCTAACTATAACTACCTACTGACGATCGTGAGGAGTTTTATATAGCGCAAACTCAACCCGAAGGTATCCGAACGCTTTACATGAGCATCAGTTGTGTTACAGACTGACACATTCAATTTCTTAGGCACAGGGAGATTAAGTGATTTGCCCAGAATCACGGGATGTTGAGTTTGCCTGCCAAGACTCGAACCCGGTTCCCGAGCTTCGAGGTCGACAACTGTAGTTGCTGTTAGACCACATCTTCTTATCCATATGCTCTTTCCACTATATTAATTGTCTGTTTGAGAGGTTATCTAAAATTTAATTGGTGCCATTTTTGAAGTGATTTGTTTTAGGAGAAGTTTTGCAAACAATGTGCAAACATGAGGGCAATGCATGATTTTGTTTATTCACACAATTTGATCTAGTCCGCATTTGTCACAGGTGATGTTTTATTTTTTTTTCAAATCTGTATAGCAGTTCTACATCAGTGAATAACATTGTACCTTACATCGCATAGTCAGTTTCTGTGCTCCCATAGTTTCTCATGACGAGCCATTCCTCCTTTCAAATCGAACACAATATAGGTTACTTCACAGCAGACATCTGGTTGTGCACATACCTATATTAATAGGATCACATTGTCAGTACTGTTATGCCTACTTTTCAGCAATGTAAGCCAGAAAATGAACAATAAGCCAACCCGATCAAACTCCCTCCCCCTCCCTCCAGTGTGTCCAGACTTCTCGCAGAATCCAATATGTTCATCAGGTCCTTCTAATCTCGTTTCGGGATGTTTTGGGGGACAATACCTGCCGATCTCCATGCATCCCACATTATCTCATTCACTCACCACAGGGATAGGCACCTACTACCATCCCTGCTCCTTGTTCGATCAAGAGGAACCCTCTGGAGCCTCCCCAGTAGGACCCACCTCCGAGTCAGTTTCAGGTAATTGTAGTGCTATCACTAGGGCTTCCCACGCTTTTGCTGCTTCCATCGCCTTCTCATTAGTAGTACTTATAGCCTGCTGCAATCTAACTACTCTCACTTTTGGCCCATTTGAGTAGCTCCGATTTCCACTTCCCTATCGTAGGCCCTCGTCGTGACTCTCTTAGCCAGCAGTAAACCTAGGTCCAGAAACTTGCTCGTGGTTTTTGTCTTAGAAGTGTGTGGACACCTATGTAATATACAGGTACCCATGTCAGTGTCTGTATTTCTCTGTAATTCTACAAAGCAGTTCGACTACCTCCTTTCAATATGTTCCTGACTGTCCACAAGTCCACAGCATACAAGGTAACGCTGCCCCCCTAAGTTACAGCGCGGACACTGTGCAGTATCCTTTCGAAAATATCGATTAATCCTGGCTGGGGTTAAATAAGCGATATGCAATATAAAAAAAATTATGTATTAATTGAAACCTGGCATTCCGTGTACTCTTCCAGGCTTTTCTAATCAATTGAGCCCACGTTGCTTCCGGTATTTCCTTCCCGAGATCCTCCTCCCATTTTCCCCGTAACTCCGTCAGTGGGTGCAGGCCTTCCGTAACTAAGGGCCTGTAGAGACATGTAATCGCCTTAAATGTCCCTGCTGCCATCACCATGTATTGACACGCCATAGAAGTCTGGGGTTCTGAGAGATGTATAGCTGAGACCAAGGCTGCGTGCAGCAAATAATCCCCTTGCGGCAGATCGTACCTTTCCTGTGATGTTTGAAAAGGCAGTAGCACCCCATCTTCATACAAATCCCCCATGACCTGGACTCCCACCATCTCCCAGTCTGCTAGCGCCGACCAATCCCCCCCCGTGTGGGAGGGCAGTGCACATGCACAGGGGGATCTCTGGTGCATATGGGCGACTAATGTTGACTCTGCGGTGGCTCGGTTCCAGCATTGTCTGTGTCCACTCCTCTGCAGTGAGCGACCCAAGGCTTGTTGTAATATAGTAAATGAGAGTACATGCCGCAGGATCCACTGACCCTCTTAGCCCCAAAATTCTCAAGCTACCGCCTTTGTGAGCCACTGCAGCTGAGCCGCCAAGTAGTAAAGTTTGAAATCTGGTACCGCTAGCCCCTCATCCGCTCTGGGTCTCATCATGATAGGTAACGCCACCCGCCTTCTGCCATTTCCCCATAAGAAGCCGCTAACCATGGATCTAATCTGGCTGAAGAGTGCCCCTAGTATCCAAATCGGCAATGCCCGAAAATAATATAACATGCGGGGGAGCGCCACTATCTTCAGGAGCGCCACTCTTCCGGCAACCGAGAGCGGCAGAGCACTCCAGAAAGTCAGGTTCCCTCGTAGCCCACGTAAGGCCCTTCCGACATTCCCTTCCAGCAGATCCGCAGGGGCATGATATATATTGGTCCAGGGCAACACAACGGTTCCCACCAAATTCCCGCTACTCGATCAGGGCCTGCTGCTACTGGAACCACCGGGAAGAGACCGGTCTTCCCCCAATTAACCGCCAACCCGACATTTCTCCGAACACCCACAGTCGGTGTGTCCCTCCTTCCAGGGCCACCCGTGCATTGGCCAGCAAAATGAGTAGATTATCAGCATATACTAGGGATATATATTGTTCAGCGCCCCGCAGGGTCAGGCCCTGATAATGACGCCCCAGTCTAGCCTGTACAGCCAACGGCTCAATAGCCAGCGCAAATAACAGTGGGGACATCCTTGTCGCGTTCCTCGACCTACTGTGCAGAGGGAGGATATTGGCCTCCCCGTCCGCACCCTAGCTGTCGCATCTCTATACAGTAATCCCGTCCATCCCACAAATGCCTCCCCAAGGCCAAATGCGTGCATAGCATGGTACAGATACGGCCACTCCAGGCTATCAAAGGCCTTCTCTATATCCACCGAGAGCACCGCACCACTGGGAGTGTCTCTATGATCTGCATACAATATGCGGAGGAGGCGCCGTAAATTAAAGGCTGTGTTCCGGGTTGGAATAAAACCCGCCTGTTCACGATGGACCAATTGTACCATGTGGGGCAGGAACCGAGTCGCCAAAATTCTGCTTAATATCTTATAGTCAGATGTCAGCATAAATAATGGGCGGTACACAGACTTATCCAATGTGTCCCTTCCTGGTTTCGAAGGGGGACAACAGCCTCCCTCATAGAACTTGGAAGCCTCCCAACTGCCCGCCCCTCTTTATAAACCCTCACCAATTTTGGAGCAAGTATGTCAATACAAGTTAAGTAAAACTCAATAGGTAGGCCATCCGAGCCCGGTGTCTTATTACGCGCCATGTGCTTAATGGCACCCCGTATTTCCCCCAGCGTGATGTACTGCCCTAGGAGCTCCGCTTGTTCCTCCTCCAGCCGGGGCAGTTGTATACCCGCCAAACATTCCTCCACTGCGTCATCAGGGCCCCTCGAGCGACTCCTATACAACCCATCTTAATATTCTAGGAACAGGTCATTAATCCCTCTTTGGGTGTAGAACGGTGTTCCCAATGAAGATGCCAGGATTGGTGTGCCCTGGGGTGCCGGGTTAGCTAGCCAAGCAAGCAGCGTACTTGCCTTGTCCCGTTCTGTGTGCGCCCGTGCTAGGTAAACTCTGTGATCATAACAACGCAACTTCTCTATCTGACTCGCCATCTCCTCCCTTGCCCCCAATAGTTCATCCTGCACTTCCGGGTGCTCAGGCGGCTCTCTCTTTGCCCCTCGCTGGTGAGTTTCTGCCACTTCCACTCCCCACGGCAATGTCTTTCTTACACCCGCCTGTTTGGCAATACACATTCCCCTCACCACCACCTTAAAAGCGTCCCACTCTATCGCTATTTCAAATGCCGTCCCTTCGTACCCTGCAAAATATTGCTTAATGCCAGTTTCTATATCCACACAGACGACAGTGTCCTGTAGCATCTCTGGTCTTAAGCGCCACATCGGTATTGCAGGCCTCTCCTGAACCCACCTAATTGTTACAATTAGAGGGTTGTGATCCGATATTGTTCTAGCCAAATACTCACTGTTGAGCACCTTTGCGTGTATGTCAAGTGTGCACAATATGGCATCCAAACGCACATGCAGGTAGTGCAAAGCAGAAAAGAAAGAATAGTCACGATCCTCGAGATGTTGCATTCGCCATGTTTCTACCAGTCCCCATCTATCCTGCCAGTCTCTTCTGGCCTTAGATATTCTATGTACAGGGGCCTCCGGCAATGGGGGATGCGACCTATCTATATCCACATCAGCTATGGAGTTGAAATCTCCTCTTAATATCACAGGGCCAGTCAAGTAAGGTGCCAGTTTCCCTGACAGGAGATTAAACAAGCATTTACATAGCCAATAGGTCTCGCATTTGTGACCTTATAAGTGTTTAGCCATTCAATAGTTGGTGTTGTTGCACTAAGGATATTCTGCTGCATAATTAAATACTTGAAGGGTCCAAAAAAGAGAGACCTATTGGCTATGCCAATGCTTGTTTGTTTTTTGTTGCAGTTTTGTTTAAGTTGCCAGATCTGCAATAGCTGGACATGGTTTTTGTTAACAGTTCTTTGTATCAAATGCACTTGTTTTCATTGCTCTGAATGTTGTTTCCATTCTGGTTGTAGGAAGCGATAATTCCCGGGAGTGTGGGGGCGGCCTAGCTGTGCGCATGCGCCGAACTTTGCAAATGAGAAAAAAAGCCTGGTGCAGGCACAATTTACAAGTGTGGAGTAAGTGAGCCCCAGGCAGCATGACTCACTCACACAGGAGTTCATGCACTGCACCTGCATACTCAGCATTGTTTAAGGAAACTCGACCCAATCCCTCCCAGGCATCAAACACATATTTACCAAGAAACTCTGAGAAAAGCCTAACGGCTGCATTGACGGCTGGAGGTGTGTGTGTGTGCCTGGTGAAAGCGTGTACTGATGCCTGGCTGTGTGTGTGCCTGGTGAAAGCGTGCACTGATGGCAGGTGGTGTGTGTGCCCGGTGAAAGCGTGCACTGACGGCTGGTTGTGTGTGTGCCTGGTGGAAGTGTGCACTGATGGCTGGTGGTGTGTGTGCCTGGTGAAAGCGTGCACCGACGGCTGGTGGTGTGTGTGTGCCTGGTGGAAGCATGCACCGACAGCTGGTAGTGTGTGTGCGCCCGGTGAAAGCGTGCACCGACGGCTGGTGGTGTGTGTGTGCTTGATCGAAGCGTGCACCGACGGCTGGTTGTGTGTGACGGCTGGTAGTGTGTGTGCCTGGTGACAGTGTGCACTGACGTCTGGTGGTGTGTGTGCCTGGTGGATGCAGGAGCATTCACAGTGATAGAAGACACAAATGAAACTGACGAAAAGGAGGGATAGAAGGGCGGGGGGGGGGAGTACGAGCAGAGGAGCATGATTCACAGCTAGAAGACACAAATGAAGCTGACCAGGAGGGAGGGGGGTAGTGCAAGAAGAGGAGCCTGATTACAGCAGTAAAAGCACAGATGTGCACGAGCTCGTTAACGCAAGCTGTAGGCCAGCAAAAGCCTCTGGTGGCACTTTTAAAAGCCACTTACTAAATGTCTCGAAGAGATGGCGCCTGCGCTGTCTCAGGCGAGACATAAAAAGGCCATCTGGTCAACATTAGGGGCGTATATGCTACATAACGTTGCGTCTAAACCATTCAGCCCCACCCCCCCACTACGAACCTCCCTACTGGGTCAGCTAACTGGCGAGTCTTCTGAAAGGGCACCCCCGCTTGAACCCATATTAATGTTCCCCTTGCAAAAGCTGAGTATGTTGTACAATAGTCCTGCCATCTTCGCTTTAATGTGGTGCTCTCCGCTCGATCAATATGGGTCTCCTGCAGGAAGGCTATATGCACCCCCCCTCCACACCAAATAGGCATGTACCTTGTGGCGCTTCCGCATTGTATGCATCCCTCTCCGATTCCACGTTAGGCACTTAACGTCAAGTAGGGTCCCCATAATGGTCCTCCACTCCCTGGAACCTCTGCATCTTTACCATGGACACACCTGCGGCCCCAATAACCCCAAACAAATTGCACAGCATTCCACAACTACCCCTCCCCAGAACAGGTCCTAACAAAGCAGCACCCATCCAAATTCTCCACTAAATTGCTTCCTTGGTAGCTACCAGGGAACGCTAACGACAGTAACTGGAGGGGCGCCCAAGGGCCAGACGCCGTCGAATCAAAATTATACAACCGTCTTGCACCTTACCCCACTCCCATTAATGCCACAGCTCCTGCTGCGGTGCCCCAAGTTGAGGAAGCGCCACCCGAAGGCCCTCCCCCTCACCCGCCACCATCACCTCGCATTCCACATCATCAGAAAACAAAGGGGAGTGTCAATACACAAAAGCACCACCCAGTCCTGGAGAATGTCTTACTGTTCTATGCATCGATCAGCTCGTCCGCAGTCCCTGGCGTGACATGAGGCAGAGTGGCGCTCGCTGAATCCGATTCCTCCAATGCTGTCCCAGCTGACCCCTTCTCAGTCGGTCGGTCGCTCCCCTCGATTCCGGTCCTTGCTCTTGAGATATCTCTGTCACTGCTTTGAGCGCCGCCGACCTTTCTTTCTCTTTCTGAGATGTCGTTGGCCTTTGGGAACGGAGCCGCCGTCTCTCTGAACGCTGTGGCCGATGAGGGCGCGGCACCCCCTCTGCAGCCCCCAGGCCTCGACCAGCTTCTCCCTGTCCCGCCTTGTAGGTCTCCAGCCAGTCCCATGCTTCCTTAGGGGTGCTGAAGAAAAAGGTTTTACCGCCCATGGCCACTCTTAAGCGTGCCGGAAACATCAGAGAGTATTCTAAACCTTCCGTGCGGAATGCTTTCTTGACTTCCAAGAAGGAGGATCGCTGTTGCTGCCCATCAAAGGTATAGTCGGGAAACAGCGTCACACTACTGTTATCCACCTTTAAGGGTCCCACGGTGCGTGCTCTATTAAAAATCAGATCTCTGTCCTTGTAGTGGAGCAAGCGTGCCACCACATGCCTGGGTGGCCTCCCAGGAGTCAACGGACGTGCTGGCACCCTATGAGCCCTCTCCAAGGTGAAGAAAGGGGACAAACCCTCTGGGGCTACTAATGACTTCAACGAGGCCTCCAGATAGTCCACCATACTGGTTCCTTCTACTCCTTCAGGTAGTCCAACCACCCGTATGTTGTTACTTCTGTTCCGCCCTTCAGCATCCTCCGCTCTCTTTTCCAAATTTTGCAAGCGACGATGCACGTCTCCAACTGTGTCTCAAGCGCCTTGCCTGTTGGATCCAAGACATCCAAAGTGGCCATGGTTTGTTTTACCCTGTCCGCTAATTTTGCGTGGTCCGCTGGGAGAAGGCCCAGCCCCACTGATACCTGTGCTATGTCCTGCTGAAGGGCATCTCTAGTATCCGCAATGGCTTTAAGTATTACTTCCTCTTGCTGCTGCGCCATCCCCTCAGGTTGCGACTCCAACGCCTCCGTCTTCCGGTTATCCGTCGTCTCCTCTTCTTGTTCCGGTGGTGCATCCCCCTGCTTACCCCACGGCTTTCCCATTTTCACCCTTTCCCCAGGCCCAGTGACCACAATGGCCTCCTACCGTTTCTCTTCCAGTCCTCAGCTCCTGCCAGAGATACTGTTCGATGTTCCTCGTTGTGAGGTGTCTTCCCCCCACCTCTCAGTAGAGGCCGGTCACCCCGCAGCCCTCAAGGCACTCGGGGCCCTCTCCAGGGTTCCTTTTGCCAGTCATGACTCCGCGCGGCGCTCAACCAGTCCCCTCGTTCTCTAGGCGGGCCCACTCTCAGGATTACACCTCAATGCTGGGCTTTGAATCAATGGCTGCAGCCATCCTTCTCGCAAGTGTAATGTTCCCGGCGAAGAGTGCTCAACACGTCCGCTGTTTTCCAGGTTCCACAATTCCTGCGCCCTGGCCTGAACCAGTGGGTGGCAGCCTCTGCTCCCTGTCCTGATGCTGCACTTTGAGTGTATACCCATGGTCTAGCAGGAAGATTTCGTTACCTCTAGGTCACCGGGGATAGAGACCGCTCGTACCCCTCCACAGCCGATGGGCAGCTCAGGTGCCTGCTCCAGATAACCCTCTTCATGCCCCAGAGCCTCCGCTCATGCCTCTTCGCTGCCTCCTCATGCCGCAGTGGCAGAGATCTGGATGCTTCCCTAAGTTCCTGATTCATGGCCCCGGGGGCTCCTGTGTAATGTGCCAGTGTCCCTCCCCGTCCCACAGGATCCACTTTCACAGGGGTCTTTCCCCCTGCAAACTAACCACCAATGTAATGACTGTCCTGGTAGCCGACTAATCCACAGCTACTCGGTGGCTCAAAATGGTGGCTGTGCAGGCACAGCGAGCAGTCCATGTCCTGCTCAGCCCGCGGTCCCAGGCAGGGGGAGATGCTCTCTGCTGCACCCCAAGTCTGCTTCTGCAGTGCGCCGGGGTCCCGTGCTGTCACTCCTTCATTCGCTACTGCCACCTCGGGCACTTCGCACGCCTCCAAGAGGAGGAGGGCGGGGGGAGCTCCATCTCCCTCTGCGGCCGCCGCCGCTCCAGTATCACCTCCACCGCACTAGTCGTGGCCCGCACCCGGATCTCTTCAAAGCTCTGCAAGCGGCGGTGGCGGTCTATTCTCCCCCTCTGCTGGCTCACTGAACATCCACCCCCTTCTCTGCAGCTCCACTCACTGCGGCCGTACCCGGCACCAATTTGAGCGACCAAGGTCCCGCCGCATTTCAGTCCCCGGTCGTGATGTCGCTTCCGTCAGTAAGCGGCGCCGGCACTTCCAAAATTTTATGGCAAGCCACCAGATGTATTTTTAGCCGCAAAATCGGGCCCCAAGCAGGATAAATGATGGGGTTGGCACGGACCTCTAAGCTCATGCTGACATCCGCATCGGCTCCTAAGCCACGCTCACAGGTGATGGATTGCACACTAATTTTAACAGACAGATGTTATTCAGAGATTTTCCACATTAATTTCCTGAATCTTATGTTTTTAAAATTATACTGTATAAATGTTTTCCTTAGAAATGTAATTGTATAGAAGAGGAACGGGATGATTTCTCTCTCTCTGCAAAAAAAGAAGGAAATCCACAACTGGGATTTGAATGTCGAAGAAACAGGACCTGCATGTCGTGCCCACTCATTTATAGCACACACATAGCGTTCCGTAAAACCGAGAAGAGAGTATATAACTGAGATTTTATGAGCTACGACTGAGACCAGACTTGAGGGGAGGCGTGGCAGATCTACAGATGTATTTTCTGCCGTGCTCAGTTAAAAAACAAAATAAAATTTGAAGAAAAGGCCAGAGTGTTGGGTGTCCAGCTAAATCTATGAAGTTAGGAATGAGTGGGACTAGGAAAACCTGCTGCTGAACTTTGTCTGAGCTAGTGGTGATTAAGCCATTTACACTTCTGTGTACTGGGACATATTTATATTTAGGAAACAGCTGCAACACGATTGTATTCACTCCTTTTTCATTTAAGTAAGCTTAACCTCTAAAGAAAGGCTATTGTTTACACTGGAATAGGAGATTGGTGCAGTCATGGAAAACAAAATAACAAAAAAAAAACCAATGCCTTTTTGCTATCAAGTGAGGTGATATGATCTTTACCTTTAGGGAGCACATTAGAGACGATACCAAACCTCAATAGAAAGGCATCCATTTTTCCTGCCACTAGTTCTTCCCCCCATTGCATTTGCTTTGAGTGGACCCTGCATTGTAATTGTCAGTGAGCGGAGACTTCATAGTATGTTTACATTATTGTAGCTGAACTCTTCGTTGAAACTTCTTGCAACAGATTTGAGGGTATATGTGACCGTTTTCAGCTGGAAAAATTGTAATTGCTTTATATTCTTTTTTTTGTGTGTGAATAATCTTGAATTTCTAAACTAGTTTGACATTTTTAGTTTTAACCTACTGACAAACTTAGGTTTGCAGCCACTTAAGACATTGGCTCTCTTCATTGTGAGTGTTGTGTTTAGTTTGTGCATTTGGGCACATCCACCTAAAAAGTTGTTTGCTTTAGTGCCCGGACTGTCGTCCAATCTCAGCTTTCATTTTTTTTTTAATTTTAATATTGCAGTGGCTTATTTTTTACTTATTTTCCCAAATATGTTCATACAACCTTCAGAAGCCAACATTGTTGCCTTTTTTTTTGTTTGAAATATGTTTTATTTTCTACAACAAAAGATAAAAGGAATAAAGGACCATGCACACACAGCGTTAAACTTACTACCCAGTCTGGGCCGGCCGCGTTATTTTGTGATTATTGCGTATCTGAGAAAAGAACTTCGAGAGGTCGAATCGAACACAGCATGTCGCCTACAACACTCTTAGGGTCGGCCGCGTGATCTAATATATGCAGTAATAGCAACTTGTTGTAAAGTTTCTTAACCGCATGCGCGCTAGCGAAATTCCGCTCCTGTGCTGAGTTTTTTAAAACCGCACTTTACATGACGAGCTGGGCTCGTCATGAGCGTGCGAGGAGGCTACCTCATGACGAGCCCAGCTCGTCATGAGCGTCGAAGGGGTTAAGGCCTGTCTAGAGACAACAGCATTAAGGAAAGTGCAGCTCAGGTCCCTGTGTACACAGCAATAGGCCCACAACCCGTGCAGGGCTGGTCGCGTCAACAACGAATGTTCCTCAGGGGGTGTTCAGGCAGCAGGGGACCACCGATGAAAAGACATGGCTCCAACTACTCGTGGCGAGCCAACTGCGTACATTATTAGATGTATCAACATCTACAGGAGGTGTGGCATTGCAGGCCCCAGTAAAAGAAGAACAGTAGCATTATGAACATAGGCGATGAGCCCCCATAAAGTGGATAGTGAGATACAGACAGAAATAAAACAGGGATAGCTGGAGGAGGGAGAGATGTGGGTCAGAGACAGCTATCTGGGGGGCGAGTTAGCAGGTCATGGGTGACTCACTGCGATGGCTAGTCAGAGGCGCTGTGGGGTCCGCAGGGAGGGCGCTGGGTGGCTATTAGTAGCCTGGAAATGAAATACGTTTATTGGGATTAGGCGGGAGCAGGGTATCCTCAAAAAGACACATTGTTACCTTTTTATTACCTTTAAAAAAATCTTTATTAATTTTCCATACTGGTCTTTAACACAGTAAGTTTTCGATCGGACACATACGTTCTGCAAAATGTAGCTTACTCTCATTACATTTGCAGCTTGTATGACAAATCACACATCTGCAGTACATTTTTTGACCTCAGTCTCTAGACACCAGGCTCTTAACCCCACATAGCATCAAAACAATCAAACCTTGAATTCTCTACTTTGCCCATTGTTCTCAATATCTTCCAACCATAAGCTCTGCAGGAGTCACAGAGTCCGTGGGTCAGCCAGATACAGAAGACGTCTTGGTTAGGTGAGGTCGTGGAACTCGGGCCTCAAGATCACCACACATACCCTTCAGAGGCCCCAGAGCTTTTTATTACCTTTAATCTTGTAATACCTATTGCATATGTTTGTAGGAAACGTTAAATATAAAGCATTGCAGAGTTGCCAAGGATAAACCTATAGGCTTTCCCAAATCTAGTTTTTGTAATCAAAGTGGGCAGCACATTAGATTGTGCACCCCAAGCTGGTGTGTATCCTTAATATGTGTTGAAATTAGAAATACAGTTCTTCAGAATAAGAGTATTTTTTTCTGCTGACAACTCAAATTCGGAGCTGAAGTCTACGAACCATTTACCAGTGACATTTCACTTTTAGTAGGCATTATTCTTTGCAGCGGTGAGCTTTTGGCAGATCCGTTAATATGGCTAAAGCAGTACTAAAATTAGTCACATGTGCAAATGTATGCATTCCGGTCAAAAACACTTCTTCAGCCTTTTTCTGATACCCGTGATTTTTTTGTGTTGTGTTTTAACAGGATTAAGCAGGAGTAAGAATTCCTTAAAGCATACACATTCTTAAAACGTATGTCTTGGTTGGGTATTAAAGTATCACAATTTACTATTTAAATTCTTATATCTTTAATGTATTTATACCATAGTTGAAATTGACTTAGGAATTGAATGTGCCGAGAGTTAAAATATTTTTCCAGGAGTAACCAGAGTAAAATATATGAAGTCAGGTATACTCTACCATATCAGCGCTGTTTTCACAATTTTTCTTTAGCAAAGCAACACAGTCATGCGAGGAAGGGTTTTTCATATAGTTCTTATCTAGTTCGAATTATATGTCGGGACCGGAGGCGAGGATTATGCTTTCTTTCTTTACTTTTTAATGACAGCATCCATTTTAACCCCTTCCATGCTCATGACGGAACGGTTCCGTCATGAGCTACGGTTGAGCTGTGCTCATGACGGAACCGTTCCGTCACAACCACACCCGTTTTTATTACGGCCCAGCACCGGAGGGGGAATCGCGGTTGCGCTGAAAAGGTTAAAGTCACCAAAACAAACAATGACTCCCATGATACATCGGGAATATCACAAAAAACAAAAGTGTCTCCATGTCTAGAGTGTCCCCTGCTCTCTGCTCCAATCACAGGTGCTGGTAGTCGTCTTTCACTGTCCAATCTCTTTATTTCTGTGCTGCTGCAGCCAGATAAGTCACATTTACTTTTCTCTCAGTGATTAATGGAAATACAATTTGCCTTTTCATGTTGTTGTACTATATTTTAATGCTAAGCTCATTACTGCTTAATTGCTATTAATGCTGGACTGATTATTGCTTGCGTTGTGGCAGTTTGTCGGTTCCAGTTTTTTTTTTTTTCTAGTTTCCCCTCAGGCGCTAACTTCGCGCTCTGTTATCTGTGCTTACAGAGCGCGCCGGCGGTTGACCGTCACGCATCGTTACTTTGTTATTTTTTGTTGTTTGCCGGCTCGCTGTGTTTCTTTGGTGCGTTTTCTGAGGTAATTTGGTGCGAGTCAGTCGCTACTCGGTTATCTCGTTCTCCGGCCGCGGGAGTGTTCTTCCCTGGCGACTCTGCTCACGGGAGCGATGAAGGGGCTGGGCCTTCACGTCCCTGCAGGCCTCCCCAACCAGCCTCTGCTACTTCTGACCATGGTGCGGATGAGCAGAACCTCTGTGGCGATATGCTGGATCCAGATGACATCTTGCACCCTAGATCCTCAGACTGGGCACCCTGTGACAAGGTCGCCCAGTACGTCGCCAGCCGCATCCGTTGGCCGTTAGACGCATCGGTGCGTAATTGCCTTAAGGCGGAGTGTCCGTGCTCCTCTTTAGTGGGTAAGGTGGCGGCAACCCCCGAAATTGACCCGCGCATGGCGACATCTCTACAAAAATGCGTATAGGATCCGAAAAAGGCATCGACAGGTCTTGCCAAGACAAGCTTCTGGATATTCTTGGGCCCATAACCTGAAATCTCAATATGGCTGAAGAGGCCAAATCGTTGGGGGCCCTGATCTCCCCAGAAAACCTCTCCTTTTGGGCCCAGCGTGTGGTGGTATTTCTAGGAAATGCCAATTGCGCCCTGTCAACGGAACAACGAAGATCCCTATTGATAAAAGTTGACCCCAAACTGGGGGATTTGGCAGAATCAGAGACGGGTCCCATTGCCCAAGGAGGCCTCTTTGGTGAGCCCTTTATGAAAGAACTAGGGCGTTTTGTTGAATACATTCATGTCTTTGGGCAGCGTGCAAACCTCTATTCGTAAGGTCTTTTGCCCGGTTTTCCGAGGGGCCGGTCAAGGCGGGCCGCTCGTCCGGCCCCCCCTAACCAGCAGAGAGGAGTCTCCAACCAAGCGGCTTATCAAGATCAAGCCAGATTCAGCAACTTCTACCCTACGAGGGGACGGCGAGGAAAGAACCATGATGGCAGAGGCGTCTTCCTTCTTCCCAACTAAAAGTGGGGGGCCGGCTGGCGCATATTCCTCAGGCTTGGACTTTTGTCACCGGCGACGCATGGATACTCCAAATTGTCCAAGGCTTACATATGGAGTTCCACTCGTATCCTTTCCAGCAGGCTTCGCCGCGTCCTCTGGTGTTCTCAGCGGTGGACAAAGCTTTGGTCGATCGGGAGGTCCAGTCTCTTTTACTCAAGGGGGCAGTCGTGCAGTCCGTTTACTATGCTCGCGGCTTTATCAGCGATCTTTTTGTAGTGGACAAGGCGGACGGGGGCCAGAGACCCATGATCAATTTGCGCAAGTTCAAAGAGTGGCTGGTTTACCGCCACTTCAAGATGGAGGGAATCCATCTTCTCCGCGAACTTCTCAGACCGAACGACTGGATGGGGCGCCTAGACCTAAAAGATGCGTATTTGACCATTTTCCTCCACATTGGAGGTTCTTGCAGTTTCTTTGGCGGGACAAGGTGTACGAATTCACCACCCTTCAGTCTATCCGCCGCTCCTTGGTGCTTCACCAAGTTTTTGCGTCAGGTGTGATCGAACGTCTGCGTGCGTCCAGGATGCTACTCATAGTTTATTTGGACAACATTGCTTGCTTGGTGCCAGGTGGGCACCTCTGGCACGGCATAAGCACACACTAAGCAGGGTATGTGTGAAATAGATTACACACCTGCTCTTCCCCCCTCCTTGATATTCAAAGCCTATTCACATCTGTGTTTGTCGCTGTCCTCTATTCTCCTGTGAGACTCCACTGTCCTATCATTTGTGTATGTGTCATACTGTGTATATACATATTATGTTGGATATTTTTTAAATAATATCAAGGCAGTTGTTTGAAAATAAGCACCCAAACAATCAAGAACTTAACAGTTGCATCCTGAGCCCTGATGTGAGAAGTTAGTTATTCATGAGCATTGTGCGTGCCTCTGACTGTAGTGCCACAGCTTAGGCAGACATGTTGCTTTAGCTGTGGGATTCGCCCCTATTCATAAATGATGGGACATTCCTGAGCATCCGTTCACTACAATAATGCGCTAGGTATTTAAAAGGGTGGGGCTGCTGCCTTTGCAGTTTGGAACGCACTTGTTAGAATATGGGTAGTCACTACAGCGATGTAGCCTGGGCTGCAGAGGAAGGTCATAATGAGGCTGGGCAGGTGGGAGTAAAATGCTTACATGAGATATGTCAGGACGGCTTGGTGCTGACATCTGCTGGTCTCTTGTGGGAGTTAAACAGGACAAGAATATGGTGTGGCTAGTCAGGCACTCATTTGTGTTGTAAGCACAAAAGTGAAGACGAAAGTCAGAAGTTCAAAAGTAGTCTGTTTGGCAAATACAGGTGGCAGCTGCTTCTGATGGTTTTGGGTTTCCTGGAGAGACAGTGTAGACCGGTTGGTACTAGTGGTACATCCAGGGGACAATGACCATAGAACATTAGGTGGGGGCAGGTCCTAGAGGCAGTGAAACAAGTTATGGCAGTGATAGCGAGGCTTATGGGCCTGCCTGCTTAGTATGGTCTGAACTCATACCCAGGTTCAAGTAAAGGGGGGGCGAAAGTGCACAGGACAGTTAAGGGGTCCCGTGCTGTAGGGGGCAGAGTATAGCGTATGTGCAAGTTCTGAATGGGCTAGGAGTTTGTCTGCATGGGTTGATTAGTCTGCAGGTATTACATCGATGACATGGTCCACCTGTCGGGGGGGGGGGGAAAGGGGTGGGGATGATTGGCCATTGTCCTACTGCGAGAGCTAGTGGGCTGTCCATGGGATATAGGATATGTTGAATATTGGGAGGAGTGGGCACGCTGTGAAAACTCCCGAGCAGCGATGTCGAAGTAAAACGAACTGAACAGCAGGGAACAAGGCACCCCAGTGAGGGTCTAACAGGGATGCCAGGTGACCTAGACTTTCTTGGGATGCCCAGTGACAGGGCTTCCTCATAAGGAAGTTGGGATGAAAACAAGGGCAGGGCACCGAACTACCAGCCAGTGTCACCCTGCCCATGAACGGACAATTGGTAGCATGATTAAGCCACAAGCCTACTCAGAAGTCTTCACCCATCCAATTTATGGTCGTATTAGAAATTATGTATTGTGTTTTGTAATTTGTAATTTGTGAAGTTTGATTGTCTATGGGCGATGCAATAGTGATCCTGTCCAATGTGTCATAAAGGACTAAACCCTTTATACAAACAGGAACTATGTGTAGTTTGTGAGCGGGCCGCTGTGTAGGTGTATCTGAGCTGACCGAACGTCAAGAATGTTTGGGCTAGATTGATGGCCCTGTCTGGCACAGCATGACCTAAATCTGACCAGTCGCCCGGTGTTGGGTAGGCGTTAAACCTGAGGAAGATGGTACCCGGCTCAAAGTCCACAGGCAATGTGAGAAGACCAGCAGTGCAAAAATGTCCAATCCCCATTGGTCAATGCTCCCCTATGGACAGACAAATCGGGCAGGTGGGAGCCACAGCACAAATTGGGAGCAAGCAGCCCCAGCTGCAAATTCGTTAGCAGCTGAAACAAAGACCCACCCACATCAAAATCCAGGCAAGAGGTGGGTGGGCACGAGGGCGTGGTGCAGTTGACTGGCACGAGGTGGAACAAACTAAACATCATGAACAAGGCACCCAGAGAGGGGTAAGAGGGCGTGCCTGGTGACCCCGCAAACTTTGGAATGCCAAACAGCAGTGCTTCCTGTGAAGGAGGAGGGAACAACACAGGCATAGGACCTGCCGCCCAACCGGGCCACCCGGCTGTGAACGAACAGTTGGTAGCAGGATTGTTCCTCGAACCTGCATACAGGCCATCCCATCCACTTTAAGAACTGATTGAAAATAGCCTTGGTGCCTGCCGTAGCGGGCACAAATGGCCATCAAAGGCCCGCTCCAGCTTTAAGCAAGGGAACTGGTGTTTAATGACCTATAGAGCCTGCATGGAGAGAGCTCTAAGGCTATTAGAACATTCCGTCCCTAGAGGACAGAATGTTCTAATTTGTAAAACAAAGGCCTCATAGAGCCCTCGGGCTCCTTGAGGACTTTTGTTCACAGCAATAGCTGTGAACCAACATTGGAATGTTGGAGCTCCTTACTTCTACCGGCCATTAGAAGCCCGAAGCACTCCATTGTTTTAAATAGAGCTCCCAACATTTCAGTGTTCTATTATAGCCTTATTGCGGGGCTATACCAGCTATTAATGGCCCGCTCCAGTGTGAAAGGCCAAAGGTGAGGACATTTAACAAGTGATTGGGACTTTAATGACGGTATAGCCCAGCTACGGGGGACTCAGTGAGGCCTTTGTTACAGCAACAACTGCGAAGGACCACATTGGAATGTTGGAGCTCCTGGCTTTATCCGGCCATTAGAATCCCGGAGCGTTCCAAATTTCCAAACATGATACATAATATTAGAACATTGGAATGTGGGGAGCTTCATTAAAAAAGAATGTAGTGTGCCAAGCTACTAATGGCTGGTAGAAGCCCGGAGCTCCAATATTCCAATGTTGTCCTCACAGCTGTTTCTGTTAACAAAGGCCTCAAGGAGGCCGAGGCCGAGGGAATTTCAATCCGCTCGGGTTCCGTGATGTTTTTGTTTTATTTGTTAGAACATTCTGCCCTTTAGTGGTGGAATGTTCTAATAGCCTTATAGCCCTCTGTAGCTGGGCTATACTGGCATTAAAGTCCTGCTCTCTTGTTAATGGCCCGAGACGAATGCTGAAACGGGCCTTTTTAATGGCCGGTATAGCCCCACTACAGCGGGCTATAGTATCATGTTTGGTAATTTGTGAAGTTTTAACTCTTATAGGTGGATATTGAAGGGTTCATGTCAAATGTGTAGTGAAGAACTGCAGCCTTTTTTTCTCCAAAATGGGACTGCATGGTTTATAAGAGCAGAGTCCTTGTGGGTAGCATCGTAGAAGGTTACATGGCAACCGTGGTCAGATTATACCCAACAGTGGGGTTCTTTACGAGACTTCAGCAATGATGAATTCTGTTTATTTTTATTTATTTTATTTTATTTTCAAAGTTTTATATAGCGCGAACAAGATCTTTGCAGATATCAGAGCGCTTTACAGAAAACAAGGGCTAGGGGAAACAAAAGGGTGATTAAACAAACTATTGGGTACAGTATAGTAGACGGTAGTAAGTGAATAGCCAGATAGGATAGCAATCCGATAAAAAGCATAATACAAAAAGGATAGCAATCAGTTAAAAACATAATACAAAGTAGGATAGCATTCAGATAAAAACATAATACAAAAAGATATTCAGAATAACCTGTAACCAATAACCAAACAAAACCAAAACGGGGCAAAGTCTTCAATCCAGTAAATATAGAGTTCAGGTGAATTTAGCCATAAGGATGGCTTTTACCTCTTTCTTAAAAAATGCAGTGGAGGAGATAAGTCTGCTTTCAGGAGGGAGTGCATTCCAGATCCTGGGTGCCATTCCAGAGAAGGAGCGTTTGTATGTTTTTTCCTTCCGGAATCTTCGAGGTTCCAGGAGGAGATTTTTGTGCTTCTGTTGGATCTGGAGCCTCCTGATATAGTCAGCTTTTGAGTGAGGTGACTTGTGGTGTACGGCCAAGTGTGTCATGCAGGCGATTTTCAGCTGTATTCTGGCTTCAAACGGCAGCCAGTTCAGTGATTTTAAGTCAGGGGATATGTGCGAATGTTTCCTTGATCCAGTGAGAAGTCTCGCTGCAGCGTTCAAGGAGGCTCTAAAGGGTGCGGTTGTTCATAGGGGAGTCCGCTGAGAGCCACAATTCCGTAGTCTATGCGTGGGATGACTAGGGCTTGTACAGCAGTTTGGAAGTCCTTAGCTGGGAAGAAGGGTTTGTTTCCTCAAAGTGTTGATTTGAAAATTAGCTCCTTTAGTTGCTTTGCTAATGTGCTGCTGCATGTTGAGATTGGCGTCTAGTGTGATGCCTAAGGATTTCGCGGAGTCCACGATGGTGGGTTGGACATTGAGTGCAGTAAGGTGCTTGAGCCAGGTTTGGGAGATGGCGATTTTCGCAGGAGGTGCGATCAGAAGGAACTCAGTTTTCAGAACATTTAGTTTGAGGTGATTGTCGGCCAACCATGATTGGGTGTTTCTGAGTGTGGAGTTCAGAAGTTTGATGTCTTCCGGGGATTGGAGTTTGAGGTAGAGTTGAGTATCATCGGCGTACATGTGAAAGTGTATTTTAGATGCTTGAAGCAAGGTGGTGAGTGGTTCCATGACCAGGTTTAACAATGTGGGGGATAGAGAAGATCCTTGTGGAACGCCTAATGTTACAGGCACAGATGAGGACAACACGTTCTTGATCTTGAATTTCTGAGACCGGTTATGTAGGAAGGAAGTGAACCATTTGAGAACAGTTCCGGATAAACCCATTCTTCTGTTTAACAGCTCCAGAAGAGTCTCATGTTTGACAGTGTCAAATGCTGAGGAGAGATCAAGTAGGATGAGGAGGCAGGAATCGTTGTGATCAAGGATTTGGAGGGCGTCATCAATTATGTGCGTCATAGCTGTTTCCGTACTGTGTCTTGCTCGGAAGCCTGATTAATAAAGGGTTGAGGAGGTCAAACTGATCAATGTGTTTTGTCAGTTGGAGTTGTACGCATTTTTCCAGCAGTTTGGCCAGGGTGGGGATATTGGTAATAGGGCGGTAATTGTTTAGGTCAGCAGGGTCAGCTGTAGGTTTCTTGAGTATAGGCGTGACTTGCCCCACCTTGAGGGAGTCCGGGATGAGCCCTTGTTGCAGGGAACTGTTAATGATTTAGTCCAGAGTGGGAGGAGCAGGGGGGTAAAGTCCTTTACCGCATTAGCAGGTAAGGGGGAGTAGGTGTCGAAGGACGACCATGCTGCGTTGTTTTTAGGTTGAGTGTTAGTTATGCTGATGGGGCTGGAGTATCGGCTTACATCATTGAGGAGATCACTTCTTATATTATCGGTCTGTAGCTTAAAGAAAGCAGAAAAATCTTCACAGGATGGTGTAACGCTTGTTGTGCTGTTTGGTTGTAGAGGTTGTTCCTTGGTTTGAGTTTTGACTAGTTCGAACAGTTTTCTTGGCCTGTTTTTTGCTTGGTCGAGCTGGAGGCTGAAGAAGTCAGATTTTGAGCGCTTGATTTTCCTAAAGTAGGCATTCCTCTTATTCTTAAGAGTTTTAAGGTTTATGTACTAACTCTGTTAACCGCAGTGCCAATTCCGCCGCGGTGCGGCAGTTTGATTGAGTGGACGGGGCCGCGTCGGCCAACGGACTTGCTCAGCACTACCGAGGTAGTGCTTACGACGGCAGTTGGCTGACGGGTGCAGCGAAGGGGTTAACCACATATCTATAGCACTGTCCTTTTGTGCCTTAGTGCTTTGAATTAGTGAAGAGATGGTTTTGCTCTATCTAACATTGCATTACCCATTATGGCCTAAAAGATATTTTGGCGTTCAGATAACGTGTGACTGCCAAGGCGTTCAAGTGCATGCAACGACAAATGTCAGTGTGGTTTTTAGGTCGAGGACCGAAGGCTGCGCTTGCGCAGTCTCCGGTGGGAGATTTAATGATTTGGAGTATGGGGCTTAAACCCGCCTCTCTCTTCCATTGGCTGGTTCCCTAAACGGAGGCCAGCCATTGGATGAGAGGGGCATCACTCAGTTCAAGCCCCGTCTCTTTCGGATTTGGGGGGCGTGTTTTTTTGCGTTCTTTCAACTGTGACGTCATCCGTCACTCAGAACGCCAAAAACACGCCCCTGAATCCAAAATTTCCGGAGTTGCGGCCGCCATTTTACGTTTTTCTTGTTTAATCTTCCACTTCCCTCTTCAAAAATGTTGTAATGTATGTTTAGGATTCAGGCTCAATAGCAACTGCTGGGATGAAATCAAGTAGATCAAATCTTAGTAGACACGTATTTGATAACGGAATTCTGCTTTCCGAGTCAGCATATATAGGTACGTCATATAACCCGAAAGACGATCATTTTTTAACAATAATATTAGTAATGTGCGGTCATAGAAGCAGAAGAAAACTAAACCCCCATCTTCTGACAGCAACACTGACGTAGTCTGATAACAAAGCAAAGCAGAGGTTTGACAGGTCCTTCTACTGAGTACATGCAGAGCCACAAGAGGCGTGCCTTCTTGCGAGGAATCGGGGCTAGTACTGAGCGTAACCAAGCGGCTTCCTTCTGCGTCACTTCCCATTCGCCCAAGTGTTGGTGGCGGCTTCCTGGACCCGGATGGTGACTGGCGGCGGTAGCGGCTACCACTGCCCCGCGCGCCCCCCGCGAGCCGGGAGCGCACAAGCACCGTGGGCCAGGCCGCGGTCGCCCCAGCAGTGCTACGGGGAGGATGGCTGCTGTCGGAGGTCCTGGGGGCTCGGGCGGAGCCTCAGAAGGTGGCGGCGGAGGGGGACAAGCAACCCTGTTGGTGCTGGACGGCTGCCTACGCTGCGACGAAGAAGGGCTGTACAGCTTGAGCTACCACCCGGCACTCAACGCCATCCTAGCTGTCACCAGCCGGGGCAGCGTCAAAGTCATCGATGGCACCTCGGGAGCCTTGCTGCAGCAGGCCACGGGCCTGAGTGGTGAGTTGGGGTTACTGGGGGGGCACCTATATCTGGCGGGTTATGTCTCCATAACCACTCCTCCTGCCTTTCTCCCTTGTTAGATTCTGGTGGAAGGAGGTTCTGCCTCTTATGGTGTCTCTCTCGCCAACCTCGTCCCTTTCCCTCCTCCCCTCCAACTCACCCCAATCTGTAAGTATCCTGTTACCCGTCAGACACCTTGGGGACGTTGACAGCATCACTTGACAGACTCCTTTCCCCGACAGGATTGGTGTGTTGGGGCTGTCAATTCCTGTAGTACGAGTGAAGTTGGGGACTGGATTTCGTGTTGCTGCACCTGTGATTTTTCATCCCACCAGTATCACATTTGCTCAGAAGTGGACTTGGGACACTTTGTTACCGCCCAACAAATCTCATGCATATGCAGTTATTCGAGGACCTGAGTATCTGTCCGGTGGATTATATGAACTTTTATGTACACTTAACCCACTCCATCGGGCTAAGTAAACATGAGAACACACATTTCCCTTACATATGGTGCTGCTTCGTCGACAAGGGAACCGGCTGCTTGGTTTTTGCGTTCACTTCCTAAATTGCTTATCTTGCTCGATAGATCAGCAGATTGACAAACATTTTAGTTTCAACTTGTATTGTTTTTGGGTGACCTTGCTGTGTGTGTGGGGGGCTCTATGTGTGTGTGTGGGGCTCTGTGTGTGTGTGGGGGGGGCTCTGTGTGTGTTTGTGTGGGGCTCTGTGTGGATAGTGTTTTTTGTAGGTGGCTCTATGTGTGGGTGGCTCTGACTGTGTGAGGGTGGCTCTGTGTAGGTAGCTCTGTGTGTGAGGTTGGCTCTGTGTAGGTGGCTGTGTGTGTTGGTGGCTCTATGTGAATGACTGTCTGGGTGGCTCTCTGTGTGTGTGTGTGTGTGTGTGTGGCTCTGTGTGGGTGTAAATGCAATAGGTCATGCATATGCGAGCGATTAAGCTATTGGCATTGTAAATGACAATGCCATTTATTTAACGATGAAGCTATTGGCAATGCCAATAGCTCTACCTTTAATAATGCCGAGACCATTGCATTGTAAATGCTTGTTGTGTTTGCCTCTTTGCCACGTTCGGGAGGGTATTCTCACACTTCAGACTGATGATAAATGGCCAATAACAAAAAGCTGTGCCCACCTGAAGTTGTTTTCGTTGGTGCTCGAAGCTAGTGAGTTGCACTATTACTAAGCATGCATACTTAATCTGTTTATATATTGCCAGTGCTAAAAAATACTTTCCTCTCCTTTACTCTGGTCACGTGCTGTGGCGTATTTCCACTGAGCGGTAGTGCGCAGAAAATGGAAAATGTTGGAAGGCTTAGAAGTAGTGGCCACATTTGAAGTCACACGTATCGATGGGCATTGTATCCATGTGTACGTAATTTTTTCTCTATGGGCAATTTAAAAAAGGTATTCATTTGGACGGTTAAATATCACCCCTTCTATAAGCATTTTAACGGCATTATATTTATTCACCAATCAGTTGTACTTTATTAGTACTCTGCAAACTTCCAGTGTATCATGGGAACATGGCAACACAAAGGTTGAACATTTAGTAAGATGTGCCTTTGGTTTTTTATTGTCGGAATGCGATTACTGTGTAAATTAATGTGTTGGTAACACTGCATAGGGGTGATTATTCTAGGCACACCCAGTGCGTAATTTGGTTATTCCTGAAACTCTTTCTTGTCCACAGTTAGGCACCAGACGAACATGTGGCAGCATCTTTTTGAACAAATCGCACAACAGAATTTCTGGGCGAGGTGGGTGGTGCGCTATTGTTTCTTATGAGCGTTATATTGCTTTAAATTTAATTGAAGTGTCTCATCTTTTCCTCTCAGATAGTGCACTGTGCTGCGAGTTTTTTTCAGGTACGTCAAATATGACGGGGCACCACAGACTAAGCTAAGTTAAAAAAAAATAATAATAATAAACTGCATTATTTTCATTTCCTCATCATCATAAATCTTTATTTCGGCACACTGGCCATAAAAGATACATAAAAACAACACTTCATAGCACATTCATAAAGGAAGAATAGATGATTTACATGCAGGTGGATAGGTTTAGGGAAAATACAATAAAATTCATAAATTAGATAAGGCAAAATCTAAAAACATTATTATAAAATTAGTTTATACAGTTCCAGTAGTTGGTATCATAGGAGCAATTCATATTTATACAACCATTTGATGAATCAGAGGAAGCACGTCAAATATAAATACATGAATACAATCCTAAACAACTATAAGTCCAGACCCAGTTTCTTGCGTACAAAGCTTGCTGCCAAAAGGAATCTGCTGATACAAAAGACAACCACTTGTCTGGTGTCAGTTTTGATGATCCTGTATGCTTCTTTGTACGAGCGTACACCTATGACATTACACAGTGGCTTAATCCACCGCTTCCTGGCTGATACGTACGCTACGCCAAAGAAGAGGATATGAATATCATCTTCTTTACTACTAAACTGACAACACATGCATGTCTCACTATTTGTTGGTTCCACTGGCTTAACCCATCTTGCTAGGGTTACATTAGTTTTCAGCATTCCATACCGAAATTTCAAATAAAGGCTTTTGGCCAAAGGTGGTCTGACCTCATCTAAGAATTCCTTAAAGTATAGAAAATCCTTGTGAGCCAAAAAATTGTTTGTAATAGAACCACTTGCATGACTATTGGAGAGGTTGCATGTTATATAAGCCCAAAATATCATTTTTACCAGTTTCTTACAACATTGCGTCAGACATAAGGTCTCTTCCCAAAAATGTGGCAGCCCAATTCTACAAAGCCATGTTCGCACATGTTTCAACCATGCATTGGAATTATGCAAATCCAAACTCATTATTTCTGAAAGACCATTTCTGTAATCTCCGACCTCTGGTGTACACCAGAGTCTCACATAATATGAAAGTGGGCGTAGGATTGCATAATGGTCTGTGCGTTTCATGTTTTGGTCAAGCCTTAAAGGTAGAAGTGGGGTGCGTTTAAGTAGTCTTAAAAGTCTTCTATAAAAATTGTTTTCGCTTTTCTGAAAAAGATTTCCAGCTGTTGGGCCCCAAATTTCTGCTCCATACAGCGCTGCAGACTGGGCCTTAAATTTAAACACTTCTAATGCTGGAGATACAGATTGACTAAGACTCGCCCCATGTTTTTTTAAAATAGGCAAAGTATTCTGAGTCAAAAGTGTTTTGCTCTTCTCTGCTTGGGTTGTCCATGAGTTCTTTGAATCAAGAGAAACACCCAAGTAGGTAAAATTTGACACTATTTCCAATTTCAGGTTGTTTAAAAAGAAGTTCCCCTTAAAAGTTTTGTGCGAGTTTAGGGCCATACATTTGTTTTTTTTCTTATTTATCTCTAGGCCTTTTTTATTGCAGTATAGTTGGAATGAATTTAAAAGGGCTTGCAGACCTTTGGGTGTCTGTGAAATTAGGATTGTATCGTCCGCAAATAAGAGTGCGGGGACCCTTTCTCCGTTCAACTTGGGTGGATCATTGTTGCACTCCTCTAGGTGGGCTGGGATGTCATTAACAAACAATGAAAAAAGCGTGGGAGCCAGCACGCACCCTTGGCGGACTCCACGCATTATTGGAACAGGTTTTGACAATTCTCCATTTGGCCCCAACGGACTCTTGCATAATTCTTTTCATGAAGTCTTATGATCTGTTGGAGTAAGCAGACGGGCAACCCCTGCAAATACAGACAATCCCATAAACGATCACGCAAAACTAAATCGAAAGCCGCCCTTATGTCTACAAATGCCACATAAATATGCCCTTTCCGTAAAAAACATACTTCCAACAAAGGCAACAAAATCTAAAAACTTGATCAATTGTGCTTATACTACTCCTGAACCCAGCTTGGAACTTTGCAAGTATGGCATTCTCGTCCATCCAAGAATTCATACGTAATACAATGTGCCTGGCAAATATCTTTTGTAAAATATCAATTAAACTGATCGGACGATAGTTTGACGGGTCATTCCTATCGCCCTTTTTAAAAATTAAAATGATTTCCGCACCCCTCCAGCTGTCAGGAAAACCTACACCAGTAACTAGAATATTAAAAAGCCGATTAATATAAGGTGCCCAGACATTAATCTCATGTTTAAAAAGGTCGCCTGGGATTTTATTTAGACCTGGTGCCTTACCATTTTCAACTAGATAAATGGCTAACTCAGTTTCTTCTAAATCAAACTCTAAAGTGCAAGTGCAAACTGTATACCACGGACACTCCTTATCCCTCCCCTCCAAGTGTTCTGGAGCTTTGTATAAATGGGGAGAAGTGATCAACCCAAGTCTGTTCATCAATGAACACGTCTTGAGCCGGTCTACATGCATGATTCCCATTCGCCACTAGTCTCCAAAATTCTGCGTTATCCTTAGTCTTTGTTGCCACTAATATATTCTCCCAACATTCCTCATCCCAGTTTGATCTTGCTTTTGCCTGGATCCTCTTATATTCCTTTCTTGTCGCCTTGATCAGTTCTGGTACCTTACTTTTTATTGCCTCTATAAGTAAAGTTTTACTTAGACGGCAATCTTTGTTGTACCACAGTTGTGTGCCTGCTAGACTATTTTTATTTTGGTGATTTTTTTTAGGCATTTTAGTAACATAGGGTATTAATGATTAAAAAAACTCACTATGGAGGTTAATAAAAACATTATCCCCTACCGGTAAACTCAAGTAACTAGAGAATGTGTCAGCTAAAAGCGAATAGATATTTGCTAACACTTCTCCGTGGTCTAATATTTGTGCCCATTTAAGTGATCGTCGCTTATTACTTAAGAGTGGAGCATCATTGTTAATATTATCTAAAGCACAGTATTCCTTCTCGAAACTGCCGCTGAGGAAAAGGCTTAGGTCAATTGACAATTGGAGGGGACGATGGTCACTTTCAAACCTAGGCATAACCTCCAGGTCAATCAAATAAGGCCAGATATCAAAGGATGCTAAAATATAATCTATTCTGCTTTGAGAATTGTTTTTTACAAAGGTCACAGCCTTTGGGGAATCAGAAGGGAGACGACCATTACAAGCCCTTAGCCCATATGCGGTCACCAACCTTATTATTTAAACCGCTAAGGTAGTACAACGCACTACCTCAGTGTTAGATAGGGATGGGATGTTATTAGCCCTATCCTCTTCATCAAAAACTTCGCCAAAACCCGCAATTGGCTCAAAGTTACAGTTCAAATCCCCGCATATTATCATACTCTGAGTCTCTTCCAGACTGTTTATAAAGTTATCAAATTTTTCCAAGATCGGAGACTCCTTGGATAGACTACAAGGTCTGTTGTATACATTAAATAGGAGGAGACCTCTCCCGTCCTTGTACTAACTTTCAACCCAAGTATGTCAGCTGAATCAATGTTTAATGACGTAATACAAATCTCCAGGGATACCTTTACCCGTATGGTAAGTCCCCCAGAGGGCCTGCCTCTAACTGAGAGTACTGCCTCTATATTGAAGGTCCTATATCCGACTCTATGCGGCATTTCCAAGGCCCATGTTTCCTGTAGAAAACAGATGTCACTGGAGTCTATATAGCAGCTCCATTCAGGATCCCAAAGATTTTTCCACAGGCCCGCTATGTTCCAGGATATTATTTTTATATTTGATGGAATACAACCCAACCTTTCTACATTAGGTCCATACAAAATTATCTCTTGAGAACCTTTTGTTGGAACAGTAGTTGCCCCTATTATTTCTACTGTAGCACCCAATATTAGGGGCGGATTACGTCTCACCTGAACATCAATATCTAATGCCTCCATGTTCACCAGCTGGGCAACTGTTTCAGATTGGGGATCATGTCTCGCCTGTACCTCAAGATCTAATACCTCCATGATCACCAACTGGGCAACTGTCTCGGTTTGGGAATCAGTAGTGTCATTACCCCCACATTTTACCCTACTTGCCTCATCGTCAGGAATTAGAGACATTGATAAGGTTAGTCAATCAACCATCTCCAGAGTTGGTAAATCCCAGAATCTATTGAAGATGTGAAGAGGCAGTGGTGTTTCCTCCCTTCTACCTACACCCTTGATAGTTGATCGATAAAAATACCCAAGTGGGAGAGCATGAACATTAGTGTTTACCTTCTGTGTTTCATCACATATTCTCAATAGGGGACGTACTGTATTAGGGCGATTAAAGTTTAAGACTATGCAGTCCCCTTCTACATCCTTCCTTTGTTCACCAACCCAGCCTACCCTACGGACCATAATGATCTTGTTAGCTTTTTGCGGACTAAGTCCTTTAAACTTTTGTAACCAATCCACAGCTTTGTTCCTAAGTGAATACAAGGATTCAGATTGATCTCTCTTTAGCGGGGGTACTCCTGTCAGAACTAAAACATATGGACATGCTGCTGGAGGTAATCTCAGATTGTCACTATTAGGGGTGACATTAGGATCACTAGACTTTAGGGTGTTTCTAGGCATGTTGCTATTACTAGGAAAGTGCAAATTCCCAGGTACTTGATCCAACCTTCTACCACCTGGACTCGAGATGTTAGTTCGAGGTTCGGACTCATTTAAGGATCGAGTATTCACACTTGGGTCAGCCATTACAGACAAGGGAACTACCACTGGGTTGGCCAAAGCATTCATACCTATGGGCACTTCTTTATTTCTAGCTATACTCTCCACAAAGGCTTTCGTACCTTCCTCGAAAACATCTTTCCCCTTTTTGATCATAACCTCCAGATCCATTAGACCCAAATTTGTGCCTTTAATTTTATCGTCTAGGTCCTTCATTCTAGAAACCATAAGGTCATTTATTTGCTCCTGTATAGTCTGAAGGGTAGATTTAAAAATGTCCGCAACAACAGATTCCAGCGACTCAACTATGCTATCGGCACCAATGGTAGGCGAGGAATAAGCCATCTCAGTTTGTGTGCCGAACAATCTACTTTTGTGGCTTAAATTGTCTCTTACTTCCGCCTGACTGGTCATTGGATTCTGTTTTACCCCCACACCTCCCTTTTTGTTATATGTCCTTTTCCTTTGCAGCAATGGTTTTGCTTTAATTTTTTCCTGAGTCCCTTTGCGAGCCCCCCTCTGCCTAGTCACCATCGGCGGTGATAAAGATACCTCAGAATCTGACTGGGATCTATCTGAAATCCGAGTGGAGACCACTGTTGTCATATCTGATGAACGCACAGGAGATGAAATATGCACACATGGTAATTGTGGTGTCTTTATAGAGGCTAATGGGCTAATGGCTTGATAAGAAGCTAAAGCTGACGGATCCAAGGATAGCCTTTTTTCCACGAGTGCAATCTCATGGCTAATAAGCGATTCTGCAAGTTGGAAAAAGTCATCCAAGGTTCCAGTTAAGCATTTCTGTTTGTTCATTTTAGTGCCCAAATATTCAATAGCAACTCAATATTTATCTATCTAACTGCTAGGATAATCGCCAAAATTTACTGTGAATAGCAGGAGATAATGGAAACTAAGCCACAACAACTAAACCCAGCTGTTATCAGGGGTAATAGACCAAGAGCAACAAAAATCCCTGGTTAACCACAAGTGCTCATACAAAACAACTCAAGAAGGAGGAACAATACGATCCCACAGGCCCGGCCACTCATAGGACAAATGGCCAAACCTAATACTAGTACTAATAGTAATATAGCAGAGTCAATAGCATATAACAGTCAGTGTTCCAAACCTAATCCTTAATATCACAGATACCTAGGATAAGAGCCAAGGGAGGTGGCCCAGCCTGGCCTGCGCGCGGTCCCGCGATGCGGGAGCTGCCCTCTGCTTAAAGCGCCTCCGGACGCGGAAATGGCGGTGGCTTCTTCCGCCGCTAAGGAGCCTGGGGGATGTAGTCCCCCTTCATACTGCGGCCGCGAGGATTTGGAGTTGCGTCGGCGGGAGGGAGACCAGGACGACTGGTGGCGAGGCAGGGAGCAAAGGTACGTTCAAAAATGCCCCCTCGAGTGTCCTGAAAGCGCCCGCTCGTCCGGGGCTGCCCTCTGCTTAAAGCGACTCCGGGCGCGGAAATGGCGGTGGCGTCTTCTGCCGCTAAGGAGCCTTGGGGATGTAGTCCTCCTCCGCACTGCGGCCACGAGGATGTGGAGTAGCGGCAGCGGGAGGGAGACCAGGACGACTGGTGGCGAGGCAAGGAGCAAAGGTAAGTTCAAAAATGCCCCCTCGAGTGTCCTGAAAGCGCCTGAAACTGCATTATTTTCATTTCTAAATATTTATTCGGATACATTTTATCCATAAAAGCACAGAGCAATCATGATAAAAGTGTAACTATAGCAATCCATTATCAAGAACCCAATAAAAACAAGATCAGTATTAAAATTGATTTAACATAAAACAAGTATATACAGAAAATCTCATAAATCAATTAATATCCCAACTCATTATAAATATAAAACCATTATAAATATAAAATCAATATAAAAACAGATTCCATAAAATTTTATGGGGCCTAACCAAGCAGCTATATGTTGAGTCAGAAAAAACAGAGCATCATAAAGTGCACATTGAACTGTGACCGAGTAACTGCATTATACATAGCATACATTTGACTGTCTGTGCAGTCACTTGTGCCTGCAGCCAGTACTATTCTCTGACATTCCACATCCTGCTGCACTCTTGAGATGTGTTGCATTGAGGAGAGCTGGGTATTGTAAACAGTCCATTACCGCTGTTGCTGCTACATGGAACCTAGCTTGCAAGTTCGATGCGATCTCAAATCAAATGTCCATCCATCCTCCCTATTTCAGCTTTGCTAGTATTTTATACATTACAACATTACAATTTATAATGCAGGACCACAAATAATACCACTGTAAAAAGGTTTAAATAATGTAAAAAACCCTTAACAGTCGAAAAGGTAGGTAGAGCTGATAATATTACGAAGATGCATCTTCTTACTTGTAGAATTGTTCATGTGGCTTTCAGAAAAACGATTCATGTCTTTGATGCCTTTTCAAACAAAGACACATCAGTATACTTGTTTGCCAGCCCATCTGCTCAATGCAGTTTTCAGAGACAATCTTCCACGTCGCAACATGAAATTGAAATTTTGTAAGACAGATTAATGTAATAGATACAAATATGATTTCCTAAGGTATACAACAAATCGTGCTCCATACAATTTCTTATAGTGAAGTACCTGCCTTCGTTTTCATTTAAAAGTAACTTGTCAAGAGGCAGAAGCTTAATTAGCAAATAAGTAGTTAAGAACCTTTGTCCCATACGCATGTATTCGATAAACGAATGTCTCACTATCGTAGCCTACCTTGTGGGCAAAGGACTGTTCCTTTTGAAAATATAGTGCTACTGAACCATTGAAGGCGAGAACCAACCCAGAGTTCTGGTTTGGCGACTTAACATAATTGGAGAATTTTTATTTGTTGCTTTCCATTGTAAACATAATATCACATTAAACGTTTCTAAGGGAATTTGACAGGTTTATAAACAAACATTAAAGTTAATTGTGCGTCTATCAATCTAATGTATATTTTTGTTTTATAGACCAGGAAAGAACATGCTAGACCTGTGGTTTTTAACCTGTCTTCCGTGGAACCCAAGGATTCTGCGAAGCCTACCTAGGGTGTGCGCTACTGTCTAGAAAATATAATCATGCTAGCAGATTAATAAATTATACATACATAAAAAGCTAAGTGAGAATTAAAGAAAGCTCTGTACATGGGAAGGAATTTGAAGGCTAAAAATGAAATTTGTATACTTATCTTGGTTTGTGGGAACAGCACATGTATACAAAAGGAATATAGTATGGATGATTGGTGACCTCAAATAAAGCACTGATGTATTCTGACAAAAAGAAGGCATCCATTGAGAGCAAAAAAGACCAAATGAGATACTAGCGTCCGGCGTATCGCTTTGTCTTTTAGAAATAAAACATAAGGTTGGAAAGTTCCAAGTTTCTGATTAAAATTTAGATTTTTGGAGATGTTTTTGTTTGTGAATTAAATATTTCATAATTGCTATATTTATTTGATTTACTGTTTCTGTATTCTTGCGTTTTGTTTTGTGATTCAGATCATAGAAATTGCGTTGGTGGGCGTCCCCATCTGGCCTCGGGGTGTACGGCATGATTAATGGCCAGGAATTGCCTACATCCCCCACACAAATCAGTATCACATAATTTGGTCAAGTGAGGAAGCCAGGATTAATCTAGGGTTTTCCTGTTTCTCTTTGTGCAATTCACCACTAGATGGCTAGCTTGTTCGCTGCCCTATTTACAGAAAAGGTTAATGGTTTTTCTTAAATGCATGGTGCCTGAGATTACTGCATGGGTGGCTCCTTTTTTTGGGGTTTGAAAAACTTTTTTGATGACCATCAAATACAATAGAGAGTAAAAAGTTTAAGAAACATAATTCTTTCCCGATTTTTTTCAATTTACCTGCTAAGGTGGGTGGGAGGACGGAGAGGACGATAGGGAGATACATAAATTGTGTAATGAAACAAATACTTGAAGGACGAATAGTAAAATTAAAAAGGCAGTAAATACATTGATTGCCAAATAGAGAACAAGAAGATGTAAACTAGAGCAAATGCAGTAAACATAGCAAATTATGGTGGCTTAACATTTTCTAAAGATATGCAATTACTATGTGAGGTATTCATAACAACATTGCCTAAACCGTTCGTCAGTGGTAACTAGAATAACTCTCTATTCACATTCCTTATATGTGGAAGCCCTGTCTAACCTATGATACAGACTTGCATTTAACCACCAATATTTTAATAAAATATTAGAACATTTCCAATTAACTATTGTTTGTTGAAAAACAAAAGCTAAAATTAGGTCCAACATCTTATTATAAATACGAGGATTATCATCAACCAGACTACCCAGAAAAAGTAGCAAAAGAGACGAAAGACGACTGATATGAAAATTTGAGTTGAGACCAAACATATGCCAAAATTATAGTGTAGGTGGGAGTGATATAAAGTCTATGAACTAAGAATGTTTGAGTTGTATTAGCTTTTCTGGATACCTTAAGAGTTATATACCATATCTTGTTCCAGAGTGAGATAGATGCGGTTCCTAGAGAAGTTCCACTTTGAACTTAGGTCCAGATGGATTAACACAGGGAAAGTGTTTATTTAAAGGGGAGGCTTTAGGAGTAGAAGGCAAAATACTTATACCTTACTTGTCTGTAGAAGGTGCCAGAACATTTTGTAGTGAGTGTGTGTAAGACTTGGCATCTTTTGGCGTGTTTCCCCTGAGTTTTTGCTTTCTGCCCTCCCGGTTTTTACTCTGTTTTTGCTGGCGTGGTGTTTCTGCACACTTTTCGCATTGCTGATCAGTGGTAAAGTGCAAGTGCTCCTGTGGTAAAGTATGTTATGGATTGGTGTTTCCATAATTGGCTGTTTGTTTTTTTTGTCAGCCCCAAGTAAAGTGCACTGAGTGTGCCAGGCCCTGGGAACCAAATGCTACGGTTGGGCCTGCAGCACGGATTGTGCCACCCACGATAGTAGCCCGGAAAAGGTACCTCAGACCTGCCATTGCGGAGTCTGCACGTAGTTTGTAACTGTCATGTCGACTTAGCCCGTGCACACACTGGACAGTCCCTAACCTTCCTTTTTCTTACACGTCAGGCACCCCTAAGGTAGGCCCAAAGTACCCCTGTGGGCAGAGTGCAGTGTATGTGAAAATTAGGACATGCCCTGGTGTGTGTGGCATGTCCTGATAGTGAATTACCACCTATTTTGTTTTTCACTATTGCAAGTCTACCTGTTCTCATAGGCCAGAATGGGCAGTTTGATTATAAAATCTTATAATCCTAAACTGACCCAGGGAACAAGGTAGAAATTAGAGTTTAGTATGCATGAACTTAGAATGTTAAAATATCTTTTAGTGAAGGTGATTTTTACATTCTGTGTTAGAAAACACCACTTTTAGAAAGTAGGTATTTTCTTGCTTTGTCATCCCGTGTGCCTCTGCTGGAATGTGGTTTGCCTGTCTGGGATTTCGATGGCAGATGGCTAGGAAGCAAGGGTAGCTCCCGATAGTCTAGTCTTTAATGCCCTAAGCCTCTGGTTGCTGAAGAAGTGAGGCAAGCGACCCCCTCCTCCCCTCACCCATACCCGAGACAAAATGGCGGTCCACACTGTGTCCCAGCACACCTACATGGCAGGGTGCACAGGGACGCCAGGAATGTTTTTTGTTGCCTGTCTTGCAACTAATGGACGCCCCCAACCCGGCAAAGATCCGCCGCTCTCGACACTCTTCTATATCGAACAGGGTCCAAGGATGCCTGACCCCATCATGGCCTTTAAAGATGACTTCGTCCCCCCCTGCTGAACTTTGACTTACTCTACCTCTCTAGGACTACGCCTACCCTTTTGAGAAAGGTCAAGGATTTCCTCCTTGGACGGCACCTACCCAGTCGGTCTTTAGCCAGACTTCCTTTAATCGCTCCTGTCATCTCTTCACGCATCCTCCCTCCAGTTATGTCTCTCCTTCTCTCCTCTCTCAATTTTTTGAGACTGAACTATTTTGTCTGATGCCCGATGGAGCTACCTGGTTTAGCTATAGGGGAGATGGGCCATGGACTCCCTCCTTGGTCGTCACCTACCCAGTCGGCCTTTAGACAGAGTTCTTTCCGTCTCTCCCTCTATTTATGTCTCTCCTTCTCTCCTCTCTCAATGTTTTGAGACTGAACTATTTTGTCTGATGCCCGATGGAGCTACCTAGTTTAGCTATAGGGGAGATGGGCTTTGGACTCCCTCCTTGGTCGTCACCTACCCAGTCGGCCTTTTGACAGAATTCTTGTCGTCTCTCCTTGTTGTCTCTTCCACCTTCCTCCCTTTCTCGCCCTCCCCTCTACGCTCCATTATTCTGCCCTCCATGTTCTTTAAATATTTCCCATTGAGACCTAGCTTTTTGGCAAAAGCCCAGGGGAGCTACTGATAGCTATAGAGGAGATAGGTTTTGGGACTTCCCCCTCGAATGTCATCTACCCAGCCGGATTTTGGGCAGACCTTCCTTCGTCTTTCTGCCTTTTCTCCCTCTCTCCCCTTTACCCTTACCCCCTTCCCCCCTTCCCCTCTACACCCCACTTATCTCGTTCTCTATGCTCCTGTAATTGTTTGTCTAGCAACTGTTGTAAATCGAAACTAATGTAATTGTGTACATTTTGTGAAACCTCATGTAAAGCACTCTGATACCTATGGGTCTAGCCAGCGCTATATAAAACTCTTGAAATAAATAAATAAATAAATAAAATAGGTAGGTAGGTCAGGAAAGGGCTGAATAGACCTGGGCTGCGATGGGGGAAGAGGGTGGAGATTTCCTTGCACCTCAAAGGGCTTGGTCTGCCTCTAACAATGCCGTACCCACCCCCTACCGGGAAATCACACCAGAGAAGGCAGAACTGGTTCTGGCTGGGCACAGACACCCTCTGCCTAGAGGATCAAAGGATTTTTGGATGCAAATACTGGGGCCCAGACCCCTGAACTTAAGACCTCAAGGGGACAAGGGACTCGCGTCTGAGCATACCCTGCCAACTTATGGCGAACAAAACGGTACAAAAGGGGGTGGTGATGGACGGAGTATCTGAACCAATCAAACACTCACACCCAGTCAACAGATCTGGGTTTAATCCATCACCGTTCTTTAGCCCACTCTGTCCCTTGCTCACTTTGCCACTGGAAGCCGGGCTGAAGACGGCTGAAATGCCAGGAACCGGTCCTCGGAAGCTTGTTTACGGTCCAGGGAAGGCATGGCTTGGCAGTTCGGGCTGGACTGTTCCCATCAGGCACAGGGTCAGACTGATTTGCATATGGCCATGTCTGAACTGGGGTGGCAGAGTGTGCTAAAGAACGGTGGTGGATTAAACCCAGATCTTCCCACTCTGCCAATGCCGACCAGTCCCCTCCGTGTCGAAGGGCCGTACACAATCCAAGGGGTATCTCCGGTGCATATGGGCGAGTCCCGCCTACCCTACGTCTACTTCTATTCCAGCTTGCTCTTATCACTTTCTCTTCATACGTCAACAAGTCAACCCGCAGCCGCTGGCTCAGAACCACAAAGGACAATACATGTTGTGGAAACCAGCGATCCTCCGAGCCATCTGGTCCCCTGAACTCCAGAGCAACCGCCTGCGTGAGCCACTGCAGTTGGGCCGCCATATAGTACAGTTCGAAGTCTGGGACTGCCCATCCCCCCTCTGCTCTAGGTCTCATCATTGTAGTCCGAGCCACCCGCCTCCTGCCGCTCCCCCATAAAAATCCCTCTACCATAGTTCTCAGCATCCTAAACACCCGGCCCAGAATCCAGATCGGCAGCGTCTGGAAGTGTAATATAAGAGTCGAAGCAGCGCCACCATTTTCAGAAGTGCTAGAGTGGCAGAGTACTCCAGAACGTCCTGCTTCCCCTTACCCCTCGCACTGCTCTATTCACATTGCCCTCCAGAAGGTCTGCTTGCTCGTGATAAATGTTAGTCCCCAGATACGGCAGCCAGCAGGGCTCCCATCGTATTCCATTAAAGTTGTCGGGGATTCCCATTGCTCGACGCACTGGAAACAGTCTAGTCTTCTTCCAGTTCACGCACAGCCCCGATGCCGCACCAAATGCCCGCAGCAGCACCGTCGCTCCCGTCAGAACTGCGCCAGGGCCCACCAGAAACATCAGCAGGTCATCTGCGTAGAGCGATATATAATGCATTTCACCATGCATCTCCAGCCCAGTATAATGCCTCCCCGACCTAGCTCGTACCGCCAGGGGCTCAATCGCCAGGGCGAACAACAGTGGAGAAAGCGGGTAACCTTGTTGTGTCCTTCGTCCCACTGTGCAGGAAGCAGACCCTCCTCCCCACCCCCCCCCCCCATCCACACCTGAGCTGTCGCTAATGTATACAGTATTTGGGTCCACCTCACGAAGTCCTCCCCCAATCCCATCCTGCTCATAACCTGAAAGAGAAATGGCCATTCCAGGCTATCTAATGCCGTCTCTGTCCACCGATAAAATCAAAGCAGCCGGTGCCAAGTCTTGGCAGTTGTCTAGAATTCGCAGTAGTCGTCTCACATTAATAACCGTATTACGCTTGGGTATAAAACCAGATTGTTCTCGGTGTATCAGTTGCGACATATATGGGAGTAGGCGAGAAGCTAATATCCTGCTTAAGATTTTGTAATCAGTCTTCAACATTGACAGCGGGCGATATGCCTTCATATCTGTAGCTTCCCTTCCAGATTTCAGGAGAGGAATAATAGCCTCCCTGGTGGTCGCAGGCAACCTCCTGATAAAGCAATTGCAACCGTGGAACCAAGCAATCTGCATATGTGGAGTAAAATTCTATAGGGAGGCCGTCCACCCCAGGCGTTTTGTTGCGAGCCATATGTTTAATCGCACTCCTCAACTCCCCTATTGTAATCTCACCGCCCAGCAGATCCCCCTGCTCCTTGCTCAGCCACCTCCTCCAAATATCCCCGTATATCATCGGGGCCCTGAGTCAGCTGGCTACTGTAAAGCCCAGTGTAATACTCCAGAAATAAGCTGTTTATCCCCGATTGTCTGTGCACCACCTCCCCTGACGGGTCTACCAAGCCCAGGATTGACATTCCCCGGGGGGTTGGATGGGCCAACAACGCCAGCAGTGCACTCGATTTGTCCCCCTCACCATGCATCCTTGCCCTGTAGCTCTTCTAGTCAAAGGAGCGCAACCTCTCCACCTGAACCGCTACTGCCTCTCTAGCTTCTGATAGCTCAGTTTGCGCCCTTGTATTCCCAGGTCGGACCCTCTCCGCATTCCGTAACCGGCCTTATGCCGTCTCCAAGTCAGTCAAAATCGTTTTCCGAACTAATATAGATCCCCCTAGTCACAACCTTAATCGCATACACTAGTGCCAATGAAGTCACAGTCCCCCCGTTCTCCTCGAAGTATTGTTCAATACCCGTCCTCTGTTCCTCCCCAAAAACCGGATCTGAGCCGCCAGGTCGGTATGACCGCCCACATGTAAATTGTGAAGGCCAGAGTAATAGGAGTAATCCCTCTCCTCCAGATGCTGGGCCCGTCACGTGTCAATTAGACCCCAGTTGGTTTGCCAAGTGCCCCTTGCTTTGGAGATCCTATGCACTGAAGCCCCAGATAATGGGGGGGGGGGGGGTGAGATCTATCCGGTCCACATCTGTTATCGAGTTAAAATCTCCCCCCAGTATTGTCGCCGTAGTTGGATATGGCGCTAGGCTCCCCGACAATCTCTCAAAAAGGAAGGTTGGTCTACATTGGGGGCATACACACTCCATAAAGCTACATATATTCCATTGAGCCTCCCCATCACCGCTACAAATCTCCCCTCCGGGTCAACCAATTGCTGCGTTGGCCGAAAAGGGACTGCTGCTCTAATCCACACCAAGGCACCCCTGGCAAATGCAGAGTAGGTCGCGTAGAATAATTGTCCCCTCCATCTCTTTTTTAGAGCCGCCCCCTCAGTTGAGTTGAGATGTGTTTCTTGAAGGAAAGCTATATGAGCCCCTCGCCGCACAAGTTAAGCATGCACCTTGTGTTGCCTCTGCATCGTATGAAGCCCACGCACATTCCAGGTAATACATTTGAAATCATGCAACGTACCCATTGGTCAAACCTTTCCACCTTCGTACCCACCCCATGTCTTAAGAGCACACCGGTGTCATCAACTTCATAAACCCTCCTCCCCCACCCACCCCTATTCCCCTCCTCCAGAACAGGCGCTACAACATTAGGACCCATCCAAACTATTACTAAAAAAAAAAACCACTAAGCTCCTAAGGAGCCCACCCACACAAACTTACTGGAGGTAAGTCCTAGTCTTCTGAAAATCAGACACTGTCGTCCAGTATCCTGCGCTTAACCCCATTATCACTGAACCCGCCCCTTCTGGGGTCGTGCATTTACGAGGAGTCTGACACACAAGTTCCACAGCCCTCCCCTACTCCGTATCTCTGTTACCGTCCAACCAAGTCCGCGGCAAGCCCCCCCCCCCTTGAACCCCCTCCGCCCATCATTTTATTCCCGATCAGCCAATGTCTACATCATTCATCAACGATCTTGTCCGCTGTGCCAGCTGTCACATGGGGCAGCTGCTGACTTCCAACCTCCGATTGTTCATCGTCCTCTTCCAGGGACACTCCTGATTCCGTCCCTTCCGCGTGAGGTTCTTTCTCATCCTGCGAGATAGCCGTGACAGCCTGCAAAGCAGCCATGCGCTCCTTCTCAGTTTGCGTCGTCGTTGGCCTCTGGGCCACCGGCTTGCGCCTCAGTCTTCGCGTTTGCGGTCTCATCCCAGCTATATTCACACCACTCCCCGCTTCTCCAATTTCCGCTTTATGCATCTCCAAGCAGTCCCAGGCCTCCTCCGGGTTTTCATGAAATGATGACTTGTCATCCACCGTTATCTTTAGTCGCGCCAGGAACATCAGAGAGTATTGAATGCCCTTGTCCTGCAACGCCCTCTTAACCGCTACAAACGAGACCCTGCGACGCTGGACCTCAAGCGTGTAATCCGGGAACAATGTGACCTTGCTGTTTTCCACTGTGTATGGGCCCGCCCTCCTGGCCTGGTTCAAACAGAAGATCCCTGTCCTTGTAATGAAATAGCCTGGCTACCACTGGTCTCGGCGGCCTCCCAAGGGCCAACGGCCTGGCTGGCACCATGTGGGCCCTCTCCAAGGTGAAAAAGGACGTCGGTCCCGCTGACGCGACGGTCACCTTCAGCCAGTTTTCCAGATATTCCACCATATCGGGTCCTTCCACCCCCTCCGGCAGTCCCACCACTCGGATGTTGCTTCTTTGATTCCTCCCTTCCGCATCCTCCGCTTGCCTCTCCAGGGCCCGCAGTCTATGTTGAACATCAGCCATCTGCGCTGTCATCGACTTCTGAGCCGGTTCCAGAACCTCTATGGCCACTTCGCCTGCTTCACCCTGTCAGCCAACTTGATGTGGTCCGCCCGAAGCAGTCCCAGCCCTTGCGTCACATGACCGAAGTCCTTTTGTAAGGCTTCCCTAGTGTCTGTAATGGCTTGCAGTATTTGATCAACCTGCTGCTGGAGTATCCCCTCTGGGCGTTGATGCGACCCCTCTCGTGTTTTCATGACCGCCATGTCGTCGTCCTGGTCCAGCGGTGCTCCCACCTGTTTCCCCCTTGGCTTCCCTATGGCCTCTCAGGATTCAGGGATCTCCTGGTAGTTAAGCTTTCACTGTAGTGCACCTTCTTCCCGCTGCTGCTCACTGCGCGTAAGCGACCCAGGTAACACGGCAGTCCCTATTTCGCTGTTCTCCGCCCTCCTTCAGATTCGCCTACCTCGGCAAAGCCATCCGACAAGCCCAGTCAGACCGTTCTGCGCTGTGCTCATGGCTGTCCAGGAGGACACTCTCCATTAGGCCGTCTCCTGGGCCCGACCCGGTCCGGTCCTGCCTCCATCCAGTCTCACCCCTGCAGGTGGGTTGTGTTCCTGGCTAATACAAAGGGTCCTCTACGCAGGCATGGAGGCCCGCCCCAGGCCATCGTTTTCCATCTGCTGCGCTCTTCCTGTCAGCCTAGGACGCTCCAGCACCGCTGTGCTCACCACCACACAATGCGCAGCGGGGCCTCACAGTAGCGTCAGTTGTTAAAGTATTCCCGCCACCACCGCCTCCACCTCGCAATGGCAGCGCCTTAGCCGCTCCCTGTCGGGGTCAGTCACCAGCCATCTCAGTCATTATTGCATCCTCTCCTCGAGATCTCCTCCTGTGCCAAGCCCCTCCTGTTGCCTCATATGAATCGCCCTCGCAATCCACTGTATCCAAATACTCCGACTTCAAAGCCTTCATTAAGGGGGGGAGGTGAGATGCCTCACCCTCCAAGACCGACCAGTAGCAGGCGAGCCGCCTATAACCACTCCTACAGCGTGATGCTGAGGCCCCCAGTGCTGTACCTTCTGGGTTGCCACACCACTCTAGTTCTGCACAACCGCTGCTTTCATCTGCACTCTGATGCCCATGCAGCTCCGGGGCACCAAGCCTTATTCAGCTCCCAGCAATCGCCGCCACGGCCACCACTGTTTTTATATTCTAGATCGCCTCAGGGCCACACATGCACACTGCTTGCAAAGTCCCCCAGCCTCAGCAGACCCGCCTACCACGAGCTACGATATGCGGCCCAGGCAGACACAGCAATCCCGCTCCCGATTTCCTCACGGGCAGAGACAGTCCCCCCAGGCGGCTTTACCAATGCCAACTGCTCCTGTTGATAGTCCCGCCGCCAGCAGGTGCCTCCTCACGCACCTCCACAGCCCCGGAAGGCTGCCGATTCCGTTCCCGGGCAGAGGTGGGAAGGGGGGCCCCGCTTATCGCAGTCAATGCCCCTTGTCGTGCCGCAGCAAGGCGCAGTCCTCCGCCGCCAACCACTTTACATACGTCGGTCATCCGATAGCAGCTCAGCGCTTCAGAGGCTGCCCGCTGCTCCGGATCTCCGACGCCCTAGCTCCCCGCCAGGTAGTTCATTCTGCCATCTTGCGACTCTGCAGCTGGTCGTCCCTGCCGGATATCAGGCTCCCAAGCTGCGGAAATCCTATACCGCATGCCGCTTTGCACCCATCAGGTTCCCAGGTGTTAAAGCTGGCCCCGTGAAGAGACACGATCGATCCCTTCAGTCCCAGCCACTGCTGCATCCAGCAGGAACCCCAAGCTCCTATGCCGCCATCTTACGATCCCGACTCGGGTTCTTTCCAGTTGGCAGATCACCCTGATATGCCACTGCCGCAGGCACCCTCCTGGTCACCAAGTTGTCCAGGCGCATTCCCCTTCCGTCACCGAGAGTCGGGCCCCCCCTTTGCGCCCCTTATTCAGAATAATCGACGGGGGCCGCGCTGAGCCGAGTGCCCACGCGTTCGCTCTCATCCGCCTCGTGGCCACGCCCCGCTCTATGGGAGGCTTCTTATGAGCACTCCAAACTTCCCCGAAACTTCTCTGTGTGGGTCTGACAACTCCCACACATTCTATTGGCCTTTGTGTGCGGCTTTCATTGAAAGCATGCAAATGGCCAAAGCCGGGTGCATGTCCCACCTCTTCTCACAGCATTTTGCTCTCTGGAGCGAGCAGCGGTGCGCAGGGTGCCAGCTGCATTCCTCTCTCGTCGTGGCCGTTGTATATCATGTTGCTAATTAAACACAGCGCGGCCGCTTTCTCTTTCGCGACCGTGCTTTTTTAATCAAATTACTGTTTTGTGTTAAAAGCACTCACTCACCATGAGCTTGCATACCTAAATATTTTCTTTTTTTCTGACTTTTACAGCAAGGGTTCTTTTGTTTCTTTTCATCAGTGCTTGTTTAATCTCAGATTTGGCTGAAGGAATGCGTTTCATAGAAAGATAAATTAAGCAGTGTAATACAATTCGAGAAAGCGATGAAGCGCGCATATTTTCGTTCAGCCTCAAACTACTGCCCATGTCTTTGGAAAACATATTTTGGCTGCAGAGCTGCTGCTTTACTGGCAGCATCGGTGTGGTCCTCGCATGGGCTGAGAGCTGTGAAAAAGGGGCACTGGTGCGCTCTCCACCCCAAGACCATACTGTGGCTCAAATAGTACTTGGAAAAACCCTATTCAAGGAAGTGCTCAGCCCAAGGCAATACATTGTGGTCACTGGTAGCGAAGCCAGTGACCTAGCACTGAAAAGGCCCGACTCCCGACCAAACACCAAGGTGCAGCTGTCTCTCCAGACTGAAGTCTGAGTGCTATCTTGAAAGTGGCTATGGGGACAATTAAAGGTGGCCGCTAATATTGCCATTACGGTAACGTGTCTCTATTAGCGGATCCGCTATAACCAGGTGTGAAACGAGACCGGTAAACGGATACGCTGAAAACTCCAGAGATGGGGTGGAAGATCATTAGATGCCCTCATGCTTGTTATGCTTATCTCAGCTGCTGGCCTCAGATCCTTAGCCACGGAGCATAAGACATAAGGATCATATAAGAAAGACTCTCTGCCATTGAAGATCCACAAGGCACCAAGTTTGAAGGCACCACCAGAAACGAAAATAATTTGAGCTTCCTCGTTTTACCCATACAAAGGAGCATAAAACAAAGTGGAATTACCACTGGAAGTTAGGATCAAGACAACACACCCCTTGAGTTGCAAACTAAATCCAGTTATTGAGATGTTAATGAGCATGATAAAAATGAACATAAACAAGGACATTCCCATAGCCTTATTTGAAATTTGATTTGAAATTTCTAATGCTTGTGAATGCACGCATTAGAAAGGGCGTATTGGCGATAGCATGATCCTCACATTAAACCTTCAAAACCAGAAAAGGGAAGAAGTAAAACTAGAAAGACAACGGAGACAGCCAAGATTGTAAGTACTTCCAAAAGATAACAAAAATTGAACTGTCTTTTAAGATGCTTAGGCAATCCGTTCAAAGTTGACAGGTGGAATAGAAAAAACTTTGGCCACCCCACAGAGCCTTCTTAATTCTTGGAACAATGACTGAACTTGCTGCAGCAGATAGCAGTAGTCTATTTGGAAAGTGCCACCCGAATTTCCTTTTAAGGTACTCTGGTCCAGTTCCATTCAGAGCTTTATGTGCCAAACATAATGCCTTTAAAGGCAACTCTTTTTCTGAATGGAAGACAATGAAGCCCTGTCAAGACACCAGAGATAGATTTGAACTTTGGTAGGCCTTACACATGTATACCGGTAGATATGTAACCAGGATTAGCCAACCTACCTTATATGTGCATAAGACAGAAGCACCAATAGACTAATATGACATTATTAAAATAAATACAGTGAAAAAGTGTTATGGAGAGTCAAAATGAGAAATTCTGCTCCAAGTAATATCTGCAGTAAAACAAATTCAAGTCCTTAGCGACCGGGGCACCACATGCTGTGGAGAAAAGTTACTGTGTTACTGAGGCGCTGAAACAAACTAATTTGGTCACCTCAATAACTGAGCGAGGAGATGGGAGTGTCCTCATTAAATGATGAAAACAGGCACAAGGAACGCTGAAAAGGACATTCTGATCACCTAAGCATGGTCAAAAGGAGAGACGCAGCAAGAAATGCTTCTCTGTCTCATGTCACCAGCATTTTCTTCAAAGGAAACTGCTCTGGCAGCCATTTTGCCCCGCGGTCAAGCTCTGGCTTGCCTACCTAGCGGCTCATTTTAAGCTCCAGTGTCCAACAGCATCTCAAGTTGGGTCAGAGCCAGGCATCTGACTGCAGCCTTCCATGGCTCGCCCATTTCTAGTGATCTGAGTGGGATACTGGCACAATTTCTCCCCTTCCGTACCTGCACAGGTGTGTCTTTGAGGGTAGTTTTGTGTGTGCACAGGTTTTGCAGTATGATGCCCATGTTTCCTGTGTGTGCATGTTTAGCTTGGATTGCTGCTGCTGGATCTGTTTCTTGGATGTGTCTGTACGTGCGCTGGCTTAGCTTTTCCTGTCTCTACCTGCACTCCACGTTCGTATCCATATCTGTAGCTCACACTGCTGCTGCTTGGACAATATCTGTTGTATTCGTGTAGGCTACTCTTACCAACTCTGTCTTCCTGAGGTACTAAAACCCATTTTCAACGTAGATTAGCCAAAACTATTGACATTCTCTCTGCTTATTTTCCCGAACTGATTCAATTGTCCAACAGGGTTCACAAGTAAATAGTAATGTAAAAGGCTATGTTTAATTGATATAGCTGAGTAAAACAACCCCCTTCTGAAAGATTGACTTAAAACGTCGTATTTTGTTTTTCAGATGTACTTTCAGGTTTCCCAGCACAAATATCAAGATCACATTCACAGCTTTGTCCAGTGAAAAGAAAGAAAAACAAGAAGCCCCAGAGTCTCCAGTCAAACCCGTTCAGCCTCAGATAGCTCCCCTAACAATCAACATTCCAGACAACATGGCCCACCTCATCAGCCCTCTTCCTTCTCCCACAGGAACCATCAGGTATGAAATCTTGGAGGGTTTAGTGCTACAAAACAAGATAGAGTTGGAAGAAATATATGTCCTTTTGACAGTTGATTGACAGGCGGTACAGCTTTGAGTTTAGCGGTTTTTAATTACGTGCTATATTTATCTCTTCCATGAGAGCAAAGGGGCGGGGCGTCTACTTGGAGTAAGACACTAGCATTAGTAAAATATTGCAGCAGTAAAAAAGAAGATAAAATGTCAACACAGAATGAAAAGCTCTCATTTTAATTGTTTCTGCACCTAGAAGTTACTCTTCAAGTTCATTTATGCTAAGTTTTTTTTTAAATATTTTATTGACATTTTGAGTTTACATACATTTTATTTACGGGGTCATCTGTTGCTATAACATAAACAATTTACAAAGGAAATGCCTAGCTGTTTTGCCATGGTCTAAAAACCCTTATTCAAGTTCCTGTAAAATGATCTATGTTGTAATCATAATAAAAAGGTGTGTTGCATGCTACGTTTTTGTGAGATTAGTTCGAGGATACAAATGTTAAAATATATTTAAGCAAAATACGTTTTTTTGTTTACAACTTTCGATACAACTATATGGCCTTCCACATCTTTAATGTATTACTTGCAAAATTGTTCAGTTATAATATTCGAAATAGCAGCATCCCAAAAATGCATCAGATCTGGGAAGTGGTCAGTGGATGCCGATCGATCTTTATCTTGTTTACCCCCGCTGCCGCTGCATTTTCCACCACTGCGAGCGGCCGCCGAGGGGGGAGACCACAAGCCCCACCACTCCCCGCGGCTGACCTCACCTGACCCCGCCCACCAAGGATTTCGCGCCAGGAGGCGCTTCAAATCGGGGAGAGAGGTGCTGAGGAGCGGGTGCTCCGTGTTGTGAGTGACGAAGGACCGCTGTGCTGCTGGCCATACCTGGGGATTCTGCTGCTGTCTCCGTGAGGGCTGTAGGTGGCAAGAGACGCTTTCGACCATCTGGCTGTCTCCTTTAGGTCTCCCTCGCTGCCGCTGCATTTTCCACCACTGCGAGCGGCCGCCGAGGGGGGAGACCACAAGCCCCACCACTCCCCGCGGCTGACCTCACCTGACCCCGCCCACCAAGGATTTCGCGCCAGGAGGCGCTTCAAATCGGGGAGAGAGGTGCTGAGAAGCGGGTGCTCCGTGTTGTGAGTGACGAAGGACCGCTGTGCTGCTGGCCATACCTGGGGATTCTGCTGCTGTCTCCGTGAGGGCTGTAGGTGGCAAGAGACGCTTTCGACCATCTGGCTGTCTCCTTTAGGTCTCCCCCGCTGCCGCTGCATTTCCCACCACTGCGAGCGGCCGCCGAGGGGGGAGACCACAAGCCCCACCACTCCCCGCGGCTGACCTCACCTGACCCCGCCCACTAAGGATTTCGCGCCAGGAGGCGCTTCAAATCGGGGAGAGGGGTCCCGCGTCGCGGGACGCGCGCGGGCGTGCGCCGGGCTAAGCCCGGGCAAAGGGCGGGCCCTCTTAGGCCCTCAGAGGCCTGAGGAGACTGGACTGGGCCGGCCCCCCTGGGCAACTCGCGGCGACTTGGAGTAAGTTGACCTACGCCTACTCATAGTACTCTGTTGTGCTCTGCATTGCTTTACGAACCCAAAATATATCAATGTCTACCATTGTGCTGAGCCCTGAAATCGTCGTGATTAAAAAAACTGGGGTAATGACTAATGGAACTTTGGATAATTATATAATTAAAACACCTGCCGAAAGTTCTAAAGAACAATTTTTAGCAGAGCGCCGAGCGCCGTCGCTCGATTGGTAATCTTAAGAAAAGGACTGTGTCTGAGCCGACCCAAGTTTCAGATTCCAACATTATGCTTGGTTCAGACCCTAATAATGACTTGTTATCTATGGACAATGTGCCTTTATTGCTTAGAGAATGCTTTGCGCCCTCTATTTGTTCCATTCAAACTTGTGCCAGCACTATTGCTTCGAATCCTAATAGTATACCTAGTCCATCTGAGGTGATTATTGCACCTACACTAACGCCCCCTAAGTTAGCTAGAGGTAACAGTAAGACTAAGAGAACATTTCCACATAAAATTTACGGTCTGCCACCTATTAAAAAAAGACATAAAAAAGCGGGCCCAACGAAACAGAAGCTGAGTTATACTGAATTTGGCAAGAAATTAAAATCAACCACTTTTACTGCTATGGACACTACCACTGTTATGGACACTGTTGATATTGCAGCCACTCCTTTAACATTGCCACCATCTTCACTACAATATAGTGAGGTTCACATTGAACCTGCCAAAGTGGGCGATGGGTCAAAATTACTTCCAAATACCGAACTAGTGGATAGCATCGAATTAATAATGAGAAGCTACACTCTAGCAATCGTAGAAAGGCTCAAAAACATAGAGACTAGACATGGGGCAATCGAGTCTGTTATAGGTAGTAAGGTAAACTCATCTAGGTCAGGCGGTAATGAGGAGGTTGCAAACGTACCAACACTATTTCAAAGTACAACATCCGCTCAAAATCCCCCAGCTATACATAATAAAACATATCCTCTACCACCACCTCGTCCGGCAATGCGCTACTGATTTTGCAACCCGTACCTAACCCCATGCCTCTTAGTTCAACATCATCATTGAACAATCCCCACATGATACACACAAACCAGCCTAAAGCTCCCCCTACTAGACCAACAATGAATTTAAATTCTATTCCAACCATTCCCGTTATTAAACCAATAAGGGATTCGGGTATAAAAACGAATGGAAAATCAGGATTGGATCAGGGAAGCAGTAGGTACCTTAGGGGGGCACATGCCAGGAGACCTCCAACTGAACTTCCGCCGGAATCTGCACCTTTTGTGGTGGTTCTCACGGGGGTACCTGAGCTATCTGAGAACAAAAGGGAAGGCTTTTTCCAACTGAAAAACAAGGTCATGCATTGGTTGACTACATATAGACCAATTGCCAGTCACATTAATGGCGACATAGTTCATGTACGTCGCCTCCAGTGGTTAGGAGGAAGATCAAAAGACATTGGGGGAGATGTGGTCGTGATTAACTTTAGGGATCAGAACGCAGTTCGCTATATTTTAAACTGGCGACAGGGTAGTGCCACGAATAATATTATCCCCCGCCCATTAACATACTTCTATCCAAGATCCGCAGCCTTCCTACCACAAACTCTACAAAGCAATGCTATCTCCACCAATTATTTTTCAAATATGGAGCATACTAGCAATGCTCCCACTGGATATTACTCAATCCCAGCTCCCATTACACCAAGGTGGGATACTATACCCTTCAGGTTTAACCAAGAAGTACATAGTAGGCCAAATCACCTATTACCATTCACACCACTGGAGACGTTTAATAGGTATGAAATATTTAGTGGATTGGAAGATTGCGATTGAAGATTATTGAAAAGAGGGGTGGGGGAGAAGATGTAAACATCCCTAGTTCAGACGGATCCGAGATGAATGACGGATTAGGAGTTCTTAAGGTAGATTCTTCAAATGCTACAACTAATATAGCAGCAGAATTAGTCAACCCAGATTACTTTCCCCGGTGTGACTCGGAAATTCAAGGTCGGAATATTGATAATGATATAGTGGGAGTGGAGGAGGTAGTGTATGTATCTCCTAATTATTACAATGGAAAAGTCCATCACTCAAACTATTTATCTGAGAATAAATTGCTCGAACCAACTAATACTGTTGCTAGCAAAAGGGAAACCCTGATTGTTTTAAACAATATCTGCACAGACTATCAAGTGAGGGGTTTAGCCGATACTTGTATTGTACAGGACCATAATATGCCATTATTAGTACATGACGAGCGTCAAGAATTGGTACCCGGTGGGGAGTTTCTAGATGGCCCAAATGAGAGGGAAACAATAAATGTATGCAATATTCCACCCAGTGACTTAGCACAATGTAAACTAAAACAAGATATTAAAATTCTGTCATGGAATATTGCAGGATTGACCAGGAACCTTCGTGACAGGAATTGGAGTTCTTTCCTGGAGGAGCATGACATAATACTCTTACAGGAAACATGGGCAATCAATATGGTCCATAGACTTGGTTATAAAGCATTTCATTGGGGGGCAATTGCATCCGTAAGAGGTAGACCCTCAGGGGGTTTATTGATTTGGATACGAATATCCTTGAATGTTGTTGTCTCACCTTTGCATTTTATTTCTAATGATTTGCTTGGAGTAAAAATGACCACGAAGGATTTGGGGGATGTTTACTTGATAAATATTTATAATAGACCGAACCCTCAAAACAAGGAATCAATGGTTGTAGAACAATTGAGTTCGTATTTGTGTAACCTAGAGGCAAACTCCAAAATAATTATAGGTGGGGATTTTAACTGCCAATTCGAGCCTGTGCAGGGACTTGAAAACTTAATGGAAAATGAAGACAGGGCTAATAACATCCCTTCCTTAGATAGCCTAAAATTAGCTAAAAGCTCAGTGGCGGCTATGCAGATTTTGGAATTGACTGTATCAAACGATTTAAGGGCATGCAATGGTCGGCTAGATCCTGACAAACCCGCAAACCACACGTACAGCAAGGGGACTTGTACATCATTAATTGATTTTTTCCTGGTCACAATCAACTTGTGGCATTTGCTGATAGATTTTAAGGTCATGAAAAGACCAGAAAGTGACCATTTTCCCTTGCAATTGGGGCTACCTTCTTACCTATTTGTAACATCTGATGGTGTAACTGAATGTAGCAGAGAGGTGGGAGAGGTTGAGGTATCTAACAATAGAAGAGCTATAAAGTGGCCGCATATATTAGCAAAGAAAGATACACTCACGGGTATCTATAACACCTTTTCGGACATTATTCCCCTATACAATAATTTGAGCTTGGGTTCTCACGAAGTCCTTAAAATGCACTACCACTTAGTAGCGTCACTAATTCCCCTTCTGAGCAAAACTTGTTGTAATGAGAAAGGAAGTTTAAGTAGGCAACTGGAACTAGAGACACCGTGGTATAATAAGCAGTGTCGTCTAGCCAAAAGCAATTTAATTAATGCCGTGAAATCTAAAGATCAGGAAAGGGTAAGAGAGTGTAGACACAATTATAAAAGACTTCTCTCCAGTGCCAAGAACGAATGGGATGATTCGATCTGGGAAGATCTTCTAAATGCTGCTAGGAAGCATGATCAAAGCACCTTTTGGAACTTAATAGCAAAAAATAATAAAACTGGTAGCTCCAATAGGGATTTTTTCCTAGATGGAAAAACTTGGTATGATCACTTTGTTAAATTATATGATTTGGCAGGGGGGTCCTTAGACCAAATTAAACTAGGATCTCCTCTTCCGAGCAACAGTCCTCCCAAATTTAGTATCGAAGAGACACTGAACGCAATCAAGGCAATTAAGGCGGGCAAAGCCCCAGGCCCAGATAAACTACCAGGGGACCTATTTACTCATAACATTGAAGTATGGTGTCCCTATATAAATTTTTTGTGTAACTCTATCCTGCTGGGAACTCCGATTCCTGAAACATGGAAAGGGGCGGAGATAGTTACTATATATAAAAAAGGGGATCGCTATAACCCAGGTAACTACAGACCGATAAGTTTAATCGATATTTTACAGAAAATTTTTGCCAGGCACATTTTAAACAGACTTTTAGATTGGATAGAGGAATCCAAAATTCTTTCAAAATATCAAGCAGGTTTCAGAATTAAGACAAGCACTGTGGATCAAGTGTATAGGTTCATGTGTATTTGCTGGAAATACGTTCAAATTAAGAAATGTAGCCTATATGTAGCATTCATGGATTTACGCTCAGCGTTTGACCTTGTCCCTCGTTCCCTATTATGGAACATCCTAAGGAAAATGGGCGTCCCGGCTGAATTGTTGTCTAACCTCATAAAACTCCACACTGATAATTTTGCTAAAGTAAGGTGGGGAAGAAACGGTGAACTTACTCAAGCCATACCGGTAAAAAGGGGAGTACTCCAAGGGTGCGTGTTGGCTCCGACCCTCTTCTCTTTATTCGTAAAGGATATTCCCCTCTATCTGGCACAATGTAATCACGATTCTCCCAAATTATGTAATGAGGCAATCACAGCGCTGTTATTTGCGGATGACACTATTTTAATATCACAAACAACCAAAGGATTGCAAAATTTAATAAATCAATTCAATAGCTATTGTGTGTTGAAGGGGCTAGAAATTAATTCTCTTAAAACCAAATATATGGCCATTAATCCACCAAAAACTTTCAAGAAGAATTTGGCACTAAATAACACCAAACTAGAGTATGTGGAATCTTTTGACTACCTTGGTATCAGGCTTGACCATAAAATATCTTGGAAAAAACAACTTGAAAAACGTAGGCTGACACTTAAACATAACTCTCTACCTATTTTAAAAAATCATGGAGGGAGTACTTCAAAAGCTATAACACCTGCGATTGAAGTGTTTAAAGCAAAAGCACAATCCGCAGCCCTCTACGGGGCCGAGAATTGGGGGCCTTACTCTAACAAGATATTTGATACTGATAACGCGTTCTTTAGGCGCCTATTAAGACTACCACTAAGAACGCCTTTGGTCCCTGTTTACCTAGATATCAATTTAAAACGTACAGATCTTTTATGTTGGTTGAGACCACTACTCTACTGGGTGAGATTATGGTCTACCCCAGAACTCGCAGACTATAGAGCCGGTTTATTGGGAATTGGACACATTTAACTCAATCAAGTGGCTAAGACACATATCCACTTGGTTTACAAAAATTGGTCTTTCACACTTTTGGAAAAACCCAACTGTTTTGCAAACTAACTCCAAAGAACAGGTGAAAACTGCTTATTGGTACTACATGACCAGTAAAGTATATGAACGTGCCACTGGCTCGTTAACACACAAGTTTTTGCAATTTAAGGATACCCCCATATTTGAACTATTTATGGATGAAGTTGAACCACCCTTGGCAAAAACTGTATATCTTCAATATAGATATGGAGTTTTACAGATAAATGCAAATACCAGCCGGTGGGGAAACTCTAAGGGGGACTGACCCACATTGCAAGCTGTGTGAATTGAAGCAAAAGGAAGATGAGGCCCATATCCTTTTCTTTTGTCCACTTTATAAAACACAACGTATGACATGGATTAAACCTCTCTGTAAAAACCTGGGCATAAGATCGCTCAATGAGGCTGACAGATTATTTAGATCCTCAACTTCCCAAATGATAACTTTTGGAGTCAGCAGGTACCTCCATAGTGTCTGCTTGATTAGGAAGAAATATGGATTAAAAAGCATATAACCCTTTTTAATTACTGGTATTTTATCTATTTATATCATGTTTATAGCTTTTTAATTCTCGGTCTTGTGATTAATTTTAATTGGAAGAATATTAATGTATCCTTTAAAAATTGTAAATACCCTGTGATGTTGTCTGGGTCTTGACTTATGTACATATTGCTTTTACTCTCCTTTCCCTTTTCCTTTTTCTCCTTTGTTATTCTATTAAGCTGCTATTTTCTTTTAAAAAATTATGTATATGAATGTATTTGTAATGTGTTGGCTTTATGACAAAATGTCGAATAAAAGCTTTACAAAATCAAAATCATCTTGTTTACATGGAAATATGTACTTGCCCTGAATTCTTAATCATTTTGTATCACTCGCACGTCCTGTCCACATAACTCCTTAAAGTTTCAAACTGCAGGGAAGAGTGCTTTCCTGGAAAGAGTTAGTTTGGGCAGCTGTATTTATGATGTGCACTACATGCTCTGCCCATTTGACATGTATTGTGGGTTTTTTTTAACCTTAGTCCTTTTATTCCTCTTGCAAACAGAAGTGAATATACTTTTTCGGAATTTCGGCCCCAGTGATCCCTTACTCAGTTTGGCATAGACTGGAGACGAAAAGATTCAGAAAAATGTGTTTCTCTGCTTATTTCCGAAGATGACACACAGGTTGTTTGATTGCAGTTTGTGGGTGCCGAACAGGCCTTTCAGTAGTATGTACTCTTGTACTTTGTCTTAAAGGGCACTGTTGTACAGGCTGAACTTTGTAGCTTTCTATTTTTGGTTTCAGCACTTAGTATGGTATTCTGTCTTTTGTATCAAAGAAGCAAGACCCCACAGAGTCAGGGGAAGTGTGGATTCGTATTTCCAGGCAGCCCCACTGGAAAATTGACTCCGGCTGACAAGTAAGGGTTTGTCAATGTATAAGCTGGTTTGTACTGTCACGCCAGAGGAAACACAGAGGTGCGTAATATGTCTAACACTAACCTGTGCTCAGAGGTGGCCTCGGACCTATGTCTGCTAGTCTTGGCATTGTAATAACTTCTCAGTCTAATAAAATTAGAAATCCTTGTTCCATGAATATTTGTGTGCCAGAAGATGTCTTGAGTTGCTCCTACCATGAAATGTGGTTTTCGCAAACAGGATTTTGAGATCCATCGGAATGCTTTTTGTGAACAGCTGAAAGATCGGGGTTACCCCAGAAAACGGTTAAACCATGCTTTAAAATAGCTTGGCGCACGCCGAGGGAATGTCTACTTACTAAAAACGAGAGGCCAAAAATGGAAAAATTGGTGTGTGGTGCGGTACTCACACACATACATGTCATCAAATTATTCTAAGGAATTGACATCTGGTGAAAAAATTGGATTAGGACTAGAAACGCCACTCTTTGCAAAGAAGAAGAACATGAGCTTAGGCCAGTGGATCGTACGAGCCAAGTTACCTCCTTCTACCAAAAATCTGAATCTTAGAACACATTGGAAATTGAAACCATTGGCAGGCCACCACCAGTGTGGCAATTGCATATGATGCAGCACTACACTAGATGGTATTGAATTGACATACCTCAACATTAAATGGACAAGGAAACAATTCTCCAATTGCAAAACGAAAAACGTGATATATGCGATGATTTGTCCATGCCTAAAAATTTACATTGGGAAGACCAATCAGGAGATCAGACAACAAATTGTACAACAGCGCTCAAAGATAAAAAAGAAAGTGATGACTGCTCTCATGCTGAATCGCTTCATTGAACAAAAACGTGATGAACGAGAATTCAAATGGACCGTTCTATCTGTCATTAAACAACTCCCAAGTGGAGGTGATACAGAGTAATTTCTGCCCAGAAAAGAAGTTTACATGATTGCAAGATTCAATAGTATCACTAACTGGTTAAACAAAATGTCAGAAACGGGGACAATGTAAGATGTTTTTCTAATACAGATCCAATCCACAACTAGCTGCTTCCCTCGAGGGCTAGGTCTCCCAGAATGCAATACGTTGGGTTATCGGTACTTAAACGCCCGGTACCCGGAAGTTCAGTGTTATTGAAGCGAGAACAAGACCCGCCACTTTTGTTCACGAGAAGCCGATTCAAGTTAGCATGTTTAGTTATCTAACTAGGTGTTGCTATTTAACGGGCCCTTTGTTTACCTCCACTAAAAGGGCATGTAACATTATATCATTTTCAGTTCGGAAGTGAACTGTCTCGTTGAAGCAACACAAAGCTGCACCACAAGTGTCCATGATCTCTCGATCCAAGTAAGCCTGTTTGTTTCAAAACCAGATATCGCAAACCATTAGGCGCTCTGTTTCCCTTTACTTAATTGGGTTTTAACATTGTATCATTTTTAGCACGACCCCTTAAAGATCCAGTGCTGCCGCGCTTGAGAGAATTAGAGAAAACGGCTACCAGTCTCCTATTTAACTTGCATCGGACAATAAATGTAAGTCCCCCTTTTCCCTCCATATTACGGAATTACCAATGAGCGCACTTGAGACACGCCCATTATAAATGTATTGTTTTCATTGCAGACGGAGTCATAAGAAACTCCTTTGGACCCCTGTGGTTGCGCCCCAGTGAGAATAGGAAATCTCTTTATCAGGTTCCAAAATGACTTACTACTACAAGGACATAGTGTGCAGGAGATTTTAGAGATCTATTTTTCAACAACCCTCCATTCTTTCCTTTTAGATCACATCCAGTCTACGCCCTGAAGAGAATCCCCCAAACCACTCTGGGACTCGAAACGTGTCGGCACTATACACCACAGGGATTTTGCATTTAATTAATTTTGCCTTTTGTAGGAAAGCTATAGAAATTTTCACTTACAAGGCTCAATATATTATTCCCCCGTGTGCAGCAGCACCACAATTTGTTTATATAATTTGGTTTAAAAAATGACTCAGTTGCTGGTGGTGTTTTGTACACCAAGACTATTTTTTGAATGTATGCAATTATTGTTGCTCTGGGTACCACAATGTTTGTTTCAGTTTCAATTTGTGTTCGACATATATTGTTCCAATGTGTAATAATTTTCAAGTATCACCCTTGGTCTGATTTATGTAATAATATGACTATATTGCTAAAAAATAAAATTCATATAGTAAATAAATGCTCAAGACCATACAATTTATTTAATGGCCTTTAGCCTGCTAAATAACCTTAACAGCAATTAAAACGTGACAGCTAGTACACTTTTTTTCTTGTTTCCTCTTTATAAATAGAGCACCCATATACTGATTTGAATAAATATTAATTTATGTATTCACCGGTATCTAAGAATCACAACGTTAGTTAAGAGGCAGACATAGGCCGCCCTAACAAGAAAGCAATATCTAATACCATATTGTAAACCAGGAGCCTGACTCTCGTCCTGAAGAATGCCCTGGACTCGGAGCCAAATGCTGAAACATTTTGGCGGCGGTAACCGTGGTTATGGGGTAATAGTTCCCCTAATCCCCCCATCCCATATTTTTATTACCAAGTAGTATACCCTACTATTAAATGCAAATAGGGGTAGTACATTGGTTTTTAACTTCATATTTGCACGGGCCCGCTTTAATTATTAGAAGTGCCTCTCTGTCTTCATGTGTATGCCCGCTAACTATCAAACTGGGTTTTTAGAGAGCGAGGGCTGCCTATGATGAAGCATGACACCTGATGGTGTGTGAGGAGACCCCCTTCACAGTTTTTGATATGCCCAGCACTCCTATCAAGTAGTGCTATTGAGGCCACGGTAATGTAATGTAAGTGAATATAACTTTAGGGTAGCTACAACTGTGTGTGTTTAAAGTAGATTTGGAGGCTAGCTCACCCTCGAAACCCCTTAGCCTCTGGTTCCCTCCCTTAGTTATTACGGGGGTCTTCTGTTGATATGACAATGATAATCCGACACTACCTGATCCGTTGAATGACTATAACATAGCTCCACTGTGAGACACAGATCTCGATCTGTATCCAGACAAACCTTCCCCTCCTGATGATGATAATGCATTTCAAGAGTTAATTGCTCGAGCAGCCACTTATCATGGGGTCACTTTACATAAAGACGACCTAGAAGAGGATTTCATTTTGAAACTTTAGGAGACACACGCAGAACATCTCAATCCTTGACTGTTAATGGGTATGATGAGGCATGCAGGTGATATTTCTAAGGATCCGGTTAGGTCACGCATACTAACACCTAGAGTGGGTAAAACATATAAACCCCTTCCATCTGACCCTGTCTTTATTAGGGTCAGTTGCCTTATGATTCCCTGGTAGTTTCAACCGCACGTAAAAGAGGAAATTCACAAACCTCAGGAGAGGCTCCTCCTCCTCTTAGGGAATCAAAATTAATAGCTGCTTTTGGAAAAAGAGTAGCTGCTCAATCAGCCAATCATTGGCGCATAGCCAACACTCAATGGCTGTTGGCTAGGTATGATAGGGCACACTGGGATGAGATGGAAGAATTATTACAATACCTCCCAGAAGAACACAGAAAAAAAGGGCAGGAAATAGTGCAGGAAGGCAATCTCATTTCCAATTCATCCATTAGATGTGCTTTGGATGCTGCAGATACTGCAGCGAGAGTACTCAATACCAGCATTCTACCAAGGAGACATGCATGGCTCTGAATTTCTGGTTTCAAACCAGAAGTTCAACAAACTATACTTAATGCAGCAGTTGGCAAAGAACACAATTTTGGGCCTCGGATAGACCAATCGCTAGAGAAAATGAAAAAAGAGACAGAAGTGGCAAAATCAATGGGCGCACTTCAGTCTCCGTCTAATAGTGGTTCCTTTTGTCACTCCTTCTACAGAGGGGGCTCCAAAAATAAAACCACAGATGACACCACATCTGTGTATAAAGCACAGGCACAGTCTTCCTCCTCTAGCGGATTCTATAGAGGTGGCTATAGAGGTAACACGTTTAAACAAACAGTAACTTGATATCACTTCCCTACGAGCATTCATCACTTGTAGGGGAAAGATTACATCAGTTTCTTCCATTTGGCAATCAATAACAGATAAATGGGTATTGAACATTATCCAGCATGGTTATTGCCTGGAGCTCACAAGCAACCCTCCCAACATTCCACCTCGTATTCACAAACTGTTTTTGGAACTCAAATTCTTCTGAAAAAAGAAGTACAAGCTCTTCTAAAAAAAGAGCTATAGAACTCGTCCCATTACAACAACAAGGAACAGGAGTATATTCTCTATGCTTCCTAATTCCCAAAAAATATGGTTCGCTAAGACCAATATTGGATCTCAGACCTTTAAACCTATACATATTATCAGAACACTTCCATATGGTCACTCTACAACAAGTATTTCCACCTTTGCAGCAAGGCGACTTTGTCAACACTAGACCTAAAGGATGCATACTTTCATATACCCATCCACCCAGCACATCACAAATACCTCAAATTTGTGATAGGAAAAACATTATCAGTTCAAAGTACTTCCGCTCTGAGTAACAACTGCACCCAGTGTGTTCACCAATTACCTGGCAGTAGTAGCAGCACATCTAAGATGACGACAAATATATGTCTTCCTATACTTACTCGATTGGCTCATAAAAGCCAACAGACATCACAAGTTTCTGCATCACACTCAAATCACCATAAACCTTCTACATCAGTTGGGATTCACATTCCATACACAAAAATCCCATCTTCACCCCAGTCAAACTCAGCCATATCTCGGAGTCATTCTAAACCCTCAAATAGCTCTAGCATATCCCAGTGCATCCAGGATTCAGAATTTTCAAACATTGTTACTATCGTTTCAAAACAACCAGTATCTCTCAGCCAGAACATTTATGCAGTCACTGGGGATGATGGCCTCATGCAATGCCATAGTGCCTCATGCAAGACTAAACCGGCGTCCTCTACAAGAATGCTTAGCACGTCGGTGGAATCAATCACAGGGTCAGCTAACAGATCTACTGGTGGTAAGACAGCCACACTCATCGCTCTCTGCAGTGGTGGAACACACAAAAGTTAACAAAAGGGTGGCCCTTTATCGACCGTATTCCCAACTCGTGCTCACAGAAGACTCCTCTCTCACATGGTGGGGTGCACACTTACAACAATTAACAGTTCAGGGTCTTTGGAACTCAAAACAGACCTATGATATCAACTACATAGAGCTGTAAGCAGTTGTAAGCAGCTCAACTAGTGTTAAAAGCATTTCTACCTCACCTGGTAAAGAAAGTTGTCTTAATCCGGATGGACAATATAACAACAATGTACTATATCCAAAAACAGGGGGCGACACACTCTTTACAACTGTCACCCTTTTCTGAGACCATTTTGCATTGGGCAATTCATCACAAAATCCATCTACTAGCAGAACACCTCCCAGAAACAGACACCATCTTTGCCGATCTAAGCAGAAAGAAAACAACAAATACATGAATGGGAACTTCACCCACAAGTTCTCCTTACGTACTCTCAAAAATGGGGATTTCCACAAATAGACCCCTTTGCCACAGCACAGAACTAAAAATGCCCAGACTTTGCCTCCAGGTTTCCAAGCCCTCTTTCCAAAGGCAATGCCCTATGGATGAACTGGTCAGGGTGTAAAAAAAAAAGTACTTTCCACAGTTTTGTAAAACAATGTGGTTTATTTCCAAGTTGTAACCACTCCGCATCAACAGTCCTTATAGATCAGGAGTCCTGGCCAAAAGTGACCAGTCACACACTAACATTCTATGACCTCATGAATTCCACATAGTAACATTCGTAACTAGTTTACAACACATCTCCCTTACTTAAAATGTATAACAATAAAATGGTAAAAATAAAATATGAGAAATCACAATGAAGTGTGAAACTACAAGGTAAGTAGAATTGTAATCAATCTAAAATATAATCTCTGAACTTCACAGGCATATTCCGAAATCTTTAAGGGAAACTCTTTATTTCCCAGCAAGGTAGTTTTCCTGTGTATATCCATAGGTTCCTTCCCAATCTTGACTTGCTACACACACATCCTGTATTGACTTTCACAACATTTTTCCTAATGGAAACAATTTTAAAAGGACCAATAAAAGTGCTCCTGCCCTTCAAAGTATGTTTTGGATTTTTCACCAAAACCTTATCAACAATGTTCCTCTTCTTGTTTTTAACATGCATTCTAGAGTCATAACTGATTTTATATTTGCGTTGATATTCTTGAACGTCTTGCTTCTTCAGAAACTCTTGCACCAGAGCATTCAGGCAACCAACTAGGATTCAATTTTGAGACAACCTTCCTACCTCTTAAAGCCTCAAAAGGAGATATTTGTGTAATGGCATTAGGTGTGGTACGGTGTGCCCACCACGTATCCCTCAAAATAATACTAAATGAAATTCTTGAGTTAAGAACACGTTGAACACTATCTTTGACAATCAGATTCATTCTTTCAGTCAAACCACTCGCTTGGGGCGTATATAACGCTGTTTTCTGATTAATAATATTATTGTCTTTAAGGAAATCACACATCTCATGAGATATAAATTGTACCCCATTGTCGGTGACTAGGAACTTAGGTACACCTTCAGAAGCAAAAACATCTTTGAGAAAGTCTATAACAATCCTAGTGTTCGCAGAAGGAACACACCTCGTGACTACCCACTTTGAAGTATAATCAGCAAGTAAAATAAAAAAACGTTCATAGGACGGTAACAAATCAAAAGGTCCCATGATGTCTATTCCTAACTTTGACCAAACCAGATCAGGAACCTCAAGTGGGGATAATGGTGCACGACTAAGAACATGCGATTTGTCACTCTCAGCACAAATTACACAATCTTTCACAACACTCTCTATAATGTGATCCATACCAGGCCACCAGTATCTCTCCCTTACTCGATCTTTAGTAAGGCTCCGTCCAAGGTGACCTTCATGGGCAGTGTTAATGATTCTACTTCTGAACTCAATTGGAGGAACCACTCTTATCTCCTCTCATGAGATTTCCACATATAAATGAGAGTTCGTCCCTCACAGTCCAGTATGCCTTCATTTCTTGATCTAGAGTTTTATACTCTGGCCAACCTTGGTTAATCCACAATCTGTGACAACAAAACATTATCTTTATTCACACCATCTGACCATTCATCTCTCGACAAGGTGGACTCAGCAATCCAGCATACATTTTCAATCTCACTCGCTGTGGATGCCTACTCCACAGGTAGTCGAGAGAGACAGTCAGCAGACTTGTTGTTGGACCCATATATATATTGTACCCTGAAATTATATTCTTGTACACCCTCACCCCAGCGCTTAATTCTTGGTGCGATATGTTCACTGTGTCGACATGAAAAGATCTGAATTAAAGGACGATGATCTGTCCTCACTAGGAAAGGAATTCCCCAAAGATAAAATTTGAAATGTTGTACAGCCCAGAATACACTCAAAGCTTCCCTTTCAACACAAGAATAATTTGTTTCTGCATCTTTAAGTGCTCTCGACGCAAACGCAACTGTTCTCTCTTCACCATCCACTACTTGAGAGAGCACTGCACCCAGTCCCTTGAGACTAGCCTCAGTAGTCAATAGCGTTTTTTATTGACGTCAAAATGTCCTAATGTAGGCTTTTTCCCAATTTCACTTTTGATAGTATCAAAAGCTCTCTGACATTCCTCCGACCAAGAAAAATGTGATCCCTTTTTAAGTAGTGCTCTAATGGGTTCTGATACACAAGCAAATACTCGTACAAATTTTGAATACAATTCAGAAAGGCCTAATAATGACCTTACTTGCCTATCTTTGTTTTTTGGGGGCATTTGTTGTTGAAATAACACTCACCGCTGGACCCAGGGAGGCGCAAAACAGCTGATTGTTTCCCCCGCCGCCGAGGACCATTCCGGCCGCCGAGTGGGGACGAGCCGTGCCTCACGGAACTACAACTCCCAGCGTTCCCAGCGCCCCCTGCTTGACCGTGACGCCGCCTCCTCACGCCTGCTGCTTCCGCCCGGAGGCGCTTAAATAGCAGCTGCACCTCCGGGGGAGCGGGGGCCTATCTTTGTTTTTTGGGGGCATTTGTTGTTGAAATAACACTCACCGCTGGACCCAGGGAGGCGCAAAACAGCTGATTGCTTCCCCCGCCGCCGAGGACCATTCCGGCCGCCGAGTGGGGACGAGCCGCGCCTCACGGGACTACAATTCCCAGCGCCCCCTGCTTGACCGGGACGCCGCCTCCTCACGCCTGCTGCTTCCGCCCGGAGGCGCTTAAACAGCAGCTGCACCTCCGGGGAAACGGGGGCCTATCTTTGTTTTTTGGGGGCATTTGTTGTTGAAATACCACTCACCGCTGGACCCATGGAGGCGCAAAACAGCTGATTGCTTCCCCCGCCGCCGAGGACCATTCCGGCCGCCGAGTGGGGACGAGCCGCGCCTCACGGGACTACAACTCCCACCGTTCCCAGCGCCCCCTGCTTGACCGGGACGCCGCCTTCTCACGCCTGCTGCTTCCGCCCGGAGGCGCTTAAACACCAGCTGCACCTCCCGCGTCGCGGGACGCGCGCGGGTGGAGCCTGGGCAGAGGGCGGGCCGTCCGGGGACAACCAGGAACGGGACGGGCCACCCCCCTTGGTCCTGCTGAAAGGTACTGTAGTAACTGTCGTCCACATCCCAGAAGTCCACATTCAGAAAGATTGAGGGACTGGTGAAAAAGACTGAAAAAAGAACACTGAAAATCGCCAGGTGTTAATGTGGATATAGCAGTGGAATTGTTTTAACTAATCTGGTCTTAATTGCTCTAAGTACAACAGGAAGAGGGAAGGAATTATCTATACTGCGAATTGTAAACTATGGCTACTATACCCAAAACTCGCTCGACAAAGAGCAAATTAGGAACCCCCCTTAAACCAAAAAACCCTGGCCCAGAGCCTAGCGATGTACCAGCCCATAAAGCTACTCCAACGGTCATTGAGCTAATGTTACGCAAGGTTGCAGGGGATATAGAGCGTGCTGAGAGACTTATATCAATGACTTTAACCTCCCTGCCATTGACTTCTACACAAACTGAGGATCTAAGCCCCGCTGTAACGTCAGATGTAGGTAGCCGGGAAAACTCATTAGACGCAATCCCCTGTGCACAATTAGCAGTAGAGGAACAAGCACCTAGAAATATAGACACCATAGACACCAACACAAACATCTAAACTATTAACTAAAAAGCGTCAGAATAAGAACCGGCAAATAAGGACCAGGAAAAAGACCAATAAGTGTAGTAAGCCAAAAGACACAGAGGATGAAGTCCTAATAATAGAACCCAAAGTCCCCCCAATCCCCCGAGGTGGCTTGATCCCATAATTCTAGATTTACAAAAGCACCTGGAGACATTTATAACTAGCCTAATTAAACCAATAGTGAGTAAAATAGACAAAATAGCTAGCGAATTGCAGAGACAGGGCAAGGCAAGGGAATCCCCAATAGCCAAAAAAATAGATAAGGGGGTACTAACAAATAATTTCCCAGTCCAACTACCCGTAGCATCAAATAACTGTGTTAGCTATGATTAATGCACCATCGCCCAGGTGCATGCTGCGACTGAAGGGGTAACTGCAGACGAGGGGGGGAGAACAAACACACATGGAAACACGGATAGAAATAAAATTCAAAGACAGGGTCTAGGAGGATCAAGGCAGCCAGATAACACCGTCACCCCACATCCGACAAATAACCTACAACAAAATACTGAGCAAAATGTTGGAGCTCAAGGTCCCCTTTCATGTGTAAACCTATCCCCGGAAGCAAGCCCCTTTGTCGTCATTTTCACTGGAGTACCAGGGCTTAGACGGGGGCAGAGAGAAACCTATATGGAACTTAAACAAAAAAATCACAACCTGGCTAAATATCCATAGACCCCTGCAGGGAGGGAGAGGGGGGGAAATTTTATATCTAAGAAGGGCACATTGGGTGGGAACCAGAAGGAAAGAAATAGAGGGGAATTGCATTATTGCCAACTTCAGGGACCCGAAGCTAGTGGATTATATATTAGCTAATGACAACAGAAATACCACTAGTACGATAAGGACCATGCCACTAGCATATTTTTACCCCAGGAAATTGGTTACACACCAATTAAATTTCCAACTGCCGGGAAGGAGTAGATTCACAGATGGACATGGCCCAAGGCCCACGGAGTATGGCATACAACCCATAGCATACCAGGGATGCCCCCAGTGGACAAATAGATATAGTCCCTTACAGTTGCTGGACGAAAATGAATGACTAGGGGCAGGAGATGAGGATAAGGGAGAAAAGACTGGAATGCAGGTTAGAGGGGAGGTAGCGGAGGAAACTGAAGATATGCAAAATACGGTAGAATACCTAAACATTAAAGCTGTAGAAAAAGCGAAAGCCGGCACAGAGAGGTTATCCGGCTCAAGCCCTTTCCTGCGGGATATGAGCAGTGGGGAAGTGTGGACACGAAAGCTGAATATTCTGTCATGGAACATAGCGGGCTTATCAGGTAAATTTGATAACCCCGACTGGAGGAATGAAATCCAGGGATTCCATATTTTGGCGTTTCAGGAGACATGGGCAGTCTGCTCGGCACCATACCAAATAGAGGGTTACAAGTGCTTTTTTGTGCCTGCACAAAAAGGTAGGGTAGGAAGAGCGAGAGGTGGGCTGGCGCTCTACGTCGATCTAACTCTAGAAGGCAGATGGACTGTACCAACCTGGACGTCACACACCCTGCAAACTGTAATATTTCATAGTAGAGGGCAGAGGGTACAGCTTTTTAATGTTTACAACCCTGGAAAAATGCCGCACTTTGTGAGCTAGATGATAGACTCACACAAGAGGCAGAGCTGAAGAAAGGGGGGGGGGGGGTACCAATGACATTAGTAATGGGCGATTTTAATTGTCATCTCTGCCCAAATTTGCCCCCGGACCTCCTAGACTGGGACACCTGCCCTTTTAATGATGGGCCGCATTGGAACACAATCAGGAGGGCATACAATTAAATGCAATTATAGAAGCCCACTCACTAGCGCATACTATCGACTTAATAGTCCCGGAGGTAGAGGGCACATATGTTCCAACGTTCAAAGGAAGGGGGAGCTCCACTATTATAGACTATATATTAATATCCTCCTTTGCCAAAAATAGAATTGCCAAGGTCAAAACTAAATGGAGTACCTTTAGTGACCATAACCCCCTTGTTATGGATATTATACACATTTGCGGGGGGGCAAACCCACAGGGGGGGGGCACCAGCCTCCAACCAATAGACCAGGGAAGGCGACTAAAGTGGGCAAGGATAAATTCCCATGAGTAGTGGATAAAATGTTGGAAGTCAAAGGGCCGAGGAAGGATCCCAAGAACCCACGGTGGTTCGATAAGAGCTGCTCCAAAGCCTTAAGGGACCTAAAAGCTTGTCTCAAAATCAAACCAAGGAATAAGATAGAAGTGGCCATCTGTAGATCAAACTATAGAACCAAAGTGAGAGAGGAAGAAGGTGCTACAAGCAGAAGTTTAGGCAGACCTGAGAGAGGCGGGAGAAAACAGGGACTTTGCAGAATTTTGGAGAATTGTAAGTAGGCCCTGTTTTAACGAGAACTCCGCCCCGGTGATCAGTAGCAACATCCTCCCAGATAAATGGGTCAATCACTTCCAAGGGCTATACAATAAGTCAAAACTAGAAATCCAGGAGGGCGAGTGGCAGGGTACCCGGAGTGGTAAAATAATCCTCTCACTAGAGGAGATAACAAAAGCGATCAGCGGGTTGACCCCTAACAAGGCCCCTGGACCGGATGGTACTCCACCGGATCTATATAGAAGTAATATAGACTTATGGGCCCCGATCTTTACCAGGGTCTTAAACGCGGCCATCAAATCCGGGCTACCACGCTCCTGGTCCACTGCACTGATTGTACCCATTTTTAAGAAAGGGACCAGGGATGATCCTAAATGTTATAGGCCGATCTCGCTCATAGATGTTTCTGCCAAAATTTTGGGTCGAGTGATTTTAAATCGGCTCATGGAGTGGACTGAGGAACATCAAATTTTAGCTGACATACAGTATGGGTTCAGAGAGGGCAGATCGACCATCGACCAGTGCCTAAATTTGTATCTTTTGACAGCTAAATATACAAAAGCCGGCAAGGGCATGGTCTATATGGCATTTATGGACCTGGCCGCGGCCTTTGACAATGTCAATAGGACTAAACTGTGGTCTATGATGCATAACCTAGGTATTGAAGAGGGACTGATAAATATCTTGAAAGAGCTGCACTGGAACACTACGGCCAGGGTCCGTTTTAGTCCAGAGGGGGGGCGAACTGATCAATTTCTATGTTCAGGAGGAGTAAGGCAAGGGTGCATATTAGCCCCTTTTCTCTTCTCCCTCTACATTAATGCCTTAGAGAGTGCCCTCACCGCCATAGAAGTTGATTGCCCCAAAGTAGGACTGCGTCAAATCCCAGTACTATTGTACGCGGATGATGCGGTCCTGCTGGCCAGGACCCCAAGGGCTTTACAACTTTTGTTGGACGGATTTGTTAAATTTATGGCTGACTAGGACCGATCTGTCAACTTAAATAAATCCTTTGTCATGGTGGCTGGCAAAAAACCCGCCAATAAGTGTGTTTAAGATAGGGTCACATACCTTGGGTAAAGTAAAGACCTTCCCCTACCTAGGTCTGCTATTTGATGGTGACATTCAGTTTAGCCAGCTGCTCGAGGAACATTGGACCAAGCTTGTTTCCTCGAATGGGGCCATATCGAGCTTTGCCCGAAAGTTGGGGCGTTGGTGCCCAGAACAGATAATGGCATTATATGGCTCAATAAGTACAGCAAAGGCCTTGTATGTTGCTCAGGTATGGGGTTTCAGGGACTGCAAGCAACTCCAACAACAGGAAGATACATTTTTCCGCAGAATCCTGAAAATCCCACATACCATCCCTGCCGAAATTGTCCATGCCGAACTCTGGATGCCATATATCTCAGACAATGCTAAGCTAAGGCCAATAATGGCATGGACTAGAATCTGGACTAATCCATCCTCGATTTCAAATAGTTGTAAACTGAAGGTGAAAAAATTGCTTTTAGAAAAATTTGAATCTGACAGAAGAGGCCTGGGCTTGGCAAAGAAATCAATAGCAGCTCACGATCTTGTAAGAAATGGGGTGGGAATGGAATCATATCTGTTTCTGATGTATAGCCAAAATGATCGATTTGTAATGTGCCGTTTTAGGCTCAATTGGTTACCAAACATTTTAGCTTATCCTGCTGGTTTTACTGTAACAATTGAGCAGAAGGGTGCCTGCGGCTGCGACAATAGGTCTCCGCAGGACACCCTTCATTTTGTACTTTTATGTTCATTTTATAGAAACCCTAGACGCTTGTTTTTGGTAGACATTCTCAGGAAACAGAAATTCCGCTATGCAAGAGCTGCTCTGTTGTTTCTACAGAAAGCTAGTGATACCCATACTCTATGTGCTATTTTAAGTTTCTTAAAAGTAGCCGTAAGATTGAGGAATACAACAAATTAATTTGTTTCGTAAATAATCAGACTCGCTTCATGAATTACACCCTCTCCTTTTTAAAGTTGCTTTTTATTATTAAAAGTTCAGGAATGATTTTAATGATATTTAATGAAATTTTATCATGTAATGTGTTTTTATGAGGAATTTTTATTCTTAGAAATAAAGATTTACTTACTGAACTGACCTTACTTGCTCCTTATCTATTGGCATGGGAGCGTTCACCCCACTCTGTGCTAGTTCCAATTTCGGCTGAATACCATCACCCGAAATTACATGACCCAAACATGAGACAGTTTCCACACCAATGCGACACTTTTCCTTTTTAACTGTTAATCCTTTTTCTCTCAATTTTTTCAAGACCTTCATTAAAGTTTTACCATGCTCTTCCCTACTCTTACCATAGATTAAAATGTCGTCTTGGAAAAACATAATGTTGCTTATGCCTTCTAAAACTTTTTTCATGACCCTCTGGAAGCATGCCGCTGCCAACGCTAATCCAAAAGGCATCCTTAGGAAACGGTAAGCTCCTAGAGGTGTCACAAATGAAGTAAGATGCCTTGACTCTTTGTGTAAGGGAATCTGGTGATACGTGGACGACCAGTCCAATACACTAAACACACGAGCTCCCTGAAGTGTGCTGAGAGACTCTGAGATATTGGGCAGGGGTTGGCGGTCCACCCAAATCCATTCATTCAAATTCCTCAAACCAACACACATTCTGACACTAGTACCACCATCCTTCATGGCCAAAACAATGGGGGCTAACCATTCTGACGCTTCTATTTCTTCTATAACTCCCAAGTTCGAGGCATGTGGGCTGCTGAATTCACATCTATGCATAGATCGCCGCCTAGTGTTGGGTCCGGATGATTGCACATTGTTGTCCTGGAAGAGTCTTCGAAGTATCACGAGATAGGTGGCTCCTCCCCTGGACTACAGTGCGCATGGGCATCGGCTCCATCCTCAGATTGTTTTTTCCGCCATTGGGTTCGGATGTATATTTGCTTACTCAAGTTCGGAATCGATAGAAACTTTCTTTGGCCAAAAGGCCTATAGGTATCGTCGGTATTGTCTTGCGATCGGTGCCCAGTACTCATTCCAGCTCAATTTCGAGCCGAACGTCAGCGCCGTAGGCCTTGTCGACGTTCAAAATGGAACGGAGCCCATTCAAAAGACGTCCAGTCTGCAACTCCAAGTACCCTCATATTGACGTCCATCCGGTGTGCAACAAGTGCCTGTCTCCGGATCACGATGAGGCCAGCTGTATGGCCTGTTCTCGGTTCCGGTCCAAGAAAACACTTTGCCTTCGACGCGTGGCGCGACAGGAGGCCCAGCACACAACGCCTGACCCGGTCAACATCTTCGACGTTGAAGACGACGAAGGGGTCGAGCATGAAGTTCAGGAGCACCAGTCGGATCCTGCGTCGGAGGTTGACTCTAACTATGACGCAGTAAATGAAGAATTGGTAGAGGATATAGAAGTCGTCGACGAGGTAGGAGACGACGATGATCCCTATGGGGCCGTAGACGATCGCTCAAGTGAAGAGCTAGGCCCGACCACTGGTTCGGAGGCCTGCGACGAGACACTCGATAAGGCTCAGGTCGAGGGATCGCCTCAAGGCCTTACCCAAGATCAAACAAGTAGTTCTACAGCCTCGCTTCAAAGCCCGGCTACGGACATTTCTAAAGAGCCGTCGGTTGATCGACCAAAATCGAAACCAACAACATCAGTGTCCACAAAACCGAAAGCACCGGAAACAAAACCGAAAGTGCAAGTAACTTTCCTCGTATCGAAGGCTTGTGAGCCGCCTGCTTCGACGACGCCACAGGGTGCGATTGGGCCGGATAAGCCACCCAAAAGGGTCGAGCCGAAATCCGGGGCGCCAAAGAAAAAGGTCGTGGACATCGACCCAAAGACGTCAGCGCCGAAAACCGTTGATGCCGCTAAAGGAGCCAAAGCGCAGGACGCTATTGATCCGAAGCGTCGAATCGACAATCCTAAAGTCGGCAAGGACATCGAGCGCACAAAACAACGTGGCTCTAAAGATCCGGTCGAGTCAATACGGCCATCCGCCTCTTTTTCGAAGCAAGTGTCGGACTCGCTGCAGCGTATAAAGGATAAAGCCCTGGTTGTCGAACCAAAGGCCGCTCCACCCCCAAAATCGGTCGTCACCGCTCCAAAGGCGTCGGCGCCGATAAAGTTTATACTGCCGCCACCGGTGCCACCTAAAGGGTTCGCGCCACTTACGGGCGTCGAGCCAGCAAAGAAGGTGTCCATGGGGAAAAAGTCTACAACACCTTAAGTGGCCACAAAGCATCGACCGCCTCTCCAGGAAGACCAGCCGAGGCAATTCATCGACGCTGAAACTGGTAGACTTTCCATTCACAAGTGGAAATTCGTCCCAGAACAGCCAATGGAGTCCTACAAGATTCCATTAAAGAAAAAGAGGGATTCAGCAACTTCACCTCTTCTGTCAGAACCTCTGCACCCATGTGGCCAAGAACAAGAATTTACTTTGCCCACACATTCAGATGCAGATGCGGAGGAGGCTTACAATCTAGAGTACAATTATCCTATAGACTCTGATCCAGACGAACACAATGAACCCTGGGCGGACGCTGTTGACCCAGAGGAACCACGTCCTAACACTGACAGCAATGTCTATACTGGTAAAACATCACCAACATAAGACACAGCTGCGTTCAACGCACTTATTGAGAGGGCGGCAAAAAATCACGATGTCCAACTCCATACTGACCCTATTGAGGAGGATTTCTTGTTTAACACCTTCTCCACTTCAGAGAGAACTGTCAAAATTCTGCCTATGCTAAAAGGTGTCCTGAGACACGCTGGAGACATCTTTAAGGACACCATGAGGGCCAGAGTAATAAACCCCAGGATTGAGAAGAAATACAAACCAGCACCTGGCGACCCTACATATGTCAAGGGACAGTTACCACTGGACTCTATTGTTGTTTCCAATGCTCGTAAACGAGCAAATTCACAAGCCACGGGTGATGCTCCTCCCCCTGACAAGGACTCAAAAGTGCTCGAAGCATCAGGGAAAAGGGTGGCAGCTCAAGCGGCCAATGTCTGGCGAATCTCCAACACACAGGCGCTCCTAGCCAGATATGACAGGGCTCACTATGATACACTTGAAACCCTGCTACAACACTTGCCAGATGAGTACAAAGAGGCAGCTGAAATGCTAATTCAGGAAGGAAAACTTATTTCTAATGCGTCCATTAAGTGTGCACTGGACGCAGCTGACACTGCAGCCAGGGCAATTAACACCTGCGTTATGTTACGTAGGCACGCCTGGCTGAGAATCTCTGGTTTCAAGTCTGAAATACAAACCACCATTCTCAATCAACCAGTTAACCCTGATCACTTATTTGGCCCGGAAGTGGACACCACCTTAGAGAAAATCAAAAAGGACACAGACTGCAAAGTCTATGGGAGCTCTTCAGTCCCAGCAGTACAGAGGTGGTTCTTTTCGTCGCTCCAACAATAGAGGAGCTTCCAGAGGACAGGTGTCCCAGCAGGCACAATACAATAAAGGGGCCACGCAAACCACCTACGGCAAAGGCAATAGGGGCGGATATCGTGGAAACAGCGCCAAAGGCAGAGGTCATGGAAACAACAGCTCCCGATCCTCCGCCACAAACAAACAGTGACGTCTTGTCGCTGCCCCCAACCACACAACACCGGTCGGGGGGAGACTACAACAGTTCCTGCCAGTCTGGAAATCCATCACCACAGACAGGTGGGTAAGACAGCTTATCCAGCACGGTTATTGTCTGAAGTTAACATCCACTCCACCCAACATACCCCCAAAACACCGTCCTATGTCCGCAGAGCATATGCAATTATTGCAGCAGGAGGTTGTCAGCATGCTGCAAAAAGGAGCCATAGAGCTCGTACCTGTGGAACAAATAGGTACAGGGGTGTACTCGCCGTACTTCTTAATCCCAAAAAAGGACGGGTCCCTCAGGCCCATATTAGACCTCAGGCCCCAAAACATGTACATCCTTTCAGAACACTTCCATATGCTCACGTTACAGCAGGTCCTACCGTTGCTCAGTCAGGGAGATTTCCTCGCAACACTAGATCTCAAGGATGCATATTTCCATATACCGGTACACCCGTCACACAGAAAATACCTCAGATTTACCATTCAAAATCAACATTATCAGTTCAAAGTTCTCCCCTTCGGAGTCACGACAGCACCCAGGGTGTTTACCAAATGCCTAGCGACAGTGGTTGCACACCTGCGGAGACAGTGTCCACGTCTACCCTTACCTGGACGACTGGCTTGTCCAAGCAAAGTCAGCCCAGCAATGTGCCACCCACATGTCCCACACCATTCACCTACTTCACAGCCTGGGATTTTCACTGAATTATCCAAAGTCCCACCTTCAGCCCGCACACGTACGGCAGTACTTGGGCGCTACAATCGACACTCTGGCAGCCCAAGCACAGCCGAATTCAGTGAGAATCAACAGCATTCAATTGCTGATACAAAAATTCGGACCCCAACACTCGCTTCCAGCACGAGTGTTCATGCAGTTGATAGGCATGATGGCCTCCTGCATCTTCATAGTCCCGCACGCGAGACTACATATGCGTCCGCTTCAGGAGTGCTTGGCACGTCGGTGGAACCAGGCTCACGGACAGTTGAAAGACCTAGTGTTGGTGACCGGTCGTGCGTACAACTCTCTGCATTGGTGGAATCCACAAAACCTTTGCAAGGGCCGACCGTTCCAAGAGCCTGTGCCACAGATTATTCTGACAACGACGCATCTCTCCAGGGATGGGGAGCTCATGTACTCCACTACACAGTGCAGGGACTATGGTCGGTACAGCAAAGGAAAATGCACATCAACCTTCTGGAACTGATTGCAATCTTCCTAGCAATGAAGGCTTTCAAGGTACACTTGTGCAACAAAGTGGTGTTGATCCGAACGGACAACATGACGGCCATGTACTACATACAGAAGCAGGGAGGTACACACTCTCCACAGTTGTCTCATCTAGCTCAGAGCATGTGGAAGTGGGCCATTCAGAGAAACATCTTCCTCATGGCAGAACACCTCCCAGGCAAGGACAATCAGATGGCGGACATGCTCAGCAGGCACAGCCACCAGATGCACGAGTGGGAGATACATCCATCAGTACTCCACCCGTACTTCCAGCAGTGGGGTCATCCAGAGATAGACCTATTCGCCACAAAGGAAAACGCACAATGCCAAAGCTTTGGCCGCCAGGTTCCCACATCCACAGTCGCAGGGAAATGATATGGATGAACTGGTCAGGCAAATTTGCATACGCTTTTCCACCAGCACCTCTAATACCGCGGGTGGCACGCAAACTGAGGCAACACTCGATGACTCTCATCCTGGTTGCTCCAACGTGGGCACGCCAACCATGGTACACCACGTTTCTAGAACTCTCCGTGGTACCGCATCAAAGACTGCGCCTCTCACCCACACTCTTGACGCAGAGCCATGGCGACATTCAGCATCCAGATCCGCAACAGCTCAACCTGGCGATCTGGCTCCTGAAGTCTTAGAATTTGGCTACCTCAACCTGCCTCCTGACTGTATGGATATCATAAAGGAGGCATGGAGGCCCACAACTAGAGCATGCTATGCAGCCAAGTGGAAGCGTTTCGTCATTTATTGTGCCAATAATGACATTAATCCGCTAGATGCATCTACTCAAAACATCATCTGTTATCTATTGCATCTATACAAGTGCAATCTAGCCTACGCTTCCATTCGTATACATTTATCCGCAATGGCAGCTTATCTCCAAAATAGGCGGCATCTCTCGCTTTTCAGAGTGCCTGCCATCAAAGCCTTTCTGGAAGGACTCAAACGAGTTATTCCGCCCAGGCACCCACCAGCACCTGTATGGAAACTAAATTTGGTCCTTACCAGACTAATGGGTCCACCTTTTGAGCCTCTCCACTCATGCGAGATACAATTCTTAACGTGAAAAGTAGCTTTCCTTATAGCAATCACATCGCTAAAACGCGTTAGTGAAATTCAAGCACTAACTATCCAGGAGCCTTTCATCCAAATTCACTCCAACTGGGTAGTACTACGCACTAACCCTAAGTTTCTGCCTAAGGTGGTTTCACAGTTCCATATGAATCAAACAATAGAACTACCAGTGTTCTTCCAAAACCCAGATTCAGTGGCGGAGAGAATGCTCCACACACTAGATGTAAAATAGCTCTCATGTACTACATTGATAGAACAAAAGACTTCAGAAAAACCAAACAACCGTTTGTTGCCTTCTCACCGCAACACAAAGGCAACCCCATTTCTAAAGCAGGTATAGCCAGATGGATCGTTAAGTGCATCCAAATTTGCTATCAAAAGGCTAAGCGCACTTTAACGATTCCCCCAAGGGCCCACTCCACACGGAAGTTAGGGGCATCCATGGCTTTCCTGGGGAACATTCCCCTAGAAGAAATATGTAAAGCAGCCACATGGTCTACCGTACACACATTTACTAAACACTACCGCACACAAACAGCAAGCAGCTGTAGGCCAGGCTGTTCTCAAAACACTTTTTCAGACTGCTGCAGCTGGCACAGGCAGCCGTCGCTAATGGAGGGACTGCTATGTATTCTATGCATAGATGTGAATTCAGCAGCCCACATGCCTCGAACCGAATATGCTACTTACCAGTATGCATCTGTTCTTGGCATGTAGGGCTGCTGACATTCACATCGCCCGCCCTCCTCCCCGGCTCCTGTCGCGGCTGCAGCACTCAGAATTACTCTTAGCATGGTCATCACTTACTCTACTACACTCCATCTCTGCCACAATGGCAAAAAACAATCTGAGGATGGAGTCGATGCCCATGCGCACTGTAGTCCAGGGGAGGAGCCACCTATCTCGTGATATTTCGAAGACTCTTCCAGGACAACAATGTGCAATCATCCAGACCCAACACTAGGCGGCGATCTATGCATAGATGTGAATGTCAGCAGCCCTACATGCCAAGAACAGATGCATACTGGTAAGTAGCATATTCGTTTCAGTAGCTTTTCCAGCTCCGCCTTGAGTGGTTCCATCATCATGTTTGGCACTTTTCTTACTTTGTGCACACACGGCAACCAATGTAGGATTTTTTTGACAAAAGTTTTTCTTGCACACGAGTGCTATTTGTGCATCGCACCAATTGATCTCTGACTAAAGAGTCAGAAAGATCCCCAAACTCACATGTCCTTGCCAAAGTTTTAAGAGAAGCAATATAACTCTTCACTCGTTCATTGGGGCCCTGAATTCTGGTAAAGAAATTATGCATCACCAAAACTACATTAATGCGAGGACCAAAATATCTCTCTAACATTGCCATGGACATTTCATATACATCGTTAGGTTCACCCTCTACATTACCAATAGTAATAAGATCCATACTGTCATAAATGTTCCATTCCTCAATGCCCAAATTATGTAAAAGAATCGCTTGTTTTCTGAAAACCGAAAATGTTTCCCCTCCAATTGCCACAATGTAAGAAACAAATACATTTCTCCACCTTTTCCATGGAAGAATTGGTTCTCCTTTTTCAGAAAGGAAGGCAGAAGGTTGTGACATGCTTGTTGATGAAGCCATGTTAAGTTATCGAATGATGTTATAATGGTACTTAATACATAAAAATCCTAATAAAGTTTTAGGCTCTAATTATCCATCAGTGTGGGAACAAAAAAACCCAAATTAAAACAAAGAATATTGTCACCGTAGTCTAAAGTGTAAAGTGGTTGAAAGTCCTTTTAGTTCGTCGTTCCCACACTTTGATAAATCCAATTTTACAGATAATGAAGACAAAAAAAAAATTAAAACAAAGAAAATTGTCACCGCAGTCCAAAATGTGGGATATCTATAATCAGTCACTTGTCACATAGGTAAATAGTGAAGTTACTTGTGGTGACATTCCAAAACACTCACTGTGGTACAAAGCGTGGGAAAGCTATGACTGGTCAGTTGCAGTTCGTCACAGTAACGCTAAATGAACAACCTCGTTAACTGTGAAATTATTTCCAACAAGTTCAAAAAGTATCTGTTGTGCACTTGTGATTAAAAAAAATGTGATTACAGTCATCCGTAATACTCACAGCTTGTAGAGTTGCTTGTGCCAAGTGAAAATGTAATTCCGAAGTAAACAATCGTGAATGATTTCCTATAATTTTTTTTTTTTAAATGGCGGTCACGCAAGGTTACGCTGCGTGACCCCTCGTAGTGACGTAACTTCCGAAATTATGTGTTCATCTTCCTTAATGGAGCGAGGAGGACGCGATCTGGGGAAGAACTTTGAACACTGCTGTATCCTCTGAAATGACGATTTTTGTTTCCTTAATGGAGCGAGGAGGTCGCGATCCGAAGGAAGAACGCTGAACACTGCCGCTGCTTGAAAGACGCCGTCAAGGCAGTTGAAAGAAACGGTCTCTCATTGCATCGTCGCAAAATTAATATATATATAGATAATCCTACTGATAGTTTGCGAACGATGACTTGAAGTAAATAATTTCTGCCCTTGCAAAGTGTCGTATGGTTTCCTCTCCGATGAATCAAGAGAATTCAAAACCAAGTTTCAAGGCTCAAGGTGTGGCAAAATCCAGAGTTTCAAATTATCACAAGTCCCAGTGTTAAAGTAACGAAATGGATTAGTTACTTACCTGTAATCCTAGTTCTCTTCCAGGGGTATCCTCATCAAAGTTTTCAGCATTAGAATATTCCCGCCCATGAGCGGGACACCGGAAACACTATATTAAATGCGCCCCACATATATAAAAAAAAATATATATATATATATATATATATATATATATCATAAGCAATTGCAGCCTAATAAACACTAGAGCTGAAGCATGCTGTAAAGAATTTCCACCATACATGAAAAATATGCATTAGAAACAGGCGAAACAACAACAAAATTTGTTTAGAAACGGTTTTGATGCTCAGAAAACAGTAGAAATTCTCAGAAATCACTGAAAGCATGGGAAGCGCCCAGGCTGCATTGCAAACACACAGTCTAAAAAGACCGAAACGCTAACCTGTAGCTGCATAGCAATAAACTGACACCGTGCCTTTAAGGCACTCCTGACCCCCAGCTACCCATCATGCCTCAGGGGTGACAGTTAGGTCAGTTGTTTTTTGCGGAGACTGAAACAACCATGGAAACAAAGAAGTTAACAATATCTCCAAATTAAAAATAGTCCTTTGCCCGGGGAGGCGGGAGGGTTGCTTATGACTTTGATGAGGATACCCCTGGAAGAGAACTAGGATTACAGGTAAGTAACTAATCCTTCTCTTCCAGGGGATCCTCATCAATAGTCATAAGCATTAGAATAGAATAGCGAGCCTCACCTCATCTCCCTGCGGGCAAAGGAGAATACAGAAAAACGTGATAAGTAAGCTCAGTAAAAACCAAGCTAGGATAGAGCAAAAAACTATCCAAACAGATTCCTCAAGGAGGCTTGGCCTACTTGAGCATCAGCTCTGGAATCAGATTCTAGGCAGTAGTGCCTCGTAAAGGTATGAACTGATTTCCAGGTCGCAGCCTTGCAAATCTCTGACATAGGAACGTCATGTAAGAAAGCCACTGTGGCCGCTTTCCCCCTGGTGGAATGTGCCGTAGGAGGCAAAGGTAAGGGCCTTTTCGCCAGCTGGTAAGCTAAGGTGGTACAAGAAACGATCCATCTCGAAATGGATCTATTAGCAGCAGGGAAACCTGTTCTCATGGCGCCATAATTGACAAATAACTGATCTGTCTTCCTTATGCCTTTGGTACTGTCAAGGTAAAACTTAAGCACCCTCTTAAGGTCTAAGGAATGAAGAGCCTGCTCCGCCGGGGATGCTGGATTAGGGAAGAAAGATAGCAAAGTAATAGACTGATTGATATGGAAATCAGACACCACCTTGGAGAGAAAAGGATGCGCCCTTAAAACTACTCTGTTATGATGGAAAACAGTGTAAGGCTCATTGGTACACAGTGCCTGGATCTCGCTTACTCTGCGCGCTGATGTAATGGCTATCAGAAAAGCGGCCTTCCAGGCCAAATGCTGTAAGGAAGCTCTATGGATTGGCTCAAACGGTGGGCCCATCAGCTTCGACAGCACCAGGTTCAACTCCCACGGAGAAGGGTTTCGAACAGGGGGGTACACTTTTTTCAACCCCTGTAAGAAGTCCTTACCACCTGCATTTGGAAAAAGGATGGATGAGTAGGAGACTTCCTGTACGCTGTAATGGCCGATAAATGCACTCTGATGGAAGCATACTTAAGACCAGATCATGCTAAGTACAGAAGGTAAGGGAGAATAACATCCTCTTGCCCCTTAGTAGGATCAAGGTGATGTTCTCTACACCAAAGAAAAAACCTCTTCCACTTAAACGCGTATGACGTTCTTCTGGAGGGTCTTTTTGCTTCTTTCAAAATATGCATAAAATCAGGAGGCAGATTCAAATGCCCGTATTGTAGGACCTCAGGAGCCATGCTGTCAAGTTCAGAGGGGGAAGGTTGGGATGGAGAATCCTCCCTCCCATCTTGGTCAGCAGGTCCGGCCTGCAGGGTAACCTCCTGTGTGGAATTACCGACAGATGAATAAGGTCCGGGTACCACCACTGCCGTGACCAGTCTGGAGCTATCAGGATCATGGTCATGCTGGATCTGATTAGCTTGGACACCACCTTCGGGATCCGGGGCAGAGGAGGAAAGGCGTAGGCAAATGTCCCTGACCAGTCCATCAAAAGCGCATTCCCTCTTGACCCTGTACGATGGAATCTGGACGCGAAGGCTTGGCATTTTGTGTTTTCGTCATCTACGAATAAGTCTATTTCCAGACGACCCCAACGATGGAAAAGGTCTGCCACCACCTCGTCGTGTAGCACCCAGTCTGGCTGATCTTCGAAGTGCCTGCTGAGTGCGTCTGCCTCGACATTTAGCTCTCCTGGAAGGTGCACTGCCACCACCGAGAGTTTCCGGGCGAGAAGCCAGTGCCAGATCGCCTGTGACTCCAGGGAGAGGGGATGTGACCGAGTTCCACCCTGTTTGTTCAGGTAGAACATGGTCTTCGTGTTGTCGGTCTGGACCAGGACTGAATCGGACTCGATTGCAGGCAGGAAAGCTTTCAGAGCCAGATGGACCGCTCGTAGCTCCAGCATATTGATGTGGTAGAACTGGTCCTTTGCCGACCACCTTACTTGTATCTGAAGGCACCCCATGTGTGCCCCCCAGCCTTGCAGAGACGCGTCTGTCACCACCGACTGCACAGGAAGTGGCTGGTGAAAAGGAACTCCCACCATCAGATTCCGCTGCTGAGTCCCACCATGAGAGGGAGGATCTCGCCGCCTGGGAGAGAGATATTCGATCTTCCCAGCGACCTGTTGATTGATCCCACTGGTCCTCCAGATTTTGTTGCAAAGGACGCATCCTCAGCCTGGCGTTGGGAATGAGAAAAATGCAGGACGCCATGGATCCCAGCAGGGAAGCTACCGGACTGTCGGATTCCGCACTTGGAGCAGAAGCCTGCATCTCTGCCGCATTGAGGACAGTCTCTCCTCCGAAGGATACGCTCTTCCCACGCTTGTGTCCAGAACGGAGCCAAGGTAGTGGATGCTCTAAGTGGGATGCTGCACTGTCTTCTCCCTGTTGACGTGAAGGCCGAGGCCATGCAGCAATTGCAGACAGGTCTGAAAGTCATCTCTCACCTGCCGCGGGGATGGACCTTTCAGCAGCTAGTCTTCTAGGTATGGATAGACGAAGAGACCTTTTTTGTGAAGAAAAGCTGCCACCACCACCATGCATTTGGTGAAGACTCTCAGTGCTGACTTGAGCCCAAAGGGCAGGACCTTGTATTGATAATGCTTGTGGCTGACCACAAACCGTAGGTACTTGCGATGACATCCTGCAATGAAAATGTGGAAGTACGCATCTTGGAGGTCCACCGAACACATCCAATCTCCTACTTGTAGATGTGGACATATTTGGTTAAGGGCCAACATGCGAAACTTCTCCTTGACTATGCACTTGTTCAGAAGTCGAAGGTCCAGGATTGGTCGAAACTTGTCCTCCTGATCTTTTTTGGGGATAAGAAAATATCTGGAGTAAACTCCTCTTCCTCTTTGAGAGGGTGGAACCTCCTCAATCGCTTGCTTTTGAAGCAGAGTTTTCACCTCTTTTCGAAGCAGCTGTAACTGATGAGGCCGAGACTTCTTCGGCAGAATGTCCTTTGGACGCGCACGGAAACGTAGCGCGTATCCATTGCGTAGTATATTCAGCACCCAGCGATCTCTTGTGATGCTGACCCACTCTGCCAGATGTTGTGAAGCACTTTCTCCCACTGGAGTGGGCAACGGTGGCAGAGGAAGACACTGTTCATGACTTTCCTCCTCTCGCCGTGGTAGAGGCTTGTTGGTGACCACCTCTACTTCTGTTGGACTTTCCTCCTCGAAACTGGGTTTTCCCCTGGTTCTTGTTCTGGGCCCACTGAGGGCTTTGAACCCTCTGTTGAGGCCCCCTGCGTTGGTTGGATTTGTAGCGGTGCTTACATTTCTTCTTTTTCTCCAACCCGACCGCTTTGACAGTGTCCAACTCTGTTTTCATCCTCATCATCTCTTCATCTGCGTGTGTGCCGAAGAGAGAAGAGCCAGAGAACGGAAGGTTCAAGATCTTCTGCTGAGCATCTGGTTTTAGACCTGTCAATCTTAACCAGGACGACCTCTTGGCGCATACTCCATGCGTGTAAGAGTGCGCTGATGGCACCGCACCATCCGCCGCTGTGCTTATCATTTGGTTAGCCACCAAAGAACCCTCCTTGACTATTTCGTCAAAATCCTTTTGGTCTTCCTTTGGGAGCTTGGTTTCAAAACGCTCCAAAGAGTTCTAGAGAGCTCTGTCATAACGGCCAAGCAACGCAGCCGCGCTGGAGACCTTAAGGGATGCAGCAGCAGAAGTGCAGGCCCTGCGACCCCACGAGTCCTGAGATCTGCTCTCTTTGTCCGGTGGAACAGACGAAGTAGCTGACGCAGCATGTGTCTTTTTTGCTGCTGCCACTATGACTGAGTCTGCAGGAGGATCCTTCCTGACAAAGACCGGATCCGAGGTAGCCGGCTTATACTTCTTTAAGAGGCGAGCCGGCACTGCTTTGATGGATGCTGGAGTTAAGAAAGTGTCCATGACCGAGTCAAGGATCCCCGGAACCAATTGAAGCAATGGCCGAGATGCAGTCTTCTGATGGAGAGTCTCGAAAATCACTGTTGTCGTGACTTGTGGGACAGACATCTCTATATTGAGCTTCTGCGCTCCTCTCTGCAGAACCTCATGGTATGTGTTAATGTCATCAATGGGCGAGACCCTGGAAATCAGGCTGTCCGATAGAGTGGGAGAGTAATCTCTCCTAGAGGATCGGGTCGAGGAAGTGGATGGTGTTCTCCTACTCTGCCGATGTGCACTGCGTCTCCTTTCCCGCGATCTGACTGCGCGGTCTTCACGTCTTGGAAAACGCGATCTAACATGCCTTCTCTCAGGAGATCTCTCGTGCCTGCGCCTGGGAGAACTCCCTCTGTCCGCTTCGTCCACCAGTCTCTGGAGAGGTGATCTATGAACCGAACTGGCATACTCCTGCATGCGCCTCGTTGCTCCAGTGTCCTGCCAGTGACTTAAGGGCAGCCGCCATCTTGGGGACAACTGAACAGCAGTCGGGGCCTCCTTTAGCCTTGAAGGAGACTCGCGGACATGGGCAGCAGCTTCCGGAGAGGCAGACTTTGAAGAAGCCCTCCTGGAAGAATGAGAGGACGAATGGCGCGAGGCTGACTCCGTCACCAGGACCACCGAACCATCCCTAGACCTCACCGAGGCTTGTCTCGACGCGAGCGTGCTCTTGACTTCGAACCTGTACGCACTCCAGACGTCGTTCTAGGTTCGAGCTGTCTGCTCGACGTCGAACGCCGCCTCGACGGCGACCGGCGTAGATGAGAAACCGGTGAGTGCTGTCTCGACGTAGAACGGCGATGATAAGCCGACGACGGAGGCTATCTGTCTCTCGACGTCGAGCGTCGCCTGGACGACGGCGGTGCTGCGTCCAATCTCGACGTCGAAGGTCTACAAGACGTCGGCGGAGGGGTTCTTCTCTCACTCGACGCCGAACGTCGTCGAGACGACGCCGGGGACCCTTGTCTCGACGCCGAGTTGACGACCGCGGAGGGGTTCTCGCTCTCGATGTCGATCGCTGATGGGACTCGATGACAGAAGTGAGCCTGCCCTCGATGCCGAACGTCCTGCCGATGTCGGCGGAGGGTCTTCACTCCTCGACAGCGATCGTCGTTGAGATGACAATGGCGGAGGGGTTTTATTCCTCGACGCCGATCGTCGCCAGGTTTACTACGGCGGAGGGGTGACACTCCTCGACGCCGATCGTCGCTGGGTTGACGACGGCGGAGGGTCTGTGGTCCTCGACGCCGATCGTCGCCAGGTTGACGACGGCGGATGGGGTTTGTCCGTCGACACCGATCGTCGCCGAGTTGTCGACGGCAGAGGATCCCGAATCTTTGACGTAGACGACGTACCTTTTCTCGACGGCGAGCCCGCTGTCGAGGGTCTTTTCTTCGATAAATGTCCCACCTGAAGATCTTTTTTCAGCGCCGAGTCCGACGCTGAGGTAGGACGCGAGGACTTGTCTCTAGGAGGTGTTCTAGGCCTCTTGGAGCCCTTCTTTACCGGAGAACTTCCTCTAGATGGTTTACCTGCCAGGCCATACAAGCGAATTCTCGCCCTGTCCTTTAAAGTTCTACTGGACAGGGTCTGGCAGAGAGAGCAGGTCTTGGGATCATGATCCTCAGGTAAACAAAGAATACAGACCTCATGTGAGTCTGTTTTGGCCTTCTTTTTACCACAAGAAGGGCAAGAGTCAAAAAGAGATGCCATTTTAGGTGTAAAAAATGCCTAAACCTGTCAAAAAAATACAGCTTCTTCTACAGATGAAAAACGTCGAAGTAAGGAATAAAAGTTGTGAAAAGTGAAGAGATTTTCTGACAGAAATCAGAAAAGAGTGGAGCTGTGTTGCCAGGATCCTTCCAGAAGGAGCCGGAAAGAAGTGACCTAACTGTCACCCCTGAGGCATGATGGGTAGCTGGGGGTCAGGAGTGCCTTAAAGGCACGGTGTCAGTTTATTGCTATGCAGCTACAGGTTAGCTTTTCAGTCTTTTTAGACTGTGTGTTTGCAATGCAGCCTGGGAGCTTCCCATGCTTTCAGTGACTTCTGAGAATTTCTACTGTTTTCTGATCATTAAAACAGTTTCTAAACAAATTTTGTTGTTGTTTCTCCTGTTTCTAATGCACATTTTTCATGTATGGTGGAAATTCTTTACGACATGCTTCGGCTCTAGTGTTTATTAGGCTGCAATTGCTTGTTATATATATACTAGCAGCCCGTCCCGACCTTGTCCGGGAGCAATCGGGCTTCCCCGACGCCCGCCCGCCCCGACATTGTGCCGCAGCCCGGCCCCCCGCCCGTCCTGACATTGTCAAGCAGCCCGGGCCCGCGCAGTCCCCCGCCTGCCCCGACCCCCGCCTGCCCGGAGCCTTACCTCAGCCGCCGCTCCTCCCCCGCGCTCCTCGTTTCACCGCACATTGTGCAGCAGCCCGGCCCCCCGCCCTCCCCGACATTGTCAAGCAGCCCGGGCCCCCGCCCGCCCCGTCCCCCGCCTGCCCCGACCCCCGCCTGCCCCGACCCCCGCTTGCCCGGAGCCTTACTTCAGCCGCCACTCCTCCCCCGCACTCCTCATTTCACCGCACATTGTGCAGCAGCCCGGCCCCCCGCCCGCCCCGACATTGTCAAGCAGCCCGGGCCCCCGCCTGCCCCGTCCCCCGCCTGCCCCGACCCCTACCTGCCCGGAGCCTTACCTCAGCCGCCGCTCCTTCCCCGCGCTCCTCATTTCACCTCTCCGCCGCTCCTCGCCGCTTACCGCTCCTCCCGCCTGTCCGCCGGTCCTCACCGCTATTCCGCCGTTCGTCACCGGTCCTCCCCCGTGTCATGTCCGCCGCTCCTCCTCGCGTTTCTGGATGCCGCTCCTCCCCGCGCTCCTGACGTCAGCACCCAGGTCGCGGCCGGTGCTACTTCGAAGGGACTACTTTTTTTTAATGTTAATTTTTTAAATAACGTTTTTTTTTTGTATTTATATAGCCTATAACCATCTACACACCCTGACGATTCCAACGGTGTATCGGTGTGTGGATTGGCGCTGTGGTTCCCGAGTTTACCCGCCTCAAAGGTGCAAAGTTCTTCCTTTATAATAGTAGTATAGATATAATATATATATATATATATATATATATATATATGTTCGAGGCATGTGGGCTGCTAAATTCATATCTAGTGCATAGATCGCCGCCTAGTGTTGGGTCCGGATGATTGCACATTGTTGTCCTGGAAGAGTCTTCGAAGTATCACGAGATAGGTGGCTCCTCCCCTGGACTACAGTGCGCATGGGCATCGACTCAATCCCCAGATTGTTTTTTTCCGCCATTGGGTTCGGATGTGATTTCGACGTCTCCGTGTCGGAATCGTAAAATTCTCTTCTTAAGGCCAAAAGGCCTTCGTTACCTGCGTCGGTATTGTTCGCGTGCGGTCTCGAGCATCATCTGACTCTTCGGGTCGGAATTCTGCGGAGTCAAGTAACTCTTCGGACATCGAGGCCCTCTCGTCGCAGCAAGAGCCCGACGAACTTATAATGGAGCGGAGTCCGTTCAAGTTCTGCCCCGTCTGTGGATCCAAATATCCACATATCGACGTGCATCCAGTCTGTAATAAATGCCTCTCGCCGAACCACAACGAGGACAACTGCATGGCCTGCTCAAAGTTCAGGTCCAAGAAAACGCTCAAGCTTCGGCGCGCGGTGCGCCTTGAGGCCCAGCGAGCGGCTCCGGCACCCGACGATATATTCGACGACCCCGCAGAAGAAGGCCAGAGCCATCATCTTCAGATTTCACCCCCGTCGACGGAGGTCCAGGCCGATCCCGAAGAACACGTCGAAGGACTGGGCCAAGACCTTGAATACGTCGAGGAGGTAGGGGACGACGAAGAAGTTTATGGGGCCGCGGAAGATAGCTCAGAGGACGAGCTATGCCCCGAAAGTTACACGACTCAGGCTCAGGTCACGGGATCGCCTCTCAGCCTTACCCACGACCCTGCACCGCTATCCCCGGCCACGCCTTCTGGCCCGGCCACTACAGCGGAGCCGCCATTGCGCGTATCGAAACCGAAACCTTCGGAATCGACTACACCTAAGATGGCCGACGTCCCGCCAAAAATGAAACCGAAACCTTCGGAATCGACAACACCTAAAATGGCCGACGTCCCAACAAAAATTTCAAAGCCTGCTCCCTCATCGACTCCGTCGCCCTCCGGCCCTCCGAAGTCGAAGAAAACTGTCGAGTCGACAGCGCAGCAGAAGGTGGCCAAGGAGCCGTCCTCTAAGAAGGTTGTCCATCACGTCTCGAGCACGGTCGCTCCGGCACGTTCCACTAAGGCTGTTGACGCGCCTTCGGACAAAGCTGCGGCGACCACAAGTAAACGCACAGTCGAATCGAAGTCAACTAAGAGCCACGATCCGAAGGCCGGAGGCACAACGCATCGGCACACGGATGCCGGGTCTGCAACGGCGTCGGCGCCTAAGCCCACGACGGAGCCAGGGGCCGTTGGAGCAGAAGAATCGTCGGCGGCACACTCGTCGACACCACGCGCCTCCGACGCTACCGAACATCGGGCGTCGGGTAACAAACCCTCCGCCTCGTTCACAAAACAGGTCACCGACTCCCTCAAACGTATTCGGGAGAAGACTTTGACATCCACGGCTCCCACGCCGTCGGCTCCGAACCCGGTGGACGCACCTGCGAAGACTTCAACCAAGCTTCTCTACACTCTGCCACCTAAGGTGGCACCAAAGGCGTTTGCACCCAGATCGGTGCCGACGGATGCCTCAGAAGACCAATCTGAGCATTACATCGATGCCGAAACAGGAAAATTGACCCTCTATAAAAGAAAGATCACTTCCCAACCATTGGAATCCTATGTCATTCCACTAAAAAAGAAGAGGGCAGCACAGGACATTCCTGCCCTTATTGAACCTATTCTGCCACCACCAAGGAGGAGTCCATCACCTTCCCCCAACCAGTCAGGGGGAGAGGATGATACCCAATATGACCAGTACAATTTCCCAGCTGCCAATGACCCTGATGGTCAACATGACTCATATGACGACACTGGTGACCAGGGAGGACATCAGGTGGCACAAGACCCACAGAGTTTTAGTGCACGTACATCACCAACTGAGGATTCAGCAGCATTTAATGCTTTGATAGAGAGGGCAGCTGCAAATCATGATGTGGACATGCATGCTGACCCGGTGGAGGAAGATTTTTTGTTTGACACTTTCTCTGTCTCAGAAAGAACAGTTAAGACACTTCCTATGCTAAAAGGCGTCCTTAAGCATGCCCCAGAGATCTTTAAAGAACCTACCAGGGCGAGAGTGGTAAAACCCACGTATCGAAAAGAAATACAGGCCGGCACCTGGTGACCCTGCATATATTCAGGGACAGTTGCCTCTGGATTCGTTGGTGGTCGCCAATGCCCGCAAGAGGGCAAACTCCCAAACTACGGGTGAAGCTCCTCCCCCAGACAAGGAGTCGAAAGTGCTTGAGGCATCGGGCAAAAGGGTTGCTGCGCAGGCTGCCAATATCTGGCGTATATCAAACACACAGGCACTATTGGCGCGATACGATAGGGCGCATTACGACACCCTAGAACAGCTCCTTCAACACCTACCTGATGAGTTTAAGGAGGCAGCCGAAATGCTCATACAAGAGGGAAAGCTCATCTCAAACGCCGCAATAAAGTGTGCACTTGATGTGGCTGATACAGCGGCTAGGGCGATAAACACTAGCGTCATGTTACGGCGACAGGCGTGGCTTCGCATATCGGGATTTAAGTCTGACATTCAAACAACAATACTCAACCAGCCCGTTAATCCTGACAGGCTGTTTGGCCCAGATGTTGACACCACCCTGGAAAAAATTAAAAAAGACAATGAGACCGCTAAGTCCATGGAGGCGCTCCAGTCTCAACAATTTAGGGGGAGCACTTTTCGTCGCTCAGGAGCACGTGGTGTTACCAGAGGACACTTGGGTCAACAGACACAATTCACGAAAAGTGGTGCACAATCCTCGTACCCCAAGCAGGGTAGAGGGGGTTACAGAGGTAACAGTGCCAAGGGCAGAGGCAGAGGAAACAACAACTCCCGTTCCTCTGCCGCCAACAAACAGTGACTCTCTGTCACTGCCCCCCGACCATCCAACACCTGTCGGGGGGAGACTCCAGCAGTTCCTGCCAGTCTGGACATCCATCACCACAGACAGGTGGGTAAGACAGCTTATCCAGTACGGCTATTGTTTGGAGTTAACATCTACCCCACCCACCATTCCCCCAAGACAACGTCCTATGTCAGCAGAGCACTTGCACTTATTGCAGCAGGAAGTTGTGGTGATGCTGCAAAAAGGCGCAATCGAGCTCGTACCAGTGGAGGAGGAAGGCACAGGGGTCTATTCCCTGTACTTCCTTATCCCAAAAAAGGACGGATCCCTCAGACCCATTCTGGATCTACGCCCCCTCAACCTGTATATACTGTCAGAACACTTTCACATGCTTACACTGCAGCAGATTCTTCCCCTGCTGAACCAAGGGGACTTCCTGGCAACCTTGGACCTCAAGGATGCTTATTTCCACATACCACTCCACCTGTCCCACAGAAAATACCTCAGGTTTACCATTCAAAACAGGCACTATCAGTTCAAGGTCCTACCCTTCGGAGTGACCACTGCCCCCAGAGTATTTACAAAGTGTCTGGCAACAGTTGCGGCGCACCTCAGGAGGCAGAACATACATGTCTACCCTTACCTAGACGACTGGCTCGTTCAAGCAAAGTCAGAACAGCAGTGCGCCGCGGACATGTCCCACACCATTCACCTCCTCCACAGTCAGGGGTTCTCGCTAAACTACCCAAAGTCGCACCTTCAACCAGCCCATGTGCGGCAGTATCTCGGTGCGACAATAAATACCCTGACTGCTATGGCTCAGCCAAATCCGGTCAGGATCGACAACATTCAGTCGCTGATCCAGAGGTTCAGACCACAACACTCCTACCAGCGAGAGTGTTCATGCAGTTGATAGGCATGATGGCCTCCTGCATCTTCATAGTCCCGCACGCACAAGTGCACATGCGTCCACTCCAAGAATGCTTAGCGAATCAGTGGACACAGGCTCAGGGACAACTGACAGACCTAGTGTTGGTGACCGGTCGGGCTTACAACTCCCTGCATTGGTGGAATCCACACAACCTTTGCAAGGGACGACCGTTCCAAGAGCCTGTGCCACAGATTATCCTAACAGCGGACGCATCTCTCCAAGGGTGGGTAGCTCATGTGCTCCACTACACGGTGCAGGGACTGTGGTCCACCCGGCAACAGAAGTTGCACATCAACTACCTGGAATTGATGGCAATCTTCATGGCGCTCAAGTCCTTCAAAGTACATCTGTGCAACAAGGTCGTGTTGATCCGGACGGACAACATGACAGCCATGTAATACATCCAGAAGCAGGGAGGTACTCACTCGCCACAGCTGTTTCATCTGGCTCGAGCATGTGGAAGTGGGCCATTCAGAGGAACATTTTCCTCATGGCAGAACACCTCCCGGGCAAGGACAATCACATGGCGGATCTGCTCAGCAGATACAGCCATCAAATGCACGAGTGGGAGATACATCCATCAGTACTCCACCCGTACTTCCAGCAGTGGGGTCATCCAGAGATAGACCTGTTTGCCACAAGGGAAAACGCAAAATGCCGAAGCTTTGCCGCCAGGTTCCCTCACCCGGAATCGCAAGGGAATGCGATATGGATGAACTGGTCAGGCAGATTTGCGTACGCTTTTCCCCCAGCGCCTCTCCTTCCGCTGGTGGCAAGAAAGCTAAAGCAACACTCGATGACGCTCATCCTAGTTGCTCCAACGTGGGCACGCCAACCATGGTACACCACGTTTCTAGAACTTTCCGTGGTGCCGCATCAAAGGCTGCATCTCTCCCCAAGCCTCTTGACGCAGAACCATGGCGACATTCAGCATCCAGATCCGCAACAGCTCAACCTGGCGATCTGGCTCCTGAGGTCCTAGAATTTGGCTACCTCAACCTGCCTCCGGAATGCAAGGATATCATACGAGAGGCAAGAAAGCTCACTACCAGAGCTTGCTATGCAGCAAAATGGAAGCGGTTTGTCATTTACTGTACAGAACACGATATCAACCCGCTAGATGCATCCATTCCTAACATCATCTGCTATTTGTTACATCTTTACAAATGCAATCTAGCGTACGCTTCCATTCGGATACACTTATCCGCCATAGCGGCTTATCTCCAGAACAGGCAGCATCTCTCTGTTTTCAGGGTGCCTGCCATTAAAGCCTTCCTAGAGGGACTGAAACGAGTCATTCCTCCGAGAACACCATCAGCTCCAGTGTGGAACCTCAATGTGGTCCTCACTAGGCTGATGGGCCCACCTTTCGAGCCACTGCACTCCTGCGAGCTTCAGTTCCTCACATGGAAAGTGGCATTTCTCATTGCTATTACATCGCTCAGACGTGTTAGTGAGCTGCAAGCGCTCACAGTCCAGGAGCCATTCATACAAATTCATTCAAACAGGGTAGTCCTACGCACTAACCCCAAATTTCTTCCGAAGGTGGTGTCACAGTTTCATATCAACCAAACTATTGACCTGCCCGCATTCTTTCAAAACCCACAAACGGTAGCGGAGAGAATGCTTCATACATTAGACGTTAGGAGGGCGTTGATGTACTACATTGACAGAACACAACACTTTAGGAAAACACAACAACTTTTTGTTGCCTTCTCAGCACAGCACAAAGGCAACCCTATTTCCAAAGCAGGACTAGCCAGATGGATTGTTAAGTGCATTCAAATCTGTTATCAGAAAGCTAAACGTACTTTAACAATACCCCCAAGGGCGCACTCCACACGCAAGTTGGGGGCCTCCATGGCTTTCCTGGGCAACATTCCTTTGGAAGACATTTGTAGAGCAGCTACGTGGTCTACACCACACACATTTACCAAACATTACTGTGTAGATATGCATTCCAAACAGCAAGCAGCTGTAGGACAGGCTGTTCTCAAGACACTCTTTCAGACTTCTGCAGCTGGCACGGGCAACCGCCGTTGATGGAGGGACTGCTATGTATTCTATGCACTAGATATGAATTTAGCAGCCCACATGCCTCGAACTGAATATGCTACTTACCAGTATGCATCTGTTCTTGGCATGTAGGGCTGCTAACATTCATATCGCCCACCCTCCTCCCCGGTGCCCGTAGCGGCTGCAGATACTCTCTTGCATTCAATCATTAGCATGGACATCAGTTACACTATTTCACTCCATCTCTGCCACAATGGCTAAAAACAATCTGGGGATGGAGTCGATGCCCATGCGCACTGTAGTCCAGGGGAGGAGCCACCTATCTCGTGATACTTCGAAGACTCTTCCAGGACAACAATGTGCAATCATCCGGACCCAACACTAGGCGGCGATCTATGCACTAGATATGAATGTTAGCAGCCCTACATGCCAAGAACAGATGCATACTGGTAAGTAGCATATTCAATATATATATATATATATGGGTATATATATGGGTATATATATGTGGGGCACATATAATATAGTGTTTCCGGGGTCCCGCGCATGGGCGGGAATATTCTAATGCTTATGACTATTGATGAGGATCCCCTGGAAGAGAACCAAGGTTTCAAATTGTCACAAGTCCCAGTGTCAAAATCCTCAAATGACAATTGTTTGCTTCAAGCCTCCAAAATGTGTTTCTAATAATAACACCAGTCCAAAAGAAAGTAGTAGGGGAATTGATGCTGAGAATGCTTATCTCCAATCAAACAACATAACAAGGGAATATGCCAGTACTGATATAATCATTTAATACACCTAATGGCATCCAAAGAAGAAATCAAATTCAAAACGGGGTATTGCTATTTAATAGCTGTTTATTTTAATCATATAAATTTGAAAGTGCCAAAAGTGGTACTTAGTCCATTATGAATTGCGAGCACAAGAATGAAAACGAGGACACAATAAAATAAAATCACACTCACCACTTCAATAATTACGAAAATCACAGTCATCCCACTCACATTCCATGCATATTCTCTTGTTATGTTGTTTGATAGGCTCAGCCTTACTGATTAGAGCTAGCCTCTTGTTGTTATTACTATCTCCAATCAAGCCCGGTCATTCGTCGCCAGCGTATTTGCTTACGCTTTTCTGCCTCTCCCTCTCCTTCCATTTCTGGTTCGGAAACACGGACAGATATCTCTCACACTGATTCTCTTAGCTCCCACATGGGCTCGTCAGCCATGGTTCTCCACACCATTGGAATTATCAGTGGTTCCACATCAGATGCTTCACATAACGTCAAACTTTCTAACACAGAACTGTGGTGAAATCGGACAGCCAAATATTAACTACCTAAACCTAGCGATTTGGCCCCTGAAATAGAGTTTGGTTATCTAATCCTACCACCAGATTGTATGACAGTTCTTAAAGAAGCAAGGAGATCTACCACTAGAGCATGTTATTCAGCAAAGTGGAAATGATTTGTCATATATTGCAGTAATGACTCAAATGATCCGCTGAATACATCTATACAAAATATTATGTATCTTTTGCATCTACAATGCGCAGTTTAGTCTACACATCTCTTGACTACACCTTGCAGCAGTAGCTGCAAATCTTCAAAACCCTCAATATTTATCTTTATTTAAAGTTCCTGTAATCAAAGCTTTAATGGAAGGACTTCAAAGAATAATACTACCCTGGGTACTTACCTGCACCTGTCTGGAACCTTAACATTGTTCTTACAAGACTTATGGGCCCACCTTTCGAACCATTACATAATAGTTCATTACATTTTCTTTCATGGAAGGTTGCCTTCTTAATCGCTATCACATCACTAAGACGAGTTAATGAGGTACGGGCACTAACCTTGGAGGAACCCTTCTTTCAACTTCATAAAGATAGGATAGTTCTTTGTTCAAATCCAAAATTTCTTCCAAAAGTAGACTTTTCTTTTTATATTATCAATCAGCTGAGTTACCTGTGTTTTTCCCTCAACCTGATTCAGTTTCCGAAAGAGCTCTACACACAGTTGATGTCAAAAGAGCACTATTGTACTAAATTGATCAGACAAAAGATTTTCGCAAAACAAAACAACGTTTTGTTGCCTTTGCTCCACCTCATAAAGGGAAACGTATCTCTAAATCTGGTATTTCAAGATGGATTGGCAAATGTATTCAAACTTGCTATCTTAAGGCTAAAAGAACTTTAACTGTACCTCTTAGAGCATATTCTACTTGCATAATAAGAGCATCTATGGCCTTTTTAGGCAAAATTCCCATAGCCGACATGTAAGGCAGCTACATGGTCCACACCAAACATTATTGTGTGGATGTGTTAGCACGTCAACAAGCTTATGTAGGACAAGCCGTGCTAAAACACTTTTTCGAACAACTGCAACACCCACTGGTTAGCCATCGCTTTGGGAGAAGTACTGCTATACAGTCTATGCAAACCATGTGTATCTACAGCACACATGCCTCGAACAAATGATGTTACTTACCCTGTAAGCATCTGTTCTTGGCATATAAAGCTGTAGATTTACATGCGTCCTCCCTGGACCAGGCCCGGACTGGCCGTAGCGGGCACCGGGCAATCCCCCGGTGCGCTGCACAGGTGGGGGCCTGTTTAGCAAAATCGGCCCTGTAACAAAACCCGCCCTGGCAAAGAGCTCGGCCGCACCCCCACGGGGGGGGGGGGGGTTACGGAACTTTGCCATGGCCGGTTTTGGTTCCCAGTCCGGCCCTGCCCTGGACCTCTATGATTTTTGCTGTTCTTATTATTCATATTACATATGCATGGACATCTTTATACTACATTCACATACTCCATTCTCACCCTCTTGCGGGAAAACAATCTAACAATGGAGCGATGCCCATGTGCATTATCACAGGAAAGGAGCAGTCATTTTGCCTCATGACTGGAAAAGACTTCTTGGGAGAAATACAACATGCAAACATCCGGACCCAACACCAGATGGCAGGAGTATGAATAGCATTCGAATCTACAGCTCTACATGCCAAGAACAGATGCTTACAGGGTAAGTAACATAATCCTTTCTTCCACCAGTCTAGCTTTTGTATTCCTTAAATGCAGTTTGTCTGCAGGTTTTACATGCATTCTGTTTGGGACATGGCCAGCAAGATCTTGCTGATTGTCCTGGAAGATCTTACTTAGGACTTCACTGGTACAGACTATACATAATGGACCAAGCTTGTTATCTGCACCGGCCTGGATACTTCGGATTGCCTGGGTAGGGCAGTTATTGTATTGCCCTTCAAAGATGCATGTAGATGTGATGTACAGACCTTTCTAATGGACAAGTTCTTTAATGGTACTTGCCTCTTCTGATCTGATAGAGTATGTGGACTTCGCATTTCAACAATTAAAGGACTGCAGATCCATAGCACACCTTATCAATCAATCAATCAGAGTACTTGTAAAGCGCGCTACTTACCCGTGAGTGTCTCAAGGCGCTGAGGGGAGGGGGGTGCCCCACTGCTCGAAGAGCCAGGTCTTGAGGAGTCTTCTGAAGGCGAGTAGGTCTTGGGTCTGCCGTAGGTGGGTTGGGAGGGTGTTCCAGGTCTTGGCGGCGAGGTAGGAGAAGGCTCTGCCGCCGCAGGTTGTTCGTTGGATGCGGGGGACAGCGACGAGGGTGTGGCTGGCGGGGCGGAGCTGGCGGGTGGGGTGTGGAAGCTGAGTCTGCTGTTAAGGTAGGCTGGTCCGGCATTGTGAAGTGCTTTGTGTGCGTGGGTGAGGAGCTTGAAGGTTATCCTCTTGTCGACGGGGAGCCAGTGTAGGTCTCTCAGGTGGGGGTGGTGATGTGGCTGCGGCGGGGGACGTTGACGATCAGTCGGGCGGAGGCGTTTTGGATGCGTTGTAGTCGTCTTAGGTGTTTGGCTGGGATTCCTGCGTAGAGTGTGTTGCCATAGTGCAGTCTGCTGCTGACGAGGGCCTGTGTCACCGTTCTTCTTGTTTCGGTCGGGATCCTCTTGTAGATCCTGCGGAGCATGCGGAGGGTGTTGTAGCAGGAGGAGGAGATGGCGTTGACCTGTTTTGACATGGAGAGGGAGGAGTCGAGGATGAATCCTAGGTTGCGTGCATGGTCGGTGGGTGTCGGTGCTGTTCCCAGTGTGGTCGGCCACCAGGATTCGTCCCAGGCTGAGGGGGTGGGTCCGAGGATGAGGACCTCCGTCTTGTCCGAGTTCAGTTTCAGACGGTTGCTCCTCATCCAGTTGGCGACGGCCTTCATTCCCTCGTGGAGGTTGGTTTTGGCGGTGTGTGGGTCCTTGGTGAGGGAGAGGATGAGCTGGGTGTCTTAGGGGCTGTTGACTCCTGCCAAACAGTTTCTGCATCAGTTTCAGACATCTAGAGGCTATTTCAGATGAGTGGCGTATACATAGAGGCAGACTTCCCAGCCACTAATTCAGCAGTCACCTCGACCCTTTCTAGGCCATGTACACTGGTCTGGCTAGCAGTGAGTGGGCCAGCATGGCACCTGAGTCTTCCAGGTCCACCTCTTCTGCTACAACAACAAAGCGCTTAGTCTGCATGCCCAACCAATGGGGGAGCCGGATTCAACATTTCCTCCCAGATTGGCGCTCAATCAAATCTGACAGATGGGTCTTACAGATTGTGCCACACCTTACTCTCCTCTCTGACCACTATTCATCCCATGCCAGAGAGAATTCTGGACCAGCACCTGTGCATCCTGTTACAGTAGGTGCACCTGTTACTCTCCAAAGGTGTCATCAAGAGGGAACCGGACGTGGAAATAGGCAGGGGTTGTTACTCTTGCTGGTTCCTTTTTTACTAAAGGCCTGTCCTAGACCTTAGGCCCCTGAATGCCTTCCTGTGGAAGGACAATTTAAAAACGCTAAGGCTGGCCCAGATTCAGACTACTTTGGACCTGGGTGACTGAATGGTGTCTTTGTACCTATAGTTCATGTATTTTTTTCTACCCATCTACAGCCCCACAGGTGTTATCTGCAGTGCAAGGTAAGCCAGGAGAATTTGCAATTTACCAAACTCCTCTTTTCCTCACCAGTGCCTGCAACAGGGCCCTATTATGTGTTACAAAAGTGATGGCGGAGGTCCCAGTCCATCTTCGGATGTCCAAGATACCTATATTCCCATATGTTGACGACTGGCTACTGAAGGTAGACTTGCCTCAGTCAGTCGTGGACTACCTCTGGTTGACAGCAAATCTCTCAACATCTTTAGAGTTCACTATAAGCGAGCTGAAATCCATCCTCATTCCTTTGTAGAGGCTTTAATTAATTGAAGTGATCTTGGCCACAGTCCAACTCTGGGCTTTTCCTCTGCTGCAGTAAGTCCAGGACGTTCAGGCAATGATTCCAATGTTTTCAGATGTGAGAGCGGCTTTTAGACTTCTTAACCTCTTAGTCTTGTGCATTCGTCAGCAAGCCACATGGCACATGCATGCTCTGCAAGGGAAATCAGAAGCTCCCATGGGCCCAGCATCAAGGCAGTCTTGCCTATGCTATTCAGGTCTTGAAGGAGATGGTCCAGGATTTGCAATGGTGGTTACTCAAAAATAATTGATCAAGCGGCGAACTCTTCTCCCTTCCCACCCATAGCTGATGGCGATGACTGACTCGTCACTGTTGGGTTGGAGAGGTCATTTGGGAAAGTGGAAATCGGTAGTCTCTTGTTTCTGACAGAGGACTGGCTCCACAACAATCTGTTGGACCAGCAGGCCATTCGTCTGGCTGTAAAGTCCTTCCTGACATCCGTCATTGGGTGGTTGGTGCAAGCTTCCATGTACACCTTCACCGCCATGTGGTACTGCAACTGGAAAGTCAGAGTGGGATCTTGTGTCTTTTACCAGGATTCTTTGTGTCTCTGAAGGTGGTGGGACAGCCAGGGCATACTCCTTATCACAAACCACCCGGCAGGGTCCCTAAATGCCAGAGCAGGCTGAGTAGGTAGTGTCTGCCAGATCCTGAGTGGTGTCTACATCCTGAGGTGACAAATGGCACCTTCCAACAGTAGGGGGGAAACCTGACTAGACTGTTTCGCCACGATCGTGTATGTGCCATATTGACAAGTTTGCACGTGTGAGTTTGGAACTTGGGACTCCCGTTTCTTTATGCCTTCACATTTCCTGCACAAAGATCTCAAAAAGATTACAAAAACTTGTTGTCCTAAGTGGCTCTGGGTGGGACAAGGAGTGTGTGGTATCCGGACCTTCTGAGCATGAGCATCTGTCCAGCGGTCAGGCTACCACTTCGCAAGGGACTCCTGTCTCCACAATAGGGCATGGTCTACACATTCCACACCTACATGCGTAGAGATTGACTGGCAGAAATTGACGGTTTTCCATTTCCCATCTATAGTGTTGGATGTCATCCTTGCCGTCAGGTGCCCTTTTTACAAAATCCATGTGTGCTGAGCAATGGGAAACATTTGTGACTTGGTATGATGTTGAAAACACTGACCCGTCTAGGCGAAGCAGTCGGTCATCCTTTTGTTTGTGTTCTACTCAGCCCACCAAGACCTGGCAGTAGGCACTTGCAAAGATTTCTTGTCAGTACTTTTGGTATTTCTATGTTTGCTGGTGCAGCTGTCCTTGTACAGATCACCTGTTGTGATGAGGTTTATTAACATTTCTCGAACAAGTGGGGCGGGTTAACACCCCACTTCGGACGCACAGTGTTAGGTGCATAACAAAGATGCCAAAAGTTGATCCAGTTCATCATTGCTGTTTATTTCCATTTAATCATTCCATGTATGACGTTAATCATGGCTTGTTCAGTCACATGTTGGACGCACTATATTCACATGAAATCCTTAATGCTGTGGACATGATGATCTTGATTAAATTTTGGCATCTTTGTTATGCACCTAACGCTGTGCTTCCGGAGTGGGGTGTTAACCTGCCCCACGTGCTCCAGTGATTTTACAATTGTGTGGCAGGGCAGACCACGATTCCGGGGTAGCATGGGAAACATAGTAAATATGAACGCTTTATGAAACCTGGAACGAAGGTGTGCGCTCAGTCATCGTTTTTTGTGATTTAAAGTTGTTCTGTCCACTCGATGAGTTGCACCCATGGAATAAGGATTATTAACCAACAAGAAGATTTTTGTCACATGCTGGACTATTTTTACATCCTCCTTCGAAGGATCAACATGGACTACTTTTTTAGAGCAGGCAAGTGTATTAATATTAGCTGGACTTACGGTTATATTGGATTTACAAGATGTTTCCCTTTTTACATATAATACAACTCAGTTAGTTATGATTTGATGCTTGGTGTGATCAGCAGTTATAATGACATTTGTGGGTGGGCGGTGAATTCTATGGTTAAATGTCCAGGATAAGTGTTCGCAATACGGGGTGTTTGTAAATCTTTCAATAGTGGGGATATATTATACAGATTGAAAATGGCATTGGAGTCCAACATATAAAAGATAAAACACGAGCGAAACATTTGAATGACGTGAAAATCTAGGAGGGTTAAACGTTCTGCTTTAGCAGTTTCAGAGCAACATTAGTGCATTATGGGCTTTGTATTTTGATTGCTGAAGGGGTGGGATCTAGAAAGACATGAGGAGATGGGAATACAACACAGGTATTTATAATTAAAGGAGGGAGCGGAGCATTCAGTACGTGTTTGGAAATTACATATCTGTTATAATTTCCCAGAAACTAGAAGCATCATTATTTGTCTTTTAGGTCTCGCCTAGGCAGCCCTTGCGCTGTCTCTTCGAGACATGCTGTATTCAGGATTATTATTTTAAAGGTTTATATAGCGCTGGCTAGACCCGGAGGTATCGGAACACTTTACATGAGCATCAGATCATAGTTACAGGTAACATGGTTACAAAGGTTACAGTTATTAGAGCATGGCAACATAGTTACTTGTAAGGTCAAGATAAACAATAAGCACAAATAGGTAAGGGGAAAATCAGGCAAGGGGAAAGATTCAGGGGTGTGGGGAAGGAGCTGGGGAAGTAGACAGGTAATGAAGGCGGGAAAGAGGAGGGGATGGTGAAGGACATCGCATGGAATTAGGAGGGGAAGGGCGACGGGGACACAAACCGGTAGACGAGTCAAAGCAACATCCAAAGTCCAGTAAGCTGTGATCCCAGGGGAAGTGGTATCACTTCCATATCTCTGTTGCGAGAGGTTCCCTTTACGCAGTGGACTCTCTCAGAGGGGTCTCTGAGACTCTAAGGCCTACATACTGGATCCTTCCCCAAAAAGGGGAGAGGGAGTGCTTTGGCAAGGGGTGCCATACCATACCTCCGCTGTGAGTGGCCCCTTGGCGCAGTGGACTCTCTCAGTGGGTACCCTGAGACTCCAGAGTATAAATATTGGATCTTTCCCCAACAAGGGGAGAAGGAGTGCTTAGTCAAAGGGCACAAAGGACAGGGGGCTAGGCAGACTGGCAGGCAAGGTGAGAGATTCAGGGGAGAGTGGATAGGAGCTAGGGAGGTAGACAAAGGGAGAAAGAGTACTAAATGAGAACAAATTTAATTAATGAGTTATTATATAGCGCTGGCTAGACCCGATGGAATCAGAGAGCTTTACATGAGGGACACAAATGTTGCAAATTACATCAGAAAAAAGTTACATAAGCATCAAGAAAAGCATTTAAAGAACATAGGGGACATGGTGAATGGAGCAGGAAGGGTAAGGGGATAGGGTAAAGGGGTAGGAGGAAGACAGGACGTAGAGACGAGGGGAAAATCTGCCCAAGGTCCGGCTGGGTAGGTGACGTCAGGGAGGGTTAGTCCACAACCCATCTTCTCTTTAGCTATATGGTAGCTCTACCGGGCATCAGCCAAATCTCTAGGTCTCCACAGTCTGGGGTAGGTTCCGCAGGATCCAAGTCCTGATGTGTAGGCAGGTTAAGGGATAGGTTCAAGGTCTGGTCAATGTCCAATTGTTGTCCCAGGGAAGTAAAACAACGTGTAGGGGACCACTATGGAAGCCATCTTGGGGTCAGGCAGGGGACTGTACTGTACACTGGTATGCTGGTGGCCATCCTAAGGTTAGGCATCAGGCAGTTAAAGTCAATATCCAGGACAGCGACCGCCAGAAAATAACTAATTCAGCGTGCACACACCATCACCCGCACAGGCATGCACAAGCACACACCAATGTGAGCACACACGCTCATATGCGCACTGACGCACACAGACAAGCACGTAGCCAGAAACATCCAAGAACACAAACACACATAAAATCCCATGCTCTAATACAAAAACACCCAAATACATGCACACGCAAACACCATCACATGCACATTCATGCACAAGCACACACAAATGCGCTCACTCTCATATACACGCAGACACGCACATACAGAAACTATCAAAAAACACAAGCACACATACAATCACATGCTCCAGAACAAAAATACCCAAGGACGTACACACAAATACATGCGCACACACGCACACACACCATCACACGCACAGACATGCACAAGCACACAACAAATGTGCGCGTACACTCATACGCGAACAGAGGGTGCACATACAGAAATGTCTATATGTGGATATAGGATATGTGTATAAAGCTCTGCCTACTTCCAGCCCATCTTTTTAATCGGCTTTTGTCCTTTATAAATGGTGGCTTTTCATTGGTCATTAGACTTTGTAGTAGTTCATCCTTTGTACTGCCTCGTCTCTTCTTGTAACATCCCATGAGGACATCCCCTGTTACATGTGTTGTTACGCCCTAGGATTTAATTACAGCCTCAAGGCACTATTTTCTTATAGGCCTTCAGACAAGACTCTCAGTTGGTCCTAAACTAGGTTGGCAGTGGTTACTTTACTCGCTAGCACATTTCACATTCATATTAGACCTATAAATTTCCCTTCATCAGCTCCAAGTCGGGAATTAATATATTTGTTTTGTCACATTTCAAAGCTACTAATTGTATATATGGACGTAGCTATTTGTATGTACTCTGGGTACTGTCTTGCATGTAGTGAATTATGGGTAGGATGGATTTTGCATATGTGACCAAACGTTCGATGCTCACTAGGGACCTCTAGGAGCAGCTTGTGGTACTGCACCTACCACATCTCACATTTAGTAGACCTTCTATAAATGTCCCTTCATCAGCTACGCATAGAGTACAACCTAATCCGGAATTAATAATTAATTTGGCACATTTCAAAGCTACTAATTGTATATATGGACATAGCTATTTTAATGTACTCGTGGTACTGTCTTGCATGCAGTGCATTATGGGTAAGGTGGATGTACCATATCTTCAAAGTTTATGATGCTCACTAGGGACCTCTAGGAGCAGCTTGCGGTACTGCACCTAGACAAGCAGTGCTGGAGCCTTGCTCACTAGGAAGCTCTAGGAGCAGTCTGCGGTACTGCACTGAGACATACAATGCTGGTTCCTGACTCACTACGCAACCATTTGCAATGCACTAGGTCTTTCATTACTGAAGTATGATCTATTGCTGTTACATTATTTGGAACGCCAATACGTCAAACTATCAGTAATGCGAGACCTATTGCATTGCAAATGCTTGTTTTCTTATCTTTTTATTGCAAGAACAACCAGGTGGACGAGCTGCCACCCTTCTGTAAACAGTGTGAGATATACCGGTCTGGATACATTGTGCACGCTAGTGGGGTCGCCCTTGAACTTAGAAGGGATAAGGGGGGGGGAGACATGTGACCTAGCTGCCGAGGCACATCAGCGTCCTCGAACCAATGGCAAGGAAGTAGATCCTAGAATAAACGCATAACCAGCAAGACGGGAGGAGATCGTTGCACGCCTAACAAGAAGCTGAAGACACACCCCCCCACAAACGTTAGCAGACAGGGAAGCTGAAAACACTAAGCAGACGCTGGCTGCCACGGGGCCCGAAGACGCAGAATCTAGCAGGAGGAAGCCAGGAGGCCACCATCTTCATGATCCACTCAGCCAAGTTTCTGGAGGAGCGTGGCTAAGCCAGGTACGAGCACGTATACTCTGAATACAAGGGAGGAGCGTGGATAAGGAAGGTGTCTCCGAGCCTCCCAGCAGCAAAACCCCTCAAACCCGAGGTTTTCAGAAGCCTCACCTCCTACTTTACAAGTGCTCTGTTAAATTTGTGGTTTATTTCATTCTTATTTCCAGGCAATATGAGCCGCTAATTTCCCAACAGCGCACACATCTGTACAAACACAACAAGATTTACCTAGTGAAGTGTAACAAGGTATGCACAATATAGTACCCCCTAAGAGGAATTCATACCAGGAAGTAGTGACGGGCACCAGATGTGCATGACTCGGGTGATACTAACCTCTCCTCCCGTTCTGCCTGTCCTAAACACTTACCTGTGGATCTTTATTTCCTTTGAAGGGGTATCCGATCGTACTTGTGGTCCTGGACTTAGACAACCTAAAAGAAGGAAGAGGAGACGACCGTTAAACAATGCCTGGCAACTACTGGCAACTTACCAAAATAAAACAAGATATTCAACCTGCCGGATAATTGCCCGCGGATTTTACATATGGTCATCCAGATGCATGTGTACAAAACGAAGGATATAGTACAGCTGTTTTAAAACATTTGTTTGATGCTGGTTATCCTATGCGGAGCATGTGAATCGAGAGTAAGTTTGCTCTCAAGAGTGTAAATACGTAGCTGAAGCAACTTTGCAGTTTACATTTTTTAGATTCACATGTGACCCTTTCACTTCCCTGGTGAAGGTGATATGGTGCTAGTTTAGAAGAAGAAAAAATAATTCACAGCTGAGTCATACAGACTCCTCCTGAGGTTGATGCCTTAAGTAAACTGTATTGAAAGATACACTTCTGGGCCTAACTATTAGATGAAAGAATAATGCACAGCAGGTTTAAAGCCCAAAACTGTTGAAAGTATGTAAATCATTTCTTTTCCAGCATTAGCATCATCCACACATTCATATGCAACCCTCTTCTCCCCAGTGTGTTGTGTCTAGTAGTATGGACTATGCTTTACTTGCTTATGTGAGACATGCTTGAAATCTAAACATGGGAGATGCTAGTGGGAGCGAACACTGAAAAGTTGGGAGAATACTGTTGAGCTCAACTGTCTGTAGAGCATAGCCAAATTGTTCGCTTTTGCTTAATGACGTAACATTCCATATTTTTTACCCGAGGATTCCTAGTTTACAATTCTAGAAAATGTTATTGTTAAAGATCCACCTTTACATGGTGTGTACACCAATGTAGCCATAGTTTGTGTTATCTTGTTGGTCATAATTGTTTTTCTGTTTGCATTTTAATAAAAGCACCTCGTCAGTGCAGTCCTTCCTGAAAAGCTTCTTTGAATGTTCCTGTTTGATAGCTTAGTGATATAAGAGTAAAGCATAAGGAACTATTTTTTTTTTCTGCAGCGCTGCGAACTCCTGCCCATCTAGCCCTCGTGGTGCAGGGTCTTCAGGTTACAAAATGGGTCGTGTAATCTCATCTGACCTCAATTTAATAGCTGACAATGTACAGTCAGAAAATGACAAGGAAGCTTCCGGTGGCGATAGTCCGAAGGTAATTTTTTTCTCAAGCTATGTAGCATAATTTTAAATGCTTTGAGGACATGGGAAACTTTAAGTGTGGTAAATTTAGATTACTTACTGTGGCGCAGTTTTGAAGGATTGAGGCACAAGTATAGAAGAGTAGTGTAAATACCATATAATCACACTAAGGAACTGCACTCCCTGCTTGCCTCTATAGTTAGATGTAGAGGCTTGTATCTTATTGTGTTCTCTCAGCTCGAGTGGTGTTTATTCGCTAGACTTTGTGGTTGTCTACCTGTTTACATTCATCTGACCTGCTTGCAAGAAATACAATAGCCATTTAATTACATGTGTTGACATAAACATTTTTAGTCCTTCTTCTGACATCCTTGGCTGTGCAGACATATTAAGCACTACGTGTAAATCGAATACATAAAATGAATTCATGACTTGTAAAATGTGAATTGCTCAATATAATGCTGAATTAATTTAATTATTGTACAATATTTCTAAGTGATGTGAAACTAGAGCTAAAACCATTGTGGCGTGTCCAGCATTAAGACAGTTGGGAGAATATTGCCTAGGTGTGGTAATTGTGAATTTTGAGACATCTTTTATTTGTATTGCACTCTTTTGTGCCCTTATTTAGAAATGGTTCTTGTGTACAAAATATAATGAACACCTTGAGAGCATCAAAATGAAAATTAACATTGCCGGTTTATATTGTGCTCTACCACCTTTTCACACATTAGGATTTTTTCCTGTACCCTAGTTTGTGTGCATGTTATTTGTGCAGTGTGAATCTTTCTGGATTCACTATGTTGGGCATTATTCCACCATCTAGTGGTTGGGCCCGGAATTGTAGTTTTTTTTCTTTCTTTTTTTTCGTGGCTCAGGTGGGCGTCGACATACCACAATTTGGTGTCCTTTGTGACTTTGACGCGCTTCCTCCGGAAGCTCCCACCTTTGGTTGCCATCTTCAGATTCTTTTTTCCACCGTTGGGTCTGGATCGTTGTCTAGGAGTTCCAGATTTTTGGAAGAGGAATCGACAGAAAACGGGAATAATCGTGAAAATCGAAGATTATCCTCGCACCCGACTACAGGCCAGGTAGCTGGGACTATCATGGAAAAGAACATTTCGAGAGAACTCAGCATTGACATGAGAATGCGCACACAGGGGGCTCCCTGAGCGCAGGAATGGACAAAACCCCCTTCAAGTTTTGCACCAATTGCCACCACAAATATGCCCAGAAGGATTAGCATCCAGTCTGCAACCTCTGCCTGCCGCTCGACCACAACAGCGAGGATTGCAACTCGTGCTTGGCGTTCACACCCAAGACCCTCAGAGTAAGTGAGAGTCAGAGGAGGGCGAACCACACCATGCAGGGGCCACCTCCATCGCTCCGAGACTTGGGCCTCTCCAGTGGAGAGGAGGACAACATTGCCGAAGGACCAGAAGACTGCACGGACATCGAAGTCCATTAGAAAATGTTGAAGGAAGTAAGAGTTGACGACCCCCAAACACTCGACCGACACTCGAAAGAGTGAGACAAAGTCCTCGAAGGGAACGGTGCCGTTGAAACTCTCAACGAAAGCTACTACACCCAAGGACAAAGAGCCCAGCGGATCCTTCGAAAAGGATTCCCGGACGGCAAAGACCCATGAAAAATCAAGGTTGTCAAAGGAAGCCCCCAAAGAGGACTGCTCGACACCGAGAAAGGAAGGGTCGACAACTGCTTCGACAACGTCGACGACCGCGAAGCGCTCAAACCCTCCACGCCGAACAAGCTGCCGAGATGGAAAGTAAGAAAAGGAGGCTCGAGGCCGAAATGGCGAGCATCCTGCAGCAGAAGAAGGACTTTGACGACAAGATGAGTCAGTACACCATCCCGCCGAAGCCCGCAGGCCAAGGTCAAAAGGAGCTTCGAAGAACCTGAACCGCCAAAAACGCCTGAACCACTCGAAGAAAAGGAAGAAAATACCCTGTATTACTTCAAGGGAGAAGGCGTGGAGGAACAGCTACCCTACCAGGACTCGACATCCTCGGAGGTGCGAGACTTGGAGTGGCATAGCCGTGACGCCGGAAGGAGTAGTAGACACATACCCTTCGAGGCCTTCAACACCAGACAATATAGGGATCTATAATATGGTGGTCAAGAATGCTGCACGCACATAATGGGGTAAAATTGGAGGAGGAGAAACCCAAGGCTTGCTTTCTCCTGGAGACTCTCTTACCCACACAAACCAGAAGTCAATTCCTGCCCATGCTCCCTAGTGTGCTGGACCAGGGCAGAGAGGTTTTTAGGGAGCCAGTTATATGTAAATCTATAACTCCAAGAACAGAGAAGAAGTACAAGCACTCCTCAAAGGACCCTGCATACATTCAAGGATCAGTGCCTACCGAGTCAATTATTACTGCAACAGCTAGGAAAAGGAAAAGGGCCAGTGTGCCCACAAATGCAGGACCTCTTCCTGACAAGGAGAATTGGAGAATGGACCTCACGGGAGGAAGGTAGAACGGAGTGCGTCAATCCAATGGCGCATCGCAAGCTCCATTGCCCAAAACAACAGACATGCATACCAGCTCTTGGAGGAAGTAAGGCAACTCTTGAAGCACCTACTGGAACAGAACCAGCAAATGTGTTGTATTTTTTTTAGTAAAGCGCACAGCTGCCCACGCGATGGGGCGTCCCGGCGCTGCACTCATACCGCTGTGGAACCCTTCCTGGCTTTTCCATGTGAAATGTCCACTCCTGGGCACCCCCAAGGTGAAGCCAGGCATCCAAGCGCTGCTGGGGCCTTTGTGGAGATTAAGCAAGCCATTGCCCAGAGTCACAGAGTGGGACCCATGATTAGACTAGGCACCGAGGCGAGAATTATCAGGTCCGGGGAGATTGAGTCCAAGAGCCGCCGAGGCGGGAATTGAACCCTGGTCCCGGGCCAGACCTCTGCATCAGGGTCTGCCGCTCTAACCATTGAACCACGCTTCTCCACATCCTTTAAATCTATAGTTGCCATGTAATCCCCTCCCTGTACCTGGGGTATTATTTCTTGCAGTGATGTCATTTTGAATCTTTGTGTTAAAAACCTTAGATCCAAGATAGGCCTTAGTGTTTTGTCTACCTTTGGTATGAGGAAGTAGTTGGAATAAACACCCTTGTTTCTTTCCTTGTAAAGCAAAGGGCAACTCACCTGGTAGAGGAGGGGAAAAACATGGCGAACACATGTTTAAAGTCAGCCTTGGACGCTGCGGAGACGTCCAGCAGGCAGATGATGATCGGGGTGACAGAGATAAGGCACGCATGGCTTAGGATTTCGGGCTTCAATCCTGCGGTACAGAATAACATCCTGAACACGCCCTTCAACGGAGAACAACTTTTTGGGATACCAGTTGACGAAAAGTTAACTCAACTCAAGAAAGACAACAAAACTGCAAGGTCCATGGGAGCACTGCTGTTCATACGAATGAGAAGGGGCACGCCTTCAAAAAGGCCAACGGTTGGGGAGGCAACCAACCAAGTACCTCGCACCAAACCTTCCAACAAGGTTAACAGGGAAACGGCCAGGGACAGCAGCAACAGGGACAGCAGCAGCAGAACTGGCAGTACCAGCCGCAGGCCAGTCCTTTCGAGGCCGCTCGAACGGCCGAGGACAAGCACGGAGAGGAGGGCAACAACCCACCTCCTAGTGACTTCGCCAAAAAGCAGACGCCCACCCAGATAACACCTCAAGAGGGGCATCCAAAGAGGAAAAAAGTCAAAGAACAGTTTTCTCAAGACAAGCAGTTCCCCGAACATATAACACCAGTAGGAGGCAGAATAAGGAACTTCCTCCAAGAATGGAAGAAGGTCATAAGGGACAAATGCATCCAAAACACCATACAATACGGTTACTGTATAGAACTAATAAAACAACCTCCAAACAAGAGGCCAAGCAACAAGTCACACTCTGCAAAATAACTTTCACTGGTACTAGAGGCACAGGAATTGCTCAACAAGGATGCAATAGAGATAGTACCGTACAAGGAAATAAACAAGGGTGTTTATTCCAACTACTTCCTCATACCAAAGGTAGACAAAACACTAAGGCCTATCTTGGATCTAAGGTTCTTAACACACAGATTCAAAATGACATCTCTGCAAGAAATAATACCCCAGGTACAGGGAGGGGATTACATGGCAACTATAGATTTAAAGGATGCGTACTTACACATCACCAACAACAAAGGACACAAACGCTTACTAAGATTTGTGATCAGCAAGACTCACTACCAGTTCACAGTGCTCACATTCGGGCTCAAATCTGCGTCAAGGGTGTTTACAAAATGCCTAGCAGCAGTAGCAGCACACCTAAGGAGGCAGGGAATACATGTATAACCCTACCTCGACGACTGGCTCATGAAGACAAGATCCTACAGCCAGTGCAAACAGCACATGCAGCGGGTGATACTAACACTAATCCAACTCGGTTTTTCAATCCATTGGGGAAAGTCGTCAATAGAACCAGAACAGGTGAAGATATTCTTAGGGGCAGAGATCACCACCATACAAGGGAAGGTGTTCCCCAGCACAAAGAGGATTTTGTCAATACTGAAGGAAACACGTCTGTACCACAAGGGGCAAGTTCTGACCGTGACGACTGTGAGCAAACTAATGGGAATGATGGCGTCATGCATACACCTAGTTCCAAATATTCAACTATACATGAGACCATTCCAGGAATGGATACAGTAACAATGGTCACAGGCAACAGGGAGTTGGGAAGAACTAGTGGTTGTCACACACGCAGTGCATCAGGAAATAGCGTGGTGGAACAAAGTAAACATTCACACAACCAACTCCAACAGTGACCATCACAACAGACTCTTCCCAGATAGGGTGGGCCATGCACATGAACAAACTCAAGGTGAGGGGGTTATTGTCGCAGCAGGATGCGATCAAGCACATCAACTACCTAGAACTAAAAACTGTGCTCCTAGCCTTCAAAGCCTTTCAGAAGGAGCTGTACGGAAACAGGGTGTTGATCCAAATGGTCAACACAACCACCATGTTCTACAGCAACAAACAAGGTGGAACACAATCAGTAGTACTATCAGGCCTGGCACAGGAAATATGGGCATGGGCCAATCCACTAAAAGTAGACCTACGATGAAAACATATTCCAGGGAAGGACAATGTGAAAGCAGACCGACCCAGCAGGCAGACGTCATCATCCCACGAATGGGAGATCAACAAACAAGAAATACAAAGAGTATTCCGTAAGTGGGGGACACCGCAAATAGATCAATTTGCAACACACCAAAATGCCAACACTTCGCATTCAGACAACTAGACCATCGATCACAAGGGAATGCGCTATGGATAAGTTGGTCAAAGACATTTGCATACGCTTTTCCCCCGATACCACTGATAAACAGGGTCCTCAGCAACTGCAGGATCAGCAACATGTCGCTAATACTAATAGCACCTCAGTGGGCCAGACAGTCCAAGCCCCAGCACACAGATTCACAAGAAGAACCTGTTAACAATGCAGAATGGAAGGGTGCTACTCCCCGAGCCAGAGAGCCTAAGCCTAAGCCTAGTTGCATGGCTCCTGAAGACCTAGAATTTGGACACCTCAAACTATCGGCAAGCACAATGGCAGTGCTCCGGAAGGCAAGAAGACCTGCCACAAGAAACTGCAAAGGAAAATTACAAGGGAATCAACAGTACTAAAATACTTAATGCATCTACTACAAAGTAAACTAAGCTACATATCCCTAAGGGTGCACTTAGCGGCGATAGTAGATTACACAAGAGGAGAAACGGGGAAAAGTTTCTTCACCTCCCAAGCAGTAAAAAGATTTCTAGAAGGAGCAAAGAAAATCGCACCTCCAAACAGAATGCCGGCACCAGCATGGAACCTCAACATAGCGCTAACTCAATTGATGAAGGCACCATTTGAGCCTATTCACAAGGCTACACTGCATATACTCACGCTAAAGACGGCCTTCTTAGTGGCTATCACATCACTATGAAGAGTAAGTGAATTGCAAGCGTTAACACTTAAAGAGCCCTACCTGCAAATACACAATGATAGGATTGTAATGAGAACAGACCCATACTTCATGCCGAAGGTGGTGTCCCGGTTCCACATCAATCAAACAATCCAAATACCTAGTTTTTTTCCAAAAACCAGCCACAAGCACAGAAAGGGAGCTACACACACTGGATGCCAGGAGGGCTGTAATGCACTATATAGAAAGGACCAAGGAGTGCAGAAAGACAAAACGGTTCTTTGTTACCTTTGCTAGCAGTTTTTTTGGGATGACCGTTACCAACACTAGCTAACACACCAATTGAAGACATTTTCCAAGCTACAACATGGTCTTCAGTGCACACGTTCACTAAGCACTACTGTGTAGATATCCAAATGAACAAGGAAGTGCAAGTGGGACAGAAGGTCTTACAACACATATTCAGTAACCAGAGCTCATCTTCCACCCAGCCACCACAATAAGGACAATCCGCTACAAAGTCTATGCACAGCATAGTTAACCCAGAAATATTCAAGCTGCAAAACATATAGTTTCTTACCTGTTGGTATAGTTTTGCAGCTTGAAAACTTTCTGGATTCACTAGCGAACCCACCCACCTCCGCCAGAAAGATGACAGGAGGAAATAGATTAAATCTGGAGAAAGACTTTACAAGATTAAAGTAGAAACAAAAGTAACACAAGACCAGAAAAAAGATGGCGACCGAAGGTGGGAGCTTCCGGAGAAAGCGCGTCAACGTCACAAAGGACACCAAATGATGGTATGACGACGCCCACCTGGGCCACAAAAAAATAACGAAAAAGACTACAATTCCGGACCCAACCACTAGATGGCGGAATAATGCACAGCATAGTGAATACAGAAAGTCTTCAAGCTGCAAAACTACACAGACAGGTAAGAAGCTATACGTTATGCCTTTAGTACAGGAATCCAAAAATAGTTCACTTGTTTATGATTTCATATTTTCCATATCCTTCACTCACATTTTCACGCCTAATTTTTTTTGAACTAGTTGTAAATGTAAAAATATTAAGCAGTACATTTTAGTGAACTTTTCATATTTGTTAAACGATTTGCCTTTTTTTTATTCAGGATGATTCAAAGCCTCCATATTCCTATGCACAATTAATTGTACAAGCAATTACAATGGCACCCGATAAACAGCTTACCCTAAATGGAATCTATACGCACATAACTAAAAATTATCCATACTACAGAACAGCAGACAAAGGCTGGCAGGTACAGTGTGTTTCAGTTATCTTCTAATCAATTGTTGCATTGATATAAATGGAGTCTCCTACTCCAGAACTGCATTTGCATCGACATTGCTCATCTTGCTACCATGAATAACGGTCAGTCATAGGAACAAGTCACCATTTAGTGGGTTGTCGCAACTTGATCTATGGTTACTATGTTGTATTAGTTTGAAAATGTTGTGTTACACACACCCGCTCTTGCAAAAACAACCCTGCTTACCTCTTCCTTAGACTCATTAATGTGCTGTCCTCTGTGCTTTCGAATTTCTAACTGCTGTCAAAAATATATTTTGCTGTAGATTGTGCTGTTCGAGGTTGTATGGACTGCAGGTCCAGCTGTAATTGACATGTAACTGGCATTTCAATTTTTAGCCTTATGTAAGTGTAACAACATATTTTGTGGTTCTATTCCACAAGAAATGATGTTCTTCATCCTTCCTCACGTAAGTCAGATTGAGCTGCTGCTTAATGTGTCACCACTGGTATCATCAGAACAGGCTACTTGGCCTGCTTGCTAAGTGTACCTCTGGGGAAGAATGTGATAAATGGCCACGGAGTCTCGTCTGCTTTTGCTCCAACCCCTTTTCTTAACAAGGCCCTAAAGTAAATTGACTTTCAAACCACTCTTTAAAAAAATAAATATATATATATATATATTATTATTGCATTATTCACAGTTTACACAGCTGTTTGCCTACAACCCTGGGGCCGGCAGCACGAAACATACTAAATTTAAAGAAAAGAACACAGCTTTTGCGCCAACATCCCATAGGGCTGGCAGCGATTTGTAAATCTTGTGCTTCGTAGTGCTTGAGTTAGTTACAACTTAATATTTTGATCTTTTAAACCGTGAATAAGAAAATACCCGCCCCCCTGCCATCCCCTCAGATTATCAGACTAGCAGCATTCACACTGTATAGCATCTTGGTTGTTGTCGTGATAGGATCCAGCTAAAATTTTCCCTATCCACCCTTTCATCGACTGACCGCTATCTGCAGCAGTGTTTGTGAGCCATGTGTCCCGTTTTAAGGGTAGAAGCAACTAACCTGCAGCTATTCATGCTATTTAACGTGGTTTGGTCGTCTCGGAGGTCAGCCCCACCCGATCCCAGCCAGCTTGCAAAGGCTTCCCAAATATCTATAGGTCTGGATCTGCTAGGCATTAGTTCCCAGTAGTGGGATAGTTGGTCCCTGCAGTAGATGGCAGCATTCAGCCATTCGGCTATCGTAGGAGGATGCTGTTTCATCCAGTGTATTGCCACCTGACGCTTAGCCAATAGCAGCAACATGGCCATGAATTTGCAGGAACCCTTAGGGATGTCCAAAACAAAACCCAGCAGTGCTACCAATGGTGTAACCGGTAACCGATTATTAGTAATATGGCCAATATGTCTAAATACTTAAGACCAGAATCATGCTATTGGTCCACAGTCCCATGCAAAGTGTGAAAATGTGGTGTTCTGAGCTCCACATCTCCAGCATCTTGTATCTGGACGTAAGCGCATGCGGTGTAATTGAGGTGGTGTGCGATATACTCTGTGTAGGATGTTGAAGTGGATAAGCCGCAATCTGTAATTTGGTGAGAGGTGCTCCAGTTGTGAACAGCAGAATTGCCATGGTTTGTCTGTGATAGATACGTCAGTATCTCTCTCCCAGTCTGCTTTAGATGTGGTGAAGATAATGGGGGATTCTCCTTTTGTTATACTGTAAATACGCGTTATCAATTTACGGGGAGACAGATTTGATAATATATTTTCTAACGCTGGCAATGCGGGAGGTGACTGGGGGAAGTCTTCATACCTTCCCTGCATGCCGCCCTAATCTGATAGTACAATAGCATGTCTGATGCTGTAGGTGTTCGTGATTTGCACATCTGCTGTAGTGACACGAAAGTTCCTTCTGGGTATAAATCGCTACCTTTCTCCAGTTCGTGAGCCTTTGCCCGTATTGTAGTTGCCTTGTCTGTTAGTGGAGAAAGAAGCGGATTCCCCCCTATTGGCATGGATGGAGCATATAATACCTTGTGGTGCGCCCTCTTCGCAATCCCTCTCCATGCCAACACGTTGATTCTACTGTGTCTATTTCCAAGTGTGGTCGCTTATAAGGCTGATATACCGCCTTGTTAAGTGGGATAGAAGCAACTCGATCAATTTCTATTGCCACATGAGGCTGATACGGTGTCGGGTGCTGCCAGAAGTACAGGTATTGCGCCTGAGGGCTGTATGCGTAGAGCTCGAAAAATGGAGCTCCCAAGCCTCCCTGGGTAAAGGGCAGTGTCAATAAACTCCATGAAACCCGGGGTTGTTTTCCCCCGCCATACCAATTCAAGGATGTTAGAACGTAGTCTTTTGAAGAAATGTGTTCAGTGGCATTGGAATGTTTACAAATAGGTATAGTAGTTTGGGTAGTATTACCATTTTAGTAATCGCTATACGCCCTATTAAGGATAATGGCAACTGTTGCCTTCTCTGTATTTTGCTTTCTAGCCAGTCAATAACTCTCCCATAGTTGGCTAACCATATTTCTTGACTTTCCAACCACTCTTAATGACGTTTGTGGAGGGTGATGATACCTAGGATCAGTCCTCTTTTCTTGATACCAGTTCTGATTTGGATCCATTTGCCTCAAAGGCCTAGGCACACAATCCACGTCCCCAAAAACAGACAGTCGCTGTAATGTCTTCTACAAAATAAAGGAAATAAAGATGACCGATCTTAAAACACAAACTCTAAACAGTTCTGTGTCTGTATTGACCGATATAAGACTGTCCGAAAACTATATCATTATCTCTCGAAACAGTATGTTGTTCATCTTGCTTAGCACTCATTAAACTGCTGTAGCAGACATCTATGACTGCCTGTGGACGTTGTCTGAATAAGAGCACACCCAGGTTCTGTGAGACTTCATTTTATACATTCAGATGTTCACGATGCTAATATTGGTTTAAGAGCTGCATGCTCAAGAGTCTCCAGTGGATAGTTAGTGTTGCAAGATACCAGCAGGTTTAGTTCGAAAACATGCTCTTATCCTTCCTCATGACAATCTGGATGGAAATGGTAGCTTGACGTCTTTTACTTCTTTGTGATTTGACCTTTGTTTCCCTATGATGTAAGCAATTGTGTGGATATTAAGGGCATTTCTCTTGAGTCTTAAGCTGCATGATAATGTTTGATACTGAGCGAAGGCATGGAATAGCTGAAGCTGCATGTATACCTGTGTAACATCAGATCTCTTTCTAAACATACTGCTGAGGTCTGGGATCTAATTTCTTCCAAGCAACCAGAGGTATGCTACCTCACGGAAACGTGGCTTAAACCACAAAATACCCCAGCCATAACACTAGGAATCCCCTGCAACTATAGAATACTTAGGCTAGACCGTCCAGCGAAAACTGGCGGTGGGATTGCTATTGTTTATAAAGATGAGCTGACCATCTCGGTCCTAGACGAACTCATGTCTTCCGAAATTGAAATTTTAGTTTTCACAATACACACATCCCCTAAAGAAAACTATAAAGGTGCTTTAGTTTATCGTCCGCCTGGTCCCTACAACAACTTTTCTAATATTTTGGTTGAACTACTAGCCCCACATATCAACTATAATAGTAAATTCATTCTTGTTGGAGATTTTAACGTACACAGTGAGAAATCAGATTGCAAGGAAGCACAATCCCTACTAGCAGACCTATCATCCTTAGGATTAGGCTTAAGGAATTGTGGACCTACGCATCAGGCAGGTCATACCTTAGACCTGATATTTTCCAACGTCCCGCTTGTCTCCTGCCCACCGGCTACTCAGGTGAGCTGGACCGACCATTTTATCGTAGAATTTAGTACCCCCTATCGGGCACCTACCCCTTTATGCCCCAGTTCGCTACCCAACGTCCGCAGACAGTGGCATAAAGTTACTAACTCCACCTTTGGTGAAAAATTTAATTCCCCGGTTCTCCTACCTCAGGATAATATCGAAACTGCTCTTAAAAGATTTGAAGGAGAAACAGAGAGCTATAGATCAAATTGCCCCATTGAAACATTTCAAACCTAGATCAGCTAAAAAGCAAGAAATTTGGTTTTCTGATCATCTAAGAACATTGAAACTAGGAGCAAGGAAACTTGAAAAAAGATGGAGAACGACCCATCTTCAAGAGGATAAAAGGAAATACTGGGACGCTTTATACTTCTACCACAAAGCGATTCGCACAGCGCGAAAAACCCATATTGCGTCACAAATACAAGAGGCAGGGAACTCCCCTAGGGTTCTTTTTCAAATCCTACAAACATTCGCTAAACCTACTGCATGCGAATCCCCTGAGACGGCCTCCCAACAGCTGTGTGATGAAATTTCTTGTTTTTTCACCCAAAAAATGAATACTATCTATGATAAAATAGTGTGTACAAACCAGGCCTCTCCCATAGACTTAGTATTCCCTCAGACACAAACAGGAGCTAGATTGGATAAATACTCCTTGGATATCTTTCCTCCAATCTCATTACAAGAAACATCTACACTAATAAAGCAGATTAAGAGTGGGAGTCCAGATGACACCATCCCTGCCAGGTTAATGCCTGTACTGGCAGAACAACTTTGCCCAAAGATTACTGAATTAGTGAATCTCTCACTTACTTCAGGCGTTGTTCCCAAGGAGTGGAAACGAGCTCTGGTCAGACAGATAAGAAAAAACACTGCCACCCCATGGTCTGATCTAACCAACCTAAGACCCATTTCCCTACTTCCATTTCTGGGGAAACTTATAGAGAAGCATGTGAACCGCCATCTATCCGGACATATTGAACTCGCCAACGCCCTGGACTACTCCCAGTCAGGTTTCCGCCCCAAATATAGTACAGAATCCACCCTCCTGTCTGTCACTGACGACCTTCACATGTACCAGGACATGGGCCTCTCAGTTATACTGGTCCTATTAGATCTGTCTGCAGCGTTCGACACCGTGTCTCATTCCATCTTGACTGAACGGTTGTCGAACGCTGGTATTAAGAATAAAGCCCTTGACTGGTTAAAGAGCTTCCTAGCTGATCGCACCCAGAGAGTCACCATGGGTGCATATCGCTCAGCGGAAACAGAGATTTCTAAGGGGGTGCCACAGGGCTCTTGTTTGAGCCCAACCCTTTTTAATATCTATGTGGCACCCCTGGCTGGAGTTCTGCGTAGGTACGGCTTCATCCCCGTATCATACGCAGATGACACGCAGCTCCTCTTCCCTTTTAAAACTCTGTCCGCTGAGGTTAGGAACTCTTTTTCGTCAGGCATGAAGGCAGTGGCAAAATGGAAGTCTACCAACTACCTCCAATGTAATGTCAACAAAACGGAGGTTATGTTGTTTGGGGAGGCAAAAATTCTATGGACTCCTGAATGGTGGCCGTCAGACCTAGGAGCAGTCCCTGAACCTAAACAGGTCGTGAAGAACCTGGGAATTCGGTTTGACCACGATCTGTCACTGAAGCAACACACAAGTTACATCTCAGGGATATGCTTCTGTACCATCAGTCTGCTTCGCAAAGTCTTCCCTCTACTACCTGACTCGGTTAAGAAAACCCTCGTCCAAGCACTGATCCTTAGTCGGATCGACTACTGCAATGGCTTGCTGCTCTCTGCAAACGAAGGAGTACTGGCTAAGCTACAAGTCATTCAGAACACGGCAGCTCGCCTTGTTCTGAATGCCCCCCCGAGAACTGCCTCCAGGCCCCTACTTGAACAGCTGCATTGGCTCCCAATTCGACAAAGAGCCAAATTTAAAATTTGCTGCTTGATCCATAAGTGCCTGAACGGACAAGGGCCCGTTTATCTCGAACAGAAATTTGTTCCCTACGTTCCTATACGTTCCTATACGTTCCCTCAGATCGAGCAAAGACCTCCTTCTGGTAGTTCCCCGCGCTAAGAAGTCCGGACATGGAGGTAAAGCCCTATCCATTGCTGGTCCCAAGCTGTGGAACAAACTCCCTCTGTCACTGAGACAATGTAAAGAACATCTCACATTTCGGAAACTTTTAAAAACCATCCTGTTTAAAAATGATCTCTAACTTCACTTCCATGTTTCTTTTTTGCACGCCTGCTGTTTACCGGCTCCAAAAGCGCGGAGATACTCCATATGGAGTGATTCTAGCGCTATACAAACCTACAAATAAATAATGTTAATGATACTGAGCGAAGGCATGGAATAGCTGGTAGGAGATCTCAGAAAGCATGCACGCCTATGCTAGGAACATAACAGACAGTGCCAGAGTGCTAAGATGCCACATTGTTGCCAATAGTACAGTACACAAATGTTACATAGCAATCACAATTTTAAACTTTTGTGTAACTTGAGATAGACAACAGCTACAAATATGGGAGGTACTCCATAGGTGTACAGAGCTTATGGACTGGGATGTGCCCCCTAGTAGTTACCATTATCCAATTCTAATTCAAGCATTCCATCCATCACTTTTTTCATTTAAAAACCTTAAGTACCACAGGTGTGCCCAGACGTGGGTTTCATGCTCACTGTGCCACCCGACTGCAGAGGCCCAGCTAAGTCCAAATTATTTTTGGGTTGCTTGTGTTTCGGTTCAGAGACGACCTGGCTTAGCAGTTGGTGCTAGACCGTTCCTTTTAGAGCAGGACCAATGCTGATTTGCACATGACTGGGGCTAATCTGAGGTGGCATTGTGGGCCACAAAAAGATGTACTGGGATGTGGCCCAAATAATTACCAGTAGCTAAGATAGCTTTCCATCCATCACTTTTTTATATTTTTCATTATGACACACTATGCCACACTTATGCCTAGATGTAGGTCTCTTAAGTTGCACCTGACGAAAGAGGTCCAACCAAGCCAAAACCATTCTTGGATTGCTTGCGCTCATGTTACAAGAAGACCTGCAGTTCTAACTGGGCTATTAGTACAGGACCAACCAACCCTGATTTGCATATGGCTGAGTCTAATCTGTGGTGGCATTGTGGAAAAATAAGATGGACTGGGTTATGGCCCAAGTAGGTTCCAGTAGCTTAGGGTAATTAAAACATTCCATCCATCACTTTTTAGTATTTTTCAGTGTATAAAGAGGCCACATTGGCACCAGCAGCAGAGTACACCAATTTTAAATAACCAGAATTAAACATAACTTTAGTCAGACCACTAGTGCAAATATGGGAGGAATGCCACAGGTTTACATATTTGTACCTCTTGAGATCTATACCATGAATGTAATATTTCACTGAAGTTGTGCGGTGACTAGACTTTTGATTGTTATTCATCTTGCCCACTTCCAAAATTCTAAGATGTCAATGAAAGTCTGTTGATGAATGAGCTCTCCCTGTTTATAAGGCTAAATATCCCACTATAAAGATATCAAATGTTACCCTTTATGTTGAATTCTGCATGCAAGGGTCCTTATTTAATAGACGGTTTGTTTTAAATCTTAATTCAAACAATGTATAGTTTAATGAAACATTGGTCACTGCATGTTTAACAACTTTGGGAGATAATGATTTTCTTTAGACAAATTCAACCTTTCATAATGGCAGAACAATTCTTAAGACCAGATCAATCTTTTAGCATCCTTTTTGCGATTTCTGTCCCTCTGTTCTAAATTTTCAGTCTTTCAAAATATGTAATATTTTTCGGTGGTTTTGTTTAGAGTTTGAATTGTATCTGGTTGTCTGTGTTTTACTGTCCGTTTCTTCTATGAGCTCCACCCTAAAAGTTGGACATGGTAGCAGAATCTACATCAGACTCCTTTGAGATCTTCAGCTCCATGACTTCTGGATACTGAAACCGATAAAGTATTCTATCTGATATTTTCTTTAGCCACTCTCTAACGTTGTTCAGTGCAAAGCATAGTGCTACATTAATGTCTTCTCCAACTTAAAACTTGATGATTAGTTTTTTTTATTGCCCTCAGTCAAACCAGGAAAAACATTCTAAATAACAAAGAAAGTATTATCTCGGGCCGGCCATCTTTTTAAAGCCAGTTCCTTTTTCTTCTGCCTGATGGAAGCAGGGATTTACTTGACTTGGTGTTTCTCCTTTTTAGGTCTCGCCTGAAACAGCGCTCATGTGCTGTCACTTGCAAGGCTTTCTGTTTACTGAAAGGGGCTTGGAGCCCGCCCATTGCTTGCGGGTCATTGGCTTCATTGTCACTCTAATTTGCTGCCTCCTAATTGACTAGCGTATACCAGTTTCACTTCCTCTTCTTTCGTGTGCAGCATGGACCAAGTACTGATTGTTTCATTTTGATTAGTGTCCTTCCAGTGCTCTGTGATTGAGGTACTATTTTTCTTTCTTCTTCCTGTTGTTGGCATTGCTTCTACAGTTGCCTTTGTCACTTCCAACCACCCCTTGTATGTGTTGCTTCCTCCCTCCCACCCACCCCTTGTCTGTGTTGCTTCCTCCCTCCCACCCACCCCTTGTCTGTGTTGCTTCCTCCCTCCCACCCACCCCTTGTCTGTGTTGCTTCCTCCCTCCCACCCACCCCTTGTCTGTGTTGCTTCCTCCCTCCCACCCACCCCTTGTCTGTGTTGCTTCCTCCCTCCCACCCACCCCTTGTCTGTGTTGCTTCCTCCCACCCACCCCTTGTCTGTGTTGCTTCCTCCCACCCCTTGTCTGTGTTGCTTCCTCCCACCCCTTGTCTGTGTTGCTTCCTCCCACCCCTTGTCTGTCGCTTACTCCCACCCCATGTCTGTCGCTTACTCCCACCCCATGTCTGTCGCTTACTCCCACCCCATGTCTGTCGCTTACTCCCACCCCTTGTCTGTCGCTTACTCCCACCCCTTGTCTGTCGCTTACTCCCACCCCTTGTCTGTCGCTTACTCCCACCCCTTGTCTGTCGCTTACTCCCACCCCTTGTCTGCCGCTTACTCCCACCCCTTGTCTGTCGCTTACTCCCACCCCTTGTCTGTCGCTTACTCCCACCCCTTGTCTGTCGCTTACTCCCACCCCTTGTCTGTCGCTTACTCCCACCCCTTGTCTGTCGCTTACTCCCACCCCTTGTCTGTCGCTTACGCCCACCCCTTGTCTGTGTCGCTTACGCCCACCCCTTGTCTGTGTCGCTTACGCCCACCCCTTGTCTGTGTCGCTTACGCCCACCCCTTGTCTGTGTCGCTTACGCCCACCCCTTGTCTGTGTCGCTTACGCCCACCCCTTGTCTGAGTCGCTTACGCCCACCCCTTGTCTGAGTCGCTTACGCCCACCCCTTGTCTGTGTCGCTTACGCCCACCCCTTGTCTGTGTCGCTTACGCCCACCCCTTGTCTGTGTCGCTTACGCCCACCCCTTGTCTGTGTCGCTTACGCCCACCCCTTGTCTGTGTCGCTTCCTGACATGGGCGTCTGTGCACGCGTTCACGAAGCACCACTGCCTTGACAGTTAAGTCTGATGGGAATGGGTTTTTGTCCGTTTGGTGATGCAGGACTTCTTGCTGTGAGCCCACTTCACAGGTTTCCACCTTTAAGAGTTACTGCTTTAGGATCTATTCTAAAGGTGTGGAATCTGCGGTTATAGGTATCCATCAGAAGAACAAGTACTTACACGTAACACTGTTCATTTTCATGGGGTCCCCGACAGGCTTCGTGTATGGTGGTCCCTTTCCTTCTCCAATACCTTTTAATTTGTCATTCTTTTTTTGCCTAAAATACAAAAAATCGGTTATTTTCTCCCAATATTCTGAGCCTCTTGCCTTGCTTCAAGACCCAACGGTGGAAAAAAGAATCTGAACATGGCTACCACTCACAGGAACTTGTCTAACTGCAGATTCTTCACTTTACTCCTGCCTCCCTTTAATGCAAGGTGCCTACTTTTTCCTATCTCTAACAATCAGTCAGGGTTGGTAAAGTGCACCTACTCACCCCTGAGCGTCTCAAGGCTCTGGGGGGCAGGGGGTACAGGCCCCGTTAAGTGCTGGGGTTATCCGAAGAGCCACAGGTCTTGAGGTCCTTTCTGAACTTGGGCAATGTGGGAGATTGCTGGAAGTGGAGGGGGAAGGTGTTCCAGGCTTTGGCTGTGAGGTAGGAGAAGGACTTTCCTCCCGTTCTGGTCTTGTTGATCTGTGGGACGGTGGCGTGCGAGAGCTGTGCTGATTGGAGGTGTCTTTTGGGTGCGGGTACCTAAGACAGACCCAAATTACAGATCTATAAACTGACTCTGAGATTTGGTTTGTGCTCTGCATCCTGGGGTGCGGAAAGTCTCGAGCAAAAAACTTCCATTGGTATGCAGGGGTGATGCTAATATTCTGCTCTTCTACAGAAAGTATCGTGCAGAACTAGGGCAATGAGGAGTCGCACAACGCCACTTAGTGGCACAAAGGAGCTCCGTTGTAAAAACATCCAAATCAATTCTGATACCTGGGGAGTATTCTAAAGATGGGAAATCTGCAGTTAGAATATCTACGAGAAGGAGCATTACTAAAAATAAATAAATTATTCTTTTGGATTTACATGCTGCTGCATTATTTAACCAGTGTCTGGGCTTAGAAAATCATGTTGAAAAACTAAGATATTTTCATCCTATAGAACTAGTATAGCTTCCAAAGTGGACACTGTTGAAAGACCTACTCTAAGAAAAACAACTGTGGAGTTGAAGCACATTCAGTATTTGACTGATCAAATGCAAGAGGCACAGCTTGAGGAGACATTTGGAAAATGTTGATCGGATTCGACTGAAAAGGATAAAATACCTACCCAAAGATATAGTAAGGGCTCGAAATCGAAACCAAAGCATTTGGATATCCCCGATGAAAGCTGTTGAAAGGGCCCTCTGTGTTAAAAAAGAGACGGTTAGAGTTCGAAATGGTGGCGCTCCTTCAACGATAAAGGGAGTTCGATGAGACACTAAAGGAATACAGAATTCCAACAAAACCTTACATGACTTTGGATGCTGATGAGGAAGAGAATGCCCCGAGGTACTGGCAACCCCCCAACCTCACGAGGAGGAGGTCGAAGAAGAGCTCGACATCCCAGAACAGTATGCAACAGGGAGTTTCGAGGAAGAATGTGATGACCTTGACACAGAATCCAGAAGAGGAGGTTTGTACCCACCTCTCAAAAGCTTTGACACTAGATGGCATTGCCTTTCATAACAGCCTGGTCAAAAAAGCAGTCAACACTTTTGAGGTCCTCCTAGAGACATTGATGCCATCGACAAAAGGTAGCCAAATACCTTCCAATGCTACCAGGTATACTGGACCAAGGAAAAGAGGCCTTTAAGGAGCCAACATCAACCAAAGGAGTCACATCAAGGGTAAAAGAAAAAGTACAGACCCTCCTCAAAAGACCCCAGCTATATACAGGGGAACACAGTGGCAGATTCCATCATTGTCACCACAACAAGGAGAAGGAGCATTTTTCATTCTTCCACAAGTCCGCCCCCGAAAGGGAAAGTTGAAGGCTAGATATGGTGGGGAGGAAGATGGAGAGAGAGCGGCAGCAACACAATGGCATATCCCCAATTCAGATGCCCTCCTCAACAGATATCGTCACCTACAATGGGACGATATTGAGGAAATAATGAATAAACTCCCTGAAGATGACAAAATGAGGGCAAAATCTATTGTTCAAGAGGTGAAGAACATCTCAAATATCTGTCTTCAGTCAGCCTTAGATGCAGCCAATAAAGCCAGCTGTCAAATGTGCACAGGTACTACACTCAGAAGACATGCCCGGCTCAGGATTTCAGGCTTTAAATAAGAAGTACAAAGAACTATAATTAATAAGCCTTTCACCGGAGACATTTGTTTAGCCACGAGGTGGATGAGTCCTTAGAATAAATCAAAAAGGACAATGAAACCGCAAAAGCAAGGGGTGCTCTACAATACAGAGGTACCTTCAGAAGGGGAGAAAGCAACCTCCGAAAACCCTCAGGAACGCTTTCTTTCTGTAGGACAACAGCAGATACAAGGGAGCAGTCAGCAATCAAGCCAGCAGTCCAGAAACCAATCCTGGTAACTGATGAGGCAGCCTTTTCGTGGTAGAGGAAGAGCCAGAGGACAATCTCCTGGAGGGGAAGGGCAGGCTCCAAGTGACATGGACGCAAAAAAGGGCACCCACCCAATACCAGTGGGAGGCAGAATAGTCTCACCACAGTGGGACAGTATCACCGCAGACAATTTGGTTTTGAACGTGGTGCACCACGGCTATTGTATGGAACGAACAAGCATACCACCAACAAACCACTCAAAGAAGAAAAAGATTAAAAAAAACAGAACTTTTGAAATTCAGGGAAGTGATAGAGGAGCTCTTACAAAAACAAGCAATAGAGAAGATACCAACAAGGGAGCACAACTAAGGAATCTATTCCCCTTATTTCTTGGTACCAAAGCAAGATCTTAAATTGAGACCAATTTTAGAACTCAGATTCATAAACCGATTCATTCACACACAGCATTTCAAGATGGCAACTCTACAAGAGGTAATCCCACTCCTACAAAAAGAGAACTACATAACAAATTTAGACTTAAAAGATGCCTATCTACACATACCATTGACTCGAGGACACAAGAATTACCACTGATGCATGCTTAAAGACACACACTACCAATTCGGAGTCTTACCTTTTGGAATACAATAAGCACCAAGAATTTTCACGAAGTGTCTAGTGGGAGTGAAACACACACACAAGTGAGTGCCTCAAGAGTCCTCTCAAAGGATTTAATCAGGGTTTATGGTTATCTTTGCAGAAGAAGGTACTTGGGGGTGGTGGCACGTCGTGCTACTCGGTCTGAGCTTACAGAACATAATGGGGTGTGGATATTAAGCTGCTTATTAACATAAGGCCTTCAAATATTGTTCTACGATAAAATAGGAGCAATAAGAGGTATCCAAGAACCTCTGGGAGAACCAATTCCCTCCCACTTAGACTTTGATGTGATATCTCTGCAAATAAATACATAAACCCTGACCAAGTCCTTTCAGAGGACGAAACGTGTTGGCCAGATTGTTACATTGATGTTCTGAAGAATAAAAAAGAATTGTTTTGAGACTTAATACTATGGCTCCGATGTTAGTTTGGCCTTGGAGAAAAGTATATTTGTGAAAGGAGGAGAAAAAAGAGAACACGTTATATATTACACTTGTTTTTGTCTGCTCAATTGTATTTATGGTTGTTGAGTAGTCTGGCCATTACAGTGTGAGTGACTACAACTATTACCGTACAAGACTAACATTTGCGCTGCAGTTCCTAACCATAACTACTCTTGCTTTGGGATTATTTATGCCTAGCGGCAGTGGCTTACTTTATTGAAGCTGGTGGTGCCCAAGACCGTCCCTCTAACTAAAAAGGAGTTACAAGTGCCGGTTGAACTAAAGAAACCTGACGGACACGCTTAAATTCTCTGCAGGTCTAAAGCTTTTGGTACAAAGTGGAGAAATCAGACGATTCTGTTAAAAGTTATTTCAGAATTCTGCCTCGTGATCTAACTGTTAAGGATGACAATCATCCAAAATTATCCGACAGTCCTGTCTGGAAATTCGTTTAAGGACCTGTTGGACACCTGTCTCATTAATTGGACAACCAACCGCTACATACTGTACAGGGGTCTTCTTGTATATCCTTTCTGTCCTGAAGATGGTCTCGGCATTTTATTTATAGAGACCGAAACGTCGACCTACGCTCTTTCTTCCTGGAATTAAAATATCAAACTGCAATACAGAAGAAAAGCGTTCATAACGGTTACAATGAAGTTGTTTGATGTCTAATATATGCACTTCTTGTATTCCTGTTGATATACTTTCAGTACCCTATTTATGATTTACAATACGTATAAAATATAACTTTTTACATACACCTGTGTAATTCTTTTTTTATTTTCTATGTTTGGATCACATAGTGTGACTATATCAAATTAATTCATTAACAACAACTGTTGAATTTATTTACAGACTGCCATTTATGTGGGTCTTAGATTAAAATCATCAAAAATATCTAAACTCTATAATCGGAATCCCTTGAAGTTATTTCTACCCTTTTAGCAGCAGTGGCAGCATTCCTAGGAAGGAAGGGAATCCACGTCTATCCTTATCTAGACGACTGGTTGGTAAAGGTAAACTCGAAACAAAAATGCCACAGACCCATTCAGAAGGTAATCCCAATTCTGCAAAGGCTGGGTTCCTCCAAAAACCTCAAGAAATCGCCAAACCAGGAAAAACCAAAAAATGTTCCAACGGGCAAGACTGAATTCCAAGGTGGCACGGGTGTACCCAACCCAAAGGAGGTTTCAAGCAATCAAGGAGCACACTCGCCTCTAACAGAGGGGACAGTCTGACAGTGAGGGTGTTTATGAAACTAATGGGCATGATGACATCATGCATTCTCATATTACCCATGCACGTCTGCATGTGCGTCCTCTACAAGAAAGGCTATGCAACAACTGGTCACAAACCCCCGGGAGTTGGGAAGATCTAGTGGTTGTAGCAGAAAAGGTACAGAAGGAGACACAATGGTGGACATCCAAGAGTATAACACTAGGCAGACCTTTCAAAACAACTACTTCCTCAGTGACCATCACAACAGATGCATCTCACAAACCATGGGGAGCGCATACAGGAAACTTAAAAATGCGTGCTCAATGGAACAACTCGGACTCCATAAAACACATCAAGTTCTTGGAGATGAAGACCGTGCTTCTAGAACTAAAAGCCTCTCAAGCCCACATTGTAGGAAGGACATTATTGATCCAGACAGACAATACAACAATGTTTTACCTGAACAAACAAGGAGGAACAAAAGCATTCATCCTAAGCAAACTAGCTCAAGAGATATGGCAAGGAGTTATACCAAAGAGGCTCAGTCTGCAAAGAATCCATCTACCGGGGAAAGACAACACTGAAGCAGATCGGCTCAGCAGGCAGAAAAGCAGCTCCCACAAATGGGAAATAAAGCAGAGAAGCATAGAAAAAATATTCAGGCTCTAGGGGACACCAACAATAGACCTATTCACAACAGGGGAGAACAGGAAATGCCCAGGTTTCAACACCACCTATCAGAAGGGAATGCCCTGTCACTAAATTGGTCAGGGACATTTGCTAACGCCGTTTCCCCGATTTCTCTACTGCACAAGGTACTGGAGAAGGCCAGGCGAAAAGGAACAAGTTTAATCCTCACAGCCCCTCAATGGGCGAGACAAACTTGGTACTCAAGCCTACTCTAACTGTCCATGGGACAGATGATCAAATTCAAGGAAGAAAAATACCTTGCAATACAAATGGTCAAGTATTCCACCCGGAACCATCAACACTCTGCCTCGGAGCCTGGTACCAGGATATCTACATTTACCACAAAGAACAATGGAAATACTAAAGAAGGCAAGAAAACCAACCACAGGAAAATGCTGCACAGATAAGTGGATAAGCCACTTGGTGTAAAGATAACAATACCCTAGATTCAATATCTACACAGGAAACCGTGATAATATATCTTACCCACTTGCTAGACAGTGTAATTCACTATTCAAGCCTTATGGTGCACCTGGCGGCAATTGTACCATACACTAGGGGAGCATCATGTAAAAGCTTTTTCACATCACCACTTGTCAACAGATTCCTAGAAGGTTCCAAAAGAATTGCACCTCCAAGGAAGGCTCCGGTCCCTTTTGTGGAGTTTAACTCTGTACTGACACAGCTTATAACAGAGCCTTTTAAACCAATGCACAAAGCAGAACTTAGGCATTTCACAATAAAAGCTGCCTTCTTAATAGCGATTGTGTCACTACAGGGGGTGAGTGAACTACAAGCATTAACTATTGAGGAATCATACATGCAAATCTACAAAGTCAAGATAGTTCTAAGAACTAATTCCCAGTTCCTACCTAAGGTGGTTAGCAAATTTCACATGAATCCAAGCATTCAGTTCGAAGTTTTCTTGAAAAACACACAAACGTAACTGGAAAGAAGCCTATATACCCTTGATTTAAGAAGAGCGTTACTATATTATCTACAGGAGACTAAACAATTCCGTAAGGAGAATCAATTGTTCAGCTCTTACGCATAGTCCAGCAAAGGTTCACCCATTACAAAAGAAACAATTGCATGCTGGACTGTAGAGGCAATTCAAATATGCTGCTACTCACCGGGAAAAACGTTAAGTTCACATCCCAGAGTGCATTCAACAAGAAAAAAGACTGCAACCCTAGCCTTTATAGCAAATGTTCCAATTGACACTATATGTGCTTGCCGGTACATAGGCTTTCCTACATACTTTGGCCAAGCATTATTGTTTGGATATACAAATGACAAAAAAAGCACAGGTGGGACAGAAACAAACTTCAACACGTGTTCCCAAATTCTTCCAGATTTGACTCCTAGCATCACAAGGAGGGGGAAACCGGTACATGATCTAATGCGCACAGTATGTGAATCCATAAAAGGATTGATAACTGCAAAACAAAATGTTTTTTCTGGATTTACATGCGACCTACCTGCCTCCCCCAGAGATGAGGAAAGCAAACCAGTGGGAATATCATCATCTAAAGGAAAACATATATACTTAAATCAGGAAAAGTAAATAAATACCCTTAATCACAACAAGAAGGGGGAAAAAAAGAATCCGAAGATGGCTACCACACACAGCAACTTCTGGGGTGCGGTCCAACGGTCTTGCACCAAAAGGTGGTTGACGCCCACGAAAAAAAGGAAACAAGACAATTCCTGACCCAACCGCTAGATGGCTGAATAATGCACACCATGTGAATCCAGAAAACTCCTCAAGCTGCAGAACTACTGGTAAATAACCATTTCGTTCTGTACAACAAGTCACCTCATGTCTAACTTGACTTTCTAGTAGTTTTCTCTGCCAGAAAGAGATCATTAAACCCCCACCATAGTATAAAAGAACTACCATCGGGGTCGCATGATAAGTTAATACATTTTGACCCATGTGGCTAGGATGGTACTGTTTGCTAATGGATACATGCAGTCTATTCTTCAAGTTACCTTTTTTCTAGTTCAACGAACGGTACTTAGCCCGAACCTCCTTCCTGCTCCTTTAAGCAGGTTGAATTCTTGACATGAAGAGGTGAATGGTTGTAGTGTAACCCATATATGGTGCTCAAAATTGTAATATGAGTATGAGGTGTGCTTTGGTCCGGGATGGAGACGGTAGTCCGGTGAGATACTTCTGCTGATATCAGCACTGAATTGCTATGCATTGCTCACAGAATAGGAAATGCCGGGAGGTAACTGCAGACTGTGAAGGGATCAAATGTTTTTCTAGCTTGTTTCAGGAACGGATTCGTAAGTACTAGATTGCATTGTTCCTGTATATTGGCAATAAAGCGGATTATTAAAAAAAAGTCTGTAGTTCCGGTCTGTGTTCCTGACATGGGGTGTCAAGAACGGGGAAAACAATTGTGAGACATTGCAGAAGACGTTAGTGGGAGGTTGTGCCAGGAACATGTGTATGCCAGTGCAGTCTCTCTACATAACATAGCACTCTCTATCTTACAATATAGTCCCCTCTATCTCCCTTTCATAATTTCTAGAATTTAATATGGCAGTATTCGTTAGTACTACAAGTCGAGGGCAAAGGATTCCCAATAAATTATATGCAATTACTTTGTTTTAACAATTACTTTGGTTTGGCTCTGTTATTTCATTGTATATTGAGATATATGGAAGACTATTAACTGGATATCTTGTCTTTTTGTTCACAAAATGTTTGCAATTTTTCCCCCATAGAATTCAATACGCCACAATCTCTCCTTAAATCGATACTTCATCAAAGTACCACGGTCTCAGGAAGAACCAGGCAAAGGTTCGTTCTGGAGGATAGACCCTGCCTCCGAAAGCAAGCTAATAGAGCAAGCTTTTAGAAAAAGAAGGCCAAGGGGTGTACCATGCTTTAGAACACCTATCGGACCCCTTTCTTCTCGGTAAGAGTAACATCAACCTCCTAAGTAATTGGTGCAGTGAATGAAAGGATTAGAAATTGCAAAGTAAAATGTAATGCATAATTAATGGAGCAATTTCGAAGGGCTCCCTTCCATTTGTGCTTACATGTTTTCCTTCACTATGTATGTATGGACATTTACATGTTCTCCCTTCCTATAGCTATTCTCAGTTTTCCATCCCTTGGCCCATATTCTTGTTATATGTCTGTGCCCTCTATGGTCTTGCTCCCATCCCCTTGGGGGCCTAATGTGCTCACCCTCCTGCCTAACTTCCCAAGTGTTAATTTGCTTCCCCTACCTTCCACCCATTGTGCCCTTGTCCATCTCCTAACTTTAATCCTTCCCTCGTGCCACCTGTCCCCCCCCCCACCTTCGCCATTTAATTTTTCAATGAATACATTCTCAACCACCCCCACTCACACCAATCGGGCTGTATACTTTTTCACTGATTCCTTTTCCATGTGTATTTGCCATTCACATCATTTAAGCACTTTCTCATTTCCCATTTCACCAAAAACCTTCGACTGGTGTCTTCCAGACAGCATCCGATCAACCTTTACTGATCGGCTGCTGCTGTTTTACTTCTTTCGCACTCTCTCCTTCTCGTTAATGGCTGGAGCTGTCACTCAATTTCGCTACGATGTGCATTTATCACCTACTAGATGTATAATAAAACCTAGATGTCCATTTAGCCTTTAACTTTGAGAACAATCTCAAGGAGTGGGCTTATGTTCAGAACGAATGCTACATCTTTGCACAATGGATGGTGAATTCATGAAACGTCTCCCAGCTGATGGGGTGGCAGAGGTGGATGAAGGTAACCTAGTAAGAAGGCATTGCACAGATGCATGGCACTCTTGGTGGGTTTCAGATCGTTTAAGGTCTGTGGTATTGTAGTCCACAGTGAAATGGGCAGGCTGCAATCAATAGCTGGTCATTAATTATGGTAGACCAGTTTTAAACCATGGGTGTTTTTATTAAAAAGCAACAGTGCATTTTTGATGCGGAACTTGTAGACCAATGATCTGGTGACGTTTGTCATGCAAAGTTCACCTTACGGGAGCTTTCCCAGTGCTAAAGAGGTCAAATTGGAATAATCATATTTTGTCTATTTAACATGCTTGAATAATGCATTTAATGATTCCTACTACTAAAATTAATTCACTCAATGTTGCAGCTCAGCTACAGACACCAATGAAAGCACACAGTCTTGGTGGTGTTCCTTTCTCATTTACTTCTTTTTGCAGCGAGTATCAAGAATTTCCGTAAGGTCCAACTCATATTTTTTACTTTCTGGGGCTGTTGGTGGATTCTAGAAGAAGTTGGTTTGGTCTGCCAAGGCAGAGCATAGTGAAAAACACACTCAAATGGGATGTTTCCCAGAAAAGTAATTGATTGCGGGCCTTCTACATGTACTGTTCAGGCTGCGTTCCTTGCTTGTTGCACCATTTATCACTACTTCTGCATTCGCGCAAGAGTATGTCTAACCATCTTCTACAGTAAAGGGTATCTAACCACTGGAGATATAGGAAGAGTGTCTTAAAGATAAATTTCAAGGATCCCTCTTGAGCATGTAATGTTTTTGTTTATTTATTCTATATTATGTACATTTGTGCGCATCACTGTAATAAAAATAAGCAAGTGTGTGTGTATATATCACAACTCTGCTTGAAGAAAGACTAGACCAGGAACCCTTGATGGGTGGAGCGCCAGCCGGCAAAAATATCTAAACAAATCTACAAAGAAGACACTCACTCAGGTGGACATGGAAAAGCATGTTGTAGGAAGCTGGCTCTGTATATGGTATTCTTCTAGGTGGTTATACCGTGCACAGCGTTCAGGGGTTCCCAAAAGTGTACAGGGCTCAATATAAAACCCATAGTGCTCTATTAGTGGTAGTGTGGGCGAGCAGCCTTAGGCATAACACAGGGGAGTGCAAGTCATTTATTGCACAGCATTGACCAATAATGGCACACTACTCAAAAAGGAGATCCAAACCAATTTTAGACAAATAAGCTTTGTTTGTGTTTTAAGATCAAGATCTTTTCAGTTATTTAAGTACGCTTTTAAAACTAAATACTTTTCACTTTCAAAATTCAGCACTTAAAACTATTTCTGAGCAGTTCAGTGTTCTGGAGGAAAACAATTTGGTTAAACGGGTATCAGACTTACAGTTTCAGTCCTTGGGACCAAAGGCCAGCGAAGGTCAGGTGAGTACCAAAACTGCACCACCAGCAGCAGAGAAGCTGCCGGGTGCAGAGGTCAAAATCTGAGTTTGGCCCAATGTGTTTAAGTGGAGACTGGGGGTGCTTGGGGCCACACTACTTGCAGGTAAGTTGATCATTTGCAGGGGGCCAAGCTTTGGGGGTTAGGACCAGCACAGGAGAGGGGGGCACAAAGCAGCACCAAACAAACAACGCTACAGCAGAGGAACAGCCGGGTTCAGGGTGCAAATTCAGTGTTGTGCGTCCAATGCATTTCAATGAGGGTTCTGTTTTTGACCACGCACCGGAGGTTGCAGGAGGGAGACCAACAACAGCAGAGGTAGGTAGAGATGTCAGGGGTTATAGGGGCACCGTCGGTTTAGCTCACCAAGGCCTAGGGACGTCTGGTGCAGGGGTGCCTTTTGACGTCTGAGTCTTCTTACAGAAGTGGTCGCGATCAGGGGGAGCCTCTGGATTCACACTGCAGGCGCCGTTGTTGAGGCCAGGAGAGGTCAGCCAACGCTGGATTTGAGGTCAGGATCGCTGGGGAGACTTCACTGGACAAGTGAGCCACTCAGACTTGGGCTGTGGCCGTTAGGTGCAGAGTGGGCAGGAGACACGGATCAGCCTCGATCCAGAGTCCTTGGAGTGTAGGGTTTTCTGAACAGGTCCGCTGTCCATGAGAAATTGAAGTCTTAATCGAAGGAAGCAGTCCTCGCAGGGTTTTCAGCGTTCACTATCTGCAAGACAGGTTGCAGTGCCATCGAAGCTGGAGAGAGGACCCTGTAGGACTGGAGCCAAGTCAGTTGTCGTCTTCAGTCTTCTCTGCAGGGATATCTTCTTTCTTCGTAGGTCATCGCATATCTAGTTTTCAGGTCGGGTTCAGCCACCTAACTACTAAATTTAGGAACATTTAAGGGGAGTAGCAGGTAGAGCCAATGGGCTACACCCTCAATTATGCCACCCTCCTCTGGGAGCGGCATAGACCTAGCCCTGATTGGAGGGGGTCTCCAGCTTCAAGATGGCAGACACTGAAAGATGTGCTTCACCTCGCCTCCCCCACCTTAGGGGTGGAGTTGGTAGAGGTGGGCACACCTCCTATTCTTCTAGGTTTTCCTGGCCAAAGTGGGGGTGTAAACTGAGGGCTGCCAACTGCTGCTAGCAGCAGAAGCTGGGGGTCGTATTACAATGGCGGCAGACCTTTGAAACTCCCCTTCGAGGACTGGCTCATCCTAGGGGAGGATATTGCTTGTTTCTGGTCCCAGAGAGCAGAGGCTTTCCACCCAGGGGCCCAGAAACATGTCTGTGTGTGACAGGCTGCCTAAAGCCAGTCAGTGCCCATACCAGTGTCAATAGATTATCAGGGGGCACTTCTGAGGTGCCCTCTGAGTACATGGGATAATGCATCTCACACTGGCATCAGTGTGGATTTATTACAAGGAGTTGTTTTGTACCAAACACTCCTGGTTTCTTTGAAGCCATCATGGTGCTGGTGAACTCAGGTTGCCTAGTTCCCAGCCCATGTACTCTTCATGGCTTCACTGCCACTTACAGTATCTAAGAAGTTACTTAAGTATTGTAGGGGCATATCTACTCATGCAGATATACCCTCACCTATGGTATAGTGCACCCTGCCCTAGGACTGTAAAGTTTGTTATACGCGTGACTTACCTATACCTTCAGGTAGTGCTGGCTGGCATGGCACCCAGACAGGGTGCCATGTTGACTTAGCTTGTATGCCCCTGTGAGGTGAAAAACAACAATCAGGGCAGTGGCATGGTCCTAGGTACCCAGGGTACCACTTACCAGGGACTTGCAGGGGGGCAGAAGTACCAATTGTGGTTATGTTTTAGGGAAGAAACACTGGCACAGGGGACCTGGTTGGCAGGGACCCTGTGCACTATAATTGAAACAACATCAAAACCAGGCAAAAAGTAGGGGCTACTAATGTGAAAAGAGGACCATTCTCACATGTGAAGGCCACACTGCGTTGGCTGAAAAGTGTCTTGCTGGAAGTAATGCTTTTCTACATCCACCAGAGTGATCGTCTTTGTAGATTCATTTGTGTGTGTGTATATATATATATATATATATATATATATATATATATATATATATATATATATATTCACTGAAAAAACTATAGGTTATAGACCATATATAGTTAGGAATTAGCATTTAAAAAACCTTATTTTACTCACACAAAACCATTGAAATTCCATATATAGTTAGTTGCACTAACTATATATCGCGCACCCGCAATCCACTGCTGATGATGTCACATATTACATCATTCATGACATGGTCAGTGACATCACTGATGACATCACTGATGACATCTCAAATGACATCACTGATGACATCATCCAGTGACTGTGTGTTTCTGAAAAGTTTAAATATGTTTTACATATTGAAGAATGAGTAGATGTAGAAGTGTCTGGATGAAGGATTTAGTAGGTGCGTGACTGACTGTATGAGTGAGTGATTAAATGTGTCTCACTGAGTGCATGGGTTAGTGACTAAACTGTCTTAATTTGTGCATCATTATGTCTGTTGTTCTGTAAACTGCTGCATGTGTTGGTCAGTAGCTATATGAGTAACTATATGGGTTATTGATTGATTGCCCAAGTATTTGTATGGGAGACTGAGTGTGTGTGTGGCTGGCTGGGAGGTGTGTGGCTCTGTGCAGATCAATGTGTACTTTGATTGCCCAAGTATTTGTATGGGAGACTGAGTGTGTGTGTGGCTGGCTGGGAGGTGTGTGGCTCTGTGCAGATCAATGTGTACTTGTATCAATGATTGTATAAGAGAGTAAGTATGTGTTAGTATATGTTTCAAAATGTAAGGTGCTCTATGTTTAACTGTATAGATTAGAAAATGGAAGTGTGATTGATTATTTACAGGACTGACTAGGTGTGTGAGTAACTCCATGGATGAGTGACAGAGTGTGAGAGTCTGTATAGGTGTATGAGTGCATATGATAGTGTTGTAAAGATGAGTGATTGTATGTATGAATGATTGTATGGGTAAATGAGTGAATGTGTGTGTAAACATAGGAATCACTGAGTGCGTATGTAGTAACTAGTATTGGTGTGTCAATGGTTTCAAAAATTATACTCTGTATTTAACACTGGGTGTAACAGAGGTTATATTAAAGTGTGAGGAGATGCATTGTATTGTCACATGAATGATATCATCAGTGATGTGGTCATTGATGTCATTTGAGATGTTATCAGTGATGTCATTTGAGATGTTATCAGTGATGTCATTTGAGATGTCATCAGTGATGTCATCAGTGATGTCACTGACCATGTCATGAATGATGTAATATGTGACCTCATCAGCAGTGGATTGCGGGTGCGCGATATATAGTTAGTGCAACTAACTATATATGGAATTTCAATGGTTTTGTGTGAGTAAAATAAGGTTTTTTAAATGCTAATTCCTAACTATATATGGTCTATAACCTATGGTTTTTTCAGTGAATTTTCAAGGTTTTGTAAATGCTAATTCCTAACTATATATGGTCTATAACCTATGGTTTTTTCAGTGAATTTCAATGGTTTTGTAATAGCAAATATCATAAGCTGTCGAATGTCAAGTACGTGGTAAGTGAAAACATTTTCGTGTTTATGCACACTGATCTGCTTTGAATGGTGCCCCCCCCCCCTCATTTCTATTAGGAGTACTCTCTCTTTGCACATAGTGAAGGGTAGTTAACGCAGGCCTTTGCCCCCGTTGTAATACGTCGTGCCTGCTTCTCTCTCCATTTGATTGATTGTTATCCAAGTATTTACTGTTTTAGAATTGGTTCTCTTTGGTTCATTCTCTATTTACAAACAAACACAGAGTCGCAATACTCTGTTTAGTCTTTGCAGATAACGAAAAATCGTGTAAAAAAAAAAAGAAAAGGAATCGAGCAAAATCAGTAGGCCGCTAATGGGATCTCTTTTTGACCTCGCTAAAATAGAAACATTAGGAACAACCCCTCATGACAAATACAAAACTAGTGAGATGAACTGAACTCCACACAATGATGGCTGCAAAACAGCTCGGCTCCGCCACCCACCCCGCCCAAAATAACGATAAAGAGCGGCTGCCATGATTGGTTGCGGAATGGCCACGACGGAGCTACGAAATGGTGCTGCTCTCATGCTAACCCCAGCTTCAGTCTGAAACATCCAGAAACACTGTAGACTACCAATTCGATCAGTTCCGGTAGCGCCCCAATGTAACCCGGTAGAGAAGAACTAGCCCTCCCCTCTTTGACTGATGGTTCTTGTTGCCTGTCCCTTCTGTTGTCATTTAACAGAACTATTTAGCCTGCTGAAAGGGGTTGTGTTCCGACCGCTGGTTGGTGGAGACATTTTGACTATATTCTGGACCTGCGTTGTCGCGTAATGCGTCATATGACGCGCCGCGTTAGCGCATCCGGAAGTCATCCGGGGCGCGCAGCACGTAACGTAAGCATAACAAGTCATGTGACTTGTTAATAAAACTTTTCATTGGTTCATTTTACTTTTCTTATTCTAATGATGAAAGGCTTGGTCATATGACCTAAAAATTACGCTTTTTATTACTTCCGAACATTATTTTTTCTTAAATATATGTTATAATGTTCCAGGCTAATGTACTTTCCCGGAAAATTTACAACTGTCCTGCAAGTAAAATATATTCTTTTTTCGAGAAAAAGAGCGTTTCTTCGTCCCATGACGGAGCCGTTGAGCAAAAGAGGGTCGACCTGCTGTCTTAGTCGCCGATACGCCTGAATATGAGATTCTTATCGATCACTTTATGTTGCAGGAGTAGAAAACACAACAGCCCTTGACCATTTATCTTTACTGCGTTCCTTCGTATTATACCTTTTACCCTTCATGTAATTGGTCTGCTTTATTTCACTTGCCTTTTAATGATTCTAAAACAGTGACTATTATTAAAAACTTTACCAATGTATATACTACTACCATGTTTTCTTTTAAAAACCTTTATTGTGAAAATTTCATTATACAAATACGAGCCTATAACCACGTGGGCCGGCCACGGAGCAAACTGTAATCGTATATGATGAGTAGACATTTACACAGGAACGTAACGGGCGGGCCATTAGGTTGCAAGAACTAAGGTGTCTAACAGTTACGGAATCGGTGGACGTACATTTTATAATTAAAATACGACAGGGCCAGTTACAATAAAATTATCTAGATATACATTTGCGGGCAAGTACCATGGGTGACGTTAATTCGAACTTTCAATAGTACAGTAATCAATAACACATCAGAACTTAATATCAATAGGGATGTCGAAATATTCAATCAATTCTCGTCCCCGCCCGCCATGTGCTTCAAAACTGCATACGTATCTCGTGATTTCAAGGTTCTGCAACCAGTACACAACTAGGAGTTACGAGTCCCATTTATTCCGGCGCCATTTTGGGCGAGGACGGGCAGGTCCAGGATATAGTCAAAATGTCTCTACCAACCATCGACTATGATGATGTTCATATGCTGTATTTATTAGAGTGTAAGTGTAAACAATTCCCAACAGGTATCAATAGGAAGACAATTCAATGGGTGTATGCAATATGCATTACAAAAGAAAGAAAAAGGAGTCACTGTAAATTTGAGAACAAACGGGTATTATTCACCATTTAGAAAGCTAGGCAGGACTTTAGCAAATTCATACAGTTAAACAGCACTGTATACAATAAATGGGGTGACAACCCGGTGGCACTTAGTGCAAGTGATATATACATGAATATATACAGTGAATAGTGACGGTGGTGCAAGTGCTGGGGTGAAAACAGCGTGGTCGGCGCGAAGTGACAGTGAAAAATACAGAGTAATGGCTCCAGGGATTTAAGTAATAATCACTTAAAACAAGATTCAATTCCAGGAGTACAAAACAGGTAGGGCGCCATAAAATTAGGCTGTGTTGTCGACGGCGTTTCGATCCTCGTCAATCGGGATCATCATCAGGACGGGGTTGTCGGGGGAAAAAACCAGTGAGATCCGCTGCTGTCAAAGTCGTGCGGTTGGGGGGGCTGGATACAAGGGTCCAGAGCTGAATAACGGGGAGGCTTGAGTTGGCGGGGGAGATCTGCGTCTGATTGAATCAGAGGTATTCCGGGTGGGTTAATCCAAGGTGTAGCTTCAAGCAATGAATGCGGGAGCTGGCCCAGCTCCCGCATTCATTGCTTGAAGCTGGACCCTTGTATCCAGCCCCCCCAACCGCACGACTTTGACAGCAGCGGATCTCACTGGTTTTTTCCCCGACAACCCCGTCCTGATGATGATCCCGATTGACGAGGATCGAAACGCCGTCGACAACACAGCCTAATTTTATGGCGCCCTACCTGTTTTGTACTCCTGGAATTGAATCTTGTTTTAAGTGATTATTACTTAAATCCCTGGAGCCATTACTCTGTATTTTTCACTGTCACTTCGCGCCGACCACGCTGTTTTCACCCCAGCACTTGCACCACCGTCACTATTCACTGTATATATTCATGTATATATCACTTGCACTAAGTGCCACCGGGTTGTCACCCCATTTATTGTATACAGTGCTGTTTAACTGTATGAATTTGCTAAAGTCCTGCCTAGCTTTCTAAATGGTGAATAATACCTGTTTGTTCTCAAATTTACAGTGACTCCTTTTTCTTTCTTTTGTAATGCATATTGCATACACCCATTGAATTGTCTTCCTATTGATACCTGTTGGGAATTGTTTACACTTACAGTCTACACCCATCCCAACTTGGTCTATGGGTTCCCTCCTGTTTATCCTATACGTATTTATTAGAGTAACACTCATCTGTCCACATGAAATTAATTTGCCACAATCTAAACATGTCATTTTAATCTTTCCAAAGTTCTTCTAAATATTTGGGACCGTTTCCCTTGCCTCTGATGCTGTCAGTGCCACTTCTTTGATGAATGTACTAGCAGGTCAGGGGTTCTCCTCCAAATCTCTCTTTTATGCAGCACTATAATTAATTGGTGCCACCTCTCCATATGACGATGCATGGTATAGTTACCATAACTATATTTTTTTTCGGTTCCTCTGGAGAGTTCATCGTGGCAGATGAAGCGTGTAACGTACCGGGCATTTACCTTTTTTTGCATGTACAGGAAAGGAAAAAAAAATCGAGCGTCCGAGTTCTAAGGTGTCCCAGGGCCATTTTAGTGGACCAGGCCCAAATCCAAAGAACAGGCCGCCATTTTGAGAGTCCTGTTGCAGCCGCCTGTCGCTGTAGCATCAAGAGCAGCCGAAACTCAGCTGAATGGCAACTGAAACGGTAAAGGGGCGCCCCACTACAGCAGACGAGCCTCCACCTAGGAAGGCCCGTTCACGCTGCCTCCCCCCCCCCCCCCCCCCCCTTCGGGCACCCCACGCCGTTATTCGGAGCAGTATTGTAGGATGGCCACACCAGTGCGGCAACTTGCTAGACATCACCTCGGTGGTAACCGAATCTCAGCGCCTTGTGGTGTCTTCTATTCAGAAAACATTGTTGTGCTGCCTTCGACCTATTCGCCGCAAGTGCGCACGCAACTCAGCTGCATAGCTTGCTAGACACCACCTCGGTGCTAACCGAATCTCAGCGCCTTGTGGTCTCTTGTATTCCAAAAATATTGTTGCGCTGCCTTTGGCCCCATTCGCACATCGGTCCGCTACTGCTGCCATCTCACAGGCCAACGGGGCGCCCCACGCCGACTTTCAGCATTGTAGGATGGCCACACCAGTGCACCTTACTAGACACCACCTCGGTGCCATCCGGATCTTGGAATCTCAGCGCCTTGTGGTGTCTTCTATTCAGAAAATATTGTTGCGCTGCCTTTGGCCCCATTCGCACATCGGTCCGCTACTGACGCCATCTCACAGGCTAATGGAGCGCCCCACGCCGAGTTTAAGCATTGTAGGATGGCCACACCAGTACAGCAACTTGCTAGACATCACCTCGGTGCCATCCGGATCTTGGCATCTCAGCGCCTTGTGGTGTCTTCTAGTCAGAAAATATTGTTGCGCTGCCTTTGGCCCCATTCGCACATTGGTCCGCTACTGACACCATCTCACAGGCCAACAGGGCGCCCCACGCCGACTTTTACCATTGTAGGATGGCCACACCAGTGCCACAACTTGCTAGACACCACCTCGGTGCCATCCGGATCTTGGCGTCTCAGCACCTTGTGGTGTCTTCTATTCAGAAAATATTCTTGCGCTACCTTTGCCCCATTCACACATCGGTCCGCTACTGACGCCATCTCACAGGCTAATGGGGCGCCCCACGCCGAGTTTCAGCATTGTAGGATGACCACACCAGTACAGCAACTTGCTAGACATCACCTCGGTGCCATCCGGATCTCGGCGCCCCACTGCAGATGAAGTGCCTCTCAACTATGAAACCACCACGGTGACATCCGGATCTTGGCGCCTTGTGCTGGTTCCGGCCTATTCACACATCGGTCCGCTACTGACGCCATCTCACAGGCCAACGGGGCGCCCCACGCCGACTTTCAACATTGTAGGATGGCCACACCAGTGCGGCAACTTACTAGACACCACCTCGGTGCCATCCGGATCTTGGCGCGTTGTGCTGCCTTCGGCCTATTCGCACATCGGTCCGCTACTGACGCAAACTCACAGGCCAACGGGGCGCCCCACGCCGACTTTCAGCATTGTAGGATGGCCACACCAGTGCTGCAACTTGCTGGACACCACCTCGGTGCCATCCGGATCTTGGCGCGTTGTGTTGCCTTCGGCCTATTCGCACATCGGTCCGCTACTGACGCCGCCTCACGTGCCAACGTATTTTCTCCGCATTTTATACCCTATGCCGCATAACAGGTCATGTGACTTGTTTATAAAACTTTTCATTGGTTCATTTTACTTTTGGTTTCCTAATGATGGAAGGCTTGATCATATGACCTAAAAACAACACTTTTCATTGGATGAAAACTTTTTTTTTTTCCCAAACGATGAAAGCCCCACCTTGTTTCTGGATGTTTCAGACTGAAGCTGGCGTCAGCATGAGAGCACCACCATCTCGTAGCTCCGTCGTGGTCATTCCGCGAGCAATCATGGCAGCCGCTCCCCACCAGAAGCCTACAGGAGTCGGGGGCCCCCAAAACTTTTGATGAATCCTCAAGGCGGAGGGGACGCTTTCGAGAATGGGGTCCAAGACCTAGCAGACTAGCGTCCGATTTCCAAGGTGTCCCAGGGCCATTTCAGTGGACCAGGCCCAAAAAGGAAACAGCCTGCCGCCATTTTGAGAGTCCTGTGACAGCCGCCTATCGCTGTACCGCAAGAGTGGGCGCAACTCAGCTGAATTGCGGCTTTTGACACAGTGGACCAAAAGCGGACGGAATGGCAACTGAAACGGTAAAGGGGCGCCCCACTACAACAGACGAGACTCCACCTGGAGAGGCCCGTTCACGCCGCCTCCCCCGGGGCGCCCCACGCCGTTATTCGGAGCAGCATTGTAGGATACCAAAACCAGTGCGGCAACTTACTGGACATCACCTTGGTGCCATCGTTCTGCTGCCTTGGAACTATTCGCACAACAGTTTGCTACTGATGACCCACCCCCCGCGACGCCCCACGCCAGAAATCTGGACGTTGTGCTGCGTTGGGACTATTCGCACAGCCGACCGCTACTTCGTTGTTTTTCCCTAAAAATGTTTATATGTTATTACTGTTTTTGTTTTCTTGTATATATTTATAAGTTATTAAAGTTTTATCATCTTACTACTTTGTTGGAGTGCTATATATTTTTAATGTGACACATAATTGTAAAAACTTTGATGTACAAAGAGTCATCCCTGGAATCTTCCGCTTCAGGCTCGGTCCCCTCCCCAATCACAATACAGGATGGTATTCAGATAATAGGAACGCGTCTGCTGTGACGGATCTCATCGAGTGTGGGCCTTGATCTACTATAACTCCTTTGAAGAGGGGTGATTCTTTACAGCTGGGGCCATAAACTACATCTGCAGGGCTAGCTGATACCCTGGGACCGGCCTGGACAATCGGACACAGAAGAAAAGGAGTGTCAGAGGGTGCGGTAGGGAATAGGGCGAAAGGGAGGTGTCGGGCGGGCACAGGGTGTGATTCTCAGGGAAGAGCAGCCCAGATGGGGGGTGGTTTATTACCCATGCATAAGACAGAGAGCGGTGGTGACCACTGCCTGGGGGAGATGCTTGCGAGGGTGGGGAGCCATGCTAAGGATCGACAGCGTGCACAGAGTGGGTCTGGTCAAGGCATCTAAAATGACTGCCGTGCACGACAAAAGTGTGGCATTTGAAAAAAGGCAAGATGGCGCAGACAATGTTTTTCAACACTTCCTGATTTCCTTCGAATCGAACGTTAACAGACGTTGGGGCATATTACCAAAGTTAAGCGATATTTATCCCTAACGATGCTTAGCAACGATTTTTTTACCGCTAAGCATCGTCAGAAATTATCGCAGATAAACCTTGCTATTATCAAGGTTTATCGCAAATACGATAAAAAACGACCGCAATGCATTAATATCGCTGAAAACTCAGCGATATTCATGCATTACCGAGCTAATGCTCTTAGCCATGTTATCCACCTCCCATTGGATAACATGGCTAAGAACTGCTCAGGGCAGGTGCTAGCTTTTGGAGATATTCGCGCTTATCGCGAATATTTCCAAAAGTTGATAATAGGAGATAGCGATGTTAGCAACTGTTTCCAGTCGCTAACATCTTGGCATGCCCACTTTGCATGTCATTAGTGATAAATATCACTCACATGCAAAGTGGGGCCCAAGATGGTCGCTATCTCCTACTAGCCGTCGCTAACTGGTGTTAGCAACAGCTAGGTAATACAGATATAATTTTATCTCCGCGAAGCGGAGCGCTGTTACAGATATATATCTTGTTTTTGAACGTTAATTTCTCAAAATCCACTGAAGCACATATATTGAGACCTAGCAAAGGCACATCGAGCTACCAGTCCCTACAATTTTGCCAAGTTTCGTGCAAATCCATTCAGCCGTTCGATTATTATCATTATTTTTTTTTTTGCCCCGCGGGGCCCTTTTAAAGCCTCCACATCAAACCTAAGAGGTCAAGGAGGATCTACTATGCCCCCTTATGGTCATTTGCCCCTTCGCTTTGGCCTCCTCTTGTCTCTCGATCCTACCGAGAGACAAGATGGCGGCCGCTACGGACTGTTTGCAATGTTTACAGACGCCGGAGAACCAATCAGCTTCGCAAACCTCCGTTACGCGAAGCGGAGCGCTGTTACAGATATATATCTTTTTTTGAACGTTAATTTCTCAAAATCCACCGGAGCACATATATTGAGACCTAGCAAAGGCACATCGGGCTACCAGTCCCTAATATTTTACCAAGTTTCGTGCAAATCCATTCAGCCGTTCGATTTATTATTATTATTTTTTTTTTTTTGCCCCGCGGGGCCCTTTTAAAACCTCCACATCAAACCTAGGGGGTCAGCGAGGATCTACTATGCCCCCTTATGGTCATTTGCCCCTTCGCTTTGGCCTCCTCTTGTCTCTCGATCCTACCGAGAGACAAGATGGCGGCCGCTACGGACTGTTTGGAATGTTCACAGACGCCGGAGAACCAATCAGCTTCGCTTCACAAAGCTCCGTACCGCGAAAAGTCCGCGAACCGGAGCGCTGCCCTGTCCGCTGTTACAGATATATATCTTTTTTTGAACGTTAATTTCTCAAAATCCACTGGAGCACATATATTGAGACCTAGCAAAGGCACATCGGGCTACCAGTCCCTACAATTTTGCCAAGTTTCGTGCAAATCCATTCAGCCGTTCGGGCTAAAAGTGAGGCCAACCGCCCTATGGAAAACTCAATGTTAAAAACACGTTTTGGGACCCCCCTTTTTTCTCGGCCCCCCCTTGACGAACCCCCCCCCCCAAATTTTCAAGGGCTGCTCAGAAACAAAATGTGCCATTTTCCTGAAAATTTCAGCCAATTCCGTCCACAAACGCCAAAGTTATTAGACATAGAATTTTCAAAAATCCCATAGAGAAAAAATCCTAACTATATATACCTACTGGCGACCGCCAGTAGGTAATATATATATATATATATATATATATATATATATAATTTTTTTTCTTAGGAAGTTATTTGCTACTCTATTGGTTATGTTATGTGTGTTTTGTAAAGCACACTGTCACCCGCAAGGGTATGCTGATGCTGAGCAGGTGAATGTGTGTGCGCCTGCCCTGCCTTTTTTAGGCTGTTTAATTGAAAATCCAGGAGACTCTGATGTGGAGTGGGAGGTCGTTTGATGATTTAGCAGCGATGTTACAGAACACCAGTCTGTCGGATGTGGTTCGTATATGCATGTGAAGTGTGTGTTATTTCTGCAGAGCGGAGGACACTGGATGATTGGTGGAAGGAGTTGTAATTGTTCAGGTAGGTGTGGCCTGAGTTTTGTAGTGCCTTGAATGTGTGTGTGTGAGGAGTTTGAATTGAGCACATTTGTGTATCAAGACACAGTGAAGTTCCCTGAGTGCGGTGCGAGTACTGTGTGGGAGGTAGAGAATGAGTGTGGCTACCAAGTTCTAGATGCTTTGTAGTCTTGTAGTGAGTTGCTTGGTGATCCCGGCATAGAGCGTGTTCCCATAGTCCAACTTGCTGGTGACTAGGGTGTGAGTGACAGTTTTGCAGCGTGAATCCTTTTCTGGATTCAGATGCTGTGCATCATTCTGCCATCTAGTGGCTCAGTCCGGAATTGTCTTTTTGTTTTTGGTCTCTGTCGGCCACTATTTGGTGCCAGGTACGTCCCCTGTGTGATGTCAGTCTGTATCTTGGAGGTCGACATGCGTGGTGGCCATTTTCATGTTCTTTTTTCCGCTGTTGGGTCTGAAAGCAAGACGGGAAGCTCTGAAGAAAGTTTTTTGTTTCCCGAAAAAATCTCCGACAAGAAGATTATCACCGAAAGATCATAGACGTCGTAGCAAGAGGCATGAGCAGAGCGGGTGTTCAAACCCCAGAGGACCACTCTGGTCCTTAAATGGCGTGGTAGGGGTCATGGAGAATACCCCTTTAAAAATCTGCCCCAAGTGCCACCACAAATACGCACAACGTGACCCACATGATGTGTGCAACCTTTGCCTGCCCGAAGATCATCAGGACAAAGACTGTGAGGCCTGCGCAGCGTTCCTGCCGAAGACGCTCAGGACACACCGAAACCAAGGACAGGTTCACTACACCACAGTGTCGCAGTCGACTAAGAAACCTTCCATGAGGGACCTGGGTTTCTCTAGCGACTAAGAAGAGCAGGGAGCTCCAGCAGAGTAGACACACAAAGGATCGGACGGCGAGATCCTAAAAAAGGACTCTGTAAAATCCATGCCGAAAAGTGGGCGAGGGAGTCGAAAAAGAAGAAGGTAAGACACCATAAAGATCCGTCGGAACCGAAGGGTCACGAGCATAAGACGCCCAAGGTAGCCCTGACGCCGAGCAAAAAAGCGATCTAGGGTCAGCTGCGAGTAAAAGAACCCCACGGAACCCTACCAAAGGTTACAGAGGAGGGAAAATCGCCAAAGGCACCGAAGCCAAGGGTCGACAACGAACCCGCGAAAAAGGGCACAACACCGCCGAAGACTAACGTCAGCGCCAGGAAGAAGAGAACATCTCCGACCTCCAATGCCGAGAGGGCCCTGTAAGTCGAAAGGAGAAGACTTGAGGAGGAGATGGCTACGCTCATGCAAAAGAAAAAAAAATTTGTCGCCTCACTGAAGGATTTTGAAATCCCCAAGTAATCGGCTGCCAAACCGGAGAGTGTTGACGCCAAAGAGGCTGAAGACGCCGAAGGAGAGGAAGAAGGTATCTTCGAATTCCCTCCAACACCAGAACCTCGAGGCCAAGACCCCAAGGAATACAGAGACGTACCTGAGGAAGAGGAAAACTCTAAAACCTTTGAGGATACATGGAAAGACCACGACACAGAGCCTAGAAGAGGAGATTTGCTGCTACCCCTCCAAATCTTCCCCCCTAGATGACATTGCTTTCTATAATGACATTGTAAAGAGGGCAGCAAATCAGTTTGGTGTACCCTTAGAGAAAGAAAAGGAGGACACATGTTTCTTACTGGAAACCCTGGCATCTGCAACAAAAGGAACACAGTATCTACCTATGTTGCCCAGTATCCTGGATCAAGGCAAATAAGCCTTCAAAGAACCAGCTTCAAACAAGGGGGTAACCCCCAGGGTGAAGAAAAAGTATAAACCTTCCTCAAAAGACCCTAAATACATTCAGGGAAGTACAGTATCTGACTCCATCATTGTCACCACTGCCAGAAGGAGAGCAAATGCAGTCTCCAACACCAGCCCACACCAGAAAAAGAAAGTAAAAGGATGGATATGGTGTGGAGAAGGAGGCAGCAACACAGTGGTGTATCACTAACGCCAATGCACTGTTAAATAGATATGGCCACCAGCAGTGGGATGAGATAGAGTTGCTTAACAAACTTCCTGAGGAGGACAAAGAGAGGGCAAAATCTATTGTCCAGGAAGGAAAAAAGGTGGCTAACACCTGCCTAAAGTCTGCTCTAGATGCAGCAGATACTGCAAGTAGGCAAATGTGCACAGGAACCATTCTCCGAAGGCACGCCTGGCTCAGAATTTGTGGTTTCAAGCCGGAAGTTCAAACATCAATTATTAATTGACCGTTCAATGGGGAAGCACTATTTGGCAAAGAAGTGGATGAATCCCTTCAGCAAATTAAACAGGACAACGAAACTGCAAGGGCAATGGACAGTAAAGAGGTTCGTTCAAAAGAGGAGGTTTCAGTAGCAGAAAGCCCACAGGTAGAGGCACCTTTGGTCAAGGGAAGCAAATACCACAACAATCCCAAGGACCGAACCAAAACCAACAAATGGGCCAACAGTCTACTACCAAGGTTGGCAACAACAACAAAAGCAGCCCTTTCGGGGAAGAGGCAATGGCAGAGGAAGAGGCCAATCCTCTAGAGGAAGAGGAAATGGGTCTAACTGACTTAATTCCGAAAAAGGACTCACACAAAACACTGGTGGGGGGAAGGATATCCTTCTTCCACAGACAATGGAAAAGGAGCACAACAGACAATCGGATATTAATTTTGATTAAATACAGTTACTGCATAGAATTCACAAGAACACCACCTGCAAATCCGTCCAAAACAAAAAGATTAACAAGAGCGGAACAATCACAGTTAAACACAGAGATCAAAGAGCTGTACCTCAAACATGCAATAGAAAAGGTACCAACGCAAGAATGGTTCAAAGGAAATTACTCGCCATACTTCCTAGTACCCAAACATGATCAAACTCTAAGGCCAATCATGGACTTAAGATTCCAAAACAAGTTCATACGAACACAACACTTCAAAATGTGTACCCTCCAAGAAATAATACCACAAATTCAAAAAGGGAATTACTTGGCAACAATAGAACTCAAGGACGCCTACCTACATATCCCTATGAACAAAAGACATGGAAAGTACCTAAGATTCCTGCACAACGGAATACACTACCAATTCATGGTACTCCCTTTTGGCATAAAATCTGCTCCATGGGTGTTCACAAAGTGTCTAGCCGCAGTGGCGGCACACCTGAGAAGAGAAGGAATCCACGTCCACACCTACTTAGAAGATTGGCTAATAAGGGGACACTCGAAACAGACCTGTCACAATCGTGTTAAAAAAACTAATTCAAACGCTAAAAGTCCTGGGTTACTCAATAAACCACAAGAAATCTCCAACAGCACCAGAAAGAGAAACCACCTTACTAGGAGCAAGATTTAACACAACAAATGCAAAGGCTTACCCCACACAGGCCAGGATACAAGCTATCCACAACGAAACAGCCCCCTACCAGAGGAATCAGTCTCCGACAGTGAGGAGAGTAATCAAACTAATGGGCATGATGGCAGCATGCATCCCACTTATCCCTCACACTCGCCTACACATGCACCTATTCACAGAATGGCTCACCAACAGCTAGTCTCAAGCCACAGGAAGTCGGGAGAATCTAGTGGTTGTTACACAAAGGGTGCAAGCACAGACACAATGGTGGGCATCCAACGACATAGCACAAGGGAGACCTTTCAGGAACCCAATTCCATCTGTGACAATCACCACAGATGCACCCCTCAACAAATCTTTTTGTTTAGGAGTAGTTTTGCAGCTTGAAGAATTTTCTGGATTCATATGCGACTCACCCAGCCTCCCCTATAAGAAAAACAAACAGGTGGGGAAGCAATGAATTATATCCGTATTTCTCAAACCATCTCAAGAATTACAAAGCCAATAAGAACAGAAAAAAGAATCCGAAGACGGCCACCACACACGTCGCCATCCAGGATACCGTCTGACGTCACACAGGGGACGTACCTGGCACCAAATAGAGGTCGACAGCAACCGAAAAAAAGACAATTCCGGACCCAACCACTAGATGGCGGAATGATGTGAATCCAGAAAATTCTTCAAGCTGCAAAACTACTCCTACTGGTAAGTAACCATTTTGTTTTTCTAGTGTTACTTGGAATGCATTTGAAGATCTTCCTCAGCATCTTTAGGGTCTGGAATTAGGATGCAATGACGTTGACATGAACGGTCATGTCCAGTTTGCTTTTGTTGCTTATTCTGACGTTCCTGGCATGGGCTCAGGGTGTGGGTCTGAGTTCGACCAGCCACCAGTTGGAGTCCCATGTTGAGAGGTTCTGGCCGAAGATTGCTACTTCTGTCTTGTTTTTTATTTATTCAGAGTTTTAGATAGCGCGAACAAGATCTTTGCAGATATCAAAGCGCTTTACAGAAACAAGGGGTAGGGGCAACAAGAGGGTGATTAAACAAACTATTGGGTACAATGTAGTAGTCGGTAGTAAGTGAGTATCAAAATAGGATAGCAATCAAGTTAAAAGTATAATACCAATAAACAGTCAGGTAACCTATAATACAAGAAACGGTGCAAAGTCTTTGATCCAACAACAATAGAGTTCAGGTGAACTTGGCCATAAGGATGGCTTTTACCTCTTTCTTAAAAAATGCAGTGGAGGAGATAAGCCTGGTTTCAGGAGGGAGTGCATTCCAGATCCTGGGTGCAATTCCTGAGAAGGAGCGTTTGTATGTTTTTTCCTTCCGGAATCTTCGAGGTTTCAGGAGGAGATTTTTTGTACATCTATTGGATCTCGAGCCTCCTGATATAGTCAGCTTTTGAGTGAGGTAGTTGGGTGACTTGTGGTGTACGGCCGAGTGTGTCATACAGGCAATTTTCAGCTGTATTCTGGCTTCAAAAGGCAGCCAGTTCAGGGATTTTAAGTCAGGGGATATGTGCAAATGTTTTCTTGAACCAGTGATGAGTCTCGCGGCAGCGTTCAAGGAGGCTCTTAGGGGTGCGGTTGTTGATGGGGGGGAGTCCGCTGAGAGCCACAATTCCGTAGTCTATGCGAGGGATGACTAGGGCTTGTACAGCAGATTGGAAGTCCTTAGCTGGGAAGAAGGGTTTAAGTTTCCTCAAAGTGTTGATTTGGAAATTAGCTCCTTTGGTAGCTATGCTAATGTGCTGCTGCATGTTGAGGTTGGCGTCAAGTGTGATGCCTAAGGATTTCGCGGATTCCACGATGGTGAGTTGGACATTGAGCACAGTTAGGTGATTGAGCCAGGTTTGGGTGATGGCGATTTTCGCCGGAGGTGAGATCAGAAGGAACTCAGTTTTCAGAGTATTTAGTTTGAGGTGATTATCAGCCAACCATGATTGGGTGTTTCCGAGTGTGGTGTTCAGAAGTTTGATGTCTTCCGGGGATTGTAGCTTGAGGTAAAGTTGAGTGTCATCGGCGTACATATGGAAGTGTACATTAGATGCTTGAAGCAGAGTGGTGAGTGGTTCCATGACGAAGTTGAACAATGTGGGGGACAGGGAAGATCCTTGTGGGACGCCTAAAGGTACAGGCACAGATGAGGACAGCATGTTGTTGATCTTGAACTTCTGAGACCGGTTATGTAGGAAGGAAGTGAACCATTTGAGAACAGTCCCGGATAAACCCATTCTGGTATTTAACAGCTCCAGTAGGTTCTCATGTTTGACAGTATCAAATGCTGAAGAGAGATCAAGAAGGATGAGGAGGCAGGAATCATTGCGATCAAGGATTTGGAGGGCGTCGTCAATTATGTGCGTCATAGCCGTTTCCGTGCTGTGTTTTGCTCGGAAGCCTGATTGATGAGGGTTGAGGAGGTCAAACTGGTCAATGTGTTTTGTCAGTTGGAGTTGTACGCATTTTTCCAGCAGTTTGGCCAAGGTGGGGATATTGGTGATAGGGTGGTAATTGTATAGGTCAGCTGGGTCAGCTGTAGGTTTCTTGAGTATAGGGGTGACTTGCCCCACCTTGAGGGAGTCTGGGATGAGTCCTTGTTGAAGGGAGCTGTTAATGATTTTAGTCCAGAGTGGGAGGAGCAGGGGTGTGAAGCCTTTTACAGCATTAGCAGGTAGGGGGTCTGTGAGGTGATTAGAGGGCTTCAAGGTGCCGAGCAGTTCGTGAATTGTTTCTTCAGAGTAGGTGTCGAAGGACGTCCATGATGCGTTGTTTTTAGGTTGAGTGGTAGTCATGCTGATGGGGCTGGAGTATCGGCTTACATCATTGAGGAGATCACTTCTTATGTTGTCGGTCTTTAGCTTAAAGAAAGCTGAAAAGTCTTCACAGTGTGGAATATCGCTTGTTGTGCTGTTTGATTGTAAGGGTTGCATCTTGGTTTGAGTTTTGACTAGTTCGAACAGTTTTCTTGGTCGGTTTTTTGCTTGGTCCAGCTGGAGGCTAAAGAAGTCAGATTTCGAGCGCTTGATTTTCCTAAAGTAGGCATTTCTCTTGTTCTTAAGCGTTTTAAGGTGCAGTGCTGAGGGGTCAGATCTCCAGGTGCGCTCTGCCATTTGCATAGCACGCCAGTCTTCATTGAGTCTACCATCATACCAAGGGTTCGAGTTCTTGGTGGAGACTCTCTTCAGTTGCAGGGGGGCGGCTTCGTTGATTATTGAGGTCATAGAATCGAGGTAGAGGTCGGTCAGTGATTGAACATCAGAGGCGCCCGAAGGGGGAAGGAGGAGACTGCGGGTGTGGGAAGGCAAGGCGTTAGGGTTAAGATTCTTCAGGTCCCTTTTCCAGATCTTGGATTTAGTGGGTTGAGCCGGGTTAAGTTTAACTTTTTCGTTGATGAAGAAAGTGATAATGTGGTGGTCTGACCAGTCACAGGGTCGGATCGCCCCCAGTTGGGTAGAGTCCACTTTGGCGATAAGGTCGAGGATTGAGCCTTTGTCGTGTGTCGGGCTGTTGCAGATTTGGGTGAGGTCAAGCGCATTAAGGAAAGTTTTGAGACTATTCACCACTGCGTCTTTCTGATCGTTCCAGTGGAGATTGAAGTCACCCAGGTAGATTTGAGTGATCTGCCGACCGGCGTTGGATGAGATTGTGTCCATGAGTTGTTGGGTGAAGGTGAGGTTGTCCCCGGGCGGGTGGTAGATGACATGTAGAGCGCATACAGGTTTGCCCTCGCTGGAGATATCGAGGCAGAAGAGTTCACAGGAAGTGAGGGAGGGGGAGGTGACTTTAGTAACGGCGAGGTTGCTCCTAAGAATGCATGCGATTCCCCCGCCCGTCTTGCCGGTCCTGTCGAGTCTAATGATGTGGTAGTTGGGGGGACTAGTATGTCCATTATAGGTGTAGAAGTTTCAGTTAGCCACGTTTCAGTCAGAATGGCTAGGTCAAGATCCATTGTTATGATGAGATCCGCGATGTCGGAGGAGTGTCTTGGGGCCGATCTGCAGTTGAGTAGGATGCATTTGAGTCTGGGGGTGAGAAGGCTGGTCGAGCTTGAGACAATTGGCTTTCATCCAGTTAGGGACTTGGGTCATGCAGGCAGTGACTTTGTTTCTTGTGTTGGGGGTCTTGTCTGAGAGGTAGAGTATGAGTTGCGTGCTGTCCCCTATGGGTCAAAAGTCAATCGCAATATTTCCCCTTATTACCGTAGGAATATAAGCAGCTTTTTCTTAGACCTGAACAATCGCAACCTGAATGAGAAAAAGAAGCACAGCTCAACTGCACATTAAAACTACAGGACAAAACAAACAACTTAAAAAAGAAAAAACGCTAGAACTTTAAATGCTACACTGTAAAATACCAACATCACAGTGAAACCACTACATACAACAAAGCATGCCATAAATACAATACCAAAATCTGACCTAAAACACACAGGATCAAAACTCATTGCAACAACACACAATAACTCATCAGCACAAGACATCATAACAGATCCATTCTCAACCCATCCAGCTTCAGAACCCTTTGGCTTGCATGAAAGACATTTGTTATTTTGTGACCACTGCACTTTAAAATGTATGCTTTTTGGAATGCCAAACACATTGTGGGGGTCATGTGTGAAATATTGCTTGCACTTTTTTAGGTACATATTGTAATTCTGTGTACCCTTTTGTGCTCATTTAGCCGTTGGCAAGTGACCCTTGGCAGTATAAACACTGACCTTCTTCGGGATCCCTAGTCATATCTAGAGATCCTTATGTTTTTATAAGTATATTTGTAATTCCTGAATTTAACCTAGTAGTAAATTACTTTCTGTTTTGTGAAACTACAGAAGTGCTCCAGCTTCTCCAAATCATTCAGGAGTTTTATCTGCCCACTCCAGTGGAGTCCAGACTCCTGAAAGCCTGTCGAGAGAAGGCTCTCCTGTCCCTATGGAACCAGAAGCTAGCACTATTCAGCCAAAACTAGCAGTGATACAAGAAGCACGATTTGCACAAAGTGCACCTGGTAAGATATTATATATCATATTTTAAATTGACTAAGAGTGCAGTATAAAGTGTTATCCTGCAAAAATGCATTGTATCAAACTCTTTGACTGCAAAGGCATAGCTCATGTACTGTATCTTTGACTCGCAACATGATTGTGTAATTGTAAATTCAAGTTGCCTAATATTGTTGTGCTGTATTTTTAAAACCCATTCAGTGTCATTAAATTGTGGTAACTCTGTTACTGTTATTTTACATATGGGGTGGCATTTGAGAGAATAGTGGTGCTCTAAATTATATTACATGCTGCACCTAGGTTCTGTAGTAGGGGATCTCTGTGTATAGTCATAATGTGAATAGTCCCGCCCATGTGCGTGGTCCCTGGAGCACTTCAATAGAAATAGTCTCTTAAGTTGTCCTCTTCTGCAATCCTGCATAGACACTTATGAGAAATTAAAAGACAAATAATGCAGCCTGAAACCAACAAGGCTACACTGGCCAGTACTTCATCCTGAAGTGAAAAAGATAGCCAGATAACAATTAAATTTAATCATTTTGCTAAGTTTCACACATAGAGAAACTCCCCTTCACAAAGACCCTTTTTTCATGATCGAGATGAAGGGTTGGACAGACAAGCCCCAAAAAGCTGCCATTATATGTCTGTAAATGGATACCGTGCCTTTAAGGAACCTTCCAGAGACCCTCTGTATCCCATGATGCACAGCCAAAGGCCAGTTACTTTCAGTTCTTTTTTCCGGCTCCTGCTAGCAGGACCCTGGAGCATTGAGCTCTACCTTTTGTGGTATATCTTTAATTTTTTTAGCTTTATTATTAGTTTGAGTGTTTGACTCTACGTCTTTGGCCTTCACCTTCCTTTTGCTGTCTTTATGGGGCAGTTAGCCCACATTTTTCTTGTCAAAATGCATCTTTGTTTGACAAGTGCCCAGAATGTGGCAGGAAGAAGGCCAAGTCAGACTCTCACAGAGTTTGTATACTCAGTCTTCCTACATCTCATGTTCCTGACTTTTGCATCATCTGTAAATCCTTCTCCAGGAGGACCCTGCGTGACAGGGAGAAGATTTGCCATCAAGGCCTGGAGCAGAGAAGACAACAGGCTGCAGGTGGGACATCTGGGCATGGAGAGAGCCTTTTCTCTTCCACAGCCCATACGTTGGCCTTTAGGGGGGCTCCCTAGTCGTAAAAAGGTTCAGAAACGATGCCGGTCCCGGTCGACGTCGAAGGCGACTACGTCAAAACCAGGTATGACGATATGCTCACCGTTGACCCAGGGCTCTGGGTCTAAACGACGTCTAAGATCAGCGTCGAGGAGAAGGACGTCGAGACCTCGGATGAGGTCGACGTCCAGGACATCCCAGACGACGTCGACACATCATCGCCATCGATCTGGGTCCAGGAGATATCGGCGCTCGCTTTCGAGGACACACCGCCGTTCGCCATGGACGCGCAGGTCGACGAGAAGATCGACGTCGCGCAAACAGTCACCATTGAGAAAACATTCAACGTCACGTGGAAAGTCGACGTCACGTGGAAAGTCGACGTCACGTGGAAAGTCGACGTCACGTGGAAAGTCGACGTCACGTGGAAAGTCGACGTCACGTGGAAAGTCGACGTCACGTGGAAAGTCGACGTCACGTGGAAAGTCGACGTCACGTAGAAAGTTGAGGTGATGGTCGACGTCGAGGAGTTACCATCGGAGCTCGACGTCGAGAGACCTGTCACCCTCTGTGGTCAGCCTCGCCACTTCTGAGAGTTCAAGATCGCGAAGGCATCGACGTTCGCCATCAAGGGGCACCGCTTCCAGAGCTTCCTCTTCAAGCCTGCCCGCAAGCAAAGGAGGGTAATTTCTACCTCTGACTCGGAGTATTCCAGGACCTATTCTCCAACCAGGTCACCCGAACCAGCTCAGCCTGTGGCTCCTCTTCAGTCATCACTGCGGCCTAGGACGCCTACTACTCCGCCTCCTCCTCCTCCGACGCCACCACCACCGCCTCCTGCACCTCAGCCTCTTCCTCGGCCACGGGTGGCTCCACCTGTGCCAGTGGTCCCGGTGGAACCAAGAAGGCCAAGATCTCGATCCTGGCCAAGAAATCGCTCTCGCAGCCGGCATCAGTCTTCTACCAGATCTCGCTGTCGTCGTCACAAGAGGTCACGTTCCAGATATACTCGAGACACGGAGTCCTCTAGTGGAGGAAGATACCTACTCTGGGATTCTCCACCTCTGAGAGTGTCACCTGTCGATTACATTACCACGTTTCAGGAGGTTCTTGTAAGGGGAGCTGCGAAACTGAGCATTGCACTGTCCGTGCCTCCTCTTACTACATCGGTGATCTTTGAGACACTACAGCAGAAGCAAGCCTCTCGTCCTCTGCTTCTTTTGGTACCCGGGTTTGAGGAACCGGCGATGGAATTGTTCCTGACGCCTGCCTCAGTGAAATTGGCACCCTCGAGGCTTCAGAAGAAATACCACCCCCCCGGACTTGGACCCTGCATTTCTTCGGGTGGACCCCCCGCCCATTCAGTTATTGTGGTGGCGGCGAAAAAGCAGCACGCTACGGCCCCTTCGACCACAGTTCCACCGGACAAGGAAAGCCGTAGGCTTGATACTACGGGGGGGGAAGACTGCAGCCACTTTGATTAAGGCAGCTAGCTCTACTGCCCTTCTGGGCTGATACAACCGCTCCTTGTGGCAGTCTCTGCAACAGTTCTGATGGTCTCTATCAGATTATCCGTGCGGCTGCGGAAACTTCTCTCCTTGCAGCCCATGGATATTGTCACGGTGTGACTCTGCGACGCCATTCATAGTTGCGTCTCACCTCTTTGAAACCGGAGGCCCAGCAGTGTATCACTAACCTCCCATTCTCGGGTTCCACCCTCTTTGGTTCCCATGCGGACGAGGAGATGGCTCGGATGAAAGCTGAAGTTGAGGCCCTCAAGGCTGTTGGCTTGGAAAAGCCTAAGGAGCAGCGTAGGAGTTTCTATCCCTACCAACGCTGTTACTCCTCTCAATGGTTCCAACGTGGACATGGCCATCAGGCTGGACAGTAGCAACAGCAGCAGCAGTTTCAGAGGCAACCGTTTCAGAGACGTCAGAGGGGCAGGGGTAACCAGCAGTCAACATCGGGGAACAAGGCTCCCGCTGGTTCTAATCCCTGAGAGGTTACTTCCCCCTCTTCTGTTACCCACTCCGGTGGGGGGAAGCATTCAAAATTATCTGGCAGAGTGGAGAAAGATAACTTGGGACAATTGGGTGCTGAATATTGTTCGCAATGGATACTGTCTACGTTTCACCAGCCCTCCGCCATTGATTCCACCAGTTCATTCACAATACCGGTTGCGCGATCTTCAAGTGGAGGCCGATACCCTGTTAAGCGGGCGATAGAACTGGTTCCTCCTCCTCAAAGGGGAAAAGGTCTATTCTCCAGGTTTTTTCTCGTACGCAAAAAGGACAAAAACAAATTCAGACCCATTCTCGATTTGCGTCCGGCGAACAAATGGATTCGCAGAGAAAAGTTCTGCATGCTGTCCCTGCACCAGATTTATCCTCCGCTACATCAGGGGGACTGGTTATGCGCCATAGTTCTGAAAGACGCGTACTTTCATGTGTCCATTGCAAGGAAGCATCGGAAGTTCCTGCGGTTCCTAGTCGGCACAAATCATTACCAATATACAGTGCTTCCATTGGGCCTGAAGTCTGCGCCCAGGACTTTTTCAAAGTGCATGGCGGTGGTTGCAGCGCACCTGAGGAAGAACAAGGTGTTTGTTTATCCGTACCTGGACAACTGGCTGATCAAAGCTTCCAGGTTTCAGTAAGCGCAGCTACATTTCAACAGGACGGCCGTTATGTTGAATCGTTTGGGTATTCACATCAATCTTTCAGTCTGTCCCGACTCCTGTTCAGTGTCTGCAGTACCTGGGAGCCTCCATCGATACACTCAAGGCAAGCGCGTGTCCTTCGGAGGAGCGACGCTTATCAATCCTTCGGAAGGCTCAGACTCTCATGTCCGTTCCTTCGCCGCCAGTGAGGAGTGTGTCCTCTCTCCTGGGTTCCATGGCCTCTTGTAACCTTCTCACTCCACATGCACGCCTCCACATGCGGACTCTGCAGGAATGTCTGGAGGATCAGTGGGACCAGAAACAAGGGAGTTGGGAGGACAGGATCCAACTGTCGCAACACGCCGTCCAGTCCCTGAAGTGGTGGTGTTCGCCTCACAATCTTCTCAGAGGGATTCCGTTCCACAAAGAGATACCGACTCAGACCAATGTGGCAGATGCGTCTCTCCACGGCTGGGGAGCACATTCGGACCACCTCCAGATACAAGGCACGTTGTCCCAGATGGAGACCACGTATCACATCAACTTTCTGGAACTCCGAGCGGTTCATTTAGCCCTGAAAGCCTTCCAGCCATCTTTTCGAATTAGTTCCCTGCTTGTACAGACGGACAACACAACAACAATGTATTACCTCAACAAGCAGGGTTGCTCAAGATCGCGCACACTGTCTCGGGAAGCGCAGACGATCTGGAACTGGCTGCTGGCCAGGGATATGACGATACCGGCGACTCATCTGGCAGGTGTGCAGAATGCTCAGGCAGACGCACTCGGCAGACTCGTTCAAGAAAATCACAAATGGGTCTTAAACGACGAGGTGTTAAGAGAGATCTTCGCAAGATGGGGCACTCCAGGAATCGATCTGTTTGCCACTGCAGAAAACAGCAAATGCCGAGACTTCGCCTCCAGGTTTTACCAATGCACTGTGGATCGAACAGCTTTCTCTACGCTTTTCCACCCATTCCCCTGATCCCGACCGTGTTGATCAAGCTGTCCCAGTCCCGGGCCAAGATGATCCTCATTGCTCTGGAATGGTCTTGGCAGTGGTGGTTCACCGACCTCCTACACCGGTCTCTCCTGCCGCATCTTCGACTTTTTGTCGGCCAGACCTTCTCACGAAGTTCGGAGGGCAGATGGTGCATCCCAACCTCTCGTTGTTGAATTTGGCAGCATGGCTCCTGAGCTAGTGCAGTATGGACATTTAAATCTCCCTCAGAACTGCATGGAGATATTAAACAAAGCGAAAAGACCATCTACAAGGACTTCCTACGCATACAAATGGAAGAGATTTTGCAGTTGGTGCGCGTCTAAGGATGCAGACCCTACCTCCTGCAAGGAGGATGTCATTCTCCTGTACGTACTACATTTGGCTCAATCTGGCCTTAATTTTCATTCCATGAAGGTTACACAGCAGTTTTAACTGCCTATAGGAAATGCCCTTCACAGACTTCCTTTTTCCAAATCCCAGTCATCAAAGAATTTCTGGAAGGTTTGAAGAAGGTGTTTCCTCCTATTAGGCGTCCTTCACCTCATTCTGTCTAGACTAATGAGGGAGCCTTTTGAGCCCCTTCATAAGGCTTCTCTCCAGCATCTGTCCTGGAAGGCAGCTTTCCTTGTAGCTATAACATCGGCTCGCAGGGTGAGTGAGATCCAGGCTCTCTGTTGTCAAGAGCCCTATACTGTGTTTCATGCATCTAAGGTTGTCATGAGAACTCACCCAAAGTTCCTTCCTAAGGTGGTGTCAGAATTCCATGTGAATCAAACGATTACTTTGCTCACGTTTTTTCAGCATCCGTCCTCTCCGGCTGAGAGAGGTCCCTCGATGTGAGAAGGGTGTTGAAATTATACTTAGATAAGACTACGTAGATTTGTAGATCAGATCAATTATTTGTTAATTATGGATCCGTCAGGACTGGTCTTGCTATCTCCAAGCAGTCCATCTCTAGGTGGATTGTGTCCTGTATTCAACTGTTATCAGAAAGCTAAGAAGACTCTAGTTAGTAAGCCTAAGGCTCACTCTACCAGAGGTAAAGATGCTACAGCGGCATTACTCCGTAACGTCCCTGTTGCAGAAATCTGTAAGGCTGTCACTTGGAAGTCAGTCCATACCTTTGCTAAACACTACTGCCTGGACTCTGATGCCAGGGCAGATGCTCAGGTTGGGCAGGCTTCCCTGAGGAACCTATTTGCATAGTAGTGGGTTTGTCTATTTCTTCCACCGCTGGGGCTTGGTTTTTTGGGATGGTTTTGCCATTCTATTCACATGATTATGACTATACACAGAGATCCCCTACTACAGAAGGAGTAGTTTCTTACCCGTAACTCCAGTTCTGTAGTAGGGGTATCTCTGTGATCGTCATAACCAACCCACCCTCCTCCCCGGGGGATGAAACAGTACTATCCTGAATGCAGCAGGCCTGGCTTTATACACCTTCAAAAAGAACTAAAAGTAACTAGCCTTTGGCTGTGCATCATGGGATACCGAGGTTCTCTGAACGGTTCCTTAAAGGCACGGTATCCATTTACAGACACATAATGGCAGCCTATGGGGTTTGTCTGTCCAACCCTTCATCTCTATCATGAAAAAAGGGTCTTTGTGAAGGGGAGTTTCTCTGTGTATGAAACTTAGCAATATGATTACATTTAATTGTTATTTGGCTATCTTTTTCACTTCAAGATGAAGTACTGGCCAGTGTAGCCTTGTTGGTTTCAGGCTGCATTATTTGTCTTTTATTTTGTCTTAAGTGTCTATGCCGGATTGCAGAAGAGGACAACTTAAAAAACTATTTCTTTTGAAGTGCTATTCTCTATTCACATGATTATAACTATCACAGAGATAACCCTACTACAGAACTGGAGTTACAGGTAAGAAACTACTCCTTTGCATGCATCTGGAAAAAGGGTGCAATAGATGGAGAAGCACATTCTGCCATACCTTTATCTGGTGCATTATTACTGTCTTCTATCAATATAACAGTCACTGTAAAGGCTGTCACATCTAGATTTGTGAGGTTCTGAGCTTAGGTTCTCGTCAAGGTAAAAGTCAAAGTTGAGGTATGTGGCATTTACCATAAGGTCTGCAGTGTCCTGCTGAATCTGAACCTGCATTATAGTGAATGCACAAAGCTGAGGAATGCTTGCCTTAGTTTGTTTTGGTTCTGAAGAGGGGTATGGATTTGTGTATTTGATTTGAGCACTTATTCTGATAGTATTCCAAAATTACTTGTTAATTTGAAAAGTAAAGAGCACTTATTGATTTATAGATCACTGAGGTTCTTTTGAATACTGTCATGCTTTGGACTGACATTCTGAAATATTCTTAGCGACCAATTGTTGGCATTAGTTATCCGAACATTCTTTGGAGACCTGCCCTCAGAAATGATGCTGTACGTGCACATGGTACCAGCAGGCTTATCGGTGCTGTTCCACTCGGTGAATATGCCCTCTGCTCATCGCATTTGCTTGCGTTTTCTTAAGTGCACCTATGCAGGCCGAAGATTCTGTTCAGCTTTTTTTTTCTTTAAGAAAGATTATGATGAGGCTTTGGATATGTCTAATGGGCATAGGTATGTCTGCTACACATGCTGATCTCTCATCTCCGCATTTAGACAGAGTTCAGGAAATTTCGGATGTTACTTTCTTGCATCTGATGCACACTTAGTGTCTTGTCTGTTGGGTCTGCGTCTTGATTCTACAGAAAAATCTATCTCCGGTTCAGTGCATAGTTCCTTTGTATATGGTGTATCTTGTAGCCTGTATTTTCTTTTAGGTAAATGCTAATGGATTGCTTCCATTGAACCACATCTTATCTCCCTTCTCCCAAGTGAGAGGTGTGTAGATCCAAGTAATGTCTGCAAGGCACTAGCCACCTTCCATACTCAGTAAAGTGTTGCTTAGTCTGGGTTTGCTAATGTATGCATTCTGGTCCCTATTGACCACTACTTATATGGCCAATATTAATGTTGAGGGAATGGAATGTCCAGTAGTAAGGCTTATAAACTACTCTTGTTTTTTCCTTTTGTGAAAAGTATAAGGAGAATTTGTGTACATTTACTTTCTGGCTTTTACCTATTATTGTTAGTATATTTTCCACTGAATGACAGGACCAAAAACTGCTTCTGAAACTGTCAATGTAAGGCGTACTGTGCCAACACTGTGTGTACATGCATCAGTCATGCACGCAGGAAGCCTCCTCGTCCCGGTGATGGTTCTTAACCAGAAACATTGAACCTTGTTTGTATCTTTTGTGCTTTTGGTTTGGTTACTTAGGCAGCGGGTCAACTTTGTCATTCATGTTGTGCCATTGGCCTGTTACAGCTGCTGACCTGCATAACTTGTCTGCATTGTATTCATGGTAGAATGTAATCTGGCGCTCTCCTGCTCTGTCATGAAAAACAAGGGATCTCTCACCCGTAAAGAGATGGATTTCCTCAACAGGGAGAAGATTAAGAAGGTAAGTACAGCTCACTCTTTTGCAATGCATGGAGAACCCTTTTCTGACTGAGCTAGTGCGGTAAACCACTCTGAGCATCCTTCAATGTACACTTTTTCCTCACTGGGCCCTATTCAGTTTGAAGCAGTCAACCCCAGGGAAGATAAATGTACTTGTTCACAAGACAATTTTTCTTGTTAGAATCCAACCCTCTTGTCATGGATTGGACCCGGAACACCTGGGAGCGGATTGCCATTAGGAGACCAAACCTTCAACTATTTTTAGATTCATTTGGTCCATTGAGTAAAAACTCCATTTAGCTCTGGTAATTTCAGACTTTGTGTTGTAGTTCCACCTTGATGGGGGTAGCCTCATCCTATATCTTCTCCCCTACATAAGCCCTCCCCTTGCATTGCCAAGATGATAATGGAGAAGCAGTGTGCCAAGAAGTCAGAGTGGAGAACCATTGCACAAGAAGCAATGAAGAAGACTTTCTTTCCTAGTGTTCTATCACACTTTGAGTGTCCTCTCCCCAAAAAAGAAAGGGCCCTTATGAAGCAGATGTACTGAGAAAGACTTGACCCCACTGTGCCTTTTCAGACACCAAACCTTTCCAGTCCAGCAGGTACATCGCCCTGACACTGTAAGTGCACCAAAACAACAAGTACATTACACCACTACCTTCTGTGTCAGTTCAGCTACCAAAGGAGCTCTATAGATGATCTCTCTCCTTAGTACCTGGCACACTCTGCACTGGCTGTTCCCTATTGCAAACGAGCTTGGTATGTTCACTCAGTTCTGACTTCTACTTGGATGCTTACAATGTAAGCGAAGGCTGGTGTGCCTCCATGATCTCTTCTAACTCTGCCCCCTTCCAAGTGGAGCTGCTGTCGGGCAACACTTTGCAGCAATCTTTGATTCGCAGTTATATGAGGATGACTCAGAGGAGTGGGTTTAGTTTTGGAAATACCCCAACTACGAGTTTTTGAAGTGAGAGGATGTAAGGAAGATTTGCATGTGGATCTGTCCATAGTACTTAACTTGGATATAATGGAAAAATGTGAGGTACCATTACAATTATTCCAAGGCTTTGATCCGGACACATTTTCTAATTAAAAAATCGCACAGAAAACCCACAGTGCATAGGATAGGCTTCTTTTAAGAATTCTCCAACATGACTTAGAATTAACTAATTCAACCCAGGGATTGGCTGTGCCATTGATGTAAAATAAAAAATCATTAGAAAGAGCTGGAGTTTTAAACCCTTCAAATAAGTTTCTATTTGATAAAAGGATCAACCCCCAGAAAGAGTGTCAGACGAGTTAAAGAATCCTGGGCATCAAGAGGGTCAACCTCAACTAACAGGATATTCAGGTAGCATCAAAATTCTTATTATCAGAACACAATACAAACGCTTAGCCAATAGGTCACTAATGATTTAGATGAAGTACCACAGCCAGATGAGACAGCGTTCCATACCCTGCTGCATTTCATCATACCATAACAGTGCAGGGTGCTGAAGAAGATGAACACTCCTTGAATGTTCCTTGTAGTGGACTGAGGAAAAAACACACTGTTGTTGGATCTGTCAATTTGCAGATAGAGAGAAAATAAAAGTTGGCTCCACCTGATCCTATTTACGTAGGGTGACATGTTGAATCAGACTCCATAGTGGCTCATGTGGACACAAACCATGAGCCACACCAATACCATAGAAGTAAGCATCTAGATGCATTGGGTTGCTGCAGAGACTGATGAACTAGTGCATTGCTTAGTCACAAGCATGGGAGGGAATGAAGGATCTACTCCGGGATCTTCCAGAGCCTTAGAAAAAAAAGCTTTGGAGACCATTCTGGGGAAAAAAACATATTTAATGCTTGTTATGTTATGTTAGGGTTTTTTTGTAAAGCGCACGTACGCCCATGGGCTTCATGGCGCTGTAGAAGTAGGAACCTAACACAACAACTTACTGAAAATAAGCCTGTCTGAACAGCCAAGTTTTATAAGAACGTCTAAAAGTTAGAAAGTCTGGGCTGAGCCTAAGGGAAAGTGGTAGGGAGTTCCATAGGACAGCAGCTAAGTAATGGAAACAGCTGCCGCCCTGACGCTTTCTCCTGTAAGAGGGAACAACCAGCAAGTCTTTATTGATGGATCTAAGATTGCGAGTGGGCTTGTATTTGGAGACCAACTGATTGATGAACTGAGGCCCTATGTTTTGTAGACTCTTGTATATGATACAGCCGGACTTAAACATGATTCTTTGAGATACAGGCAGCCAGTGTAATTTTTCTAGGCCAGGCCTGATGGAACACCGCCTAGGTTGTTTAAGAACAAGTCTGGCTGCCTGGTTCTGCACTAGTTGGAGTCTTTTTAAAAGGCCAGATGGAAGGCCCAGGTACAGACTATTAGAAAAGTCCAGCCTGGAGAGTACCAGTGCGATGGTGACCTGGATAAGGGCTGAGTATGTCAGAAATTGTGCAATCTTTTTTATTTTCCTAATCTGGTAAAAACTAGCAGAAACAACTGCTCCGACTTGAGCTTTTAATGAAAGATCCGATGCAAGTGTAACACCCAAGCTCTTCACTGAAGAAGCAGGGACTGGGGCAGGACCAAGGCTCAAAGGCCAATAATGAGGACCCCAGCTGATACTGCTGTCCCTGGGAAGAATTAACTCTGTTTTACCCGGGTTGAGCTTGAGGTGGTTTAAGCTCATCCAGCGTTGTATCATAAGCATAGTTTGGTGAAAGTGGGCGACTGAATCAGGAGTATTCAGAGGGAAAATTAGCTGTAAATCGTCAGCATAATTAAAGATTGTGACATTGAATTGTTTTAAAAGGTGAAGGAGGGGGCGCAGATACAAATTGAAAAGCAAAGGGGAAAGTGAGGATCCCTGTGGGACCCCACAAGTGGAGGTGGTTCTTGAAGCAGTGAAAGGCCCTAAGCGAACCGCTTGAGTGCGGTTCGAGATAAAGGAAGTGATCCACTCAAGGGCAGCGCCCCTGAGGCCGGCCTGCTCGACACGGCTAATTAGAATAGAAAAATCAACCGTGTCGAACGCGGCCGACAAATCAAGGAGAACCAGTGCCTGGTGGATGCCTTTATCCGCATTTGATCTTAATGTGTTTTGAACGGCCAAAATGACAGATTCCGTCGAGTGACAGGGACGGAAACCTGCTTGGTTAGTTTCAAGATAGTCCCTATCCTCTATAAATTTGGAAAAAGATGTGGAGATGTGCGCTTCCAATATCTTCGACAAATATGGAAGTAGAGAGATTGGTCTATAGTTGACCAAGGCTTGAGGATCAGCCCCAGGTTTTTTTAATAGAGGAATAAGGAGGGCCTGTTTGAATCGGGGGGGGACCATGCCACTCACCAGTGAGGAATTCAGTACAGATAAAATAGTTTGAGGCAAGGTTTGTCCTATTTCTCTATATATATATATGGAGGACAAACATCCTCAGGGGAGCCTGATTTAACTCGGGTAAGCAGTTGGGACAGCAATTTGTTGTCAATTGATGGGAAAACTTCAAGTGTGTGAGGATTGAAAAAAGCGTCCTCCAATGAAGGAGGGACCGGGGAGTTGATAATGCCTTGTTTTATATCCAGAATTTTATTGATAAAGAATGTGTTTAAAGAATCACACATATCTTGAGTGGGGACAACAGGAGGAACAGTTCTATCGCTGTCACACAGCTCGTTCACCATCTTAAAGATATCTTTGCTTTTGTTTTGCGAATTTGCAATAAGCTCAGAGAAATAAGTGGTTTTCTGTGACGAGATGGATTTTTGATACTCTTTGCGAGCAGTTCGGTAGTTCTCCCTATCCTGCTTAGAATAGTTAGATCTCCAGATCCGTTCTTTTTTACGGACTGCAAGTTTTTCCGCCTGCAATTGTGGGGTAAACCATCTGTGTGTGTTATTCGGGCGGGAGCGGGGAGGGAGAGTCCATGGGGCGTGCAGATCTGCAGCACCTCCAATCCAATGGAAAATAGATTCCTCCATCTCGTCTGGACTAACTACAATAGAAGGTAAGGTTGTAGTTAGCGAGTGTAGAAAATCAGGAGTACTGATACTCTTCCATTTCCTAATTTTCCCCAGTTTCTGGGGTCTCAAGGCCTCACCGGCTGTCCTGTGACGGTACCGACGTGGGTGGGGTAGGTGTCTAGATGCCTGATGCCTGAAACAATTAAGGTGAATTACGTATAGTTCTGGCCCCACCAGGTCAGCCGGTGGGCTCCCCGACCAGGGGACATTGGTAAGATTTCCCTTTCCCCCTGTTTCACTTTTCCCCCCCCCGGTGTGTTCGATTACTGATTGTAAGAACTGTTGACCACACTGGCGCTACGATTTGCCTAGTCCTATGAGATAGAGTGTTACCACGGTGCCTTCCCTTTAATTTTAATTCGAATTGTTTCCTGTGTGTTAATGCGCACACCTAGCGGCGCCTGCATGTTACTCACATGACATATAGCACGGCATGATACGCTAGAAATGTAAATACAACTATGCACGCGATTGGCGGAGCACATCTGTCACTAGCAGGACGCGGTCTCTCCACGTTCTGTCTACACTTTCTAACCCTCTCTCACATGAGTATCTATCCCTGATGGGTTCTGTTTAATTTCTTCCCTTCAGAACGCATCACTTGCATGTTAATTTTTGATGTGCTACAATGTTCAATTTTAAATAGACAAGTGATTGACTGTACACTTCTTTTGTCTCCTCTCCTAGTCCCAGGGAGGGCTTCAATGGAGGGTTGATCCCACGACATACTCCAGGTCGTATATCCGATTCCTCCAATTATTGAGGTATCGTTAGCAATTATATGAGCACTTTGGTCCTGACGAATTGCCGTAGGGGCAAGAAACATGTCGACCACACTTTGACTGAGGGTTGAATGAGGTTTGGTCACCATTATTACCACGCCTCTATACCCCTCAATTTTTCTTTTAACAAAGCAGTGAGCCATAACATTAAAGCTTCGCCTAATGGACCCTACTGACTTTTTTTAAACTTCACTCACGCTCACTATTGCACCTTTTCTAGGCCCCTCACACTCACACACCCATTGGCTAAGGAATAAAAGAACTCCGACAAAGTGCAGCACCTAGGGCTGCCCGACAGGCATTGCATCGCCAGCCTGCCGTAGGAGCGGGACACCAATGATGACACTGTACGATCATCGGGTGGGATGACAGTGGTCGTCCAACCGGTGACTTGTGTGAGGTATCCTTAATTCCGCAAAAGGGTGTAGCACCTTCACCTTTCTGGTCAAAACTCTACGTGAGAGAGGTTAGATATAGTTGACTTAATCAGGGGAACTCTGTACAATTTGTTGTTGTTTTCTCTCAAGGCCTTGTCACAGCTCGCCAAAACGGTGAATTGGATGAGGTAGTGGTCTGACCAGATACATGGTTCGGCGACCAACGTGGATATATTAAGGTCATAGGACCATACCTGGTCAAGGCTGTGACCCTTCCGGTGAGTGGAAGACTCAATGTGCTGGCATAGGTTAAGGTCGACCAGGAGGTCTTTTAGTTCTCCTGCTTGAGCATCTACTTCTACTGCGTCGAACCAAAGGTTAAAATCCCCTAAGAGAAGGGTTTTAGAATAAGTTGTAACCAGTGGGGCAAGTTGCTCCGCTAGGGCTGAGGGAAAAGCAGGCATGGAAGAGGGGGGACGGTAAATTAAAACAGTTAAAATAGCGCCACAGTCCGTATCAATTTTGAAGACAAGGTTTTCAATGCATTAACTGCACCGGACATCACATGTGCTCAGATTAGGACCTTTTTGTTAATGTGTAAATTTGAATGGCGTCTAATCTTGGTAATCAGTCAGAAGTAAATATGTGTTCGAGGCATGTGAGCTGTAGATCACATTCTGTGCATAGCCCGCCATCTAGTGTTGGGTCCGGATGTTTGCACTTTGTTTTTGTTCGAAGAAGTATTTTCCAGTCACGAGGTAGGTGACTCCTCCTTTTGGTGACAGTGCGCATGGGCATTGACTCCATTGTTAGTTTTTTTCCGCCATCTGGTTCGGATGTGAATTGCTGTGCTATGGTTCGGCACTGTTTCTCAGGTTCCCTTTGCGCAATCCACTACCCTCGACTTTATTGTTTCTTGATCGTGTTTCCCATTCTCCATGTATCGTTTCGGCAAAGACCTTCGATCGGAACACTTGTGGAAGGCTGTTGGGACTACCTGTGCCGGGCTCACCCGCCGTCGATGGAACGAACTCCATTCATGCTCTGTCCCGTGTGCTGCGCTACGTTTCTGCGCACTGACTTGCACGAAGTGTGCAACCTCTCGCTATCTCCTGAACACGATGAAAAACACTGCTACGCATGCCGATCAGTTCGTTTGAAAAAGACTCTTTGTGACCGTTCGGCTCGACATCACGAAATGCATCAACAAAGTGGCTCCGCACCGGATCTCTTCGGATAGGACTCCGACCACGAGGAATCCCAAGCACAGGAAGCCGAAGTAGAGGAAGAACACTTCTCCGAAGCCAGCTCCGACGCCCGGTCAATGTATTGTGAGTACTGAGACTTCCTTCCCCTACTATTTGTTACGCAAAAAGGCTCAGGTCCCTCCTCTGCCCTTGGTCCAAGCTTGGCACCGAAAATAAGTTTTGAGTGCCCCGCCCTCGGGCCCGGCGCTGAAGCACGAAGAAAAACCTTCCGGTTCGGGCTTGAGTCGACCCCATACCGGCGCCAAACTGAAACCTTTGGCGCTGAAGCATGTTTTGGTAACCATTCCACCGTTATCTAAGAGTAAATCCTCAGAGCAGAGGACTTTGGAGCCGACAATTTTGATGCTGAAAAAGGCAACCAAAGAAAAGACTTGGTGAAAAGAGCCTTGGTCCGACGTTCCACCTTCGGATCCAAAACAGAAAGACTGGTAATAAATCCAGACACTGGGCATATCCATGGCAAATTACTGGAAAAAAAAGGCAAATGGGCCTGCTGGAGGATTACCACATTCCACTAAAGAAGAAAAATGTGGGTACTAACCCTTCTCCACCTTATATTCCACCTCTCTCGCCCACTGATCCAAATTTACTCATCATACCCACACATTCACCACTATCACCTGACCTACAGGATGAAGGGAATGGGGATCAGTATAGGCCACAAGATACTGACCCATGGGACCATTATGACACTGACCCAGACACAAATAATGACCCAGATTTATATCCGTCCACACCCTCACCACCCGACGGCAACATAGGATACATTGAGCTACTTAACAGGGCTGCTCCTTATCATGGGATGGAGCTGCATAAGGAGGCTTTAGAAGAGGATTTCTTATTTGAAACCCTAAGTTCCTCTCAGAAAGTTACTCATACAGTGCCAATGCTTAAAGGGATGCTTAAGCATACAGATGAGATCTTTAAGGATCCTGTGAAGGCAAGGATCATTACACTCCGGGTTGAGAAAAAATATAAACCTCCACCTACTGACCCCACCTATATTAAGGGTCAGCTGCCTTTAGACTCTCTGGTAGTTTCCAACTCTCGCAAGAGAGCTAACTCACAGATCACAGGTGAGGTCCATCCTTCTGATAAGGAGTCCAAATTAATTGGTGCCTCGGGCAAAAGGGTAGCGTCGCAAGCAGCCAATCATTGGCGTATTGCTAATGCTCAACCTTTGTCAGCTTGCTACGATAGGGCTCATTATGATGAGTTGGAGAAGCGAATGCAATTCCTGCCTGATAAGCATAAATCAAAGGCTAACCTCCTTATTCAGGAGGGTAAATTAATCGCAAATACCTCAATCAGGTGTGCCTTCGACGCAGCAGCCCGTGCAGTAAATACAAGTGTATTGCTACCAGGCATGCTTGGTCGAGAATTTCAGGATTTAAACCTGAGGTGCAAGCCTCTATTCTCAACCAACCATTTGACAAGGAACACCTCTTTGGCCCACCAGTTGACACTTTGTTGGAACATATAAAGAAAAACACAGGTCGCCAAATCAATGGGGGCTTTGCAGTTAACTTCGAATAGGGGATCCTTTTGTCGCTCCTTTTACAGGGGTGGCTCCAAGAATACATCCACAGAGACTCCCTCTGCCTCTTATAATGGCAACAACCAATCGCCCTCATGAAGAGGCTATTTTAGAGGTGGGTTTCGATGAAACAACGGTAAGGGAGAGGCAGAGGCAGCTCAACCCGCACTTCCCCTGCAAACAACAAGCAGTGACTTCCTTCCGCTACCCCCTGATCATTGCACTCCTGTTGGGGGACGTCTCTCCCAATTTCTACCTGTCTGGAATACTATCACCTCAGACCAATGGGTTCTACAAATTATCCGGTATGGTTACTGCCTGGAACTTAGACACTCCCTCAAACATTCTTCCAAGAACACATGCAATGTCACAGGATCATCTTCCCCTTTAAAAAAAAAAGTTCTCACCCTGTTAGAAAAAAGAGCATCAAGGGAACGGGGTATACTCCCTGTATTTCTTAATTCCCAAGAAGGACGGCTCTCTCAGGCCTATACTAGACATCAGAGACCTAAATCTATACATTCAATTGGATCACTTTCACATGGTCACTCTCCAACTGCTTCCACTCCTTCAACAAGGCGACTTTTTATCCAATCTGGACTTAAAGGATGCCTATTTCCATATCCCAATACACCCTGCTCCTTTCAAATACCTAAGGTTCGTAGTAGCAGGACAGCATTATCAGTTCAAGGTGCTCTTATTCGGAGTAAATACCTCACCCAGAGTTTTCACCAAGTGTTTAGCAGCCGTCGCAGCGCATTTTCGAAGACACCATATTCATGTCATCCCATATCTAGACGACTAGCTCATAAAAGCCAGCTCGCAACAAAGCTGTCTCCATCACACTCACAAAACAGTGCAGTCGCTCCACGATCTGGGATTCACAATGAACATGTCCAAGTCTTATCCACAGCCATCCAACACACAGGCGTATCTGGGAGCCACAATCAATACACAAAAGGCTTTGCCTATCCCAATCCGGCCAGAATCCGCAACAGGCAGGCGCTACTCTGCAAGTCCCAGCCTCAACACTCATTGCCAGCTCGAGTGTTCATGCAGTTACTAATGATGGCATCTTGCATACTAATAGTACCTTACCTAAGACTTCACGTGTGTCCCCTTCAGGAGTGCTTAGCAGTGCTCAGGGTCTGTTATCAGATCTAATACTGGTGGACGGCCACACCCATCGCTCTCTGCTGTGGTGTGATACCCAAAACCTTTTGAAAGAGGGCGGCCATTCATCGAACCGGTTCCACACATAGTGCTAACAGCATACGCATCGCTCACTGGTTGGGGAGCTCATCTCCAGACGCATACAATTCAGGGCATGTGGAACCTGCAGTAAAAGCAGCTTCACATAAATCATCTAGAGCTGCTGGCAATTTTTCTAGTGCTCAAAGCATTTCAAGTTCATCTAGTAGGCAAAGCTGTCCTGATCTGTTCTGAACTGGTGTGGCGAATGGAGCTAAAGAACGATGATGGATTGAACCCAGATCTGTGACTGGGGGTGAGTGTCTGAAAAGTTTCAGCGCTCCGTCCATCTCCTTGTGTTTGCTGATCCGTACAGATAACATGACAGCAATGTACTACATACAAAAACAGGGGGGGGACACACACTCTCTAGCTATCACAGCTAACACAGAACATCTGGAAATGGGCTATACATCACAACATGTTTCTCCTTGCAGAACACCTTCCAGGAGTAAACAATCAGATTGCAAACAGATCCACGAATGGGAACTCCACCCTCAAGTTCTCCTCCCATTTTTCTAAATGTGGGGATTTACGGACATAGATCTGTTTGCCACAAACCTAACGCAAAATGCCCAAACTTTGCATCCAGACATCCACACCCATTGTCCAAGTGCAATGCACTATGGATCAATTGGTTAGGGATATTTGCCTACCCTTTTCCGCCTCTCCCACTCATTCCATTGGTGGTTCGGAAGCTGACAGGCGTCCCTGGCGTTAATCCTAGTTGCTGCCACATGGGCTCGACAACCCTGGTTCACAACCCTGTTGGAGCTATCAGTAGTACCTCACCAAAAACTACACTTCACTCCCAGTCTGCTCACTCCGAGCTGTAGAGAGGTAAGACATCCAGATCCCAGCCATCTCAAACTTGCGATATGGCACCTGAAATCTTAGTTTGGCTACCTTAATCTTCCGCCAGACTGCAGGAACATTATCAAAGAGGCTAGATGTCCTACCTCAAGAGCATGCTATGCAGCAAAGTGGAAGCAATTTGTGATATACTGTAATAACAATCAAACAGAGCCACTCAACGCTTCAGTTCAAAACATCATTTGCTATGTACTACATCTGCAGTGTTCCAATTTAGCATACTCTTCCATACGCTTACATCTTGCTGCATACCTACAGAACAGACATCTGTCTCTTTTTAGAGTGCCTGTCATCAAAGCATTTATGGAAGTACTTAAAATAATAATTCCTCCAAAGCTTCCACCTGCTCCAGTGTGGAATCTCAACATTGTCCTCGCCAGATTAATGGGTCCACCCTTTGAACCATTACATAGATGTGAAATACAATTTCTTACTTGGAAGGTAGCTTTCCTCATAGCTATCACATCTCTGAGGAGAGTGGGTGAGCTTCAGGCACTAAGCATAGTAGATACCCAGATCTATCTGGAAACCTCATCCATGGCAAACATTCAGAGACTGAACAAAACTCTAAAATAATTCCAACACTGGTTATCACGTAACCACCTAAAACTAAACCAAGACAAGACTGAAGTCCTCCTCATCTCCAACAAGGAGAATAACCCACAAATCATAGAATGGCTCAAAGCTGTTGATGCTCTCAACTACAACCCCCCCCTAGCTGATGATGCAAATCGCTGGGAATCACTCTGGACCCTAAATTAGACATGAGCAAACATATCAAGAAAAACGCAAGGCGCGCCTTCATCAACCTTAAACTACTCAACAAAATAAAACCCTTTATTCCCCGAACGACATCAAACAAACCACTCAATCCCTGGTGCTGTCCAGACTGGAATATGGGAATGTAATCCTCACAGTATCAGCAAAATCGCACCTAGCTCCGCTCAGAACAACTTTGAACCCAGCAGCCAGAATGGTGTCCGGAGTTAAAAAATATGAACACATCTCACCGGCACTCAGAGAACTCAAATGGCTCCCAATCAAAATGCGTGCCAACTTCTGAACTGCCTGCCTCACCCACAAAGTGCTGCGCACAGGAAAACCTGCATACCTGACCGCCAAACTCCAGAAGGCTGGTCAGACAAGAAGCCTAAGGAGTACCAACACCTTACTCCTTATCCATCTGAAAAGCCACTAACAAAAAAACGCATCCCGTTCCTTTGCAGGAAATGTGCCCATAATCTCGAACTCCATATCAGGACTAAACCCTCCTACTCAAATTTCAAAAAGCAGCTCTGACATCCTCAAGCGATCTCTCCTGAATGGATAGGTACAGCCTAATCGCAGGAGCCCTCCCGCAACAGCACACAGAGACATTGACATTATGACCACTACCTCACACTCCTCAGTACTACCTCCTCCAACCCCCCCCCTACCGATCCAATACAGTCATAAGTCACTGTAATTTTGCGCGACACCACATGAACCGACTTGAGACAATGTACAGACTATTATGATTATTTATCTCCCGAATATCCCTGTGACCTTTATGACGAGACTATGCAATGTGTCTAAGGCACTGTACGTATTACTGTATTAATGTATCATATGAATGTTAAGGCTGTAAAGCGCTCCCATACCTCCAGGTCTGGCTAGTGGTATATAAAACTCCTAAATAAATAACCATTCTTCAAATAACAATTCATCAAAACAAAGTGGTTCTCTTCCAGGGATCCTCATCAATAGTCATAGGTACTAGAATATTCCCAACCATACGCGGGACCCCGGTAACACTATCATATAATAAACAATACTTTAAAAACCGGGAAAAACAACAGCAAAGTATGTTTGAAAACTGCTTTAATACTTAGCACAATCCCTCAGAAGGACTGAAAGCATTAACTGCACACAGGCTGCATTGTAGAAAAACATAGCATAGAAAAGCTAACTCTTAGCAACATAGAAATAAACTGGCACCATGCCTTTAAGGCAGCCATGACCCCGAGCTTCCCATCATACCTCAGGGGTGACAGTTAGGTCAGTTGTTCTTTCTGGCTCCTTCAGTCAGGACCCTGGTTACACAGCTCCACCTTTTTCTGATTTTATTTGGCATAAATAATCTCCACTATTTTGGATAATCTCTTCTTACTTCGACGTCTAACATCTTGAAAGTAAGGTACTGTCTTTTTTTGACAGTTTTTTGTATTTTTTCCACTCCAAAATGCTATCTCTTTTTGACCCCTGTCCTTGTGGAAAAAAGGCCAGGTCAGACTCATGCAGTCTGTATACTTTGTCTTCCTAAGGACCATGTCCCCAAGACTTGTCCTCACTGCCAGTCTCTATCCAAGAGAACCTCGAAGGATAGAGAAAGAATCCGTCTTTATGGACTGGCTGAAAAGGATAGAGCATCTTCAAGAGGCAGGTCACCGGTGAGAAAGGGATCTAAGAGGCCCAGATCCTCTTCCAAAAGCAAGATTCCACACTCTTCTGCTTCAGCGTCTGGCTCGGCGCTGAATAAACTTCCACCGGTGGGACATACGTCCAAGAAAAGGCCATTGACGGCTGGCTCGCCGACGAAAGAACACCGACAGTCAGGTGCGTCACTTCTTTCGCCGTCTCCGTCGAAGAACCCTCTGCCGCCGGCAACGATTGGCGTTGAGGGTTTCAAGTCCTCCACTGTCGTCAACCCTGCAACGATGAGCGTCGAGAAGCAGGAGCCCTCCGCCGTCATCAACCCGACGATGATCGGTGTCGCGTCGAGAAGCAGGAATTCTCCGCAGTCGTCAACCCGGCGACGATCGGCTTGGAGGAACGGAAGCCCTCTGCCGTCTTCATCAGAACTACGATCGGCTTCGTAGGCCAGAAGCCCTCCACAGTCGTCAACTCGGCAACGATCGGCATCGAGGGGCAAGAGTCCTCCGCCGTCATCAACCCGGCTACGATCGGCATCGAGGAACAGAAGCCCTCAGCCGTCATCTAGGCGACTTTTGACGTCGAGGAACAGAAGCCCACAGCCATCAACACCACGCCGATTGGCGTTGAGGCACAGAGGTACTTCGACGTAGTCAGCAAGACACTCGACGTCGAGGAATACTGAACCGACGTCGAGACCAGATCTGACAGCTGGGCGAAAATCGACATCGAGAAGGAGATCACATTCGGCGTCGAGGTAGGCTCCGTCGGAGCAAGTTATACGCTCGACATCGAGGCCAGCATCAGTGAGATCTGGAGGAGGCTCTGTGGTTTTGGTGATGGAGTCAGCATCACGGCACTCATCCTACCACTCTTTGAGGCGTCCTTCACCAGAGCATTCACCATCCACATCTCCAGAGCTACATTCAGATAGGTCGCGACGAAGGTCTTCACAACATGGGGTGCTTCCCCTTCTGTGCATTTGTCTCCGAGATGGATGCTTCCGCTACATCACTGGAGCAAAAACCCTACAGGAGCAACGCGGCGGGAAGAGGAATACACCAGTCCTCTCCACCGGTCGCCTCTACAAAGGTTGGTGCAGGAGGTGGATAGATCTCCATCAGCCAGACGTAGGGACCGTACAGGCAGATCACGGGAGCGCAGGCCTTCTGGTTCTTGTCACAAGAGGAGAAGGTCCCCCACATGGTCTTCCTCCTCCACTCGTTCCTCTAAGAGGGACTACTCCCCTACTGTATCGGATAGCCCTCAATCAAGAGTATCACCGATCGATGACATCAATACCTACCATGAGGTGCTTCAGAGGTGAGCTCTAAAGCTGAACATTGAGATGTCAACACCTCAGGTCTCTACTGCTTTTATTTTTGAGTCGCTACATCCGAGATCAGTGTCTCGGCCGTTGCTCCCTCTGGTTCCTGGTCTTCTGGAACCGGTGATGGACATTTTTCTAGCGCCATCTTCAATTAAGGCTGAACCGGCTATAATCCAGAAAAAATATAAGCAGGCAGAAAAATACCCTGTTTTCTTGAAATTAGATCCACCTGCAGACTCTGTTATCATTGCGGCGGCAAGAAAAACACATGCTGTAACTGCATCTTCGTCAGTTCAACCGGACAAAGAAAGTAGGTCCCAGGATTCTTGGGCACGGAAGGTTTGCTGTTCTGTAGTATCGTCTCTGAAAGTGTCTAGGGCAGAAGCATTACTAGGTCGCTATGACAGGGCCTTATGGGACTCCATGGGCCGTTTCAAGGAAAAGCTGCCAAAAGAAGACCAACGAGACTTCGAGGAGGTCATCAAAGAGGGATCCCTCGTAGCCAATCAAGTCATTAGCACGGCAGCAGATGGTGCTACACTGTCGGCGCATTCTTATGCGCATGGTATTTGTGCTAGGAGGTCGGCTTGGTTAAGATTAACGGCTCTTAAACCAGATGCACAGCAGAGGATCCTTAATCTCCCTTTCTCTGGCTCCTCCTTATTTGGGTCCCACACTGATGAGGAGATGGCGAGGATGAAAACAGAGTTAGATACTCTCAAGGCGGTGGGGTTAGAGAAGAAAAAAGAGTTCAAACGAAGATACAGACCCAACCAGCTCAAGGGCTACCAACAGAGGGTTCAAACCCCTCAGTGGTCCCAAAACAAAAATCAAGGCAAATCGCAGTTCTAAGGCCGTAAGTCAAACAGAGGTAGAGGAGGTCATCAACCACAATCCTCCCAACACAGCCAGATCAGCAGGAAAGCAATGAGCACGAGTTTCCTCTAGCACCGTTGCCCACTCCAGTGGGAGGAAGTGTTTCACATCATCTGAGAGAGTGGTGCAACATAACAAAAGATCGGTGGGTGCTCAGTATACTGTGCAATGGATACGCTCTATCTTTTTGTGTGTCTCCACAGGACATTCCTCCAAAAAGATCTTGTCTTCACCAGCTAAAGTTGCTTCGTCAGGAAGTGGTAACCCTTCTGCGAACAAAGGCCATAGAAGAGGTACCTCCTGCTCAGTGACAGAAGGGAGTATATTCCAGGTACTTCCTTGTGCCAAAAAGAGATCAAGAGCACAAGTTCAGACCTATTCTGGACCTTCGATCGATGAACAAAGTCATCTTGAAGGAGAAGTTTTGCATGTTGGGGCTTGATCAAATATGTCCACATTTGCAAGAAGGAGATTGTATGTGTTTGATGGATCTCCAAGATGCGTACTTTCACATTCCAATCGTTCCTCGTCATCTCAAGTACCTACGATTCGTGGTCGGCAGCAAGCATTACCAGTTCAAGGTCTTGCCCTTCGGACTGAAATCTGCTCCACAAGCCTTTACCAAGTGCATGGCGATGGTGGCAGCAGCTCTACACAGAAAGGGTCTGTTTGTTTACCCTTACTTAGACGATTGGCTGTTGAAAGGGCCATCCCCTCAAGAAGTAAGGAACGATTTTCGCTTTTGTTTCAATCTACTCCACCAGTTGTGCCTTCAAGTGAATATGGAAAAATCGGTTCTCCGGCCTACTCAGACGATCCATTATTTGGGCTCCACTCTGAATTCAAAAATAGGAAGATCTCTCCTCCTTCGGAGGAGAGACTGTTTTCAATGCAGCAGAAATGCGATGCTCTTCTCCAGACAGCTCAGCCAACGGTCCGGCAAGTTGCATCTCTGCTAGGGTCGATGGCTTCTTGCATCTTTCTTATTCCCAGCGCCAGGCTGAGGATGAGACCTTTGCAACGGCATCTGGAGGACAAGTGGGATCAAGCATGAGGTCACTGTGAAGACCGGTTTGTGCTCTCTCAAACAACGAAGCCGTCCATTCTATGGTGAACTCGACCAAAGAACCTCTTGGTGGGAGTACCCTTCCATCAACCAGTTCCGGCACAGTCCTTGATCACGGATGCCTCTCTACAAGGATGGTGGCACACATGGATTGCCTGCAGATGCAGGGCCGGTGGTCCACCAAATAACAGTCCTATCATATATAAACATGTTAGAGCTGCGAGCAGTCCATCTAGCTCTAAGAGCTTTCCAGCCTTCGATCAAATCCAATGCGATTCTGTTTCAAACAGACAACACGACCACCATGTATTATCACAACAAACAGGGTGGTACATGCTCTCGCCCACTCTCCCTGGAAGCTCAAGCAATTTGGCACTGGCTTCTAGCCCGAGGCCGCTCCATCACGGCGGTGCACCTTCCAGGGGAGCAAAACGTGCGAGCAGACGCACTCAGTCGGCACTTCGAAGATCAGCCAGACTGGGTGCTAAATGACGAAGTGGTGGCGGCCATTTTCCATCAGTGGGGACGACCAAAACAAAAAATGCCATGCCTTCACGTCCGGGTTCTACCGCCTAGGGACGAGGGGGAATGCGATTAGGGTGCACTTGGCGGCCATTACGGCCTACAGAAGGTCTCCCAGCCAGCCTTCCTTATTTAAACTGCAGGTGGTCAAGAATTTCCTACAGGGGTTGAAGAAGGTGTATCCCCCTGTTCGGCCTCCTTCTCCTCCTTGGGAGTTGAATCTAGTCCTTTCCAGATTGATGGGTCCTCCTTTTGAGCCCATCCATAAGGCCACACTGCAACTCTTGACATGGAAGACCGCTTTCCTGGTGGCAATAACATCAGCACGCAGAGTAAGTGAGATCCAAGCGCTATGTGCCAAAGAACCATATACTGTGTTTCACCACAACAGGGTGGTGTTGAGGACTCACCCTTCCATTTTGCCAAAGGTTGTGTCTGATTTTCATGTTAAGCAAACGATCTCTCTACCTTCCTTCTTTCCCAATCCGACTACTCCTGCTGAGAGGTCGCTTCACTCCTTAGACCTTAAGAGAGTACTCAAGTTCTATTTGGAGGAAACGAAGGCCATAAGGAAATCAGACCAATTGTTTTCAAATTATGGTGCCATGAGAACAGGCTTTCCAGCTTCAAAAGGTCCATCTCCAGATGGATAGTGTCCTGTATTAGATTGGCCTACCAGTTGGCAAACAAACCCCTATTGTTGTCTCCTAAAGCACATTCCACTAGGGGGAAAGCGGCTACAGGAGCTTTCTTGCATGACGTGCCAATGACAGAGATTTGCAAGACCGCAACCTGAAGTTCGGTACACACTTTCACGAGGCATTACTGTCTTGAATCCGACTCCAGGGCAGATACCCAAGTAGGCCAAGCCTCCTTGAGAAATCTGTTCAGATAATAAGATATCTGTGTTTTCAAGTTTGGTTATCTGAGCTTGATTAATAATTCCTTGTTTTCCTTTGCCTGCAGGTGGAAGAGGTGAGGCTCGCTATTCTATTCTAGTGCTCATGACTATTGATGAGGATCCCTGGAAGAGAAGGATTAGTTACTTACCTGTAATCCTAGTTCTCTTCCAGGGGTATCCTCATCAAATTCATAAGCAACCCTCCTGCCTCCCCGGGCAAAGGAACTTTGTTTAAAGAAGTGTCAACTCTTTGTGCCCTGGCCTTTGGGTCACCGCAAAAAACAATTGACCTGTCACCCCTGAGGCATGATGGCAAGCTTGGGGTCATGGCTGCCTTAAAGGCACAGTGCCAGTTTATTTCTATGTTGCTAAGAGTTAGCTTTTCTATGCTATGTTTTTCTACAATTCAGCCTGTGAGCTGTTAATGCTTTCAGTCCTTCTGAGGGATTGTGCTGAGTGCTAAGCATTAAAGCAGTTTTCAAACATACTTTGCTGTTGTTTTGTCCTGTTTTTAATGTATTGTTTGATATACAGGGGAGTCCTGACAGCATTATTCAGCTCTGGTATATGGAAGGCTGCATTTACGTTTTATTTTCTTTATATATATATATTATATATATATTTTCGAGGCATATGAGCTGCAGATTACACACTGTGCACAGATGGCCACCTAGTGTTGGGCCCGGATGTTTGCAGTTTGTTTTCTTGTAGAAAAGTCTTTGGAAGTCACGGGATAGGTGACTCCTCCTTTGGATGATACTGCGCATGGGCATCGGCTCCATCCCCAGATTGGTTTTTTCCGCCAACGGGCTCGGATGTGTTTCCAGCGCTCCGTGTTGGAACCGATTTCCTTCGGCGCGCAATCCTCACCAACTTAAAGAAAAAAAGTCTTGAACGCTTTTCCACTCGACGCTATTCCTCAACATCGAATACTTCGATTCCAGTCGTCATCGATAGGCTTCGGGCCTAGCTAGGCCTCAACTCCAGCTCATGGAAAGGACGCCATTCAAGAGGTGACCTCGATGTCGAAGTTTACCCATGCCGACCTTCATGAAGTGTGTAACCTTTGCCTTTCCCCGGAGCACGAGGCCAAAGACTGTTCCACTTGTGCCTCTTTCCGCTCCTAAAAGACTATCCGGGACCGAAGAGCGAGATGAACAATGGCTCGATCTTCAACTTCCATTCCGGACGACATCTTTGAAGAAGGCGTCATCATCCCATAACAACACAACGTCAACAGCGGTTCCGAACACGAAGAAGATTCCGATGTTGAGGACATCACTCCAGCGCAGCGGGTCGTAAGTAAGACCATCGACCCCGACCCTTCCTCGACACACCCAAAGAAGGCCCCGGGAACACCCTCGCCCTTGGACTCAGGTGCACACCGACACTCTGCTTCTACTGCCCCACCTTCAGGCCCGGCTAAAAAGCCAATTAAGCCTTCAGGCGACTCGGGCCTGAGTCAGCCTTCGCACACTTAACGGCACCAAAAAAAGACTATGACACCGGCTATGCCAACGTCCAAACCATCGGCGCCGAAACATACCACTACTCCTTCGGCACCCAAACCCAGGTCAGAACCAAGCAAACCAGCTTTGGATTTGAAAAAGCAACCGGTACCGAAAAAACCATTGGATCCGAAAAAACAGTCGGATCCAAAACTACCTGAACCGAAAAAACAGTCCGAACCGAAAAAAGTTTCGGAGCAGAAAAAGACTCTGTCTTCCCAAGTAAAAGACATTGTTTAAAAAAATTTAAAAAAGCCGCTTCGATGCCGAAACCTTCCTCCGCACCAAAAGAACAAACTCCTGCAGCTGATTTGCCTTAGCCAGACCCTGCTCAAAAGACTCTAGCTAAAGACCCAATCACTGGACAGTTGATTTTGGCCTGAAAAAAGCGACCACTGGACACTCCAGCTCCTCATCCAAAGAAGGAGGACATTGCTACCTCTCCATTAAGACTTCCTTCCCCTTCATCTATGCCATCACCACATCATCCCATACCACAGCATTCCCCAGCATCCTCTAATGTACCAGACGATGACAACAGGGATGATAGCTCTGATGATATGGGGGGGGTAACATACCTGATCCAGCCACTCCTGCTGGATCACCTGATCCATGGGATGATTATACTGCTCCGGATATCCCAAATGTCCCTCAGGATGACTTATACCCCTCAAGGCCTTCCCAACCAGCAGACACCATAGGGTTTAATCAGTTAATACACAGGGCTGCACAATATCATGGGGTAGACATACATACAGACCCTGTAGAGGAAGACTTCTTAATGGATACCTTCGACAATGCACAAAGGTCTGCATCCATGTTACCAATGCTTAAAGGAGTGATTTAGCATGCTCCTGAAGTCTTCAAATACCCAGTCAGAACTCGGGTCATAAACCCTCGTATAGAGAAAAAATATAAATCTGCCCCCTCGGACCCAGCATATATTAAAGGTCCGGTACCACTAGACTCACTTGTAGTTTCCAACGCAAGCAAGAGAGCAAACTCTCAAACATCAGGTGATGCTGCACCACCAGACAAAGAGTCTAAGTTACTTGACGCATCAGGGAAAAGAACTGCGTCTCAAGCAGCAAACGTGGCGTATCGCTAACACACAGGCATTATTAGCCAGATATGATAGGGTATATTATGACGAGTTAGAGTCATTAATGACACACCTCCCTGACAGGTACAAGGATAGAGCAAACTAGCTTATCCAAGAGGGTAAAAACATTACGAACACCTCCATTCGGTGTGCCCTCGATGCAGCAGATACTGCATGTAGAGCAGTTAACACCAGCGTTTTATTACGCAGACACGCTTGGCTAACTATATCAGGATTCAAACCTGAGGTGCAAACTGCCATTCTTAATCAACCCTTTGATGAGCAACACCTATTCGGACACAATGTAGATGTATCTCTTGAGAAAATGAAAAAAGATACAGACCCTGCCAAATCTATGGGAGCCCTGCAATCGCAGGCTCCCAGACGTTCATTTCGTCGCTCATCCTATAGAGGTGCCACCAGGGGATACTCCTCAGACACAGCTTCAACCTCATACAATGCCCCTACACAGTTCACGTACAGCAGGGGCTACCAAAGGGGTGGCTACAGGGGTAACAATAACAAAGGCAGAGGTAAGAATAATAACTCCCGCTCTGCCTCTACCCCTGCCCAATGACTCCCTTCCCCCGTCCCATTCCACTCCTGTCGGGGGATGACTTCAACAATACCTGCCAGCCTGGGAAAACATCACATCAGACAGGTGGTGCTCCAAATTATTCAATCAGGTTATTGTCTAGAATTAACATCTACCCCCCAAACATACCACCCAAGCAGCGTCCAATGTCTCAGGAACATTTAACATTGCTCAGACAGGAGGTAATATCTCTTATGCGGAAAAATGCAATAGAGATAGTTCCAGACCATCAGAAAAACAATGGGGTATACTCCCTGTATTTCCTAATTCCAAAAAAGGACGGATCTCTAAGACCGATCCTAGACCTCAGACCTCTAAACATTTACATACAGTCGGATAATTTCCATATGGTCACACTCCAACAAGTCCTTCCACTGCTAGTACTAAACAACTTCCTTGTCACTCTAGATCTCAAGGACATATTCCCATCCACACAGCGCACAGAAAATATCTCAGATTTGTGCTAGACGGGCAGCACTACCAATTCAAAGTGCTTCCATTCGGAGTCACAACAGCACCAAGGGTGTTACATATTCATTTCTTCCCGTATCTGGACGACTGGCTCATAAAATCCAGCTCATACAGCCAGTGTGTACAACATACACGCGCTACCATTCAACTGCTTCACGACTTGGGATTCACAGTAATTTACACCAAGTCGCATCTACAACCCTTGCACATACAACAGTATCTCTGCACTACAATAAACACCCAACTAACACTAGCTAATCCCTCTCCAGCCTGGATAACAAGTGTACAAACTCTCCTAACAAAACTCAAACCGCAACACTCGCTACCAGCTCGAGTGTTCATGCAACTCCTAGGAATGATGGCATCTTGCATATTTATAGTACCTCACGCAAGATTGCAAATGCGTCCACTTTAAGAGTGCCTAGCACGCCAATGGAACCAGGCTCAAGGTCAATTAACAGACCTAGTGTTGGTAGACTGTCGGACTCATCGTTCTCTGCAATGGTGGAACCCCAAAAACCTTTCCAAAGGGCGACCGTTTCTAGAGCCAGTTCCTCAAATAGTCATGACAGCGGACGCAACGCTCTCCGGTTGGGGTGCTCTACTGCATCACACCATGCAAGGCAGGCGGACACCGCATCAAAAGCTACTCCACATCAACCACCTAGAGTTGCTAGCTGTGTTTCTAGCCCTAAAAGCTTTTCAAACTCAAGTGTCAGGCAAAGCTGTCTTAGTCCGCACAGACAATATGACATCCATGTACTACATAAACAAACATGGAGGGACATACTTTCTGCAGCTCTCTCAATTAGCACAGCAGATATGAAGATATGAAGATGGGCCATACCACAAAAGGTCTTTCTTTTAGCCCAACACGTCCCAGGAGTACAAAACACTATGGCAGATCTGCTAAGTCGACAAACACAGCAGATACACGATTGGGAACTTCATCCACAAGTTCTTCATCCGTTCTTTCAAATGTGGGGACAACCTCAAATAGACCTCTTTGCCACCCACCAAAACGCAAAATGCCCAAACTTTGCCACCAGATACCCCCACCCATTGTCCAAAGGCAATGCAATATGGATGAACTGGTCAGAACTATTTGCGTACGCTTTTCCTCCTCTCCCACTACTTCCGTTAGTGGTGCGAATTGCAATTTCTAACATGGAAGGTGGCATTCTTGATTGCCATTACCTCACTCAGGTGAGTTAGTGAGCTACAAGCATTAACAATTCAAGAACCATTCATGCAAATACATGCTAACAAGGTAGTTCTTAGAACAAATCCTAAATTTATGCCAAAAGTCGTTTCAACTTTTCATATCAATCAGTCAATAGAACTGTCAGTGTTCTTCCAAAATCCACAGTCAGTAGCGGAAAGAACCCTACACACGCTGGACGTAAAGAGAGCTCTGCTTTATTATGTGGACAGAACGAAATCATTTAGAAAAACAAAGCAATTATTTGTTGCTTTTTCACCACAACATAAAGGGAATCCCATATCAAAGTCAGGAATAGCCAGATGGATAGTTAAATGCATTCAAATTTGTTATCACAAGGCAAAATGCACTTTAACCGTAACTCCAAGAGCACACTCTACAAGGAAAATGGGGGCATCCATGGCTTTCCTAGGAAATATCCCTCTTGAGGACATATGTAGAGCAGCCACATGGACTACCATACACACTTTCACAAAACACTACTGTGTAGACGTGCAAGCAAAGCAGCAAGCTGCTGTAGGTCAGGCTGTCCTCAAAACTCTCTTTCAAACTGCTGCAGCTGGCACAGGTAACCACCGCTAGAGGAGATACTGCTATACCGTCTATGCACAGATATGAATTCAGCAGCCTACATGCCTCGAACGGAATATGCTACTTACCAGTATGCATCTGTTCTTGGCATGTAGGGCTGCTGACATTCATACCGCCCGCCCTCCTCCCCGGTGCCTGTCGCAGCTGCAGCATTATCTTTTGCATGGCCATCTCTTACTTTACTATCTCCATCTCTGCCACAATGGCGAAAAACAATCTGAGGATGGAGAAGATGCCCATGCGCACTGTAGTCCAAGGGAGGAGTCACCTATCTCGTGATACTTCGAAGACTGTTCCAGGACAACAAGGTGCAATCATCCAGACCCAACACTAGGCGGCGATCTATGCACAGATATGAATGTCAGCAGCCCTACATGCCAAGAAAAGATGTATACTGGTAAGTAGCATATTCCTACTGAAGGTAAGTAACTTGTTCATTTGACCTGCATGAGGCCAGTGGGCTGGAATCTTCCCTGACATAGGACTAGGTTGTCCCCCTTGTCCCTCAACTGAAGAGACACTCATTTGCTGGAGTTAAAATTCCTGTGTACCAAAGTGAAAATAAATGTCCTCACTGAAGTTTTGCAGCCTGGGCAAACCTCATCTGAACCCTTCCTGCTTTCAACTAAGCCCTGACTGACACTTTACGGCACCTGCGCCAAACCTTGTTTTCTGCCCACCTGTTGAACAGCGCAATGGCACAGACCTGCTTCAGATCACTCTGCATTTTTGAGGCAACAACCTATTTGGAGAGCCTGGTAGTTCAGAATCTGAATATGGCCAAAAAGAATCTGAATATGGCCACCACGCATGGCGACCTCAAGGATGCAGTCTGACGTCCTATGGGGGACGTACCTGACACAAAATGGTGGTAGACAGTGACCAAAACAAAAGAAAAAAGAAAAAAAATTAGACAATTCCAGAACCAACCACTAGATTGCGGAATGATGCACAGCATGTGAATCCAGAAAACTCTTCAAGCTGCAAAACTACTCCTACTGGTAAGTAACCATTTTGTTAGTTTGGCCCACAGACACAAATAGATGTCAGTCAAGATTCAGGGGGTACAAACAAAGGGTTCATAATCCATAGGCCAGACCAACGATATGTACAGAAAGAACATCCGGGGGTAGTGACATCATACAGTGTAGGGTTGCTGTGCCTTGATTGGCTAAGAACCTCGATACTGTCCTAGGTGAAACAGCACTTATCCTTACTGTCACATAAGTGAATTTAAGGGACTTTTTATTAGGGCCCCGAAATTCACGTCCGAAGCGTTTCTATTGTGCTGTCAATAATGAAATCTGGGAAATCTCTCAACATGAAACGGCAGAGAGTCTTCGAGAAATAGATAGCATTAACCTAGAGAAAGAGTTAGCTATAGTTGACAATGGTATGACCACATTAACATCCAGGATTTATTCACTGGACAACATTGTATCTTCTGCTATTGATATACTAGTACAGGACTTGTCCATTCTACAACACTGACAATCACAACTTCGTTCTGTTATGTTATTAAGCTGGACGCCTCAATCTTTGCACGCTGGTTATATGCCGTGGCGATTTATCAACAGCACGTCTCTATTTTCAGCATACAATCTGACTGAGAAACAGATTACAATGGCACAAAGAGGAGCAAAATATACAGTTCTGTGTATTGAAAAACTTGACAAGACACCTTTTACTGTAGCGGAGTCACCTTTCACTGAATGGTTAATTTATGGCCATGTAGCACTACTGGTCACAACTTTCCTATTTCAATGTTGGCTAGAACGCCAGGCAGGCACATATGATGTGATGGGTAGGAATTCATCAAGGAGTCTTTGGAATTGCGGTACAGATTTTGATACCGGAATGAGGACACAGAAGGGTTTCTTAGCGGTAATAACTATAAGAGCGCTTTAACCGGCTCTCTCGTAGGCCAGGATATTATGCTTCACGGGGCCTGTAATAGTTCAATTGCAAACTTATCCTGTCACTTGATAGGGACCCCTGCTGCCGTGATTAATCCGGTATTAAAGTTACTTTCAAATGGGAGTTACTTGATGCTGAATGATCAAGGTTGTTGTGGGATGCTTCCAGGCATCGCATATCTTGTCACTGTAAACTCCAGGGTAACTTGCTGTATGCAAGTATTGTTTCCACCGACCCACACAATCAGGGAGGCGCCGTTATGGCCTTCGTTGAATGTTTCCTTTATACGGTTTGATATTCTGAGCCGAATGAAAGCAAGGCAACAGCGATGTTGCTTCTCCCAGGCAGGACACACAAACATTTGGCTCATCGTGTGCTGGGCAAATTGTGCCTTTTTTCCAAAATAACCAAATTTGGAATTTTAAACAAGACATTTTAGTCTAAGTTGCATGGCTTTCAGTCACTCTAAGTTCAAACTACATCCACAAACATATTCTAGATTTCTGTCGCCTACTACTTAGGCTTTTTACATTTTTAAGGACTATTTTTATAGACTTATTTTACGTAACCGCACGTTAAAATGTTTTGGTATGTCGTCCAGTCGGATGAGGAGTGGGTGTTCTATTCCACATAGGTACTCCAATATCCGCTCAGGTACTATTTGCACCTTTCACCTACATTGTCCACATATTGCGCTACATACCAGTTCTCAGGACTGACCTTTTACCTAGTTGAGGTAATGACTAGAGTACCTGGGGTTTTCTCCGAAAAGCCAAAGCCTCATTCATTATGCATGAGGATTCTTGGAATCACAGCTGGACAGCAGGCCGAACATCTACATAAAAACTATGTACAAGGGTCATTCCTACCGTCATCCTAGTTCGACATGACACAGCGAGGTATATCCCCAGGGCCTGTTACTTTGAGTATTTATACACCAACACGAGACGCTGAGGCTTATGCATGCTCACGCTCCAGCTCGCAGTGGTCTAACTTCCCTTGTGGGCCGTCCACCTCGGGAACAGGACGGGGTCCCATAGTCTCTCATTTTAGTTATGGGTTGACTTTATCTTAGAGGGATTCTTGGCTTTCTCACCTACATACATGCTAGGTACACTTAGGTACATCTAGTTAGGGTCGCATCGTAGGAGTACGCTTTTTATTACTGTCATGTATTTTTATACTTGCCTGTATTTATCGGTTTAACACTATGGTAGAAATCTACCATCCTTTAACTCTGTTAGTGCTTAAAATCATCTACTTCTGTTACTGTCTAATGATTGTGTCAGCCCATCTATTTTACACTAGAATGACGCTGGTTCAATAAATACTTTTTGGAAAACGTCCCCATCATTTATTCTGTGTATCTCTCTCAGAGACAAAGTGAGCACGAATGACTGAGCGACTAGTAGCACTGATTCCACGATTCTGAGGGATCAGGGTTGTTATGTTCGATAGTTGGCAAGAACGGTTCTCTCCTTGGTAAGAGGGGTTTCTAGTTGCACTGTGAGCTAGCTGGTATACGGGCTAACATACTCTGGTGGAGTGTCCGGAATCAGTTTGGACACCAAGCCCTCAGTGTATGTTGTCTAAACGCACAGATCCTATATAGGTTTATAGAGTCTACACAGCACCTCTGCTCACATGGTGAATGAGCTTCAAGCTCAGTTGTCCAAGCCCCCTTTCTTCTCGGTGCATCCTGACAAAGGGGTGCTTAGAACGATTCCTTTGTTTCTTCCTAAAGTAGTTGCACTATTTCATGTAGTACAATCTATCACTTTTCCCTCCTTTTTCCCACCTCTGCACCCTTCCAAGGAGGAGAGACTCCACCGTTTGGATCCTAAACCTGTCATTCTACCTTGACCGCACCAAAGATTTCCGGGTGGATGATCAACTCTTTATTGAATATGTAGGTGCCAAGAAAGGCTAGGCTGTTCAAAAACGTACCATCTCTCAATGGGTTGTGTTTTGCATAAAGATCTGCTGTGCTTTAGCAAAGAAATATCCTCCAGTGGGGTTGCGTGCTCATTCCACAAGGGCTATGGCAGCAACCACTGCATTGGCATGGGGAGTCCCACTCCTTGATATCTGCCAGGCGGCAATGTGGGCATCTCTGCACACGTTTACCAGACATTACTGCCTGGACAGCCAAGTTGGAGGGACGGCTATTTTGCCCATTCGGTCCTCCATGACTTTCTCGTCTGAACTTGGTTCACTGACCCTCTTCCGGGCATGATATTGCTGGGTATCTATTCTAAAGGTAAAGAATCTACAACTGTCTCTTTCAGATGAACAAGTTACTTACCTTCGGTGACAATATATCTGTAAGAGACATATGTTAGTTGTAGATTCCGTACCACCCCGCCCATCCTCCCCGCTACACTAACTGATTTCTAGGGATAGGGACTCGCATACAGGGCCCTAGTTGTGACCAGTGGTCAGTGTCTTGCATGGCTCTGCGCTTTTGACGTGCAAAGTTGTGTCAGAATGGATGTCCGCAAGCAGGGGCGGCATCTTAAGTGGGCACCGCGAAGTCATCCCGGCGACTACGACGGTTGCGAAGTCTACAGACTCCACCTATTGTTGTGCAGGGGTACTGCTAAAGAAAAATCTTCGGATCCAGACAGACGCCTGGGGAAAATTCTAAAGGTAAGGAATCTACTACTAACATATGTCTCTTACAGATACATAGTTACCGAAGGTAAGTAACTTGTTCCTATAGTTGCCATTTTCCTGTTTGTTATATTTGCTGCTAGTCTCATCCTTCACCAGTGTCACTTTCAAAATAAATGTACATAAGGGGATGTGGTGCAACATCAATTATATTATGAAATTTTGACTCTGAGAATGCTTATGTAGGAAAATTACTATTACATGTAAGGAACTTTTTATACTCCCCTCTCTCTTGAGGTTATAATAGCCTTTTATATTGAAAAGTACTAGGTCGACATGAGTACCATCAAATTACTTTTAGGTCCATTTTCAGTGTCCATGATTTCCAACAAAATAGCAGAAATTAAGAAATCACAAAATTGAGTATAAAATAATTTATGGTTTGATTAATGTGTATAAAAGGTACGTATCAACGTAAAATATTTAAACATTTCTTACGCTTAGCTAAGAAAACCTATCATCCCGTTAAGATAGCTATTCGTACTCTTGTTATACTAATTATTTAACTTTTTTATTATAGGTTCTCCGCTTTCTAGCCAACCAGTTTTAATTACCGTTCAACGGCAGCTACCACAGACTATTAAACCTTTGACATACACGGTCACAACGCCAGTGACAACCTCAACATCCCAGCAACCTTTAGTGCAAACCGTTCATGTAGTTCACCAGATACCAACTGTTTCTGTGACTAATGTGACTGGATTAGCACCAGCGAACACTTACACTGTAGCAGGGCAGGCTTTAGTCACACAAGCTGCAGTGATGCACCAGCCAAAAATGGAACCTCAAGAGAATGGAGACCACAAAGAAGTAAAAGGTGAGATGTTTTGCTGTACTTTGGGGACATTGGTCGGAGTGGGGAAATGCTAGACCATTGCAATGTAGATTTTACAAACTAATTGGAAGGAAACCTTCATTTTACAAACCAAGGCAAGCTCAGGTGAGATCTAAGTAAGTTGCCTTCAGCCCAATGTATATTAATTCCTGTTGGTGAATAGATGCAAAATCTGTGTATTAAAGATAATTGACCCTGTCTTTACACCTCATAGGGGTGTTAGAAAAATAAGAAATAAAATCCTGAAAGGGCATTGTTATAGAATATTTGTATACTGTTACCCTTTAGGATAATTTTCCAAATGCTTTGTGTAGTTAGTAAGTTTCTATTGGTCAACTGTTGTCCTTGAATTAGTTAGTCTGCTTATCATGACTTTTTTATTTGAAACGTTTTAATCAATGTTTCAGCAAGGCACAGAATTGCACAGTGGTGTAGATTACTTTCAAGTTCACATATAGAATTTCAGTTTGACATTGCTGATATAAAATAGGCGAATTGTTTTACAGGTACATTGCTACAGGAATAAACTATGGTAAGTTGAGACAGCTGTGAGTGTGAGTTGGGTGTGAAAATTGCCATTTTCTTTAGTTGCTAAGGGTTCTTTCGTTAAGAGTTATGAAGTTTAGAATGCAACAGAAAGTATAAGAGAAAGGAGTTATGAGAGAGTGAAAGACAGCATCTTTTGTGTGAAATAGTATGAAGGAAGAGGAAGGAAAGGCAGACAGATGAAGGAATGATAAAGGTATGGGGCAGCTTACAATTGCTGATGTTTTTCGGTTTGGGAAGCACAGTGGTTTATGTGACTAAAGGTGCTTGTAGCAGGGTGGGACATGAATTAGTAAGAGGTGAAATATATGGCTAGTTTACAAATCATCTAACTAATCACCACTGGGTAAGATTGAGGGTTGTGTTTTCTGTCCCCTAATTTGGGTCCATAGTTTTAGTAATTTCTGGAATATGCATAAAGGGGGGGCTCTGTGTATGTGATTGTGTCAAATGAATGTATTTAGATGGATACATTCTGGAGTCTGTTGTTCTCTAAATGTGTGTGCTGCACAAATGATGGTCTCCTTTGTGCAGAATGTTGCAAAGATTATGGCACGTGGGAGCACCAAGCTCTGGTGGCATCAAATAATCCAGAAATAGATGTTCGAGGCATGTGGGCTGCTGAATTCATATCTTAGCATAGATCGCCGCCTAGTGTTGGGTCCAGATGTTTGCACCTTGTTGTCTTGGAAGAGTCTTCGAAGTATCACGAGATAGGTGACTTCTCCCCTAGACTACAGTGCGCATGGGCATCTTCTCCATCTTCAGATTGTTTTTCTCCGCCATTGGGTTCGGATGCACTTCGACATCTCCAACTTCGTGATCAAAGTTTTCCAAGATTCAAAAGGCCGAAAAACCTTCAACTTTTGACGGTATTGTTTCCGCTCGGTATCCCTCGACTCGACAACTCTTTCCATCTATATCTGGTCGTCGACGCGGGCTGTCGGGCCTTTTCGACGCCACGTGGGCCTCCTGCCAATGGAAAGGACCCCGTTCAAAAGATGCCCACAATGTCGATCCAAGTTTCCACATAGCGACAAGCATACAGTATGCAAAAGGTGCCTATCTCGGAGCACAACGAAGAAAACTTCCCAGCTTGTGCTCAGTTCCGGTCGAAGAAGACTATCTGGAACCGAAGAGCTGCCCGACTAGAGATGCAGCGGCAGGCACCAGAACCAGAAAACATTTTCGAGGACGAACATGAACTTCCAGAGGCAGCTGACTCCGACTTAGAGCTAGTCACTGTACAAGACGAGTCGGACACCGATGACGAGATCACACCGGGGCAAACCGTGAGTACCAAAGCCCCTACCCTGCCTCCACCTCCATCCAAGGCTCCGGTCAGAGCATCGCCCAAAAGCCTTAGCCGAGACCGAAACATTGCTTCAAAAGCCCTAAGCCTTTCGGTACACCGATACAGAGTAAAACCCTTCCCAAAAAGACTGTTGATTCAAAAAAGGCCACAGAGCCGAGAACGGGCACCGACACCCAAAAAATCGTCGGCCCGAAAAAGAGCGTCAGCACGAAAAAGGTCGTCGATCCGAAAAAGTCCCATCGACCCGAAGACAGTCGTCGATCCTAAGAAATCTGTCGACCCGAATAAGGTCGTCGATCCAAATAAGAGCCTCGACCCGAAAAAAGGAATCTACCCGAAGAAAAGCGTCAGGCCGAAGAAGGCAGTCGAACCGAAAAAGGCAGTCGACCCGAAAAAAGTTGTTGAACCGAAAAGGCACGTCGAGCCTAAAAAGACAGTAGAGCCGAAAAAGTCCATAGAGTCGAACAAGAACGTCGACCCGAAAACAGCTGTCGGGCCGACAAGACGTCAAGCCGGTTACAGCTCCACGGAAACATAAGGACAAGAAAGCGACCGATCCAAAAATATCGGCGCCAAAGCCACGGACAGTAGAAGAACTTTTTCATCCTGATCCAGTGAGCCCGGGCCAAAATAGACTGTATATAGAACCTGAAACAGGACATATAGCAGTTTACAGTAAAAAACAAGAGAAGACTGGACACTGAAGTTCCTTCTCCTGTTTCTCCTAAGAAAAAAGACTTTGGGACATCCCCTGCAAGACCTTTTACACCTCCTCCTTTCACTCCTAACATGCCTTATGTTCCATATTCTCCTCCACCTCCACATTATGATGAGGGAGAAGACATGGGTGAAGATCCTCAACAGTATTTTATGGACCCAGACGATCAGGGAAACCAAGATACCACATGGGACGATCAAAATGACCCTGATGGCCCATATGATACACAACCCATACCCGATCCCTCCACATACCCCACAAAGCCATCTCCCACTGACGACACTGTCGCTTTTAACCAGCTAGTAGATACCCCACAAAGCCATCTCCCACTGACGACATTGTCGCTTTTAACCAGCTAGTAGACAGAGCAGCTCAGTATCACGGCGTAGACATGCACACTGACCCTATAGAGGAGGATTTCCTATTTAACACCTTCCCAACATCAGAGAAGACTGTACGTATACTACCTATGTTAAAGGGAGTACTAAAGCATGCAGCAGACATCTTTAAAGACCCAGCTAGAGCGCGTGTACTCAATCCAAGAATTGAAAAGAAATATAAACCAGCCCCTACAGACCCATCTTTTATCAAGGCTTAGCTACCACTAGACTCTAGTTTTTTCTAACGCTAGGAAAAGAGCGAATTCGCAAACAGATGATGCCCCCCCCCCCCTCCAGACAAGGAGTCAAAGATTTTAGAAGCCTCAGGCAAAAGAGTAGCTTCTCAAGCGGCTAATACATGAAGAATTGCCAATACACAAGCTCTCCTAGCACGCTATGATAGAGCACACTATGATGAACTGGAAGGGTTATTACAACACCTACCAGAACCCTATAAAGCAAAAGCAAATGCAATAATACAGGAAGGGAAATTCATCACCAATGCATGCATAAAATGCGCCCTTGATGTAGCGGATACATCCACTAGGTCTGTCAACACTAATGTGTTACTACGCCGGCATGCCTGGCTCCGCATTTCTGTGTTTAAGAATGAAGTGCAGTCGACCATACTCAATCAACCCATTACCCAGGATTTCTTGTTTGGCCTTACAGTGGATACCATCTTAGAAAAGATGAAAATAGATACGGACACCGGTAAGTCTGTGTGCACTTCAATTTCAGCAGTCTCGAAGCTCCTTTCGTCGCTCCTCTTTTCGAGGCTCAGGCAGAGGCAACACATCCCAGGCCTCATCCTCATTTAAAAGTACTACACAAAGCACCTTTAATAAAGGCTCCAATAGAGGAGGTTATGGAGGGAACAATAACAAAGGCAGAGGACGTGGTGGTAACAACACCAGAGCTTCCACCAAACAGTGACTTGTTCACACTCCCTCCAGACCATTTAACACCAGTCGGAGGGCGAATAACACAATTCCTACCAGTCTGGAACGCCATCACTACAGACAGGTGGGTGAGACAAATTATCCTGTATGGTTACTGCCTGGAACTCATTTCTACTCCACCCAACATACCGCCCAAACACCGTCCAGTGTCCAAAGAACACATCACGCTGTTACAACAAGAGGTGCTCTCCATGCTACAAAAAGGTGCCATAGAGCCAGTCCCTTTTCAACATCAAGGGACAGGAGTATATTCTCTATACTTCCTCATCCCCAAAAAAGACGGATCCCTCAGACCAATATTGGACCTAAGACCTCTGAACCAATACATACTATCAGAGCATTTCCATATGATCACTTTACAACAAGTGCTCCCACTGTTCCAGCAAGGCGACTTCCTTGCTACTTTAGACCTCAAAGATGCATACTTTCACACCCCTATACATCCAGCTCACAGGAGATACCTCAGGTTCACAATCGAAGGTCACCACTATCAATTCAAAGTTCTCCCCTTCGGGGTAACTACAGCACCAAGGGTTTTTACAAAATGCCTAGCAGTAGTAGCAGCACACCTCAGAAGGCAACACATCCATGTGTTCCCCTACCTCGACGATTGGCTCATAAAAGCCAACTCATACGCTCAGTGTGCCAGCCATACCTCACAGACTATCCAGCTACTGCACAGTCTAGGGTTTTCCATAAAGTACCCAAAATGACATCTGCAACCCTCCCACATGCAACAATATCTGGGAGCAACAGTAAATACCTCAGTGGGGAAGGCATATCCAAATCCAGCCAGGATAGCCAACATACAATCTCTCATTCTAAAATTTCAAATACAACACTCTCTACTAGCTCGAGTGTTCATGCAGCTTATATGCATGATGGCCTCCTGCATTTTCATCGTCCCTCATTCTCGCCTTCGCATGCGTCCATTACAAGAATGCCTAGCACGGCAGTAGAACCAGGCTCAAGGACAATTAAAAGACCTAGTGTTGGTAGACAGTCGCACTTACAACTCTCTGCAGTGGTGGAACCCACAAAACCTTTCCAAGGGGCGACTGTTCCAAGAGCCAGTTCCACAAGTAGTATTAACAGCGGACGCATCACTGACAGGTTGGGGAGCCCATCTCCTTCAATACACAGTCCAAGGTCTCTGGACAGTAAAACAGAAGACACTACACATAAACTACTTAGGCTTTCATGCTAGAAATACTGCTAGTAACTCTTTCAGAAATACTTGTTCAACAAGGCTGTGTTAATCCGGACGGACAACCTGACCGCCATGTACTACATCCAAAAACAGGGAGGGACGCACTCTCTGCAACTGTCTCACCTAGCACAACGCATATGGAAGTGGCCGATTCCACAAAACATTTATCTCCTGGCAGAACATCTCCCAGGAATAGGCAATCAGATAGCAGATCTACTGAGCCGACACAGTCAACAAGTACACGAATGGGAGATTCACCCTCAAGTTCTTCAACTGTTCTTCCAAAAGTGGGGACATCCAGAAATAGATCTGTTTGCCACAAACGAAAACTCAAAATGCCCGTCCTTTGCCGCCAGGTTCCCACACCCGTTGTCACAAGGCAATGCGATATGGATGAACTGGTCAGGCAGATTTGCGTACGCTTTGCCACCAGCCCGACTGATTCCATTAGTGGCACGCAAACTAAGGCAACAGTCACTCACAATGATCCTGGTTGCTCCCACATGGGCAAGACAGCCATGGTATACGACACTCCTGGAACTCTCTGTAGTCCCCCATCAAAGGCTGCGCCTTTCGCCACAATTGCTAACACAGAACCATGGAGAAATCTGGCACCCAGATCCCAATCCGATGAACCTAGCGATCTGGATCCTGAGGTCTTAGACATCGGATATCTTAACTTGCCTCCCGACTGCATGAACATTATCAAGGAAGCAAGGCGTCCCACTACTAGAGCATGCTACGCAGCTAAATGGAAAAGATTTGTAATTTATTGTAATAATCAAATCAATCCATTGGATGCCTCCATCCAAAACTTAATTTGTTACCTGCTACATCTTCAAAGATGTAACCTAGCATACTCATCAATAAGGTTACACCTTGCTGCTATAGCAGCATATCTTCAAAACAGACAACATGTCTCCCTGTTTAGAATACCACAAATCAAAGCTTTTATGGAAGGACTTAAAAGAATTATCCCTCCAAAGCATCCACCTTCTCCAGTCTGGAACCTAAACATAGTACTTACCAGACTCATGGGACCTCCCTTCGAACCACTTCATTCATGCGAACTACAATTCTTAACATGGAAGGTGGCTTTTTTAATTGCCATTACCTCCCTCAGGCGAGTAAGTGAGCTACAGGCACTAACCATTCAGGAACCTTTCATGCAAATACACCACAATAAGATAGTACTCCGTACGAACGCTAAATTTATGCCAAAAGTTATCCCCACTTTTCACATCAATCAGTCCATAGAATTGCCAGTTTTCTTTCCAAACCCGCAATCAGTAGCTGAAAGAGCTCTACACACACTAGACGTTAAAAGAGCTCTGCTATATTATGTTGACAGAACAAAATCATTCAGAAAGACAAAGCAACTATTTGTTGCCTTTTCACCACACTTAAGGGTAATCCCATTTCCAAGACAGGAATAGCCAGAAGGATCGTTAAATGCATTCAAATATGCTATGAAAGAGAGAGATGGGGCAGGCACAGAGTAAAATGACACACATGCACAGAGTGAGGTGAGACACAGGCACAGAGTACCCTTTAAGCTAAGAGATGTAAACTGTGAGCAGACACAGGTGACATTATTGAAAAATGTGAAAATATAATTCCTCATTTCACACAGACACTCTGTGTGATCCTAGTCAAAAATGTTAAAGCCATACATTTTACCAAATGACACACACAAAGAGAGAGATGGGGAAGGCACAGAGTGAACTGACGCACAGAGTGAGGTGAGACACAGGCACAGAGTACCCTTTAAGCTAAGAGATGCAAACTGTGAGCAGACACAGGTGACATTATTGACAAATGTGAAATTATAATTCCTTATTTCATACAGACACTCATGGTGATCCTTGTCAAAAATGTTAAAGCCATACTTTTTACCATAAAACATTTACCAGAGTGAGATGAGACACGCAAACAGACAAATGACACACACAAAGAGAGAGAGATGGGGCAGGCACAGAGTCAAATGACACACAGGCACAGAGTGAGGTGAGACACAGGCACAGAGTACCCTTTAAACTAAGAGATGCAAACTGTGAGCAGACACAGGTGACATTATTGAAAAATGTGAAAATATAATTCCTTATTTCACACAGGCACTCGGTGTGATCCTTGTGAAAAAAGTTAAAGCCATACGTTTTACCATAAAACACTTACCATAGTAAATCGTTTTAGACACAGAGCACAGCCCATATCAATGACCACTAAATTACAAGGCAGAAATCTGACTCATTTCCAAAATACTTTTCCAATATGCACCATTCATTTTTTGCCAGTATTACATACTAACATGAGACACAATGCAAAAAGAAACAGTACCCTTTAAGCTAAGAGATGCAAACTGTGAGCAGACACAGGTGACATTATTGAAAAATGTGAAAATATAATTCCTTATTTCACACAGACACTCAGTGTGATCCTTGTCAAAAAAGTTAGCCATACATTTTTCCAAAAAACATGTACCATAGTAAATCTTTTTAGACACAGAGCACAGCCCATTTAAATGACCAATACATTACAGTGCGCAAACTTGACTCATTTGCAAAATACATTTCCAATATGCACCATTAAATTTTTTACCAGTATTACAAAAAAACATGACACACAATGCAAGAATAAAGAAGCCCAATATGCTTCTTAATCTTCCCCATAGTGCATACAGCACTCTATCTATATTAAATGAATCATAACTCACCTTTAAAAATGCTTTTGAAGATTTAGAACAGTGTCAGTCACACACACCAGATTTTCTTGAGCAGAATCTCTGAAATGCACCTCAAACACTGCAACCACAAATGGCCCTGATTCCCTGTAATTCTTCACACATATCCCTGGACTTAACCAATCAAAATTCTTCCCACACTATTTCAAAACCAAACTAACATTTTAATTGGTTCTACATTTCAACACTTTCAAACTCACATAATATTCACCCATCCCCCCAGTGCTCATTCAGCCTGTTACCATGGTAACTCCCACCTAACTCAGCACACAGGTGAAAAGTTCATCATACTATGTTACAAATGAACTCAGCAAGGCTGTTTGACCTCTCAATATACTAGCTAATCATGTGCAATGTTTCTTTCAATGACTTTTTCTCAATCATTAGAATTACTTCTTTCAAAAAACACAAGCATGCACCCTAATTTTCAGTGGAGAATTTTAAGAAACAACCAATCATTTATTCTTTTTCAAGTGCCCTGAATCTCAACCACTTTTTTTCATAACTCCTACTTTCAAACTGCCATTTCATTTCCACAACTCATCTGAATACAAGCACGTCTACCTTCAAGATGCCAAAAGTCTGGATTGTGGGTCATAGCTTTGTTCACTGGAGTGAAAGATATGCAGCAAACCGAGGTATTCACAACCTTGATTTACCAAATGTGGATATTATGTGGATTGGCCAGAGAGGATTGAGATGTCACCAATTGATACCATTGGTAAAATCCTTTATGCATCTACCACACCCTGACCTCATAATTGTGCACTGTGGTGGCAATGACCTGGGCACTTTGACTGGGGTAGGTCTGGAAATGCTTTTAAAGGACATCTTTGGGCGATTGATGTCACTTTTTCCAAAAACTGCCTTGGTATATTCTAACATATGCCAAAGGCAAAAATGGAACTGGTCCAACCAATTTTGTCCACAGGTTGAGAAAGCAAGGAAACATGTGAATAAATCTGTTTCTGCTTTCCTCAGAGACTATGGTATGGGTTCCATATACCACAACAACTTGCGTTACAACATGCAAGGCATCTATAGGAGAGATGGTGTACATTTTACAGATGAGGGGAATAGTCATCCTCTTGAATTATAGACTCTGCATCGGTACCTACTTGTAGGTACAAAAAACACCCACATAACACAACAGCTCTTTTCAGAGCTACCCTACCTCTAAGTACTCTAAATTATTTTTTTACTCTAATTTTTTACACTGTTTTTCCCCGTGGTGCGCTCAGGGTACGCGTACCGGGAAGCGTACATGGGAACGCACCCAGCGCTTACCCCGTGAAAATTGTAAAAAAGTTTTTTTGCCCTTCTAGGCCCCCCTCAGAAAACCTAGGGAGTATCAACCCTGCCCACTTTTAATCATTTCCCCCTTTTTTTTTCACCTCTTGGGTCTCGATTCTTCCGAGACACAAGATGGCGGACTCTCGGGACTGTTTAGAATGTTGACAGACACCCGAGAGCCAATCAGCTTTCCGCTCGCGCACTCCTGTGGCGCGCCCGGTGCGTTCCCTGGTACGCGTACTGGTAAGCGCTCGAAGCGCGCATATAGATATATATGTGTTTTTGAAGTTAATTTTCGAAAAAAAACACTGGAGCAATTTTCACCAAATATAGAAAAGGCACTACTCTTACCAGTCCCTACAATTTTGCAAAGTTTGGTGTAATTCCATTCAGCGGTTCGGGCTGTAGCCTTGTCTATTCGTCCTATGGAAATTAACACGGGGAAAACAAGTTTTGGGACCCTCCCTTTTTTCTCGGCCCCCGCATGATGAATCCCCCGGAAACTTCCAGGGAAGAAGCGGAGCGGAGCTGGCCTAAATGTTGGAAAATTACCCGCAAATTCCTCAACCAGTGCCAAAGTTATTCCCAATAGAATGTTGCGGATTTCCTATGGTAGCTAGGTCCTAACTATACCTACCTACTGGCGACCGCCAGTAGGTAATATGTATGTGTAGATATCTCGCGCTACCAGAGCACAAGGAAAGTCGCACACAGGATTTCTTAGTTGCAGGAAGGTTTTTATTGACTGGACGCGTTTCGACAGCACAGTCTTTGTCAAAAAGTCATACAAAATCCCTATAGGTGGCCGTGTCTTTTTAAAGCATTTCCTATATATGTATGTATATATATGTATGTTATCTACTGGCAGTCGCCAGTAGATAGTTATAGCTAGGACCTATTTTCCATAGGAAATTCGTAACATTCTATTCCCAGTAACTTTAGCACCGGTTGACGAATATTCGCGAAATGTTCAAAACTCGTGGGGCGCTCCGGTCCGCTCCTCTCTTAAAAGTTTCGGGGTGATTTGTCAGAGAGGGGCCGAGAAAAAAGGGAGGTCCCAAAACGTGTTTTCCCCATGCAATTTCCCATAGGAAACTTTAGACACGGCTACAGCCTGAACTGCTGAATGGAATTACACCAAATTTGGCAAAAAGGTAGCCCCTCAGTTCAGAAAGATCCCTTTTTGTTAAATCGTGTAAATCCATTCAGTAGTTGCTGAGAAAATAAAAAATAAAAAAGTTTCGATGTCTAGGGCCTCGGATCCTCCCGAGCATGAGCTTTATGCGAATTGGCTGTCAAAACCAGGAAGTGTTGGCAGCCATCATGTGCCTCAGTAGAACCGAGGCACAAGAAATCAGTTAAATCTGCAAAACACGAAAAGGGGGAAGGGTAGAAACACCCTGACCCCCTAGGCCTGCTTAGGGGTCCCACAAGGACCCCCAGGGCTCAAAAAGATTTTTTTAAAAATCGTCAAAATCCGCGCAGGGTGCGCGGATCCAGTCGTGGGGAAAAAAAACGAAGCGGGGGCTCCCGCACGTCGTTACTATTTAGCCCCTGGATGGACCATGTCCCGGGGGCAAAGTTGTTATAGTAATGGGGGCCCAGAGGGGCCCCCCCCCCCACCCCCAGGGACCGCCACCTCCCGGGGCTTTTCTAAAATATGTGCAGGGGCTCACAGCCCCCAAGCCCCGGGGACCGCCACTCACTACGCTTCAACAATACGTGGGTGGGGGGCTCACGGTCCCCAACAGAGAGGGCCAGCCCCGGCGGATGGGGTCCCCAGGGCCATAAGTGGCCTAAGGAGTAGCCCCCCTCCAAAAATTAAATTTAAAAAAAATGGCCAGGCCCCGAGAATGGGTTCCCCAGGGCCAATTATGGCATTGGGAGGGGGGCCACGCAGCCTCCTTCCAGATTTGTATTAAAAAGAAACAGGGGGTCAGGACCTGGGGGATGGGGTCCCCTGGGCCAAAATATTAGGAAAAGGGGGGCCACACAGCGCCCTTGCTTAAAACAAAAAAAGATAAAAAAGACCGACATTGCGCCCGAGGCCCTGCCCACTCCCTGCAGCACGTTTGCAGATGGGGAACTAATTCCCCTTGAATACTGGGGGTCCATGGGGGCCAACTAGCCCACCAGGAACCTCCAGTATGCGCCAGGGAGCTGCGTTGCAGATAGGTGTTCTGAGGCCACGCCCCTTTTTGCTTGACTCCGCAATGCAACTCCATGGCGCTGAACTGGTCCTGTTCAGCGGTTAAAGGAAGCGACTGTGCTGCTGCTTGCCACCGGTTTATGGGCGGTAAATGGTGACGTACTGAGCTTATGGGGTGCTGCACGTCGTCTCTGACACGGAGAGGAGCTGCCCAGCATAATCCTGCTAACAGCCACTTGCGTGGACACGTGCTTCGTTTGAGAGAACGCTGCACTTCCTCATACAACGGTGTGCCCTTCACCCGGTACTCCTTACTTGCGTGGAACGCGGAATGGCAGATATAACCCCAACGGCGACATTTTGGCTGTCAAACAGGCAGAGCCCTTTGAAAAGCGGCACTAACCATGGGCAAGACAAACAAACAGCAAGCCAAGCTGAACTTTGAGATTTCGTGAGCTTCCGGGTCTCAAACTCCAGCTGCCTCAGACACTGAGCCCGAACTGGAGGCGGGCGCCAGCAGCAAACTGGAACGCATGATGCTTAGTATGCAGCAGAGTCTGCAGTCCATCGACGCCAAGATTGATAACCTTAACCTGCGGATGGATAACATGACAGCGAAACTTGATAATCATGGTTCGAGGATAGCTGAAGCAGAACAACGCATCTCAACGACTAAACACCAGATGTAGGTTGTTAGTGCATCGTGCTCAAGTATGGAAAAACTCGACCTACAGACCGATCTCTCTTTTGAACATTGAAGCAAAGATACTGGCCAAGGCGCTTGCGAACCGGTTACCCTCCTATATAACTGATCTGGTCCACCCGGACCAAGCTGGATTTATGCCCCACAGGGCAACTAGACGCAACATTAGACGGGCGCACGTGGCGGTAGCGGCGATAAGTAAGACTGGGGATCAAGCGGCGCTGCTCCTCGCAGACATTGACAGAGCCTTTGACTCTCTAAGCTGGACCTATTTATTCGCACTCCTTCCGCGTCTCAATCTAGGGCCGCATTTTATGTCCTATATTCGGTTATTGTCTACCGACCTGACGGCCTCAGTGAGAGTAGCGGGGGAGACGTTGGCGGCCTTCCCAATAAGGCGAGGCACCAGACAGGTGTGCCCCCTCTCGCCCTACCTCTTTGCTCTGGCTCTAGAACCGCTGGCAGCATGGGTCAGGATAGATGCGCAACTGAAGGGATTCGAATGGGAGGCAGGACCCTCGGATAGAATCGCATTATATGCGGACGACGTCCTGTTCTTTCTTACAGATGTGAATTGATCCGGGCCACGGGTCCTGGAAATAATGAAAATCTTTGAAGTCTCGGGACTGCATCTCAATCCACGGAAGTCTACAATTTGGATGCTGGGTGACCAAGTTGTGCTCGAGCCGTGGGCCTCGACATTACAAAAAAAAGGGCGGCCGGGGGTCTTAAATACCTGGGGGTGTTCTTGACATCCTCACCAGCGATTACTTGGGAGCGCAATGTAATCCCGGTATGGGATAAAGTGCAACAAGAAATGAAATGCTGGTCCCGTATGCCCCTCAATTTATATGGCAGGTCCGCTATATTTAAGATGGTTGCCCTCCCCCGCCTGCTCTACCAATTACAGAACCACCCATACCCCATCCCACCGCATTGGTTTCGGCAAGTCAATTCTGCTCTAGTCAGTTTTTATGGGCGGGGGGTGCGTCGCGAGTAGCCCTGCGGACATGTTTCCTGTGACACATGTGGGGGATTGGCAACGTCTGATATATTGTCCTATTACCAAGCATCACATCTCATTGTCCTGAATGAATGGTGGTATAGTGATAGGGGGGACCCGGCATATGCCCTCGAAAGGTACCTGATAGATCCAGACACCCTACACACCATTCTCTACTCGGCGCGGCTGAGAAAGAGACTGCCTCCGGCAACACAAGTAGTCTTCCAGATTTGGCGTCAATCGCTTCGTCGTATGGGATGGTCGGGGAAATTAACGAGGGAGACCCCACTCAGGCATAATGGGCAGCTACCGGCATTGATGCCACTGCAAGGCTTCAGACACTGGGACTCGATTGGAATCTCTGCACTAGGCCACGTCCTAAGAGGCACCACGCTTAAATTTTTTCAGGAACTCAGCAAAGAATTTGATATGCCCCGCACACAGTTTTTTAGATATCTACAGTTAAGACACGCCCTTACACCCACACTTGCGGGTTTAGACACTGTGCCCGAATTTAGCCCGATAGAGGCGAAGGTGTTTATGGGAGACCTAGAAGACAAGAAAATATCTCGCATCTATCAGACACTGGTCACACATTGCTCTTCAGATTTGCAGCCACTCAGGGATCGTTGGGTGAGGGATGTTGGAGAGCTAGAGGAGGAGGATTGGAGGGAGGCTCTTGAATCCCCCAGAGGAGCAGCTATAGCTGTACGTCTACGCCTAATACAATTTAAATATTTACATCGTGCCTATTATACAAGAGAGCGATTGTGGAAGGCAGGCCTGATAGCATCCCCAGCGTGCTTGCGTTGTGGTCACGAAATGGGTGATCTCCTACACACGGTATGGGACTGTGGTGGTCTGGTGTGTGTGAATGTTTGTCGGAAGTGCTGGGATGGGACCTTCCCCGGACCCCAAAATTGGGCTTACGTCATGTATTGGAAGGGGTGGGTGGTAATATCTACAAAAGACACCTGCTCCTACTAGGCCTTACACTAGCAAAAAGAGATGTGGCACAAGCCTGGAAAGACCCCAGGGCCCCCAAGGTAACTGGATGGAAAAAAGGGATGGACTTTTGCATGGGACTGGAACGGCCGGTGTTCGAGGCCAGAGGCTGCCCCAAAAACATTACAAGATATGGAAAAGCTGGGCAGATTACAGGGGCCTGTGGCTAGAGCCCCCAACATCAACGGGAGGCGCGGACGAACAGGTGTGATGGGCATGAAGTGATAGTGATATGGACACAAATACTCATATGGTTAACATCCACAGTATCGAAGAGACGTTGTGCACGGAGAGGGAGGTGGAGGGAAGGGATGAGGGAGTTGGGGAGAGGGGTTGGGGGTTGTAGAGACAATTTTCTTTAAGTCAATTGAATCGCTGATTCTGATGTACTGTAATTGCTACAGCTCCTCCGGGGTACGGAGTGCTGTGTCTTCTGTGCGATTTCTCAAATAAAATAGTTTTGAAAAAAAAAAGTATGGAAAAACTCTTGGCGGTGATTCAGGCGAAGAATGAAGATCTTTAAGCTCGCTCCCGTCGTAATAATTTGCGGATTACAGGGGTGCCTGAGTCAATCAATACGAGCACAATGGAGCTATTTGTCGAGAATTTGCTTAAAGATATGCTGGGGACCGAACATTTTTCAAATGTACTGGTTGTGGAACTTGCTCACATGTCTCTGGCACCCAAACACGTACCAGGTGCTCCGCCATGCCCCATTATTGCCAGACTACGCAACTATCGCGACCGGGATACGGCGCTTCAACTGGCCAGAGAAAAAGATGCTACCTCCTACTAAGGCATGTAAGTGGCGTTATTCCCTGACTTCACAGTCGCCGTGCAGCAGGCACAGCGAGTATTCTATCCTGTGAAGAAGAAACTGCAAACCCTGAAAATTCAATATGCAATGCTGTACCCCGAACGGTTGCGAATACAACATGCATACAAAGCCGAATTTTTATGACATCCAAAGAAGCCATGCAGTATGTACGACAGATTGAGCGGCAGGGATTGTCGCAGGTGGCAGGAGATGACGCTGATACAGAGTACTGAGCACGCAAGCTACATAATGCTAAGCGAATGGGGGCAGTGCACAGAACATGAACTGATGTAACACAGTGACTGATTATTAGTATGATACTGTCTACTCTACATAGCTTACAGGTGCTGTGCTGCGATGGCCGCACTCGAACGTTCTCTGACATGCTTATTACACATGTGATGCGGGGGATATATTGTTACTGGTCATCTAATGGTGATCCACCTACAGTTTTTACAGTTGCACTGTTCTCATGTGGGGTGTACGCTATCAGTCAACATGCCTACGATGGGGTGTTTTTTTATACCGACCTTGACCCCCAACCACATGGGGCACTGACGGCTACTGGTGACCCACACCCCCTCCCCCCGAGAGGGTATACCCCACATTGGTTCATAGTTACATTAGGGGACCTTGAGGTGTTTTTCTTAGATTAAGACATGCGGTTTTGTTTTTCGGGAGGGGATCCTTAGCATGGTTGCGATGCTGAAGTGGGTGGAGGGGATTGTTGGGGAACTTTGTATCTGTGAAACTGAATTGGGCACATAGTATTGGTTGCTATTGGTACATTCAGGGTCAGGCAACATGAATCGATACTTTGGCATGTTGAGTGACAAAGGGTATGGCAGGCACTAGAACTAATGTAATCTTATGGTTAACATGGAATGTTAGAGGCCTCAATAACCCTAAGAAAGTGCGGCAAGTATTAGCCTACTTAGATCAACATAATGTCCAGGTGGCTCTATTACAGCAGACTCACCTTACTAAACATGTAGTCTCAGCGGTAGCCACTGGGTGGGGGTGTGCGCTTGGCCTCATCTTACTCCTCATCTTACTCCTCTTATGCGAGGTGTGTTATGATATTGATAAGAATAGGTGTCCCCTTCAAAGCCATACACGTGGAGGAGGATGAATTGGGGTGATACATATTGGTGCAAGGTATGCTATATGGTACACTGGTGATCATTGCAAACATTTATGGGCCTAACACGGATGACCCTGCCTTTTGTGAGACACTGTGGGGTAAAATATACAACTCACCTCCTTTGGCAGTTATAGTGGGGGGGGGGGGGGGGGGGGGGGGGTTTAATGTGTTAGGTGCCTGAAGTAGATCGATTGACATCAGGGAGTTCACGATCAAAAAAGCAGCGGTGTCTATAAATAATGATATGTTGGACTTTGGAATTGCTGGATATCTGGCGACTGAGGCACCCTGGAATAAGGGAGGGGACATGTCATTCTTATGTGCATCAGTCCTGGTCACGCATTGACTATTGGCTGGTCACGAGTGATGTGAATACATGGACAACGAGTGTCCAACATTTACCTAAAACCTTGTCTGATCACTTCCCAGTCTTGCTCAACATATCTCTACCACCGCACACTCCCTCACAGTTTCAATGGCGTTTGCAGGCCTCCTCCTTACTTGGTTCGGTTTTCTGCGAAGTAGTTTGTGAAGCTATTTCAGACTATTTTTCACATAATCAGTGCAATGTGTGTGGATGATATAGGAAGCATTTAAAGTGACCATACGGGGAGCATATATAGGCCTACAAGCTGGGGTTCTTAAGTCATTGTTTGGCACTATGAGTAAGCTGGAGCGCGAATTGGGAGGCCAAGAACACGAGTATGAAATAACATATCCCTATATATTAGCAAATATTAAAGCTAAGATTACAGAATGTAATGAAGTGGCAGACCAGAAAATACGTCGCATGTTGTGCAGACTGACAACTAGATACTATGGTGAAGGGGGTAGCCCTGGGAAAGCGTTGGCTAGCAGAATAGCAGACCCATGGGGTAAGAACTATATAGTTAAATCCATCACAGGGGATGACACTGTACACTACGATACACCCGGTATATTTAAAATACTTGCGAAGTATTACATGTTTGCAGTCGGCAGGGGAGGCAGAGATAGCGCAATATCTGGATGATGTAGCGCTTGTGTGGCTCTCACGTAGAAAGCAAGATTTCTTAATGCATCCATTAACGCTTGAAGAAATTCGGAAGGCCATCACTGCATTACCGAATGGGAAGGCCGCAGATACAGATGGCTTACCAGCCGTGTTTTATACATAATACAGTGACATATTGGCCCCCTGTGTCCTTGAGATGTACATGGAAGCGTATGATGAGCAACGTCTCCCACCCACTCTACGGGAAGCGTTGATTGTCGCCTTGTTAAAGCCTGACAAGGCGCCGGACAGGTGTGAATCGTATAGACCCCTGTCCTTAATAAATACAAATGTTAACATTTTGGCCAAGGTGCTGGCTAGCAGACTGCGGCTGCTCCTCCCTGTTATGGTCCTTCCTAATCAATCGGGGTTTGTGCCCGCTAGATCTATGTCACACAACTTACGCACTTTATTTGCAGTGCTACATGTACTTGAACAACCTTTCCTGCTGTGGCAGTCCTACTGAACACCGCTAAGGCCTTTGATTCCATTTCCTTGGAATTATATGTTTGCAATTTTACATCGCATGAGAGTGCCCTTCGTTTTTACAAACTGGGTTAAACTGTTATACACGGATCCTGTGGCACGCGTAAGGGTCAATGGACAGACATCGGACATATTCAAGATACAGCTGGGACGCGGCAAGGGTGCCCGCTGTCGCCCTTATTATTTGCGGTGGTGTTGGAACCACTGGCCTGTATTTTAGAGCAGCATTACGTCCAGGCAGCGCTGTCCTTTTATCATCGGCCTCTAGCAGTCTCCATGTATGCAGACGACATGGTACTTTATGTGCGAGATCCTGGAAACCCATTTAGAACAACTAATCAGTGAATATATACGGTTCGAACAGTACTCCGGACTTGGGCTAAATTGGACTAAATCAAATATCCTGCCCCTAACTGACAACACTCCACAGATAGTTCGGTTACCCGTTGGAGTGGTGCACAGACCTAGTGAAATACCTGAGGATGTGGATTCATAGGGATTCGCAAGTGGTTGTTCAAGCTAATTATGGTAAGGCCATCACATGACTCGAAGAGCAAATGAATAGATGGATAAGACTGCCGTTGTCATTTGCTGACACGATAGCACTAATGAAAATGGTTGTGCTTCTGCAGTTCCTATATTTATTTATGAATATACCCGTGCATCTAATACACCATTTCTTTGCCACGCTTTGCTCAGTGCTAGTCACACTTGCATGGGGCGAAAAAAAGCCACAAGTTAAGTGGGAAATCTTAACGCTCCCTTATGATATGGGTGGATTCACTGTACCAAACTTACAGCTGTACTATCTCTGCGCACAGGCACATTACGCCTACTACTGGCAACAAACGCCAGCCTACATTTTCCACATTGCAGTAGAAGAGGGTGCAGTACATCCGATACCAGTTAAAGCTATGATAGTCAACAAACCCACAATTTTTGAAAAAGGTGAGATAGATGAGGGAGGCGAGAGCAGAAACTGCCGCTTTACGCGCCGAATATGTCGCTCTTACACCATAATGCGATCTCAGTGTCAGGGGAAGCTGGTGCACTTAAAATTCTTAATGAAGTTGGAATGACAACCCTGGGTGATGTGTTTCCTGGGGGTCAGTTTGTAGAGGTATCAGCGTTCCTTGAAGATGGGAAGAATGCTGCAATGCGAATATTTGTGTACACCAGACTGCGATCAGCTTTGCGTGCACTATACCCACAGTTTCCTGCAGAACCACCAACTTTGGAGGCACTGCAACTCCTCTACACCACTCCGTCACGTTCTAAGCTTATCACACGGGGCGTGGCCAAGCAACATGGCCGACAGGACATGAGCTCCGCCAGCTCCCGACCGTCGGACCCTAAATCCTTGTAAATCATCCTGTTCGGGCTCCTAGGGGGCTGAGGTGTGGGTTGCAAGATCCCCTCATGCTGCGGGTTCGCTCAGCTGACCCAAAAACATCAGCGCCAGCGGATACGATCGAGTGAAAACCCCTGATTGTGACACCCGGGCCATTCGCCTGCACGAGACTGGGGATTGAGGCCTGGATGCGTGTGGGGGCGGACCTTCGTGCTGCGGTCCTGCCCGGCAGCCAGCGAGAGGCCAGACATTGGAGGCACCACCCAGGTGACGGAGTCCCCAGCCGGCTGATTCACTGTGAGCGGGAGGCGCTGGGGGGGCCTACGGGGGCCGGCGGCGGCCGTTCCTGCAGCTGTTGGGACGTGTGCGGCAGCCTGTCCCTCCCACCTAGGCCTCCCCCAACACTATCGGAGCTTGTCCCTGGTGGCGCTGCCCGGCTGGGGTTCCGCCCGGCGACTGCGGGAGCTGGGAGAATTGGAGCGGCCCCCAGACGGGGAGATCGGTGGCGGCTCGCTGCTGCGTGAGTACCCCGGACCGCGGCCTACGCCTGTCAGGAGCGGAGGCCCCGGACTTTGGTAAGGGCGGCCCCCGAATCAGGAGGGGGTGTCCACGGCCCAGTGGAGGGTCCATGGCCCCCGGAGCTGCCATCTGAGGACTGGGCTTGCCACTGCGGGCCCCCTGCTGGGAAGGGCCCTGGGAGTCGCCTGTGACGGCTGGAGCGGAAGGAAGCGGCCCGGCCCCTGATTGTCGCAGTCAGGGCCCTGCTTTGTACGGACTCTGCAGCACCGGAGTCCCGGCTACTAGATGGCCTTTGGGGCTGACCGCGGAGGCGCACGCTCCTTGAGGTGAGGCCCTGTGCTGGGCCCGGGGGGCCCTGGACCATGACATTTCCCCCCTCGGCACACTGAAAGGGGGAGGGAGTGCCGCGCGGCGCCTCTGGGAGTGCCACTTCAGGGGCCCTATATCACGAGACGGCCCTGCTGTGAGGCGGATCCACCATTTTCGCGACCCAGAGTGCGGCCCGGGATCTAGTGGGGCCTCCCTCCCTCTCTGCGCCTTCCTCCCGGGCGGAACTGTTGAAGGCGATCCAGGGCTCCCACACTGCGCTGGAGCGACAGATTGAGACAGTTTCAATCGACGTCAACCTGTTGAGGACTGATCTCCGGAAGGTGGCGGACAAGGGCAATATTGAACAGCTACAAGGCGAGGTGGCCTCCCTCAGGAAGACGGTCACACAACTCACGGCCACGACAGGCGCCCTGGAGCGGAGAGCCGAGGATGCGGAAGGGAGGGCACGTCGTAGCAACATCAGGATCCTTGGTGTGCCGGAACGGGCAGAGGCAGGCAACGCTGAGCGCTTCCTTGAAAACTGGATTCGTACGCAGCTGTGTCCACGGAGCCTGTCTGAAGTCTTTGTGATCGAAAGGGCCCACCGAGCTCTGGTCCCCCCGCCACGCCCTGGGGCTTCTCCGCGAGCACTCGTAGCCAAAATACTGAATTATCGCGACAGGGACTGCATCCTGCGGGCGGCGAGGGAAATGGTGAATCTCACCATTGAAAACAGTAGATCTCCATATATCCGGATTATACCCAGCAAGTCCTAGAGCAACTGAAGTCCTTCCTGGGGGTCAAGCAAAAGCTCCGTGAGATGCAACTGCAGTACATGCTGCTATACCCGGCTAAACTTAAGGTGCTCTCCCAGGGGAAGGCGCACTTCTTCGACTCCCCTGAGGCGGTCTGGGAATGGCTGGAGATCAGGGTAGACGACCTCCCGCCGGGTGAACGCGGTGGCCCCCGTGAGAAGTGGGGGACCCGGCCTCCGCGGAAACGCCCCAACAGGCGCGGCACCGCTCGGAGATCGCAGTTAATGAGGAGCGTCGTAGAGTCACAGTGGGGTAAGATGGGGCTCTGATTCTGGCGCCGTCGGAATGCCGAGGACGGCTCGGGGGCTCCGAAGCCACATAGATCCGAAGATATCCTGGTCCCGGACACGTTGCAGGCTACAGTGAAGGACATGACTCTCACCGCTCCGGTGATTCCAGAGACCGGGGGGGGCTGAGCCACCGGGAGAGACGGTAGCACCTTGAGGTGCATTATGGACTGAATGTAATGTGTGTCAGGCTTGTGGGGCCCTTGGGACCGCCTTAGTTCCGCACTAGTGTGCAGTGACCATGCGACATACTGGGGGAGGGGCAGGGGGACCTCCTTACTGTTAATAGTGCGTGTATGAAGGGGGGCGGGTGTGTGTGGTTGGGGAGCTCCCTGTACAGAGGCTAGACCCGCCTAGTTGAGCCTGGTGTTCTTCACACTGACAACGGGTCACGTAGGGAGTTGGGAGGGGGGAGAGTTTCTTTCACTGTTCTTTGAGGGTGATTGCCTCGACGGGTGAATGGGTTGGCTGTGTACGTCCTGGCACCAGCAGGGGGAGGGCAGATTAGCGTGTTTGGTTGTTGCGGACATCTTGCTCGCTGGGGGGGGTGGGGGGATTGTTCTAAGGTGTTCGTGGGAGGGGGTTGGTTGGGGTTATGGGGGAAAGTTGGGGGGGATTGTTGCAGGCATCTCAGGGTTGGCAGGCCACAGGAAGTAGAGCTGTAGGCCCGGATGGGCGCTGTCAACGGCCATGGGATATAAGTTCTTAAGCTGGAACGTGTGGGGGCTAGGCACATGTACCAAGAGGCACAGGGTTCTATCCTTCCTCCGAAGACACGGAGTCTCAATTGCATGCTCGCAGGAGACCCATCTGGATGATGAGGGTGCCCAAAAGTTAGGAAAAAAGTGGCGGGCCAAGTGTTTCACTCCTCCTTTTCTACGTATGCTAGGGGGGTCCTGATTTGGATGGCCCCTGGGGTCCCGTTCGCCGTCCAATATGTGTAGGCGGATATCAATTGCAGGTACCTGCTCCTGCGGGTGAAGATAGATGGGAGGGATCTCTCAATACTGAATTCATACGCACCCAATGTAGACGACCCTGACTTCTTTTTGCACCTACAGGAAGTCCCTATTCCGGACCTGGAGGCCCCTCTGCTTTGGTTCGGGGACTTAATTGTGTATTGGACCCAGTCTTAGATAGATTCCCATCCCGCACGGGCACAAAACCAAGCATTACAGCGTGACTTCGGGGGGTGATGCAGAACTTAGGGGTCAGCGATGTGTGGCGTCTAGGTAACCCGACACAGAAGCTGTATACATATTTTTCCTCCACTCATAACACACATAGCCGACTGGACAGGGTTCTGGCTGCTAACGTTGACGCTTCTATCTCCCTAACGATTACACATCAGGCCCCACCTATGGGGTCCGGAAGCAGCTGCTTCAAGATTTACGTGAGGCAGAGGATGATATTCTGTGCCAACAAACGTTGTCGGATCCCGATGACATGAATCAAGAGTCGGAACAGGCAGCCCGATCATGTGTGCATGACATACTGAATCGCCTAGACAAATACACTCTTGGCCAATATCGGCAGCGTCTCCATCGAGAAGGGGAGAAATCGGGCCGGCTGTTGGCCTGGATTCTCAGACGCGAGTTCACCCCGGAGAGGATCGTGGCCCTGAGGGGGCCTGGGGGAGGAATGGTACACACGGAAGCGGGCATTCTCCGAGTCCTCCAGTCCCACCTGCAAACTGTATACGCCGCGGATCCCTCGGTTACTGAGGCCTCCTACCTCCCTTATCTCCTGGGGCTGACTCTCCAGGCCCTTCCGAAGGAGGCCGCAGAGGAATTGGATGAAGTCTTGACGCTCTGTGAGGTGAAGGCGTCGATGGCTTGCCTGCCGAGGGCTAAATCCCCGGGAGTGATGGCTTCCCCCCTGAATTCTATCAGATATTCGGGGATACTCTTGCCTGCCTCCTCTTACAAGTGTACCTTGAGGCGTTTGAACGTGACACCCTTCCGCCCAGTATGAACCAGGGCGAAATCTGTATGATCCTGAAGCCGGGAGGGGATGGCTGCGACCCTGCGGCGTACCGCCCCATCACCATGATAAACACGGACGTGAAGATTTTGACCAAACTATTAACCACCCGGCTGGCGCCGCATATGGCCCCCCTGGTACACCCGGACCAATGTGGATTTATCCCTGGCCGTAACACCGCAATGAACCTAAGGCGGTTGAATCACATTATCCATGAGGTACGCGACAGGGAGGATCGGATGGTCCTAGTGTCGATTGACCTCGCTAAGGCTTTCGACACCGTCGACTGGGGTACCTGCTGGAGGTCCTCCGGGTGGTGGGGCTGGGCCCTGACTTCTGTCGCTGGGTCCGCATACTATACAAAGCCCCTCGGGCCAGGGTTCAGCTCGGTGCAGCACGATCAGAGGAATGGCTTTTGGGATGGGGCACGCGCCAGGGGTGTCCCCTCTCGCCACTCCTTTTTGCCCTGACAATCGAGCCCTTGGCTGTCCACGTACGAACGGAAATGGCGCAGTGGGGTGTCACAGTGGGTGACACGAGTAACGTGGTCTCATTGTACGCGGACGACGCCCTCTTTTATTTAATGGCCCCGCGTGAATCGTTGCCCATCCTGCTCTGGCACTTGGACTGCTTTGGTGCGGCTTCGGGTCTGAAAATTAATTGCGGGAAGTCCCTGATCTTCTGCTGTAGATTGATAGGGCAGCAAACGGCAATCTTCGATTGATGCATTTTAAATATATACATCAAATGTATTATACACCTGCTCAACTATATAAATAAATTGTAGACAGAGCGGTGTTCAGATCCTGATTTCCACCATTTAGCATGGTCCTGTCTGAAAGTAGGCTCATTATGGGGGCAGGTGACACCGTCTGACACTGATAGTTAGAGCACCCATAGCATGCACTCCCCAATTATGCCTGTTGGGAAATGTTGCAGATTTTAAAGCCTCTATTAGGAAGCTGGTGGCGCTGGCGCTTCTGTTACCTAAACGTAGAGTCTCTATACACTGGGGTGGTAGGCCCGCACCGACACCTAAACAATGGTTATAAGCCGTTATACTGCCAGGATCAACTCACTTGTCATGCTGAAGAACTACCCAGGGCCTCGAAGCCTCGTGACACACTAACCTCTTACTTTTTATGCACTGTGATGCTCTGTTCTGCTCGTTCCTTTTTTAGGTCTCGTGGCGATTACAGCGCGAAGCGCTGTCTTGCCAGAGATCTATTGTCAGCGACTGTGCTTTCCAGGAGACAGCACCTGGCCGCGCGCATTTCCTCTCCGAGAAGGCGATCGGAGCAGGCCACGAGAACGCACTCGCTGTGTCCAGCTGCTGACTCCTGGGAAGCTCCAACACCACACACGCATGCGCATACACACAGACACACACACCCCCCGCGCACATACACACATGCGCGCGCGCACACACACACACACACACACACTCACGAGTGCACCGAGGCCCCACCCGCCGTCGCACACATACATACACACACGAGCACACACACACATACACACAAGCGCAGCGACACCCCCCCCCTGCTGCCCCCCCCCCTACAAGTAAGGGCCACTTACCGCCACTCCGGACATCTGCAGCCTCCGCGGGGCTCTCCCTCGGGCATGGGAGCCCCGCGTCACCACTGCTCCTCGGGCCAGGCACTCCGTGGGCCCGCCCCCACCATAGGTTTTGTTTTTAGGAGTGCCCCCACCCTGCTGGAATGGAGGGGAAGTTTGCAGAGGGGCGCGCGGCACTGAGAAACAGGTTGACTGAGACTGCCGTCCCTCGCTGGACTTCCTGTGCTCGAGTGAAAGTAAGCCTGTGCTCTTCCTGATATAAATCTTCATATCTGCCATCTTCAGGCCTCCTGTCCCTTCCTGCCAGGGTCCGACTCCTGCTCCCGCACGCAAGTTTTTAAAATTTCGGCAGATTCCTGCCCAGAGGTCCTAGCGTATCGTCTCACTGCCACATTGCCATGCTTCCCTGAGCAATTAATTCCCTGACACTTATCGAGACCCTTACCGTAGCGAACTCCTCCGTGTCAGCAACTCGGGGCTTCTCCCGTCTCGTTCCGCCGTTCTCTCTGTCCAGATAGGAGCTCAGATACAAACTCAGAACAGCTTGTGGCCCCCTCGGAGCTCGGTGCCTTGCTGTGACACAGCGGCGCTCATTACCTGCGTCCACAGACATCTTCTGCTCCACTCGCAGACAAAAAACGGAATCGGGCGAAAATGACCATGGGCGGCTTGATTCCTCACAGCGAAAACTCCGTGACCGCAGTAAGAGCTCAGGGGCAGGCGGCTAATTACAGCAAGTTACTGGATGAAATCAGAGCCAAGAGAAGCAGCCATCACACAGCGGCGGCTCCTCTCATGGCCATGGGCGGGGCTGATATGCATTATTTGCAACTTATGAATGTACTTTTAGCGATGCCACGTTACATGACATTGCCTTTGCTTAGGCTGCAAGTAATATGAACTCATATAATGACTGTTCCATCACCAAAGCAATAATCCGTTAAAAAAAAAAATTGTCGAAACAGATGAAACAACAAATTCCACTTGCGATACAATGGGCAATGTTTCTTCCAAAAAGTATTCTGTCTTTCAACCTTCTTGGCAGAAACAATGATTTGGAATAAACCATTCAGTAGCTCTCTTTCGTATCCTTCTTAGTGGCGTTTATTTCATGAATCCTGAAGAGCACAGTGCCTTTTGTGTTATTCATCTGCAATCATCTGTCCCTCGGTCCATGTCTCTATGGTGATCGATCTGGCAAGCACCCCTCTTTGTTATTGTGTTGTTGTTGACAGATCCTTCCTGATCACAATCTGAGACTTGCCTGCATTTAGCTGATACACTGATTGTGATGATTAATAAAGCCCTGAAGAGGCTAAATATGGGACTGCGCACAAAATGGATTTATTAAATCTGCAGACGAGAGAGCGCCGCTTGTGTAGCTGTTGGGTGTGACCCGGGCTGACTATCCGAGAGCAGCCACGCCCACTGTGTAAACACCTTAATGTGTTTCACAAGATCCGCGGAGTCGCAAGAGTGCTTTTCTACCTAATGATCAGGAAACTCGGTCATGGTGATTGCCACAGGCCTCGTTTCAAAATACCGTGTTTTTCAAACGTAGTTTTAGGTAATGTGGGCAGCTGTAGGGAAGTGGCTCCTGTGAGGATAGGTCAAAGGTCATGAAAGAAGAGGCGTCGCCAAGGAATTCTGGACTGACAGACATTTCACTGGCACTTTAAGAAGGCTATTTCGAGCGCTTCCTTTGCAGAGAATGTTAGTTCCCTATTCGTTCCTGCTATTTATATTGCATTTTTAACAAATAGAATGGTTTCAGTTCCCCTAACTTGAACATTGCGTGGCACTTCAATGTTTAAGGGCCTTTGCCTAATCTATTGTGAAAGGGAGTGGATCTAACTGCATGTATGTAGTATATACTGGGGACTGAACCACTTACTGTAGTACGGGCACCATCAGAGCTGTGTGAATAATAACAGCTGTGAGCCCATACCTGAGGTGCATCATCAGAGCTTTGTGAATAATAACTGCGTCAGCCCCGTGCGTGAGGTGTATCATTAGAGCTGTGTGAATAACAGCTGTGAGCCCGTGCCTAAGGTGCATCATTAGAGCTGTGTGAATAATAACAGCTGTGAGCCCGTGCCGGAGGTGCATCATCAGAGCTGTGTGAATAATAACAGCTGTGAGCCCGTGCCGGAGGTGCATCATCAGAGCTTTGTGAATAACTGAGTCAGCCCCGTGCGTGAGGTGCATCATTAGAGCTGTGTGAATAATAATAACAGCTGTGAGCAACAGCATACTCTTGCACACACTCTCACTGCTCACCAATTCAAAGTTTGCTAAAAAATTTATGCAACGCATTGTCATACACAATGCCAATAACTCAAACTTTAATGCTGCGAGACCTATTGCATTGCAAATGCTTGTTATGCTTTATTGCTGTCATACTGATGCCTGTCCCCCTTTAGCAATTTGGTGGGAAAATGTTGTAACGTGCTGACTTAGCTGCCTGTGTTCTATGTGCCTTAACAACTGCTAATGTCTTTATGGTTGTACATGTTTTTGAAAATGTATAAATAAATGAAAAAATGCAGTTACATTGGCGTTCTCTGCACAACTATAAGCAAAGACTTTTGCTAACGTGTTCCTCAACGTTGCAGACGTTGAGTAAAAGTCTTATCTGAAAGAAACACGTTAGTGATAGATTCCTTACCTTAGAATTACCCCTAGGTGTCAGACTGGATCCAGAAAGTTTTCATCAGCAGTACCCCTGCGCGTCGGTTGGCGTCGTCTTGCGATTCCGCGTACTTCATTGGCATCGTAGTCGCCGCAATGACGTCGCTGGAGCTAGTTAGACGCGCACATGCGCGCTGATGTCAGTTCTTTCTTTTTCCACGCCACCATGTGCAGATCCCGAGAGAGCGGTACCCCCAGTCAATATTTGACTGAGTTATTTTTAGGACTTTTGTCTCCGTTTTTGAGTCTTTGACTCCTGGTGTATGAAGATGCCAGATTTTAAGTCTTGCGCGGCTTTTCCCCGCACGATGTGTGTGACGGATCCACACTGAGTGCCTCTACTGCCTTAGGGGCGACCACGACTCCGAGTCGTGCCTCGAAAGCCGGGCCATGGCTCCGAAAACTTTGCGGGAGCTGTACTGAAAGTTGCTAGAGGCCCTGGGGTCGGTTCCGTGCCGTTCAAGGTTCCGGTCTCGTGGGTGGTTTAGGGACCAGTCGCGGAGCCACCACCACCATCGTTCGACAAAGTCTTCGCACCCAGAGTCAGGTAAGGCAAAGCACAAGAAGTCAAAGAAGTGTCGCTCTTCCCCTAGCCTGTCGCGTGACACGTCTGAGGGTGCAGGTGGTGCCACCCCTGCGGAGACTGTTCAATTGCCGACTGCCTACCCGCCCTTCCCGGGTCCATCGGCCACTCCGGCCCAGCTACAGGACTTTGTCAGCCATGGCCCGCCCTTTGGCCCATCGGGCCCCGCAGATCCGACTGGGGTCCCTCGCTACTCATTGTCGCTGGCTCTGGCCCGACGTCGTCAACTACTCCGGTCTCGATGCCGCGAGACCCCCATGGATCCATGCATGGTTCCCAGCCAATGTTGGATGGCCTCATAAGGCCTCCACAGACATCGACATCTACAGCACCGCCAGCGCTCTCGTCCGGCTCCCTTGCCGACGCCGTCCCCGGCTTCCACCCTGACATGGAGACGGCGCCGGACCGGTGTCGATCGACGCCGATGGGGAATTTCTAGCCCTTTCTCCATCCGCTTCCCTCTTTTCCGCCTGCCCGGCAGGTTGGGAGGGGTCTGAGGACCTTCTCGCAGCCCAGTGCTAGTTAGTCCTGGACTGGGAAGAGGATTTGGAGGATGCAGGTGACCTGGATTTTACTCTCTCCCCTTAGGGACTACCCCTCCAGCCATGCTGCCAGTGCCACCGCATGTCAGATCACTTGACACTTGGCCAAGGGGGCCATCAAGCGCGTTCCAATGCCAGAAGTAGGTTGTGGTTTTTACTCCCACTACTTCTTGGTTCCTAAGAAGGACAAGGGCCTGCGTCCCATCTTAGACCTTCGGGACGTCAATCGCTTCCTCCGGAAGGAGAAGTTGAAGATGCTCACACTTGCTCAGGTCTTGTCTGCCTGCAAGACTGGATGGTGGCGTTGGACTTGCAGGATGGTTATTTTCATATCCCCGTCCTGCCCGCCCCCGGCATTACCTACAGGTCATGGTAGGCCACGAGCACTTTGAGTTCACCGTGCTCCCCTTTGGCCTTACCAGCGCCCCTCAGGTGTTCACGAAAGTGATGGCGCTGGTCACAGCTCATCTGTGCAGATCAGGGGTTTCAGTCTTCCCCTATCTCGACGACTGGTTGTTGAAGGCGGGCGCACCCCCAGGCAGTCGTCTCCCACCTCCTGACTACGGCTGACCTCCTGCATTTGCTGGGGTTCTCCATCAACGTACCGAAGTCGCACCTGATTCCCTCTCAGAAGCTCCTCTTTATCGGAGCGGTTCTGGACATGGCGCAGTTTCTAGGTTATCCTCCCCAACAGCGAGCCCAGGACATTTGGGCTATGATTCCGATCTTTCAGCCCTTGTCCTGGGTTTCTGTCAGAATGACCTTGGGGCTGCTGGGGCCTCATGCATCCTGCTGACCAATCATGCCAGATGGCAATATGCGCGCTCTGCAGTGGGACCTGAAGTTCCAGTGGGTGCAGCATCAAAGGGACTTGTCCGAGTACGTCCAGATCTCAGAGGGCACTGCGCAACAGTTGCAGTGGTGGCTCACGAAACAGCATTGGGTCAGCGGTAGATCACACTCCGTTCCCCAACTGGAGCACACAGTGGTGACTCCTGGGATGGGGTGGCCACATGGGAGGGGCGGAGATCAGAGGCCTCTGGTCTCCGGCGGAGCCCAGGCTGCATATCAACCTTTTGGAGCTCCGGGCGATTCTACTTGCACTGAAAGCATTCCTTCGCTCTGTCAAGGGGAGAGTAGTGCAGGTGTTCACAGACAACACCACCGCCATGTGGTGTTGCAACAAGCAAGGCGGGGTGGGGTTGTGGACCCTATGTCAGGAGGCTCTGCATCTCTGGACATGGCTGGAACGTCAAGGCATTTCCTTGACGGTTCAACACTTAGCAGGTTCACTGAACGCCAGGGCAGACTAATTCAGCCGCAGGTGCATGATGGATCACGAATGGCGTCTTCACTCGGAGGTGGTGCAGGGTCTCTTTCAACAGTGGGCAGAGCCTTGTATAGATCTATTCGCTACCGAAGAGAACGCGCAATGTCATCTCTTCTGCGTGTTTGAATTTCCAATGCGGCACTTGCTCTGCGACACTTTTAGTCACGAGTGGAGCTGTGATCTATTGTACGCCTTTCCACCTATACCAGAGTGCTGAAGAAGATCAGGCGTGACCGGGCCCACGTCATTCTTGTTGCCCCGGACTGGCCTAGTATGAGCATGGATCCTCCGATCCAACTGCCTCTTCGGGGGGATCTTCTGTCGCAGCAGCAGGGGACGGTACTCCACCCAAATCTGCCCAGCCTCCTCCTACATGCATGGAGATTGAGCGGCGACCGTTGATTCCATTTGACTTGCCTCCTGAAGTCTGTGATATCATTCTGGCAGCCAGGCGTCCCTCCACTAAATCGGTATACGCCTGTAGGTGGAACAAATTTGTGGCATGGTGCACAGCAAAGGCTGTGGATCCCCTTTCTGCCCCTCTTTCAGAAGTCCTTTTGTTCCTTCTTTCGCTGGCCCAGCAGGGCTCTGCTCTAATAGCCCTTAATAGTGCTCTGGGCACTATTAAGGGCTACCTTTCTGCAATTTCTGCCTTTCTCAGGCTCCCTGATCAGCCCTCTCTTTTCAAGTCTCCTGTTGTAAATAGATTTCTCAAAGGAATTACCCACCTTTTCCCTCCTATTCCGTTTGTGATGCCGCAGTGGGACTTGAATCTGGTTCTTACTTATTTGATGTGCACTCTTTTTGAGCCGCTTCACACTTGTCCTCTTGGTTTATTAACTTTGAAAACTGCTTTCTTGGTTGCCATCACCTCCGTTAGGCGCGTGAGTGAGCTCCTGGCTCTTTTCTGTAAGCCTCCTTTTCTGTCGGTTCATCCGGATAAGGCTGTGCTTCGCACTCGCCCTTCCTTCTTGCCAAAGGTTGTCACTGCCTTGGGGGCGCTAGAGGGCGCGCACGCAAAATGGCTGCACTGTAGTGAGGCTCCTGCTGCCTGGTCAGATGATCCTTTAATTATCCTTCAACACCAACGCCAAACCCTATAAAAATAGTGCACAGGTGTCGGGGACGCTGACCTGCAGACTCGGTAGAAGTTTGGAGCCGATCCGACATTGCGGCCCGAAGTTGGAGACTGCGGAAGAAGACACCGTCCTGACGGATCGGGAGGCCGGGGACCAACGACTACGATACACAGGCGGCGGCCCACGAGGTGTGTAGGCCTCAAGAGCTCTGACACTGAAACAGCCCCCACATTCGCCTCACTGCTTTGGTGCGGAGATCAGTGAAGGCATTGAGGCTGCGCTAGCACCATCGGAGCAGTCCGGCGACCTCTGACGTGGGGCGGCTGTGCGGAGGCGGGCTGAGTGGCCGGGCCGGGACATCGTGGTGAGGCACACCGTCGGAGACGGGGCAGAGGATCGGAGAGCCTGGCGGTGAGTGGCACAGCACCGGTGAGGAGTTGGGATGGACTCCGGGACTCTCGGGCAGGAGCCGGAGTCACCACCGACTCCCCCTCCCCGCTAACTTTACCTGCTGTTTGGCTCGTGCGTGAATGGGCGAGCTGGCCTGGAGGGGGTGCGGCTGGTCACTAAACGGCCCGACCGCATATTTCCGGCCCGATACACCGACGTGCTGTGGTCACCACCCATACTGTGCAGAATCGGAGCGGCGGTTGCGCTGCTGCAGGGGAGAGCGGAGTCACAGGATTTTAATCGAGGAAGACGAGAAGAGCGCATACACACGAGTACTGCAGCACTGCCCGGGCAGCGAATATTATGGCAGGGCACCACTATGGCGGGACACAACTGCGGAGCACATCGGAGAACTGAGAGCAGGTTGTTCCAATGCTCACTTTGTACATGCACATAGGTGACGCATGAGAACGGGCTGAGGCCGAGGGATGAGACGCTGCTCAAGTCATAGACTCCAGGCAACGACAAGCTGCGGGTTGCGATCTCGACAATAAAGGTACTTGTGTACACTGTCTAATACACATTTGCGGTTGCGCATGTGGGCCCTGAACATAACTGGGATTGGCTGCTGCACACCGCATTACCTATTACAAAAGACAGCAATACGCCTCATACTGACTAGCCACACCACTGTTTGCAGCTCTTTGCACCATACAGAGCGATAAGAGTAACTAGCTGCAGGGACTCGCGGAGTTGGCTGCCTATATTGCACTGCAAATCCTTGACTGATGTCGCTGATCGCTTGGGCTTAGCTGTGAATGGGCATCCAGCAAAATTGAATCCACAGGCCTCCTTTAATCCCGAGGTTCGAGGACTGCTATTTGCGGGGAACCCTTTTTGCGAGTAGGAGAGCTGCAGAAAACACACCCTGCCTCTATATTCTCCTAGGTGGGGGAGCATCCTAGATACCACGTGACTAAGGCTTCCTACTCCAGAGGTACATTTGCGTGCGTCACCTTGTTGACCCTTGCCCACGACGGGCGGAGGCACCTCGGCGAACTGAACTGTTAACCTGAATATTGACGCTTGCCACCCCCAAGACGTATGTGGGTGGCGACTCTTCCCGGCTGCCACAGGTTCCTGCAAGAGTTATACAAAAGGTAAGCCGGACAATCGACAGCCAAAATTGACCTTTGAGTCCACAAATGCCAAAAAAGGGTTGCGGAACATCCCGGACACAGTAGGTGCGCAAAGCCCAGCAGACACTGAAGCAAACTCTAGCTCGCCCTTGTCAGACATACAACAACTGATGCAAGAAATGAGGCAGGGGTTTGCCACAATAGTTGATAAAGTCGATCGAATATCATCTAGGATGGACGCTATTGCACAAAAAATAGATGTACATGAGGAGCGTATCACCGAGACGGAAAGGCGAATTTCTGAGAATGAGACACCGCGGCCTCTCATACCACCCAACTTTCGAGAATGGATAATGTCCTCAGAGTCATTGCTGCGAAAAATGAGCAGTTGGAAGCCCGCAGCCAGCGCAACAACATTCGTGTCATAGGTGTGCCAGAATCCACCAACACGGGGCGTATGGAGGACTACGTAGAGAAGATACTTCTTACTGCAGTTGGGACTGAAGCGTTCTCTAAACAATTCATCGTCGAAAGAGCACATCGCTCGCTGGGACCGCGGCCTAAACCTGGGGCCCCACCAAGGCCCATCCTTGCACGTCTTCTCAATTACCGTGATCGCGATACCGCGTTGTGGGCAGCACGTGCCAACCAAAACTTGACATGTGATGGAGTCAACTTTTCCATTTATCCAGACTTTACGCCCATAGTACAGGAGCAAAGACGTAAATTTCTTGATGTCAAGAGGAAACTCCGTACGTTACAAATAGACTATGCAAAGCTGAGAGTAACCCACCAGGCGAAGCAACACTTCTTCACGAACCTGCAACAAGTGGACGACTTTTTGAAAGGACTACGACGGGAGAGATCTGGACGTCGACATGACAACGATGAAGGACAGGGAGATGAACAATTGATGGATGAAGGCGATTAACTTTAAGATTTAGTGTGCGGCGATGCTGTGCTGTTCAAATGAGGGTCACGAAGGAGCTCACAGAGCAACCTCTATCATGTGAGGTCGGCGCTGCTGATCGAGAATACCATGGACTGGTTTTGGACTGTTGATGTTAATGTATTCCAGGCACCACCCCTCCCCCACCCCCCCTTTTCCTTTAGACTGTGCCGCTAGAGGCCGTGCAGGTGAAGGATGGGGTGTAAAGGGTGGATATGTGCACTCCTCAGATGACCCCGGAAGGGTATACCCCGATGGTCATGTTTTTTCCATTATGGATGTTGGGTTGTTTACTTAATGACTGGGGTGGTGGGTGGGGAAGGGATTCTGGCACGTTGGGGATGCTTCAGTGGGAGGGGTAAGGGCGTTCGAGGACTCATTTACATCATATGCTACAAAAATGGGTTCTGATGTTTTTCTATTGCAAATGCATGGATATAGACGGCTGATGCACGGGCATTGTATCCTAGATACAGGAGAGGTGAAGATGATGTATGTACGGGGCTCATCAGTTGTAGCGACCTGGGCTGAGCGTAGGAGTTGGGCAGACCCAGGGAGACCCCAATGAGGGAATGATGAGACTCAGGACCTTGATATGTTTTATGTAAGAATCACTGTGATGACGATTAGACGTGTATTGAGTGTCTTTGTTCATGACACATTAGAGGGATTCCAGTTGGGGGAAGGGAGGGATTGGGTAGTTGACAGTTCTGGCATACATTTAGGCGCAAAGACTATCAAAGAGATGTTGCATAAAGATCTGCTGAGTCTTAAGGACGACGGAAAGCTGGAAAACGCTCTCGCTGTGCATTTTGTACACACAAGCTTTTGTTCACAACATTACATTAGCGTGTATATTGTAGTAGGGCCTGGTTTGCATGATTATTGGCGCACCGTGACGGTACATGGCCTGGGAGTCACTAGACGTACACATCGGCCCCTACTGGCAGGCCTGACATACTGTGTGATACCAGGAGCACTGCCTGCCCATGGGGGACACTAATTTAAATGTATTGACATGGAACGTGAGGGGCTTGGGAGACCCGAGGAAGCGGCGTCACATTCTATCGTACCTCGACCGACACTCAGTGCATAAAGCCTTTCTCCAAGAAACTCATTTCAGACTGCAGGCCACCCACACATTCACGAACAAATGGGCAGCTCATACTGTTTTCTCCTCCTTCTCGACGTATGCTAGAGGAACAGCGATATTAGTCAAGAGGGGAACACCTTTCAGTTTGGCAGGCACCAAGGAAGTTATTGTATGATGTGGGGCAGACTGGGACACATTGCGGTCACTTTGGTATGTTGCTATGGCCCAAACACGGACGACCCTCAGTTCTTCACGGACTTGTGGGCTGCTATTGTAGGTACGGGCCCACAGCATCTCGTCTGGGGGGGGATTTCAATACCACACTAGATCCGACTATGGATAGGTCCCACCCATCCCTTCACCAGTACACTAAGGCACGGGCAACACTACGTGCGGCTACCACAGATCATAATTTCATAGAAACCTGGAGGCATCTACACAAGGACTCATTGGAGGGTACTCACTTTACAGCATAAGCACGCTCATGGGCAAGTCTCGATTACATATTTATTTCACCTCAGTTCTTAACTGCACTCGTTACAGCACAGCATTTCCCCAGGACGTACTCGCATCACTTGCCGGTGCAAATTACTTTGAGATCGGCGGACTTAGGCCCCCCGAAAACTGCCTGGCGACTGCAACCCACGATGTTACTAGACACTGTGTTCCAGGAAGAATTACGAGAGGAATGCTTAGAATTTTTTAATCGAAATAAAGACTCGGTGAATGATGTTGAAACTATCTGGGATGCGTTTAAGGTAACTTTGAGGGGGGTTTGCATTGCAAAAGGATCAGGAGTTTTGAAAAGTATAAAAGCGCAGTTGACGTCCCTAGAACTGGAACTTACAAACCTCGAGGCATCATTGGCTATATGTCCTGACAATACCACCCTCTCAAGTATACGAGAGAAACCGACTGATGAGGCAGCTAGGGAGGTTAAATTTAGGGGCAAACATTGGCTAGCTCGCCGATATGGCGAAGGCGAGAGACCAGGGAAGGCTCTAGCTGCGACGATGAGATTGACACGTCCCCCTAATGTTATCCTGGAATTGGAAAACACAGAAGGAGAGGTGATTAGAGATACTGCGCAAATTCTTAATGCGTTTGTGACACATTACAGCACACTCTACACGTCCACTAGAACAGGTGCCCTCCAATTACAAGAATATCTTGACGACGTGTCCTTGGGTTGGCTGAGCGACGCACAGAGAGCATTTTTGAGTGCCCCTTTCGAATTAGATGAGGTGCGGCATGCAATTATGAGTATGCAGTCGGGTAAAGCTACGGGACTGGACGGGATTCCAATGGAATTTTACAAAACGTACATTGACTTTATGGCACCGGTGCTACGGGAGGTCTACGAAGATGCGCTCGAGGTGGGCCACTTACCCCCCTCTATGCGTGCAGCACTTATCACATCGCTTTTGAAACCAGGGAAACCGGCGAATAGCTGCGACTCCTATCGGCCCCTTTCATTGCTTAACTGCGACGTGAAAATACTCGCCAAGCTTATTGCTACCCGTATCAGTCTCCTGCTTCCTACCCTGATACTGCCTGATCAGTCGGGCTTTGTTCCTGGCAGAGCGACGTCACATAACTTACGTACTTTCTTCTCGGTCCTGAATTCGGTACACGAAGACCTCCCAATGGCTGCAGTTTTTCTTGACGCCACAAAGGCCTTTGACTCCCTAGAGTGGGACTATGTGTTCCAGATACTGGGGCGTATGGGATTCCCGGCAATCTTTATTTCATGGATTAAACTATTATATGAGGCTCCAGTGGCCATAGTGCTTATTAACGGCTTTTTCCATCACTAGAGGCACTCGGCAGGGGTGCCCCCTGTCGCCACTCCTTTTTGCCATCGCCACGGAGCAGCTTGCGGCAACGTTGAGGCAGCACCATCAGGAGAAAGCGCTGAGATGTTTCCAAAGACAGATACTGATATCTCTGTACGCAGATGATATTACCCCATACATACGGGATCCCAGCGAAAACTTGAACCCAATTCTAAGGGAGTTTATTAGTTTTGGTAGATTATCGGGAGTTCATATCAATTAGGGTAACTAAACGATTTGCGATGGATTTCCCCATTGCTTGGTGCGAGGGTGACTTCAAATACTTGGGTATACACATGGAAAAAGATCAAGATGAATTATTAAGGGCCAATTATGGCACGACGATGACTCGCATCGAAGATAACGTTACGAAGTGGATCACCCTGCCTCTTTCCATGGCGGGTAGGGTGTCTTTGATTAAGATGGTAATACTCCCACAACTACTATATCTGTTTTTAAATATTCCCTTCTACCCCGGCAGATAATTTTTTCAACGGCTCCGCACAGAACTCGTCAGATTGGTGTGGGACGGGAAATCGACGCAACTCAACTGGGACATTCTTACTAGGCCATACAATCAGGGCGGGTTTGGTGTTCCCAACTTTGAACTGTATTATCTAGCTGCTCAGGCTCACTATGCCTACTTCTGGATCCATCAGCCGAGGTACATGCCCCAGCTGGCGGCGGAACACTGGTTGGTACACCCAATCCCTATAGAAGGCGCACTGTACGCACTAGTCCCAGGCAGAGCCAAGACGCCCAATACAGTGTTGAGCACGGTGACTGCGTGGTCCCGGCTTGCTGCTAAATTGGAAGCTGACATGCTCTATGCGCCGTTATTGCCTCTTGTATATCATCCAAATATTCCTCTACTAGAGGAAACGGGCTTTCGCAGGCTCCTTCACAGAATCCATGTTAAGACATGGGGATACCTATTTCATAATGGAACATTTCGATCTATGGAGCATTTATATGAAGGCTTACAACCATCCCCACTGGACGTGTTCATGTATATTTGGCTACGCCAGGGACTGAAGGCACTTACGCCTGATTTCCCTCATGAGCCTCAAATTTTTGCACCCTTGCAGCACATACTCCAAAATGATACGCTTACCAAAATAGTGTCGACACTATACAAATCGGTCCATACGCGAATAGACGCCCCGCCGTTAGCAGCTAGAACGAAATGGGATCAGGAACTTGAGGTGCCGCTTACAGATAGGCAATGGGAATTTTGTCTTCAGCAAACAGAACGTATTTCTTCTAGCAGTAGATTCAGGATTATACATTACAAATTCATTCATAGATTGTATTACACTCCAGCCAGAATATACAGATTTCAACTTCGTACCACTGATAATTGTGACAGGTGTCATGCCCCAGGGGCTGATTTTTTACATCTGGCATGGGGATGTGATGCGGTACGGGTATACTGGAACCAGGTGTTTGCAGCCCTATCCACAATGATCAATACAAATTTGGACCCCTCCCCTATTCTGGCGTTATTGGGCTATGTGGAGCCCATACAGGCAGCACACCGCAAATTCACTGCGATAGCTTTATTAGTGGCTAAAAGGAGAGTTGCATGTAGATGGGGCACGGGCAGGGCCCCGAAATTTAAGGATTGGCTGCACGATCTTACCTATTGCCAAGAACAGATAAATACATACTCTGAGCTACTGCCGATTGCTTCACGCCCAACAGATATCTGGGCCCCATTGACGTGTTATCTATTGAATGACGGCGGCGCTGCTGGGGAGGAGGAGGCCTCATAGGCAATTACATGGCAATCCATAATATGAGGTTTTTCTTTAGACACATACGCACACACGATACCAGGAACATGGGCCGGGAGAACTGGAATTAATGGTATATAAAGGTTAATCTTGGGGGCGTAGAACTATATGAGAATATAACATACAATGGTTAGATTGCCCTCACAGTATTCGAGAGTTGATCTGTCTCCTTGGAAAGTCTCCTTAATGAATAATGTACTGTGGTGGCCTCTTTGTGGCAGTGTGCTGGTGTTGCAGGCAGCTCGGGATGCTGAGTGGACCCCTCTTAAATACAATGTGACTCCTACTAATTATTGCACACCAATGTTTGGCTCTGACTATGTATGTTCAATTTCCCTGCCTTTTTACATGCATTGTGGATTTTGAACTAATATGTGTACATATGAATGCACCTTTGTTGATGTATTGTCCTTTAAAATTCCCAAAATAAAGTTTAAAAAAAAAAAAAGTTGTCACTGCCGTCCACATCGGGCAAACTATCACCTTGCCACTTTTCTTTCCGCCTCCGCACCCTTCCAGAGAGGAAGAGAGGCTCCACCGTCTGGACCCAAAATGTGCTCACTCATTTTACCTGAATCGCACACAACAGTCCTGGGTGGATGACCAGCTCTTTGTTGGCTATGTAGTCGCCAAGAAAGGCCGAGCTGTACACAAGAGGACTATCTCCCGCAAGGTCGTCTTGTGTATCAAGGCCTGTTATGTTGCGTGCACATTCTACCAGGGTGACCGCAGCTACTACTGCATTGGGACGTGGTGTCCCCCTGCAAGACATCTGTCAGACAGCCACGTGGGCCTCGCTGCACACTTTTACGAAGAATTATTGTCTTGACAGTCAAGTCCGGAGAGACAGCTTCTTTGCCCGTTCTGTTCTCCGTGACTTTCTGGTGTGATTTTGGTTCGCAGACCAACCGCCGGGGGTTGGTATTGCTGGGGTATCTATTCTAAGGTAAGGAATCTCACTAACATGTTTCTTTCGGATGAACAAGTTACTTACCTTCGGTAAGGATATATCTGTAAGAAGCATTAGTTAGTGATAGATTCCTTACTGCCCTACCCATCCTCCCCCTTCTGCGAACTGATTTCTTGGCTTAAAGTCATCCCTTTCAGGGCCCTAGTTTTAATGCACCAGTGGTCAGTATCTTGCATGGCTCTGCGTTCCTAGCGTGGAAAGTCGTGTACAGAACGGACGTCCGCTTCCGTGGGCGCGTCTAAGTAGCTCCAGCGACGTCATCTCGGCAACTACGACGCCAACGACGTATGTGGAGCCGCACTACGCCGCCTACCGACGCTCAGGGGTACTGCTGATGAAAACTTTCCTGATCCAGTCTGACGCCTGGGGGTAATCCTAAGGTAAGGAATCGATCACTAACTAATGTTTCTTACAGATGTATCATTACCGAAGGTAAGTAACTTGTTTGTTAGGCTTAACAACGACCTGTACCACAATGTTTGCCAATGAGTAATGGATAAATTACCATGAAAATATTACCAGTTCGTTGCCAAATGTTGCAAAGATCAAGGCACACAGGAACACCAAGTAATCCAGAAATAGATTGATTGGTTTAAAAAGTTCTAGTGGAGCATACGTTTCCCGTCGAAGGAACTGACACCACAACCCAATTGCAGTCCTTTTTTTACTCCCTATTCCAGCTCACACACAAGGCACAACTGAAAGACCGCACATATAAGAGTAAACATCTCACACATAGCTTATGTTGCCCTTCAGAATGTACTATCTTGCACATGCCCATATTCAGTCCGCCTTCCTGAAACTAACTTTACCTTGTGAGTGGAGTTTCTTTCAGGGAGCCCAGGTTGCACACCATTTCATGGATTGTGGCAGTTTCCCATAGCGACAAGGTCTGTAGACCCCTGAAAAGAAACTCCACCTGCAACAGTGCAAACGTGTCTCGGGTAAACCATCCTGTCAGGGAGAAAGTGAAAACTGGGCTGCCACAATTTGAAAATACTTCTGGATTAGGGAAAATTGTAAAGGCTGCAGTCTAACTGGTTGCCTGAAGACATACAGCCTTGGCCAGCAGATCAGTTTATTTCCTGGCTATCTCAGCCAGTGCTGTGTTCACTATTGGGTCTTGACCAAAAGTAAACTAGTACCTCAGCCCATGAGAAAAGTGTTGAGCCTGGAGTGGAATCCTTTGGTTTCTGTTACACCCCTCCCCCCTCCCCCCCCCTCACACCTCCCACCTGGCCCTACCCCCAGTACCAGCCAAGAATTACCTGTCTGCATGAAGAGCTGGACAAGGTTTGCGTGAAGGAAATGAACCAGTTCAGTTGAAGGACCTGCATGGTGACATCTCATCTGATAAGGATTGTCCAAAAGTAACAGCTCACCCCAGCCAAACCTGCCCAGGGCTTGAGTAATTGTTGTATCTGATTTACAAGTTAAAAAAAAAGGTGAGTCTTCATTTTCTCCATCCTTAACTGTGTCTGTAAGGTACCTGCATTGAATTTCCCGCTTACATACGGAATCCCAGCCTATTTTAGATGTGTAAATGTATACATAGATGCTTTTCTATAGGAATTTTTTTTTTTATGATTTAGGCAGCCAATTAGAATGCTACACTGGCATAATTCCCTTTGATCTGTTTAAAAAAAAAAAGGATTCAGCTATTTGGAGAACAGGAATTAGCAAATCCTTAAACCATAGCATTGATGGGAAAATCTTTCACTACCCCTTTTCAACAAAAAAAGAGGAAGGCAATGTAGACAGGCTGCAACCCTAGTGGGATGGAAAATTGACACTGCCCCTTTAAAGAAACACACACCACCACTATATCAACATGCCCTAACAGTACAATTTAAGTCTGTACCTTTTTAGAGGAAGAAAACGATCCTGGATATTACATCATATGATCACCTAACTCTTTCTTTTGGGGAGAAAATTGGGTTACGTATAACTTCAATAAAGATTTATCAGGCAGACAACTGGATTTGCAGTTTTCTTCCAGAAGATGTTCATTATTAGTCATACACGTCGAATAGAGTAGCAAGCACATAAGCGCCAATATCAGTAACCCTCCCCAGAAAACAATGGTAAATGACAACTTAGAACACAAAGAATTAAATAAATCTCACAACAAATGGTTTGGTGGAAAAAAGAGGCATATGATCTGTAGTTTGTATTCTGTAGCATAGATCGCCATCTGGTGTTGGGCTTGGATGTTTGCACTTTGTTATTGTGGAAGTTTTGTAGTCACGAGATGGGTGACTCCTCTTTGGTTAGTAGTGCGCATGGGCATCAACTTCATCTCCAGATTGTTTTTTTTCGCCATCCGGTTTGGATGAAACCTGCTGCGCTCCAGCTCGGCACCGTATTTTCGAAACTTTTTTGACGCACAACCTATCATCTTCTACGGTATTGTCTCGTTTGCATGCCCTCGACACGCTAATTTATATTTCTCGACTCCGGTTGTAGATTCGGGATGTTGGGACTATCGACGCCATTGGGGCCTATGGCTCATGGAAAGAACTCCATTTAAAAAATGCCCCCAGTGTGGAACTAAATTTCCACACAGTGATCATCACAAGGTGTGCAACCTCTGCCCATCGCCAGAACACGAGGAGGACGATTGCCAAGCCTGTGCCTCTTTTCGTTCGAAGAAGACCATCCATGATCGCCGGGCTCGACGTCACATCATGGCTCAACAAACTGCACCGGTGCCGGAAGACATCTTCGATAAAGGCCCCGATGTTCCAGAGGCAGAGGATACAGAGAAGATCGAGATCGTCTCTGCAGAGGATGACTCCTGTCCGATGACATTACGCCAGGGCAACGAGTGAGTACAATAGCCCCTACTTCTGCCCAACCATACAAGCAAAAGGCTCTAGTCAAGACTTCGCCTGCAGGCCCTAGTTGAGACCAGAAGAAAGCTTCAGAAGCCCCGCCTCCAAAGAAAAAAGAAAAGCCTTCCGGCAGCACGGGACCGAGCAAGCCGCACATTGCTATCTTTAAACCACCTTCGGTGCTGAAATCTGGGATACGCCCCATTCCAGCCAAAAAGGCTTTGGCACAAAAAGACCATAAGGCCTCGGAACCGGACAAGCACCGGAAATCTTCGACTCTGAAGAAAAATTCCGAGACTACTCCGAAGAAAAGTTCCAAATCCGTGCCACTTTCAAAGCCCTCAGAGCATAAAACTCCTCTAAGTTTCCAGACACCAAATTAAAGCCACGCTCGGAACTGAAAAAATCTGCACTGAGAACCAATGACCAGGATGAACTCTTTACACCAGATCCTGTCGACCCAAGGCAAAAAACATTAAAGGAGGACCCTAAAATAGGCCATATTATCACTATTGCAGCAACAAAGAGGAAAAATGATACCTCACACACACCTGAGGTTACTGCTCAGAAGAGAGACTTTGCAACATCACCTTTAAGACCCTCTTCTCCTATTCTTCCTGCTCAACCTGTATCTCCTACACAATCTCCTAGATTATCTCCAAGCTCACCCTTATCACCACAGGATGAGGATGATTTATGGGGTGGGGACGGACATAGTAATTATCCCTTAGATGACCCTAATTACGATAACACTACCCCTCCACAGGATACATGGGATGATTATGACGATCCTGCAGATCCTCCAGACATCCCTGATCCAGATGCATACACATCTAAGCCATCATACCCAGACAACAATATACGTTTTAGCCAAATTATTAATCGGGCTGCACAATACCATGGCGTGACACTACATTCGGACCCCATGGGGGAAGATTTTTTAATGGACAATTTTGCACAGTCCCATAAGATCCTACATACATTGCCCATGCTTAAAGGGGTAATTAAACACGCACCAGACATATTTAAAGACCTCGTTAGGGCCAGGATTCTCAATCCACGTATTGAAAAAAATATAGACCTGCCCATAAAGATCCCATGTACATCAAGGCATAACTCCCATTAGGCTCCTTGGTAGTCTCCAATGCAAGAAAACGGGCTAATTTCCAAACTTCTGGCGATGCACCACCCCCAGATAAAGAATCAAAACTGCTGGACGCATCAGGCAAACAAGTTGCTTCCCAAGCAGCTACTCATTGGAGGATAGCTAATGCACCCGCTCTACTCGTCAGAAATGACAGGGCTCACTACGATGAGCTAGAAAACCTTATTCATCACTTACCTGACCAATACAAAGCCAAGGCCAATGATCTGGTCCAGGAGGGCAAGTTAATTACAAATGCCTCCATCAAATGTGCCCTTGATGCAGACACTGTGGCTAGATCTGTTAACACCAGTGTCTTACTCCATAGACATGCATGGTTACGCATTTCCGGATTTAAACAGGAAGTTCAAACAACTATTTTAAATCAGTCGTCGGTAACACCTCTTTGGGCCAGCTGTAGACACAGCTCTAGAAAAAATGAAAAAGGACACTGAAACTGCTAAATCTATGGGAGCATTACAGTTTCAGACTATACGGGGATCCTTTCGTCGATCCTTCTATAGGTGCGGATCCACAAATATTACCACAGAGGCTATTACTTCCTCCTATAAAACCCCTACACAAAAATCCCACAACAGAGGATATTTTAGGGGTGGGTACAGAGGAAATAATAACAAAGGGAGCGCTCGGGGTAACTACAACCGAAACCTCCCCCACTACCATACAAACAATGACTTCCCTCCGCTTCCTCCAGACCATTCCACTCCGGTCGGAGGAAGACTATCACAGTTCCTACCTGTCTGGAACAACATCACCACAGACAGGTGGGTGAGACACATTATCCAGTATGGTTGCTGCCTGGAACTCACCTCTACCCCTCCTCACATACCACCCAGACAACGGCCAATGTCCACAGAACATCTTACGCTTCTAAAGCAGGAGGTTCTCTCTCTTACAAAAGCACACAATAGAACCAGTGCCTCCGCATCATCAAGGTACAGGTGTTTATTCCCTTTACTTTCTCATTCCAAAGAAGGACTGTACTCTCAGGCCCTTAAACCTGTACATACAGTCAGACAACTTTCACATGGTCACTATGCAACAGGTTCTTCCACTGCTTCAACAAGGCGATTTCCTTACCACTTTGGATCTCAAGGACGCCTACTTTCACATTCCTATTCATCTTGCTCACAGGAAATATCTGCGGTTTGTTGTGGACGGTCAACACTACCAGTTAAAGTCCTTCCATTTGGAGTGACAACAGCTCCCAGAGTATTTACAAAATGCCTTGCAGTGTTAGCAGCCCACTTAACCCCTTGCATGCTGATGACGGCCCCCATCCGTCATGTACTACGGTGCTTGTGTGCTGATGACGGCTGGGGGCCGTCATAAACCCATCCACTCGCGATTTTGCAGCACAGGGGGAAAATCGCTGCAGCATGGAAGGGGTTAAGAAGACATATTCATTTGTTTGCTTACCTGGACGACTGGCTTATAAAACCCAAGTCACACATATATTGTCTACAACAAACACACAAGACAATCCAGCTGTTACACGACTTAGGGATTACAATAAACCTTGCCAAGTCACATCTTCAACCATCCCACATCCAACAGTATTTAGGGGCAACAATAAATACTTCCAAAGCACTAGCATTTCCCAATACTGCCAGGATAGCCACTATGCTAGCTCTCATAACAAAAATTCAACCACAAAAATCACTAACAGCTAGAGTTTTTTTGCAGCTCATAGGGATGATGGCCTCTTGCATTTTAATTGTCCCTTACGCCAGACTCCAAATGCGTCCATTACAGGAATGCCTGGCACATTAGTGGAATCAGGCCCAGGGGCAACTCACAGATCTGGTGTTGGTGGAACAGCCGCACACATCGCTCTCTGCAGTGGTGGAACACACAAAATCTTTCCAGAGGGCAGCCTTTCCTGGACCCAGTTCCACAGATAGTGCTAACAGCAGACTCATTGCTCACTGGCTGGGGAGCTCATCTCTTAACCCATACCATTCAGGGTATATGGACCCCTCAACAGAATCTCCTCCACATCAATCATCTGGAGTTACTGGCCATATTTCTCGCTCTCAAGTCTTTTCAGGTACATCTCATAGGCAAAGCTGTCCTCATCCGGGCGGACAACATGACCGCAATGTACTACATACAAAAACAGGGGGTGGGACACTCTCTACAGCTTTCACAGCTAGCACAAAGCATATGGAGATGGGCCATTCCTCAAAAAATATACCTCTTAGCAGAGCATCTACCTGGGACACACAATCAGATAGCGGATCTGCTTAGTCGTCAGCTTCAACAGATTCATGAGTGGGAACTTCATCCAAAAGTTCTTCATCCCTTCTTTCAAATGTGGGGCCATCCAGACATAGATCTGTTCGCCACACACAAAAACGCAAAATGCCCAACCTTCGCCACCAGGTTTCCACAGCCGCTGTCCAAGGGCAATGCGATATGGATGAACTGGTCAGGCAGATTTGTGTACGCTTTTCCGCCACTACCACTAATAGTGCGCAAACTACGACAACAGTCGCTCAAACTGATTTTAGTAGCTCCCACATGGGCACGCCAACCGTGGTATACAACATTGCTAGAACTATCCCTAGTTCCACACCAAAAACTACGTCCTACACCATCCCTGCTAACGCAGAATCATGGAGACAGACATCAGACAGCCAGACCCAAGCAAACTGAATCTGGCGATCTGGCTCCTGAGGTCTTAGAGTTTGGGTATCTTAACCTACCACCAAACTGTATGAATAACATTAAAAAAAGCCAGGAGACCTACTACTAGAGCTTGCTACGCTGCTAAATGGAAAAGATTTGCCATTTACTGCAACAATATCCAAATTGATCCCCTACATGCTTCCATCCAAAATATCATTTGCTACCTTCTACATTTACAAAGATGTAACTTGGCATATTCATCTATACGCCTACATCTGCCAGCACTTGCAGCATATTTACAAAATAGACAACATCTGTCTTTATTTAAAGTGACTGCTATTAAAGCATTTATGGAAGGATTAAAAAGAATCATTCCTCCCAGGTTACCACCCTCTCCAGTGTGGAACCTAAACATTGACCATACAAGGGTCATGGGACCACTTTTTGATCCTCTACACAAATGTGAACTGCAATTCCTCACATAGAAAACAGGTTTTCTAGTAGCTATTACCTCTCTTAGGAGAGTTAGTGAGATTCAAGCTTTCACTGTACAAGAACCTTTTTTACAATTACACCGTAAAAAAGTAGTTCTCAGAACAAATCCTAAATTCCTTCCTAAAGTCATTACTCCGTTTCATTTAAACCAATCTGTAGAGTTACCGGTGTTTTTCCAAAACCCAGACTCTGTAGCAGAGAGAGCTCTACACACCCTAGACGTTAAGAGCTCTTCTTTATTATATAGATAGGACCAAATCCTTTCGCAAAACAAAGCAACTGTTTGTAGCTTTCTCTCCCCCACTTAAGGGCAACCCCATCTCTAAAGCTGGAATTGCAAGGTGGATTGTAAAATGTATACAAATAATCTATCAAAAAGCAAAATGTACATTAACAGTTCCTTCCTAGAGCGCACTCCACACGCAAACTAGGAGCCTCCATGGCTTTCTTAGGGAACATTCCCCTAGAAGACATCTGCAAGGCAGCAACATGGTCTACAACACACACCTTCACTAAACACTACTGTGTTGATGTGCAAGCCAAGCGGCAAGCTGCAGTAGGCCAAGCTGTCCTAAAAACTCTTTCAAACTACTGCAACGGATACAGGTGACCACCGCTAGACACTGCTGCACAATCGATGCAAAGTGTAGAATCTGCAGCTCATATGCCTCGAACGGAAAATGCTACTTACCAGTATGCATCTGTTCTTGGCATGTAGAGCTGCAGAGTTCTACACGCCCTCTTGCCTCCCCTGGACCTGTATCTGTTCCAGTTTCATCTTAATTAGATATACACATGGACATCCCTTCTTTATTTCTACTAACTCCATCATTTCCCATCATGGCGAAAAACAATCTAAGGATGAAGCCGATGCCCATGCACACTATGCGCCCTAGATGCAGCGGACACAGCTTCTCCTGCTATCAACACTAGCATACTGTTAAGGAGACATGCTTGGTTTTGAATCTCTGGTTTTAAGCAGGAGGTACAATCCGCCATACTTAATCAGCCTTTTGATAAAGAGCATCTTTTTTCGGGCAAACAGTAGATACTTCTTTAGAAAAGATGAAGAAAGACACCGAAACTGCAAAATCCATTTGAGCCCTATAATTACCTTCTAGCAGGGGTTCCTTTCGTCGCTAATTTTTTCAGGGGTGGCTCAAAAATACTGTCAGCAGAAAATCCGTCCTCCTCGCACAAGGGGAACAACCAATCTAACTCCCAGAGGCTATTTTCGAGGCGGTTACAGAGGAAATAATAACAAGGGAAGAGGCAGAGGTAACTCCACCCGCATTTCCCCTGCCAATAAACAGTGACTTCCCTCCACTACCCACGATTATTCCACTCCTGTCGGGGGGATGTCTCTCACAGGTCCTACCTGTCTGGCATTCTAGCATCTCAGACAAGTGGGTAATACAAAGTATCCAACATGGTTATTGTCTGGAACTTACCAGCACTCCACCAACAATCCTTCCGAGAGAGCGTGCAATGTCATCAGAACATCTCACCCCGTTAAAACAAGAGGTCCTATCTCTATGCTTCTCAAACATGCAATAGAACCGGTCCCATTACGTCATCAAGGACGGGAGTGTACTCCCTATACTTTTTGATTCTAAACAAAGACGGCTCCCTCAGGACCATACTGGACCTCAGACCACTAACCCTCTACATTCAATCGGACCACTTCCACATGATCACCCTTTCAACAGGTGCTTCCATTGCTTCAGCAAGGCGACTTTCTTTCCACTCTAGATTTAAAGGACGCTTACTTCCATATTCCCATTTACCCAGCCCACAAGAAATATCTCCGGTTTGGCGTGGATGGACAATATTAACAAATGAAAGTCCTCCTATTCCGGGTAACTACAGTACCAAGAGTCTATACCAAATGTCTAGCTGTATTCGCAACTCATTTAAGAAGACCACACATTCACGTCTTCCTTTACTTAGACGACTGGCTAATAAAAGCCAAGTTGCAACACAGCTACATGCACCACACTCACAAAACAGTTCAGCTGCTTCGCGACTTGGGATTCACTGTCAACCTCACCAAGTCTCATCTTCAAACCTCTAACACGCAAGCGTACCTGGGAGCCACAATAGACACTTGTAAAGCTCTAGCATACCCCAACCCAGTCAGAATATGCAACATACAAACTCTAATATCACAATTTCAGCCGCAGCACTCACTTCCAGCCCGTGTTTATGCAGTTGATCGGAATAATGGCGTCATGCATTCTAATTGTTCCATACTCCAAATGCTTCCCCTACAGGAATGTTTAGCACGTCAGTGAAACCAGGCTCAGGATCAGTTTACCGATCTGGTGTTGGTGGATGGCCGCACTTGTATTGTATTGTATTTATTATTTATAACGCGCAACTGTCACCCTACGGGTATCCTGGCGCCAACAGAAAATAGTCAGATGGAAACAACAATACACTGGCTGTCATGTCATACAAAAAAACACCCGCCTGGACTGTTAGATGGACTCAAGAAGAATCAAACTTTGACGAACAGCCATGTTTTCAGGCTCTTTCTGAACCCCAACAAGGTGTCCATTTGCCTGCTATTCTGGGGGAGCTCGTTCCACAGCCTAGATGCAGAAGTGGAGAAAGCACTGCCTCCCATCCTCGATCTCCTAATCCTGGTAGTTGCTGCCAGACCCAGGCTAGAGGAGCGCAGGGACCTTGTAGGCTTATACCAGGAGAGCCTTTCCTGTAAGGGAATAGGTCCCATGTTGTGCAGGGCTCTATACACAATACATAGGGACTTAAAAGCGACTCTGCTCCCGATTGGCAGCCAATGTAAATTTCTAAGCGCCAACGTAGTGGAAGAACTACGAGGTCTATTGAGAGCCAGCTTAGCCGCTATGGACTGGACCCTCTGGAGCCCCTGTAGGATGTATGAGGGGGCCCCTAGATATAGAGAGTTACAATAGTCCAGTCTGGCCATGATCACACTCCTGACCACTAGCGGTCTAGACTCATCGGGCAAAAGGGGCAAAATCTGTCGGAGTGCTTTCAGCAATCCAAAACAGACACTGATGGTTTTATTGGTCTGGGAGGTCATTTGGAGCTCCGCATCAAACAGTACCCGTAAATTACGCACGGTCTTCACTGGGATGCAAGGATCAGCTCCTGGCGCAAGTCTGATCTCGCAAGAAGGTTGGTGACTCAGTTTGGCTGACGAACAATAAACCACCTCCGTCTTCCCTTCGTTAAATTGGAGGGAGTTTATTTTCAGCCACCTGGAGACCCTACTCATGCAGTCCTGAAAGGTCTCCATGGTCACTGCCTGTCTACCTTCTAGGGAGAACACCAATTGGGTGTCATCGGCGTAGCTTATCAAATCAATTCCATAGGATTTGATCATGGGGATCAGAGGCTGCAAATAAAGATTAAAAAGAATAGGGCTGATCGAGGAGCCCTGAGGAACTCCATGACAGACCTTGGACTTGGAAGATGAGAAGGGTGCTAAGGTCACCACCTGTTGTCTGTCTGTTAGGTAAGACTGTATCCACCTCAGGGCCTTGCCCTTCACGTCCAGTTTTTCCATTCTACTTAACAGAACCGCATGGCTAACCGTATCGAATACGGCCGACATATCCAACAGCACCAGGACTGAGGAATTGCCATTGTCGGCTCGCATTCGAAGGGTGTCCACCATGGTTGCCAATGCAGTTTCTGTTCCGTGGCCTGGGCGGAAGCCAAATTGGTCCCTGTCCAATAAGCCATTGTCTTCCAGATATCCTGACAGGGACTTACTGAGCACCTTTTCCACTATTTTTATCGGGTAGGGCAGGAGGGATATGGGCCTGAAGTGCGCCGGAATAGTAGGGTCCAGCGAAGGCTTTTTAAGCAGGGGGGTAACCACTGCTTGCTTCCATGTTTCCGGCACTATGCCTTCCTCGAGGGATTGGCGACAGATCCGATGCATCCAAGGAAACAGCTCTCAGCACTTATCGCTCTCAGCAGTGGGGGAATACACAAAACCTTCTTAAAGGGCGGCCATTCATCGACCCGGTTCCACAGATAATTCTCACAGCAGATGCATCCCTCACTTTTTTGGGGAGCTCATCTTTAAAAACATTCCATTCAGGGCATGTGTACTCTACAACAAAAACAACTCCACATAAACCATCTGGAGCTACCAGCAATCTTTCTATCATTGAAAGCTTTTCAGGTACATCAAGAAGGCAAAGCTGTCCTAGTTCGTTCAGACCACATAACAGCAATGTACTACATACAAAAACAGGGGGGAGAGACACTCTACAGCTTTCACATCTAGCTCAAAGCATATGGAGAGGGGCCATACCTCAAAGAATATATCTCCTTGCAGAACATCCCCCAGGACTAAATCAAATTGCAGATCTACTCTGTCGTCAAAGACAACAGATCCACGAATGGGAACTACACCCTCAAGTTGGTCTCCCATTTTTTCAAATGTGGGTCTATCCAGACATAGATCTGTTTGCCACACACCTCAACACAAACACCGTAAACTTCGCGTCCAGGTATCCACACCCATTATCCAAAGGCAATGCGCTATGGATCAATTGGTCAGGGATATTTTCTTACGCTTTTCCACCTCTCCCGCTAATTCCATTACTGGTTCAGAAGCTCAAGCAACATTCTTTCACAATGATCCTAGTTGCTCCCACATGTGCTCGACAGTCCTGGTTCACAACCCTGTTGGAACTATCCGTAGTTCCTCATCAAAAACGACACCTCTCCCCAAGCTTCTCACTCAGAACCATGGAGAGATAAGGCATCCAGATCCCAGTTAACTCAACCTTGCGATCTGGCACCTGAAATCAGAGAGTGGCTACCTTAATCTCCCGCCAGACTACATGAAGTTCATTAAAGAGGCTAGACTCCCTCCTACAAGAGCATGCTATGCAGCAAAATGGAAACGATTTGTAATTTATTGTAATAATCACATCAATCCGCTTGATGCTTCAATTCAAAACATAATTTGCTATCTGTTATTCCTACAGCCGGCTAACTTAGCATATACATCAATAAGACTGCCTCTTGCTGCAAAAGCGGCTCACCTACAAAACAGACAGCACTTGTCCTTGTTTCGTGTACCTGCTATCAAAGCCTTAACGGAAGGACTCAAGAGAATCATTCCTCCAAGACTTCCACCTTCTCCTGTGTGGAATCTTAATATCGTCCTTACAAGACTCATGGGCCCACCATTTGAGCCGTTGCACAAATGTGAATTACTATTTCTGACTTGGAAGGAAGCCTTCCTCATAGCCATCACATCTCTTAGGAGAGTTGGTGAGCTACAGGCACTAACCATACAAGAACCATTTTTACAAATTCACCAAAATAAAGTTGTTCTTAGGACTAACCCCAAATTTGTACCCAAAGTCGTTTCAGCCTTTCATCCCAACCAGTCTGTTGAGTTACCCATGTTTTTTCCTCAACCAGACTCAGTGGCAGACGTGCTCTTCACACATTAGATGTTAAGAGAGCATTACTTTATTACATTGAAAGAACTAAATCTTTTAGGAAAATCAAACCACTCTTTGTTACTTTTTCACCACCCCATAAAGGCATATATCAAAAGCAGGAATTGCACGGTGGATAATTAAGTGCATACAAATATGTTACATTAAAGCTAAACACACATTAACAATTCCCCCTAGAGCACACTCTACACGCAAATCAGACACTTCCATGGCATTCTTAGAGACATACCCTTAGATGATATTTGCAAAGCTGCAACATGGTCTACACCACACATATTCACAAAACACTATTGTGTAGATGTGTTAGCGAGACAAGCTACTGTGGGCCAGGCTGTTTTAAGAACACTATTTCAGACCACTGCAAGAGATACCGGTTAGCCACCACTTGGGAGTAACTGCTGTAATTTCTGTGCTAAAGCATGTGATCTACAGCTCATATGTCTCGAACGGAAAATGCTACGTTCGAGGCGTATGAGCTGCAGATCACACACTATGCATAAATCACCATCTGGTGTTGGGCCTGGATGTTTGCACTTGTTTTTGTCTTGGAGAAGTCTTTGGAAGTCACGACATAGGTGACTCCTGCTTTGGATGATAGTGCGCATGGGCATCGGCTCCATCTTTAGATTGTTTTTTTCAGCCTTCGGGCTCGGATTTGTTTCTCGCACTCCAGTTCGGTGCCGTTAATGATACAACTTTCGACGCGCAATCCTTCACCCTTTCTATGGTATTGTTTTCGATCGCAAACCCTAGTCGTCTCGCATATCTCCAACGTCGAAGTCCTCGATTCCGATCGTTGACGAGGGCCTTCGGGCCTTCGGGCCTACCTGGGCCTTAGTATCTAGCTCATGGAAAGGACTCCATTAAAGAAGTGTCCTCGATGTGGGTTGAAGTTTCCCCACTGCATGAGGTGTGTAACCTATGCTTTTCACCGAAGCACAAGGCAAGAGACACTGTGCAGCTTGTGCCTCCTTCCGCTCCTAGAAGACCATTTGAGATCGTCAAGCTTGAAGAACAATGGCTCGCTCGTCGACCTCCATTCCCGACGAGAGGGCGTCAACATTCCAGAATGAGAGCGGGTTGAAGAACACAGCGCCTCCGAAGTGGAGGACTCCGACATCGAAGACCTCACTCCGGCGCAGCGGGTCGGAAGTAAGAACCCCGACCCCCTCCATACACCATCCAAAAAGGCTTCGATCACACCTTCACCTTCGGGCCCAGGTGCACACCGAAAGACTGCCTCCCATGCCCCGCCCTCGGGCTTGGCGAAGAAGCCTATTAAGCCTTCAGGCCACTCTGGATCGAGTCAGCCTGCTGTCGGAACGGAAACTCATTCACCGGCACCGAAAAAGAAAACGCCCTCCTCCTCCGCGCCGAACACTGACTCTACATCGAAGCACTCAGCACCGAAACCAACCACCGACCCTTCGACTCTGAAAAAACCATCGGAGCCGAGCAAGAAGCCGCTCCCTAAAGGTTTAGAACAACCTTCGGAGCTGAAAACTTCAGAACCGAAAAAATCTTCGGAACCCAAGAAAACGCTGGTTCCACATACAGAGACTGTTAAACCTCACAGTTCGAAGCCGAAAGACAAAACCGTGCCAGAGACTGTGCCCCGTAAGGCAGCCAAACCTAAAAGGTCGGCACCAAAAGACCAGCATCCATCACAAGAGCTTTTTAGGCCACATCCTAAACAAAAGACACTTTTATAAAAGATCCTAAAACTGGTCAGCTCATCCTCAGCTCAAAGAAGAGACCACTGGATACGCCCGCACCGTCTCCATCACCAAAGAGAATGGACATTGCCACTTCTCCACTTAGAATTCCTTCTCCATCACCACCTCCCCCACCACACCATTCTCCTACACCATCCCCCCCACCAAGGGACGATGATGATAGTTCAGATGACACAGGGGAGGGTGCAGGTGAAGAGCCACCAGGAGACATTATTCCACCTTCTTCACCTGACCCCTGGGAATATTACAACACTCCAGATGTCCCTAATGTCCAACAGGAGGATGTATAACCCTCTAGACCTTCACCTCCTGAGGACACAACAGGATTTAATCAGCTACTCTACAGAGCTGCACAATACCATGGGGTTAACTTAGACACAGACCCAGTGGAAGAGGATTTCCTAATGGACACTTGACACGTCACAAAGGACCACCTCTATCTTGCCTCTGCTAAAAGGGGTCATCAAGCATGCACCCGAGGTTTTTAAAGATCCTGTTGGGGCTAGAGTTATCAACCCCAGGATCGTAAAGAAATACAAAGCTGCCCCTGCAGACCCAGCTTATATTAAAGGCCCCCTACCCTAAGATTCATTAGTAGTCTCTAATGCTAGGAAAAGAGCCAAATCTCAGACATCAGGTGATGCTCCACCCTCTGATAAAGAGTCCAAACTCTTGAAGCTTCTGGCAAAAGAACAACGTCCCAGGCGGTGAAGGTCTAGAGGGTTATTCCAACACTCAAGCTTTGCTAGCCAGGTACGATAGGGCATATTATGATGAGTTAGAAACCCTATTACAGCACCTTCCAGACAAATATAAAAACAGGGCCAATGACCTTATACAAGAGGGAATAGTGATCACTAACACTTCCATTGGCTGTGCTCTCGACCCAGCAGACACCGCTTCTAGAGCAGTCAACACAAGTCTCCTTCTGCATAGACCTGCTTGGCTACGCATTTCTGGGTTTAAGCATGAAGTTCAAACTTCTATTCTAAACCAACCATTCGATCAGGAACACTTATTTGAACCTAACGTCGATTCATCTCCTGAAAAAATGAAAAAGGACACTGACACAGCCAAATCCATGGGAGCGCTGCAATCGCAAGCTCCCAGACGTTCCTTTCGTCGCTCCTTCTACAAGGGCACCTCCAGAGGCTACTCCTCTGAGAACCCCTCCACCTCTTACAAGGCTCCCACCCAGTCTACATTCACCAGAGGTTACCAGAGAGGCGGGTACAGAGGAAACAATAACAAAGGTAGAGGCAAGACTAATAATACCAGATCTGCCTCCACACCTACCCAATGACTTCCCTCCACTCCCCTCAGACCATTCCACTCCGGTCGGGGGAAGAATACAGCAATTCCTTCCTGTCTGGGACAACATTACCACAGGCTGGTGGGTGAGACAAATCGTTCAGTCAGGTTACTGTCTAGAACTTACCTGTACCCCCCACCATACCACCCAGACAGCGTCCAGTGCCATTAGAACATCTATCGATGCTCAAGCAGGAAGACATCTCACTCCTGCAGAAGGGTTCAATAGAATTAGTTCCACTGCATCAACAAAACACAGGAGTATACTCTCTGTATTTTCTCATTCCAAAAAAGGACGGCTCTCTGAGACCTACTCTAGACCTTGGACCCCTAAACCTGTACATACAATCAGACCATTTCCAGATGGTCACACTTACACAGTTTCTTCCTCTCCTTTCACAAGGCGACTTCCTTGCCACTCTAAATCTCAAGGACACCTACTTTCATATTCCCATTCATGCATCTCACAGGAGATACCTCAGGTGTTTAGTGGACGGACAACACTACCAATTCAAAGTACTTCCGTTCTGAGTCACCACAGCACCTCGAGTATTCACCAAGTGACTTGCGGTAGTTGCAGCTCATCTCACAAGACAAGACATTCATGTTTTCCAATATCTAGACGACTGGCTAATAAAAGCCAGCTCATACAGTCAGTGTGTACATCACAATCACGCTACTATTCAACTACTTACCAACTTAGGGTTCTCAGTAAATCACGCAAAGTCTCATCTGCAACCGTCCTACATACAACACTACCTAGGTGTCACTATAGACACCTCAAAAGCACTAGCTTTCCCAGTCCAGCCAGTATAGCAAGCATGCAAACCCGAATAATCAGATTTCAGCCTCAACACTCTCTTTCAGCTTGAGTGTTCATGCAGCTCAAAGGGATGATGGCCTCTTGCATATTCATAGTGCCTCACGCAAGTCTCCAGATGTATCCTCTACAAGAGTGCCTGGCACGACAATGGAACCAGGCTCAAGGTCAGCTAACAGATCTGGTGTTGGTAGACGGTCACACTCATCGCTCTCTGCAGTGGTGGAACATCAAAAACCTTTCCAAAGGGCGACCGTTCATAGAGCCAGTTCCACAGATAGTCATCACTGCGGACGCATCGCTCTCCGGCTGGGGAGCTCATCTACTGCATCACATCATCCAGAACATGTGAAATTTCTCCACATCAACCATCTGGAGTTATTAGCCATATTCCTAACCCTAAAAGCATTCCAAAAACAAATATCAAGCAAAGATGTCCTAGTCCGAACAGACAACATGACAGCAATGTATTACATACAAAAGCAAGGCGGGACACACTCCCTACAACTCTCCCAACTAGCACAAAATATATGGAGATGGGCGATTCCCCAGAACCTTTTTCTCCTAGCACATGTTCCGGGAGTCCAGAAAAATATAGCAGATCTGTTAAGTCGTCAAACGCAACAGATTCACGAGTGGGAACTTCATCTGCAAGTTCATCAACCGTTTTTCCACATGTGGGGACAACCAGACATGGACCTCTTCACCATACACGAAAATGCCTATTGCCCAAGCTTTGCCATCAGATATCCACACCCATTGTCCAAAGGCAGTGCGATATGGATGAATTGGTCAGGCAGATTTGCTTACGCTTTTCCGCCTCTCCCACTGATCCCGCTGGTTGTGCGCAAACTGCAGCAACTCTCACTGACTCTTATCCTAGTTACTCCAACATGGGCCAGACAGCCGTGGTACACAATATTGCTGGAACTATCAGTACTCCCGCACCAAAAACGACAACTCTCCCCACGCCTCTTAACCCAGCACCGTGGAGAGATCAGACACCCAGCACAGCACAACCTAGCCATCTGGCTCCTGAGGTCTTAGAGTTTGGTTACCTTAACCTTCACCCTGACTGTATGAACGTTATCAAAGAAGCTAGACGCCCCACCACTAGAGCCTGCTACGCAGCTAAGTGGAAAAGATTGGTCATATACTGTAACAACGATACCAATCCATTAGATGTGTCTATTCAACACATCATATGTTCTCTATTAAATCTTCATAGGTCTAGCCTAGCATACACATCTACTAGGTTACACCTCGCTGCCATTGCAGCCTACTTACAAAATAGGTAACATTTATCGTTATTCAGAGTACCTGCCATCAAAGCATTTATGGAAGGTGTCAAAAGAGTAATTCCTCCCAGGGTACCATCCTCACCTGTATGGAATTTAAATTTTGGTCTCACAAGACTCATGGGGCTCCCCCATTCGAACTGCTACATAAATGTGAGTTACAATTTCTTACCTGGAAAGTCGCTTTCCTTGTAGCCATTACTTCCCTTAGAAGATTTAGTGAGATACAAGCACTCACTATTCAAGAACCATTTTTACAACTCCATCATAACAAAGTGGTTCTGAAAACCAATCCAAATTCCTTCCTAAGGTTATTTCTCCCTTTCGTCTCAATCAGTCTGTGGAATTGCCAGTTTTCTTCTCGCAACCACACAGTCGCAGAAAGAGCTCTACATACACTTGATGTAAAAAGAGCACTCCTTTATTACATTGAAAGAACAAAACCCTTTCGTAAAACAAAACAACTTTTTGTATCTTTCTCACCACCACATAAAGGCAACCCCGTATCCAAATCCGGATTTGCAAGCTGGATTGTCAAATGTATACAAATTTATCACAAAGCAAAATGCACATTATCTGTTCCTTCTAAAGCCCACTCTACCCCCAAGATAGGGGCTTCAATGGCATTCTTATGGAACATTCCCTTAGATGACATCTGCAGAGCAGCTGTATTGTATTGTATTGTATTGTTATTTATATAGCGCGGTTGCTGCCCAATGGGCGTCCAAGCGCTGAGCATGAAGACAGAACTGGGAGTAACGGAAAATTAGGTTTACGTGGACCTAGCAAACAGGTAGGTTTTCAATTGTTTGCGAAACGAGAGTAAGTTTGAATTAGTCCGGAGTTGTAGTGGGAGTGAGTTCCACATCCTAGAGGTGTTTAAGGAGAACAGCCTTCCTCCGGTCCTGGCTCTCCTTACTCTGGGTACTACGGCCAGGAAGGCCTCCGCGGACCGGAGGTTTCTGTTAGGATGATATTGGGTAACTAGCTTGCTAATGATAGCTGGACCTGACTTCCAGAAGGCCCGGTGGGCAATGCATAGAGCCTTAAATGCCACTCTCTGTCTCACTGGGAGCCAGTGTAGGCTGTTCAATGCGGGTTTGGCAGACTGCATCCGAGAAATCTGTAGCAGGGTGCGGGCTGCACAGTTCTGCACCACTTGTAGCTTTCGCAGGGTCGTCTCGGGGGCTCCAACATACAGGGTGTGACTTCCAAAGACTTCTCCAAGACAAAAACAAGTGCAAACATCCAGGCCCAACACCAGATGGCGATCTATGCATAGTGTGTAAATCTGCAGCTCTACGTGCCAAGAACAGATGCATACTGGTAAGTAACATTTTCCTTACATTACATTTTCATTTACATTTACATTACATTTTCCTTACCCAGCATGCATCAGAGCAGTAGAGTCATATAGAGCAGTAGAGTCATATGCACCCACCCGCCACCCCGGGTACCTTTATCGGCTGCAGCATTATCTTATTTAGATATTCTATACATGGACATCTCTTTCTACTCTTACTAACTCCCATCATCACCCTTAAGGCAAAACAATCTGGGGACGAAGTTGATGCCATGCGCACCATCACCGAAAGGAGTCACCGCCTTCCTCGTGACTGCAAAAACTTCTTCAAACAAAGTGCAAACATCCGGACCCAACACCAGATGGTGATCTGTGCTAAAGCATATGACTCTACAGCTCTATTTGCCAAGAACAGATGCATACTAAGTAAGAAGCATTTTCCTTTCTACCATCCCAGGTTCGTGAATCCTCACTCAATCTCCCATGGGTAAAAAGGCACTTCCACTTGCTTCTAACATCAAACCTTTCTGATGGAGACTTCTGACTGATGATTCCTCGCCTCATGAATATTCCGCAGATGTCAGACTGAATACAGAAAACCCAAAAGCAGTGCTCCTGCATCCGGATAGGTGGTGTTGTGTGGCTCCACCTTGACGTTGTTATGCTCCAGAAGTGACGACTGAGCCATATATAGGTGTCAATCATACACACTGATGTCAGTGTCTTTAGTAGGCTTGGCTGAGGCCTGAAATGCAGAGCCCCTCAGCAAATTGGTATGACTATTGTGCAAATCTCTAGGCTGGGTTTTTTTCTCAGATGGAAAAGAGTCTATTCCACAAAACGGGAAGATGGGAGGGTGGCGAGGAATTTTATATTACATAGAGTATCCACAAGAAAGAGCATTACCAAAGTTAAGTAACTTGTCCTTCTGGTGTATAGTACTGGCTGGTCTAAACGTACATACTGCTCACTTACAGAAGATCTGGCATGATTGCCAACAAAAATACGTTTTTTGGGTATTTTTAAAATGCACATTTCCCAAATAAGTCGATCTGATGTTGGAGAAGTGAGAGTGCAAAATGAAGCAAGTCGTTTCTGGCACAGACTGCTAAGTTGGACAAGAACCTCAAGAATATCCAGATCAGTAAAGCAAATAGCCAACTTCAAGGACCGTTCTGAATTGGAAGTTATCTAAAAGAGAATATATATGAAATGGATGAGTTCCAAGCTTTACATATCTGATATAAAAATAATTAGCCTCACTTTAGTGTTTTTCTGGTTCTAGAAATTATCTGTTTAAAACAATTGGCAGATTGAAACATATATTGTGACTGTGATAAATTAAGGATATCTGAAAGAAAGCTGAGGCGTCACTTATGTAGAGTGTAATGGCAGATGCATAAGTATTTTGTCCAGGCTCTTGTCCTGGTAGGAAGTCAATGTAGAAATGGAAACAAATTAAGCCGCTTTGTTTTGGATCGACTACAGGCGATGGACCAAATAATTTGAAAGGCCCAAAATACAGTGAGGTGCAATAACCCAATCTAGAACATATTATGGCTTGAATTTCCGAAAAATGTTTTTGTTTGTGCAAACACAGTATGTCTAGCAGAAGGAAACGGGGAGTAGCGGTTGTCAATTTGTGGAGCATAAGTAAGCTTGTCATTAAGCATTACTTCCAGGTTGTGACCAACTTTAACTGAGTGGAAAATGCCCCAAATCAGCCAGAAGTTATAACAGCAAGGTAGGTCGCTTCAAGCACTTTAGAAAAAGATTTACTCTGTACAAGGAGATTTGAATTCTCATAGTTGGGATGGTACATGGCCTATGAAATCGAGGAAGTTAAACTCTGAGCAAAGGCTCAGGCTAATGACCTTCCACCAAATAGATCAGTCTTTGAATAGAGAAACTTGGAAAGGGGTTTGTGCAGGCTAGTATTCCAGTATAAGCATATGTTCGAGGCATATGAGCTACAGATTACACACTGTGCATAGATGGCCACCTAGTGTTGGGCCTAGATGTTTGCAGTTTGTTTTTGTTGTAGAAAGTCTTTGGAAGTCACAGGATAGGTGACTCCTCCTTTGGATCATACTGTGCATGGGCATCGGCTCCATCCCCAGATTGTTTTTTTCCGCCACCGGGCTCGGATGTGTTTCCAGCGCTCCGTGTTGAAACCGATTTCCTTTGGCGCGCAATCTTCACCAGCTTCGACAGCATTGTTTCGAACGCGTTTCCAGTCGACGCTACTCTTCTACTCCGAAGTCTTCGATTCCGGTCGTCGATGAAGGCCTTCGGGCCTACCTAGGCCTCAACTTCAAGCTCATGGAAAGGACGCCATTTAAAAAGTGTCCTCAATGTGGGTCGAAGTTTCCCCACACAGACCTACATGAGGTGTCTAACATTTGCCTCTCACCGGAGCACGAGGCCAAAGACTGTTCCGCTTGTGCCTCTTTCCGCTCCAAGAAGACGATCCGGGACTGAAGAGCTAGGAGAACAATGGCTCGTTGATCAGCTCCGATTCCAGATGACATCTTCCAAGAGGGCGTCGATGTCCCAGAACAACAGCATGGCGTCGACAGCAACTCATGAGGCCGAAGATTCCGAAGTCGAGCACAAAGGGTCATAAGTAAGACCGTCGACCTAGACCCTTCCTTGACACATTCAAATAAGGCTTTGGTCACGCCCTCGGGCTCGGGTGCACACCGAGACACTGTTTCCAATGCCCCGCCTTCAAGCTTGGCTAAGAAGCCCACTAAGCCCTCGGGCCTGAGTCTGCCTGCCCACGGTGCCGGCGCTCACCTACCGGCACCGAAAAAGACATCATCGACCACCTCCACGTTGGCATCGAAACGGCGCCGAAGCCTAGTCTTAGCTCCTCGGCACTGAAACCACACTCAGACTCAAGCAAACCTGCTTCGGAGTCGAAAAAATCGTCAGATCCGAAAAACCCACCGGAGCTGAGAAAATCATTGGAGCCGAAAAAGACTCATATTTCCCCGACTAAAGACACTGCCAAACAAACTTCAAAGCTAAAAGAAGCTCACAGCTCGGTGCCGAAAAAGCCCTCCGCACCAAAGGATCTGCCTCCCTCAGAGGACTTATTTCATCCAGACCCTGCACAAAACACTCTGGTTAAGGATCCAACCACTGGTCAACTAACTCTTAGTTCCATAAAACGACCACTGGACACACCTACACCTGCACCTCATCCAAAGAAGGAGGACATGGCTACCTCTTCTCTAAGGATTCCTTCTCCTCCTCCTCTCTCTCTCCTCCACATATACCATCACCGCCTCCTCTCCTACCACAGCACTCCCCTACACTTTCTCCCATACCAGATGACAACAGGGATGATATCCCTGATGACACAGGGGGTGGTGCAGATAGTGAGCCACCAGATCAGTGTATTCCACCGGGCTCACCTGACCCTTGGGATGATCATAATACCCCAGACGTCCCTCAAGACAACATATATCCCTCTAGGCCTTCCCCGCCAGAAGACACTATGGGATTTAATCAGCTAGTACACAGGGCTGCACAATACCATGGGGTTGACCTACATACTGACCCTGTAGAAGACTTCCTAATGGATACCTTTGATAATGCACAAAGGTCCTCGTCAATTTTACCCATGCCTAAGGGAGTTATTAAGCATGCTCCAGAAGTCTTCAAAGACCCAGTTAGAACTCGGGTCATCAACCCACGAATAGAGAAAAAATATAAAGCTGCCCCTTCAGATCCAGCATATATTAAAGGCCTAGCACCATTAGATTCTCTTGTGGTCTCTAATGCACACAAAAGAGCAACATCAGGTGAAGCTCCCCCACTGGATAAAGAGTCTAAGCTCCTTGACGCATCCCGTAAAAGAACTGCGTCTCAGGCAGCGAACATGTGGCTTATTGCCAATACACAGGCATTATTGGCAAGATACGACAGGGCACATTACGATGATCACTAATGCAGCACCTTCCCGATAAGTATAAAAACAGGGCAAATTAGCTTATCCAAGAAGGGAAAAATATCACAAACAACTCTATTCGTTGTGCATTAGATGCAGCAAAGACTGCCTCCAGAGCAATTCATACCAGTGTTCTGTTGCGTACACACGCATGGCTACGCATTTCAGGGTTCAAACCTGAAGTCCAAAGTGCCATACTTAACCAGCCCTTTGATGAGCAACACTTATTCGGACCTAATGTAGACGTATCCCTTGAAAAGATGAAAAAGGATACTGATACAGCCAAATCTATGTGAGCCTTGCAGTCGCAGGTTCCCAGACGCTCATTTCGCCGCTTATCTTACAGGGGCACCACCAGGGGATACTCTTCAGACACACACTATACTTCTTACAAAGCCCCCCCCCCACAATCCACCTATAGTAGGGGCTACCAAATAGGTGGTTACAGAGGTAACAACAATAAGGGCAGAGGTAAAAACAACTCCCTCTCTGCCTTCACCCCTGCCCAATGACTTCCCTCCTCTTCCCCTGCCCCATGACTTCCCTCCCCTTCGCCTGCCCCATTCCACTCCTGTCGGGGGAAGGACACAACAATACCTGCCAGCCTGGAAAGACATCACATCAGACAGGTGGGTGCTACAAATAATTCAGTCAGGTTACTGTCTCGAACTAACACCTATCCCCCCCCCTCCACCCTCCCCCCAAACATACCACCCAAACAGCGTCCAATGTCACAAGAACATTTGATACTGCTCAGACAAGAAGTGGTATCCCTCCTGCAGAAAAATGCAATTGAAATTGTTCCACTGCATCAGCAAAACAAAGGAGTATACTCCCTGTATTTCTTAATTCCAAAGAAGGACGGATCTCTGAGGCCTATTCTAGACCTGAGACCCCTAAACCTATACATACAATCAGACCACTTTCATATGGTCACACTCCAGCAGGTCCTTCCACTCCTTTTACAAAACGACGTCCTTGTCACTATAGATCTCAAGGACGCCTACTTCCACATTCCTATCTACACAGCGCACAGAAAATATCTCAGATTTGTACTAGACAGTCAGCACTACCAATTTAAAGTACTCCCATTCCGAGTCAGAACAGCACCAAGGGTGTTTACCAAATGCTAGCGGTAGTAGCCGCACATTTAAGAAGACAGCATATTCACGTCTTCCCAAATATAGACGACTGGCTCATAAAGGCCAGCTCTTACAGCCAGTGTGTACAACACACTCACGCCACAATTCAACTACTCCACGACTTGGGATTCACAGTAAATCACACCAAGTCACATCTGCAACCGTCCCATGTACAACAATATCTCGGAGCTACAATAAACACCGAATTAGCACTAGCCTTTCCCTCTCCAGCCAGGATAAATGCACAAACTCTCCTATCAAAATTCAAACCGCAACACTCTCTTCCAACTCGAGTGTTCATGTAGCTCATAGGAATGATGGCATCTTGCATATTCATAGTACCTCACGCAAGACTACAAATGCGTCCACTTCAAGAGTGGTTAACGCGCCAATAGAACCAGGCTCACGGTCAATTAACAGACCTAGTGTTGGTAGACAGTCGGACTCATCGCTCTCTGCAATGGTGGAGCAACAAAAACCTTTCAAAAGGCCGACCGTTTCTAGAGCCAGTTGCTCAAATAGTCATAACAGCAGATACATCGCTCTCCGGCTGGGGAGCTCACCTACTGCATCACGCCTTGTAAGGCATTTGGACACCACAACAAAAGTCACTCCACATCAACCATCTGGAGTTATTATCTGTATTTCTAGCCCTAAAAGCATTCCAAAAGCAAGTATCACACAAAGCTGTCTTAGTCCACACAGACAATATGACAGCCATGTACTACATAAACAAGCAAGGAGGAACACACTCTCTACAGCTCTCTGTTAGCGCAGCAGATCTGGAGATGGGCTATACCACTAAAGAACTTTCTCTTAGCCCAACATGTTCCAGGAGTACAAAACACTATAGCAGATCTGCTAAGTCGACAAACACAGCAGATCCATGAATGGGAACTTCATCCACAAGTTCTTCAACCATTCTTTCAACTGTGGGAACAACCTCAGATTGATCTCTTCGCTACCCACGAAAACGCAAAATTCCCAAGCTTTGCGGCCAGATATCCACACCCGCTGTCCAAAGGCAATGCGATATGGATGAACTGGTCCGGAAGATTTGCGTACGCTTTTCTGCCTCTCCCACTACTTCCGTTAGTGGTACGCAAACTACAGCAACATTCCCTAAGACTCATTCTAGTTGCTCCAACTTGGTTCAGACAACCGTGGTACACCACGCTGCTGCAACTTTCTGTGGTACCACACCAAAAACTAGGCCTATCTCCACGCTTATTAACGCAAAACCATGGAGAGATCAGACACCTGGACCCAGCTCAGCTCAATCTAGTGATCTGGCTCGTGAAGTCATAGTTTGGTTACCTTAACCTCCCTCCAAACTGTATGAACGTTATTAAAGAAGCTAGACGTCTCACCACTAGAGCATGTTATGCAGCTAAGTGGAAACGGTTTGTAATATACTGTCAAAATAACCACATCAATCCTTTAGATGTGTCTATTCTACACATCATAGGATACCTATTACATCTTTCAAAGTGTAATTTAGCGTACACGTCTATCAGACTGCATCTTGCTGCCATTGCAGCATACTTAAAAAATAGACATCTATCTCTTTTTAGAGTGCCTGCCATAAAGGCTTTTATGGAAGGACTCAAGAGAAAAATTCCTCCCAGAACACCACCTTCACCGGTGTGGAACTTAAGCATTGTTCTCACACGGTTAATGGGACTTCCCTTTGAACCGTTACATAAATGTGAATTGCAATTCCTAACTTGGAAAGTAGCTTTCCTAGTAGCTATTACTTCTCTCAGAAGAGTTAGTGAACTACAAGCATTCACCATTCAAATACACTTTCTACAAATGCACCATAATATAGTGGTTCTTCGTACTAATCCTAAATTCCTTCCAAAAGTCATTGGACCCTTACATCTAAATCAGTCTGTTGAGCTGACAGTTTTTTTCTCGCAGCCACGAACAGTCGCAGAAAGAGCTCTTCACACCTTAGATGTCAAAAGAGCACTGCTTTACTACATTGAAAGGACAGAAACTTTTCGTAAAACTAAACAACTTTTTGGGTCTTTTTCACCACCACATAAAGGTAACCCCATATCAAATTCTGGAATAGCTAGGTGGATTGTCAAATGCATACAAATCTGTTACCACAAAGCTAAACGTACGTTATCTATTCCTCCTGAAGCCCATTCTACAAGGAAAATAGGGGCTTCAATGGCATTTTTAGGGAACATTCCCCTAGACAACATATGCAAAGCAGCGACATGGTCTACACCGCACACATTCACAAAACACTGTTGTGCAAACTAAACAACAAGCTACTGTGGGCCAAGCTGTACTAAAAACTCTGTTTCAAACCACTGCAACAGATACTGGTGGTCGCCGCTAAAGGTGGGTACTGCTATACAATCTATGCACAGTGTGTAATCTGCAGCTCATATGCCTCGAACGGCAAATGCTACTTACCAGTATGCATCTGTTCTTGGTATGTAGAGCTGCAGAGTTACACACGCCCACCCGCCTCCCCGGCTACCTATCTGTTCCAGTATTAACGTATTTAGATACAAATTACATGGACATCATTACTTTTCTTGTAAAACTCCATCACTTCCCTAATGGTGAAAAACAATCTGGGGATGGAGCTGATGCCCATGCGCAGTATAATCCAAAGGAGGAGTCACCTATCCTGTGACTTCCAAAGACTTTCTACAACAAAAACAAACTGCAAACATCCGGGTCCAACACTAGGTAGCCATCTATGCACAGTCTGTAACTCTGCAGCTCTACATGCCAACAACAGATGCATAGTGGTAAGTAGCATTTTCCTTCTTACAGAAAGCAACCTCAAAACTGCTGTCCAAGCCCTCATACTTTTGCATCTGGATGGTGGATACTTACTCCATGGACTCCCAGCCTCCACACTGGCGCACCCATTAGGTGCATCGTAGATACTTCAACATGTCTCATCAGGGCCCAACGAAATATGATCACATCACCCTGATCCTGATAGAACTCCATTGTCTTCCCTTGCCGGCACTCATCTTCACAATCAGCTTCATAATTTATAAAGCTATTGTTTCCGAGTATCCAGAATCTGGAACAACATCCCCGTGTCCATCAGGAACATCCCAACGCTGCTCCAATTTAGGAAAGAGTTGAAGATTCACCTCTTTAAAGAACACTACATCACAATGCATTAATCGTCCCAAACCCAACTATATTTCCTCTTACTCGTTGACTTTATGCATATCTTTGACCATGTATAGCTCTTCTTTGCCTTTTGGGCAGGTTCACACAATAGAAATACTTTATGAATACATACGTACATAAGCAGCCTCCCTGAAAGAAAGGGGCCATTTGATGCAGCATGCACAAAGGTTCCAGATAGACCCCACCATTCACCAGACGCACACAAAGCAAACACACCACACATCATAGAGGTGTGGTGCAACGGCAAGGGCAGCTGACTTCGGAGCACAGGGTTCACGGTTCGATCCCCGGCTCCGGCGCAGCTCAGCACCATTTGACTCTGGGCAATAGCTCACTTAATTTCCACAACAGCCCCCAGCGCCTTGAGGACCCGTAAGTGTGAGTAGTTCGCGCTTTACAAATACGGATCTATATTTACATTTGTGTCCCACAGATGCTAAAAGCATGGGACCATGAAGACTCCACAGCTCGTTAGCTGGGGTGAAGCTGTAGGAATTCTCATCTCAGGGGTACAGCTTAAAATTGTAAAAATCCTTCCTTGTACTGCAGTTGTGCTGCCAAGCACTGCACAGTCAGCTTGAGGCCGCAGTAGCAACCCTTACGCAATATGGGGGTGCGCTTTCGTTCTACCCAGTTTTCAGAGAACTTCTCTGACACACAGTGAAGAAATAAAATGGAACACCTCCTTGGGGCTCATGATTGTCTGTTTCCCTGGTGGAAATATACAAGCAAGCCAGAAAAATGCCTATGGCAGGACGAAATTCTCCTGTTCTTGTATTTTACCCCAACACTTAACTAAGGCCAGTACAGTACTATTAAGAAATGAGAAGCAAAGACTTTGACATTTTTCTACAGTGTATTAAATATGCATTTACAAGTAGCATATTAACCACTTGATAAATTGAATGGCAGGTGTTCAAGTTGTCAATCAAAAATTCCTTTGTTGACTTTTTAAAAAACTTTTTTTTAAATTGAGTATTTTTTGTATCCTTTTCCAGTTAAAGTGGAGCCTATTCCTGCCATTAGTCATGCAACTTTGGGAGCAGCTAACCGCATCATACAAACATCTCAGGCCACACCACTACAGACTGTCACAATAGTACAGCAGGCCCCTCTAGGGCAGCACCAGCTACCTATCAAAGCGGTAACGCAGAACGGAACTCATGTGGTACCCATCACTACAGCAATGCATGGACAAGTCGCCTCCGGTAAGAACCAGCCAAATTAATCTTTTTTTCACAGTCATGTTCAGGACACTACAATTCCTGTTGCTTTACATTGAATGATTAAACACTATAGTCTTTTTAAAATATGATTTACATTCACAACTATGCATTAGTAATTAAAACATTCTGTTTCAAATAAGTAAATAAATGCAAATGCTGATTTACACAGTTGGGGGCTCAGACTTAAAGGTGATGTGCAATACAACTGTCTGCTCGTATGAAAGCGAAGACCTATTGAGCACAGTATCAATTTTGGGCGTTTGCATCATGCAAGTGCAGGTTATTTAAGTCTACCGGATGTACTTTGTGTTTAAGGTGGAAAAATAGTCTTCCAAAACAAATTATTCATTGTTGTTAGTAGGGTAGTGAATGTAATGATCTGTGTTTCGGGATTGTTGCATTTTGATTTTAGAATCCAAAATACTGATCTGGGGACTCATTCCTCCTTTTTAACTTTTTTTATTCATACAGCTAACCTTACTTGCGCTTCACACAAAGCTCTTACGCAATGTTGTTGTTTCTTATGGGCTTTGACTTTAAAAATAAGAGTTCAAAGTTTAACTTCATTTAAAATATTTTAAGACATCTATTCTGTTTCACTGTCTTGACTGTGCTAATGTGCTTTTTAAATAACCAAATCATCTGGTCTTGCAGTTTGCTAATAATTTAACACTTCCCTTGAATGTAATGTATCACAGTTTTGCAGGTTCATCGCCTACTTCATATAGTAGCTCTTTGGTGCAGAACTTTTCTGTTGAGGGCTTTCACACAGTCTCCTTGGGAGGCCTGTGGACATACTTGGGCCCAACGAGGAAGCATTGTATGGAATGAATGATGGGGTTTCCTTGCAGATCAGGTCCATACCGAGAGTAGGTCTGGAAACCTGCTGCTCAAACACAGGTGTAGTTGATATGTTTGTGTCTCTCTGGGGTATATCACAGTGTGGGTGCAGGTTTTCTAAACTCTAGCTACCCAGAATCTGCTGTGGAAGTGTAGCCTCACTTAGTGGTCTCCCTCAATCCCCATACTGCAACGGTGGATTAATGCATATCCTATGTGTCCATAGTGGGTATGTTGGTAAAGTAAGGGCACTGTGAATGTTGTCCTTGTTTCATAACATATTAGTGGTACCTTAGTAGATATGAGATTACCTTTGTTGTCTGGTTTGGTTAGGGCACTATTGTATTGTTGTCTGGGTTCCAGTATTATTTCTTATCAGATTTATGCTTTTCTTTCCTAACCCTCCCATGTAAAATGTTCCTTTGGAACATTTTCAAACTCTGCATACTTCCAGTCCCTCTTCTCTCTTGGTCAAGTCCACCACACTCTTATTTCGTGGCTGTACTATCTGCTGATATTCCTAGGCCTGTTGCCCATACCACCAATGCCTTTGGCATTTCAGGTTCTGCTCTGTGAACTGCTCATAACCTTCATCGATCGGATTCTCTCCAATCTGCAATTAGTGTTAAAGACCCACAGGAGGAAGGAAGGAGTGGGCCTTGTCAATCAAATCAGACCTTGCAATATTGAGTTAACTGAAGTGCATCTAATTGAAATACAAGAGTTGGGTAGGCAACGCTAAGGAACTCTGAGATGAGAAACCAAGGGATGAGGCAATATTAATGGTACCTGGAGGGACGCTTGCACACCATAGACCTGACATAGCAAAGCATAAGAACTATTCCAGGAATAGCATTAAAGTACTCTCAAACACGTATTAACTTGACAGGCATGTTTGCAGTAATTTCACATGCCAAATGGAAATGGCTATACCTTTTCTGTTTCCATGTAGTGTGATTTACTCACAAGCAAGAGGGCCTGTTCTGTGATGACAATTTTTATGATAGTGGGCGTCTATCCCATTCACAGGACACAGTGAAATCAGTGAATTGTTTATTTTTGATGATCCTTTTGTATACAATGTTGCTGCTTCCCTTTCAGAGTGTAGCTTTCATCTTACCTAGAGGGAAAACACTCGCCTCTTAGGAGACCGAATGAGCAGATGGTGAGGACAAAGGCCTATCTGCCATACCAGCGGCCTAAGGAGAGCAGAGCCCAGCAAATCCCTCCTCTGATGTAGAGGGAAAATGTGTTAATCAACTGAAAACATCTGGAGATTGACCTCAGAAACAGTCTCAGCGAAAAGCTGGGCATCGTTCCCAGAGGCATCTGGCTTTGAGCCCTGAAACTGCCATTAGAGATATCGTTCTTTGGGCTTGCGCCTCTGACACTGAACCCACTCGGCAACACGAGCCCCCTTCAGGTATGAGGAGCATTGACCCAAGGGCCCTGAGCCTCTACCAGTCAACACCAACTTAACCCAAAGGTCAAGACCAACCTCAGTCCAAACCAAAATCTGCGTAGGAGCTCACTTCGATGCAGAAATCAACACAATTTGCTGCTCCGTAAACCCTCACCAGTCATCGAGCTCAAGTCGAATATCCAGCAACACAAAAATTAAATAAACCTGGAGAAACTTCTTGCTCCCCATTCTCAACAGGAGGTGCAGGGCACCACAGCCAGCAGAAGATTGATGAGGCCGCTAGCGCTATGCCACAACTTCCTGTGCACTCCTTTGTCACCACCAAAGCGCCATCCATCACAGCCATCTAAGCCACCACACAGACTCCTGTCACCACATGAGTTTGTGCACTCATTCCACACTGGCTTTGACCATGAAAGCCAATCAGACCCTTGGGATCCTTACGTTGAACTTGAACCATCTGTGGATGAGGATGACCCGTGGGTGGACTACAGTGTAAAGCCACAAAATGAAAGCCTGGAGCCATATTCAGTTAAGGCATCACCTCCTGATTATACCACAGCATATCATGCTGTAAGGCAAAGGGCAACTGGCCCTCACAATGTCAGACTGCATGTTGTGGAAGAGGATAACTTCCTTGTGGACAACTGTCTCGGAAAGATCCAAGCAATTTCTCCCAATTACTAAAATCCTCATGAAATGTGCTATTGAGATCTTTAAAGAACCCATCAAGGTTTGTGGTGTGACCTCGAGGATTGAAAAGAAATACAAACCAGCACCAGATGATGCTCTGTATATTAAATGTCATGTAATTACCAGATTCCTGGTTGTCCAATTGCCTGAAAAAGTGCATTTGCCAAAGCTGCTGGGAATATTCTACCTTATGATTACGAGAGTAAAAAAAAAAAGAAAAAGATGTGTGAGGGAAGTATGTCACAGTGGGTGCAATAGCGAGTGGCGTATTGCCATTTCTGTTGGTCTTCTCGCCAGATACAATAGTTCTCATTACGGTGAGTTGAAGTAGCTCATCAAACACATCCCAGAGGCTTACACGAAGGGAAAATAACTGGTACAGGAGGACAAGTTGACACTGAATACCAACATATGGTTTGCCCTGGAGCAGCTTCCAAAAAAGTTATTAATTCATGCATCATTCTACGACAACACGCATGGCTACTAGTGTGTGAATTTTTGCTCTGATGACCAACACCACCTCATAAGGTACTATTTGACGGCAAACTTCTCTTCAAACTTCTAGTACATAACATGCTTCAGAGAATCAAGAAATGTGCCGAGACTGCCAAAGCCTCTGGAGCCTTAAAAACCTAGTTTCCCAAAATTGTATTTTGAAAATAGCAGTCATGAGGTGGTGTGAAAACTGCTACTACAATGTGGCACTCAGGATTTTAGCAACTTCAATCGTTTCAGGAACGGGCAATCAATACCTAAACTCAAGATGCTTACCAAGGCAACAGTAAAGTGTGAGAAAGTGCCCTCTTTCTTGCATGGTATGCCCCCACTTTTTGCTGAATTGCTAATGTGCTTTGATTGAGTGTGCCCTGGGCTCCTGCCAATCAGGTACCCAGGGCCTGTGTTCCTTCCCTAAAACTGCATTGAAGCCTAAACCCAATTGGCATCTCTGGCCACTTGTCAGCCCCTGGTAAATGGTACCATAGGTACCCAGGACACTGTGACCAGAGAAGGCCCCTAAGGGATGCAGCACTTAATGTGCCACCATTAGAGGCCCTGTACCCTGACACACACACACGGCCTTTGCAGGCTGCGTGTCTTGGTGCAGAACAAAGTGAAGAGTCGACATGGCACACATCCCTGTGTGCCATGCCCACCAAACACTGCCCTGGCATACCTGTCACCCCTTTAAGGGTACCCTATGCCAGTGGTGAGGGTACAGGTGCATGAGCCCTCTACCCCTACAGTACTCAGGTCCATTCCTGGGCACTGTAAGTGCACTGCTGCCATTAAGAGTATATGGTGCTGGGAGTTTCAGTACGAACTCCACAGCACCATAATGGCTGCACTAAAGACTGGGAAGTTTGGTATCAAACTTATCTGCACATTAAACACACACTGATGCCAGTGTGGGATTTAATGTAAAATGCACGACCGAAGGCATCTTAGAGATGCCCCCTGAAACTCAACCAACCGGAGTGGCTTAACCGACTGAGTGGCTGCCACCACCAGACATGTTTCAGGACCCCTGGGTCGAGAGCTTGCCGCACTTGGGGGCCTGAAACAATGCACATAATGGGACGAGGTGCCAAGCCTCCGCCCCCAGGGTGGGCAGGGTTCACGAAGGAGAAGCTCCAAAGGCATACCGCCTTTGTGAGCCTCTCCAGACCACTTGCTACTCTAAGCAACTGGTCCCCACTGGTTCTACCCCCCACTTTAGGCGGGAGAACCGGCGGGAAAAACAAGTGAGGGAGAGAGATGTGTCCACCTCTGCCAACTCCACTGTTAAGGTGGGGGAGGCGAGGTGAAGCACAACCTCGAATGCCTGCCATCTTGAGGATGGGGGGACCCAGCCAACCAGGGACAGGCTCCTGCCCCCCTCCCACTGGAGAGTGGCAGAATAGGGGGTGTACCCACCCCAGGGAAGGGATCCATCGTTCCCTACCCTTTACCTACCTGTAACGCCCCTAAATGTAGTATTTAGGGGCATCCTGAACCTTCCTTCCTCAGATCCAGCAACCACAAGAAAAAGAAGAGAAGGACGAGAAGCCGTGCAGAGCTAACAAGAGGACCACGCCCACTGACTTGGCCTCAGCCCTACAGGCCTGTCTCCCCTCGAACCTGCTCCTCCAAAACCCTGGCGTGTCCAGCGGACAGCAACTTCAAAAACCTCAGAGGACCTGCCTGCCTTCACTTTCCAAGCTGTTTCTCCCGTGAACACTGGACATGTTTGAACTGCAGCTTCTGGTGCCAGCCAGAACCGCAAATCTAGCCCACTCTGCACCCGCCGAACCCGGCCTGACCTCAAGTGGAAAAAGACTACGTGGAGGTCCCCCTGGCGATCCTGAACCGAGATTTGGCGACCCCTGACCTACCTCAAGCCTTCAAACGACGCCTGCAGCCATAATCCACGTCCCAAGTCACCCCTGCACCCGACGCCCCACGGCCTTGTGTGCCCAACCCAGCAGTGCCTAACTAATCCTCTAACATCCCTACTTACCCCTCGAAGTGGTGGTCGCTCCTGGAAGATCCTCGTCCCAAGCCTGCAGTGTTTCTTTGTCCCGGAGAATCTCCGTTGACATTAACAGGGCACCTGACCTCAAAACAGCACCCTACACCCGGCTGCCCTATTGCCGCGGAGGGTGCCTTTTTTGTGCTAACTTGGTCCCCAACTTGCCCTGAGCTTAACCCTAGGGGCTTTTCTCCCACAACCCCGTGGCCTGCTTGCCAGCAGCCACCAACTGGAGTCCCCCTATCCTCCGTAGGATAACATTGTGACTCAACACTCTGCACCCGGCCGCCCCTGAGGGTGCAACAACAATGCATCACTGACCCTGGGAGAACCCCTGAGTCTAACCCCAGGACCCTAACTCCAAAGACCGATGACCTACCTGGAAACCAATAACCTCTTTTTTCCTCATAAAATAACATTGACACTTTTTCTCCCAAAAAGTTTCTAAGCGTCGAATTTTGAAAACTAAGAAAATTCCTTAAAAATCACCGAATAACCAAAATGCATTTTCTCAACTGTTTTAAGGAAATGTTCCAGTGCTGAATCTAGGTATCCAGCACTGAGTAAGAACAATATCATTAAAGTAACTTACCTGCAAAGTAAATTTCCTCCCAGAGGATAACATTGGTGATTCTATGTGAAAAAGTTTCTAAGTGTCAACTTTTGAAATACAATAATATTCTTTAAAAATCATACATCTAACTGAAACTTATTTACTCAACTGTTTTCAGGAAATGCCCCAGTGCTGAATCTAGGATACAGCACTGTGTTAGTAAAAGTAATCCAAAAAGTAATTGATTGCATTTTTACTGAAAAAGCCTATTGATTCCTATGTACTGAGTCTACTAAGTCTGTGCATTGCATTGCAACTCCTGTAAACTCGAATTGGTACAAAGTCCTACTATCTTTTGAAAGTGTTCAACAACAGCATCTTGTAGCTGAAAAGTATTTAAATACTTACCTGTACTAGGGTTGCTTGGTTCTAGAAATAAAACAGTAGATTTTTTTTATACAAAACAATTGGCCTAGAGTTCAGTTCTCGAGTGTGTGAATTCATTTGCTGACTGAGTGTTTACATCAAATGCTTAACACTGTCCTCTGATACTGCCTTACTGCTCGACCAAGCTACCACTTTAGAGAGTAAGGTTCTATCTAACTTTAACCTCTGCCAAACCTCTGGAGACCTTTGGACTCTATACACACTGTACCTCACTTTGGTGCAGTATAGATAGAGACAGTTTCTTACATAAAGGAAATGGTGATTTGCCATCCACGAGCCTCTGATCACACGTGTTGGGGGACAAATCAGATAATTTCTTCTATGGTGGAAGGAAATAAACTCAGACAAATTGGTCCTGTCCTTTGTTCAGCAGGAATGCTTCTTAGAGTTCCACACCACAAACACACCACCTCTACGGCACACAATCCGCCATAAACATTGACTGTTGCATGAGGAAGTACAAGCATGTCTAAGTGTACTCCTTCTACTTTCCTAAATAAGATGGTACCCTGAGTGGTGGAGGAGCAGCACATGCCCTGATCGGATGAGAAAGCTTTAGAGGATCGGAAGACGTGTGGATTACACCTAGACAGATTTAACAACCATGAAGGATATGCTGTTGGTCCAGAGCTGGATGAATTGGGGACGTAGGCACCCCAGGTTCACTGCAGTTTTTAGCGCTGTGGAGACCAGGAGTTGTCTACACTCCAAGGTGGCTTGTTGACTTGGGCTACAATGTATCACTTGCCTTGGCTATCGTTGAGCAGAGGGAAATGTAAATGCACTGTAGGCATATGTAGTGGATGACTTGCACAGTTTGATTTATTTGTAACGTTGTGAAACAGAAAAACTGAAAAATAATGGTTTAAAAAAAGAGGGTACCCTGCAGCCTATTCTTGACTTTAGGCCACTGAATAGATTATCCTGTCAAAGCATTTCAAAATGACAACCCTGGAAAGTCATTCCTCTGCTTTGCAAAGGAAACTACATTGCGACCCTAGCTCCAAGGGCACCTACTTTCACATCCCCATGTATTCCGCTCATCACAATTTTCTGCACTCTGTGAAAAGTGGCCAACACGACCAATTCAGATATCCCTATTCAGTATATAAATTGTCGGACAGTGGTGGTCTCAAATCTGCACCAGTAATGTCTTCCCATATCTGGACAACTAATTGATAGAGCAGCAGCTGTCAGCAATGCCTAGCACACTGTCATCCAGCATTTTCACTCCTACATAGGTTAGAGTTCATAGTAAATGCAAAAAAAGTTGCACCTTACCCCGCAGCAAATATATTTTTTGCCATTCTGTTAAACTGTATTCCAGGCAAGGCCTGCCCAAATCAAGAAAGGGTGATGGCATTCCAGTGGCTGCTACCGTCACAACTCTAACCATAAAAACAACAAGGAAACTATTGGGGAGGATGACTTCTTCTATAGGCATTGCACCATACACATGAATGAATGGATACAGATCTCTAGAGCACTACTGCTGCCCAAAGAGCATCATGGCTCTTTAAAGACCTTAAAGTCGGAAAGAATGGGAGAGAGGGAAGCAGTGATGCGCCTAATAAGGAAGAGTGCTAGAGAAAAAACAGTTTTTGAGGCTTTTCCAAAGAGTAATTTTGAGCTTTGTGCATGTTCAAAGGAAGTCTTTCAAAGTTCAGCAGATAGAACAGAAACATATTTTTCTCAAACTACAGTGTCCAACTTTTGGGATATCCAGTAAAGAGATTAGTGGAACAAAGATACTGCTCTGGTTTGTTATGAGTGCGCAAATAAACGGTCCAGCGAAAGCGCTGTGTGAAACAAAGGGTCTAAAACAAGAGATGCGGTTATGTCCAAACCACCAGCTTGGATTGTTGTAGTGGGCAATTCTAGAAGAAAATGGAGCCTGGGCAAATGTTTTTCGAACATGAAGAAGGAGGAGTGGAAAGATTTTGTCGACAATTCAAAGAAGAAAGCAAAGAAGTGGCTGCTAACTTGGTTATATGTTGAGATATGAGCTGAATATGAAGAAGAACTCCAAGACTTACCCGGAGGATGCAGGTTGTAGGGGGTGTGCAAGGATCATCTAGCCACCAGAAGGGGGCTCAGGTTGGCGACCGCTTTCCAAAGAAAGTTCAGTTTTTTTGCCATCGAGTTTCAGATAGTATTGCAGCATGAATCTTTTCTGGATTCACTATGCTGGTCATTATTCCGCCATCTAGTGGTTGGGTCCAGAATTGTGGAATTCCTTCTCTTTTAAAAAAAACAAAAAACTTTTTGCTGTTGGTGGGCGTCAACGAGGTAGTACCATTTGGTGCCGTTCTGTGATGTCGACGTGCTTCACCTTTGGTAGCCATCTTCAGACTATTTTTTCCTGCCGTTGGGTCTGGATCGATATGGTGAAGCTCCCAAGATTGGAGAAAAGAATCGAGGAAAATCGCAGAGGAGAATCCAAGAAAATCAGTAGGATGGTGTCTTCCACTTTTGACTTTAAATCAAAGACAACCACAGTTCGACGGAGGGAGAAAAACAAGATCTTAGTCGACGATCGGAGAATGCGCATCAGAGGGGCTCCATGGGCGCGGTAATAGACAAGACGCCGTTCAAGTTTTGTAAGAACTGCCACCACAATTACGCTCAATACGATCCACACCCTGTCTGCAACCTGTGCCTGCTGCTGGACCATCAGAGTGAAGACTGTAACGCCTGCTCCGTCTTCACCCCGAAGACGTTGAAGGTGCGAGAAAGGCAGCGACGAGCCAATTACAACATGAAAGACAAGGACCACCGCCTTCGCTGCGAGACCTGGGCCTCTCCAGTGAGGAGGAAGATAACGTTGCCGAAGGACCAATAGGCGACGAGGAAAGACATTTTTATCGTGGAAGTCGAGAAGAAGACTTCAAAGGAGGTAAGAGAGCCCTCAGCCAGGATCTCTGGGAAATGCCTTCCACTTCTATTGGGAGGGAGCGTTCGCCTAGCATTCCCTCCGTTTCCTCTTATTCCAAAGGTACTGCAAAAGATCAACACAGGAACCTTGCTGCGTCATCTTAATCGTCCTGGCGTGGGCGCGACAGTACTGGTTCACAGAGCTGTTTTGCCTATCAAGGTTTTCTTCATTTCTCTTCCAACCCAAAAAATTTCCTGTCTATGAGCCAAGGTCAAGTGGTTCATCCTCTAGTCCGCACACTCCACTTGTTGGCTTGGCTCATCACACAGAGCTCGGATAGTTAGCGATTTCGCAGTGTTAAGGTTAAGTGTTACTCTGCCAAGTGGAAAAGATTCTGTATATGGTGCACCGCGCACTGTTTCGATCCCCTTTCTTCGCCACCTGAGGACGTTTTACCTTCTCTTATCAAGGCTGGTCTGGCACATGTGTCCATCAGAGTGCCCTTAGCGGCGTTCTGGTTGTTTGTCCCGATGGTCTAATAGACTGATAAGAGTTCATGAGAGGACTTTTCAGGGTCTATCCTCCAGTAAGACCTCCTCTTGTGCTGTGGCAATTAAATAGTGTCATGTCGCAACTTAAGAAATCCCCGTTTGAACCTAGTCACAAGTGCTTTTGCTTACAAATGGGTCACCATTAACCGCAGCGTAAATTCCGCCGTGGTGCGGCGGTTTGATTGAGTGGGTGGGGCTGCATCAGCCAACGGACGTGCGCAGCACTACCCAGTTAGTGCTCGCGACTGCCTTTGACCGACGGGCGCAGCGAAGGGGTTGAAAGAAATGTACATATTTTGTGCAGTTTACATTATGTTCTTATTATTTTTTAATTAAAGTTCAGTGTAAAAAACATTTTAAAATTGGTTTAATTGAGAAAAAGAAACATGCCCCAAAAATAACCACTTCATTAAAAGTTATACTACAGGACTCATACCTTCCTTGGAGTTGGGCCTGTATCAACCATTTTAGGAACACATTTCTTTTAACCTGAGGTCCATCCAAGCAACATAGCTTGACACATTTGTTTTTTGCTTTATTTCGAAAGCCCCTTTCTGACTAATATTATAGACATAAATTTACATACATTGCACGTTAAAGGAGTTTAGGAGTCTGAGATTCAAGTCCAGCCTGCAGAAGAAGAGGTGGTCTTCCCCTTAGACCAGAATTTACCTTAAATAAGGTTAAGGAAGCGATTATCAGTAGTCCCCTAAACAAGGCCCCTCGGCCGGACAGGGTACCTATGGATTTGTCCAAATCTCCGGATCTGTGGGCTTCCCTGTTGTGCAATTGTGTCAGTGCTATCAGTAAGACGGACCTCTCCCAATCATGGCGATCTGCTGTTATTGTGCCTATCTTTAACAAGTATTTGCAATGCAATAGATCTCGCATTACTGTAAGTTTGAGCTATTGGCGTTGCTAATAATAATGCAGCGCCAATAGCTCAAACTTTTAGTAATGGGAGACCTATTGCATTTCAAATGCTTGTTACTACTTGAAAGAAGTTCAAGGTTCGATGCAAACTTATTCCATTGTGGGCTTTTTATGCATTATCTTACTGACCAAACATACTTTTTCGTTGAGATATTTAAACAGTAAGTTTCTATCAAACTTTGAGCAAGCAAACAATTGTGTGTGTTCACTGAGTGAGGACCAGGTCTCACGCTGGAAGACCTGGCGAGGATTGCACGACTGCCTGGGGCGAGGTGTCCTCTTGTTTATGTGGCTGTTATGTGGCAGCAGCCTGGGGGCAGGGTAGGTGTCTGTCTGTCTCTGCGTTTTAGTGCCAATGCACCGTAGTTTGGAGGAGTGATTTGTGATACACATTCTAGTATTTTATTTTTTAACAGTACCAATTGTGGTATTTGTGTTTCTGATTTCTAGCCGGGATTTGCAGCATAAATCCAGTAGCCATTATTGCAAGAAAAGGCACATTATATATCATACGGTGGCACATTCTCTATCAATATAATCTCGCTTTGTTGTCTTTGTAACAACCAGTAGTATTGCCAGGGAAGAATTCTTAACTCATTACTATACATTAGGTTATGCTTTGAGAGCTCCCAGGAATGCTTCTACCTGGCAGTATATGAGGCCAAAAACAAACCTAAGCTGATGTTTCACATATGCGAAGGAGTGACTGATCTCCAGCTACTGCAAACCACAGAAAAGGACTGACCGGCTGCACACTTCAGCTACAAGAGAGATCCCTCTCCGGCAGAGCGCTGCACACACACCCAGCCTCTTCAAGGCACGCACTGCAACCAATGTGTGTATCACAAGCCCAGCAGACATCCCGTGGGGCCTGTCCTCAGCCATCACAAGCGGTGGTGGTTATACACAGTTCCCTCTGATTATATAAATATCGACTGTATGTCTGTCCTCGTGCTTCAGGAAGCAGAGACACCCAGTGACGTAACAAAACTTGAGGGGGCCCCCTGGTACAAAAAGGGCACACCTCCTGACTCAATCAGGAGTTCTCAGGCCAGGGTTCTGTGCGGGGGGCCCCCTGGAGCTCGTCCTATGTTATGCCACTGCAGACACCCAAAACCTTGGCCGCTAATCAAAGAATAAAGATGTGTTCGAGGCAAATGAGCTGCAGATTGTACACTTAGCAATAGATCGCCACCTGGTGTTGGGCTCGGATGATTGCAGGTTTGTTGTCTTCTTGGAAGAAGTCTTTGTAGTCACGAGATAGGTGACTCCTCCCTTGGACAATACTGCGCATGGTCATCGACTCCATCCTCAGATTGTTTTTTTCCGCCACTGGGTTCGGATGAAAGTTTTCTGCTCTGGCTAGAAAAGACACTTTTCGACATTTTCGAAGCGAAAACTTTAGAAAACCAACTTTCGACATCGAATAAACCTTTCGACATCACAACTACATCCCGGTGCGTCGACGTGGGCCGTTGGGCCGTACGGCCTACGCCTCATGGACAGAACTCCATTCAAGAGATGCCCGGTATGTCGAGCAAAATTCCCTCATAGCGACCATCACGAGGTTTTCAACCTCTGTCTCTCGCCAGAACACGTCGAGTCGACCTGCACAGCCTGTGCCTCCTTCCGATCGAAAAAGACCATTCGGGATCGGAGGGCCCGTCGTCACGAGATGAGGAGATCAGCGCTAGCACCGGCGGCCATTTTTGAGGAGAAGATCGTCGAAGAAGGCGTCTCCGAGGACGAGAACCCACTCGAAGATATCTTCGAGGACGAGGCTCCACTCGTCGCCGAGGAAGACTCGCCTGATCTCCAGATCATATCGGGAGCAGAGGATTAGGACGATTCGATTCCATCTCGACAACCCGTGAGTACCTCTGCCCCTGCACAACAGACACTGCCCAAACCAAAGGCAACGGCCAGCACTCCGCCCATGGGGCCCAGTCGAGACCGAAATTTACCCTCTGATGCCCTGCCTTCGGGCTCGGCTCAAAGGAAAAAGACTAGGCCTTCCGGTGCCTCGGCACCGAAAAAATAACATGTGCCAATTCCACCCCCTCCATTGGCACCGAAACATCCTTCGACACCGAAGGACTCTTCGGCACCGAAGCTAACACGCCCTTTGGCACCCAAAGACTCTTCGGCACCCAAACCTAAACAGACATCGGTGCCGAAACCAAAAACAGTAACGGACCCGAAAGCTTCGACTCCGAAACCATCCGGTTCCAAAAACAAAGACGGGAAGATAGACTCCGGCGCTTCAGGCCCAACAAAACCTGTCTCCACGCCGAAATCTTCGATAACGGTACCAAAGACCACAAGGCCTGATACAGACAAGCCTAAACCACCTTCGGCACCGAAGAAATTGCCACAGGACTCAATCACTCCTCCTAAGGCAAAAAACACTAAGGAACCACTATCGGCACCTAAGAAATCGGCGCCGAAGAGGATTATACAAGAGGAAGATCTATTTAGACCAGATCCAAAGCAGAAAAAGGTCTATATCAATCCAAAAACTGGACATGTGGAAGCAATTCCACACAAAAAGAGACCAGCAGACACACCACTTCCAACTGTGGTTCCTGCCAAAAAGGATTGTGCAACTTCTGCAATGCACCCTTCCTCTCCTTCACCGTCTTCCTCTCCTATCACTCCATATATTGAGCCTATAACTTCTCCTGCTCAATCTCCTGCATCATCACACTACACTGACGAAGAGTATGACTTAGGTGGGGGGGATGATGTACCAGAGCCACATACATACCCTTTAGATGAGCATGCGGATGTCAACCCAGGATATCCCAAAGACGATGATGCATATAATTTCCAACCAAATAATGCATCAGACATCCCTGACCCTCAATACTACCCAACAAAACCTTCCCCTCCAGAGGATAGTATTGGGTTCAATCATCTATTAAACAGAGCTGCACTTTACCATGGAGTTCCAATGCGCTCTGATGCCATTGAGGAGGATTTCTTATTAGACACTTTTGAGCAGTCACAAAGATCTACTCAAATACTACCTATGATCAATGGGGTCATTAAACATGCTCCAGAGATTTTTAAAGATAAGGTAAGGTGTAGGGTACTAAATCCCAGAATAGAGAAAAAGTATAGACCAGCACCAGCTGATCCAGTCTACATTAAGGGACATCTACCATTGGACTCTTTAGTAGTGTCAAATGCACGTGAAAGAGCCAATTCCCAGACTTCTGGTGACACACCCCAGCCTGACAAGGAATCAAAAATCATTGATGCGTCAGGGAAACGGATTGCTGCACAGGCAACAAACATATGGCGCATAGCAAACCCACAAGCCTTACTCTCACGCTACAATAGGGCTCACTACGACCAACTAGAAAAGTTAATGGAACATCTACCAGATCAATACAAAGATCAGGCAGTAGAGCTCTTACAGGAAGGCAAACTAATATCTAATGCCTTAATTAAATGCGCACTAGATGTAGCTGACACAGCATCCAGGGCAGGTAACACCAGTGTTATCCTCAGACGTCATGCATGGTTACGCATTTCCGGTTTCAAACCAGAGGTACAAACTACCATCCTCAACCAGCCCTTCAATCAGAACCAGTTGTTCGGTCCAGAGGTAGATAATACACTAGAAAAAATGAAAAAGGACACAGACACTACTAAGTCTATGGGTGCATTACAATCTACCCAGACTAGAAGTTCTTTTCGTCGCTCCTCTTGTAGAGGAGGCTCCAAGCAGACCGGCGCAGATAACACATCATCTTTTAAAACACATACACAAACCCCCTCTAATAAGGGTTACTTTAGAGGAGGGTACAGAGGCAACAACAATAAGGGAAGAGGTAGAGGTAATAACAACAATCGCTCCTCTTCCACTCCCAAACAGTGACTTCCCTCTGCCTCCCCTACAGCATTCCACTCCTGTAGGGGGCAGATTATCACAGTTCCTACATGTCTGGAATTCCATCACAACAGACAAGTGGGTAAGACAGATTATCCAACATGGCTACTGCCTAGAACTCACAGCAACTCCCCCAAACATACCGCCCAGGCAGCGTCCAATGTCCACAGAACACATAACCCTGCTTCAACAGGAAGTTCTAGCACTTCTACAAAAATATGCTATTCAAAAGGTCCCCTTACAGGAACAGGAGTCTACTCCCTGTATTTCCTAATACCCAAAAAGGACGGGACATTAAGACCGATCCTCGACCTCAGGCCCCTAAACTACTACATTCAATCAGATCATTTTCACATGATCACTTTACAACAAGTACTCCCATTACTACAACAGGGAGACTTTCTGACAACACTAGACCTAAAGGACGCCTATTTTCATATTCCTATACATCCTGCGCACAGGAAGTATTTAAGTTTTCATACAAGGACAACACTACAAGTTCAAAGTCCTTCCATTCGGGGTCACAACAGCACCACGAGTGTTTACAAAGTGCTTAGCAATAGTAGCAGCACATCTCAGAAGACAACAGATACAGGTCTTCCCTTACCTCGACGACTGGCTCATAAAAGCAAGATTGTCAACCAGTGTGTCCAACACACAAAACAAACGATTCAAACATTACACGACTTAGGGTTTACAATAAACTACACCAAGTCGCACCTAGAGCCTTCGCACGTTCACCAATATCTAGGAGCTACCATAGACACATCTGCAGCTCTAGCCTATCCCAGTCAAGCCAGGATTCAAAGCATTCAGAGCTTAGTCTCCCTTTTTCAATGCCAGAACTCTCTTCAAGCCAGAGTGTTCATGAAACTAATAGGCATGATGGCGTCTTGCATCTTCATAGTTCCTCACGCAAGACTGCAAATGCGCCCACTACAAGAATGTCTAGCACAACAGTGGAATCAGGCTCAAGGTCAGCTCACAGACCTGGTGTTGGTAGACAGCCGTACATATCGCTCTCTGCAATGGTGGAACACCAAAAACTTGACAAAGGGACGGCCGTTCCTAGAACCTGTTCCACAAATAGTGCTCACAACAGATGCATCCCTCACAGGATGGGGAGCCCATCTCCTGCACTATACCACTCTAGGCCAATGGAACAGCCAACAAAAACTGTTCCACATCAATCATCTGGAGTTGCTAGTGATTTTCCTAGCACTCAAAACGTTTCAAGTACAAAACAAAGCTGTTCTAATCCAGACGGACAATATGACAGCTATGTACTATATACAAAAACAGGGGGGGGACACTCTCTGCAACTGTCCCAGCTTGCACAGAACATTTGGAGATGGGCCATCCCTCAAAACATACACCTGACTGTAGAACACCTCCCAGGAATTCACAATCAGATAGCAGATCTGTTGAGTCGTCGGTCACAACAGATTCACGAATGGGAGTTGCACCCACAGGTTCTCCAACCATTTTTCCAAAGGTGGGGGCAGCCACAAATAGATCTGTTTGCCACCCACGAAAACGCAAAATGCCCAACCTTCGCCGCCAGGTTTCCACACCCACGGTCGGAAGGGAATGCAATATGGATGAACTGGTCAGGCAGATTTGCGTACGCTTTTCCACCTCTCCCACTCATTCCACTAGTAGTACGCAAGCTCAGACAACAGTCTCTCAAACTAATACTAGTGGCCCGACATGGGCACGACAGCCATGGTTCACCACTCTTCTAGATCTCTCACTGGTTCCACATCAGAAATTACGGCTCATGCCATCCCTGTTAACACAGAACCATGGAGAAATAAGGCACTCAGAACCAAGCCAACTGAATTTGGCGATCTGGCTCCTGAGGTCTTAGAGTTTGGCTACTTAAACTTACCACCAGAATGTATGAATATAATTAAAGAGGCTAGAAGACCCACCACTAGAGCATGCTATGCTGCTAAGTGGAAAAGATTTGCAATATACTGTAACAACAATCACATTGACCCATTGGATGTTTCCATCCAAAATATTATTTGCTATCTTCTACACCTACAAAGATCCAACTTGGCTTATTCTTCCATACAACTGCATCTAGCAGCAATTGCAGCCTATTTACAAAATAGACAGCATCTATCTCTCTTTAGAGTACCTGCAATAAAAGCATTTATGGAAGGATTAAAACGTTTAATCCCACCTAAGTTACCACCTTCACCAGTATAGAACCTAAACGTGGTCCTTACAAGGCTTATGGGCCCCCCTTTTGAGCCTTTACACAAGTGTGAACTGCAATTCCTAACATGGAAAACTGCCTTCCTTGTTGCCATCACCTCTCTCAGAAGAGTTAGTGAAATACAAGCATTCACAATAGAAGAACCTTTTTTTCAGATACACCCTAACAAAGTGGTTCTTAGACCTAATCCTAAATTCCTGCCAAAAGTGATTACTCCTTTTCACCTTAACCAGTCAGTAGAGTTACCAGTGTTTTTTCAAAAGCCAAACTCTGTTGCGGAAAGGGCTTTACACACATTGGATGTTAGAAGTGCTCTTTTATACTACACAGACAGGACTAAATCCTTCAGAAAGACAAAACAACTATTTGTATCTTTCTCTTCCCCACTCAAAGGCAATCCCATCTCTAAAGGAGGAATTGCCAGATGGATTGTAAAGTGTGTTCAAATATGCTATCAAAAAGCTAAACGTACACTAACAGTTCCTCCTAGAGCGCACTCCACTCGCAAACTAGGAGCCTCTATGGCTTTCTTAGGAAACATACCACTAGAGGACATATGCAAGGCAGCAACATGGTCTACCATACACACCTTCACTAAACACTATTGTGTTGACGTGCAAGCCAAGCAGCAAGCTGCAGTAGGCCAAGCTGTCCTTAAAACACTATTTCAGTATGCTGCAACGGATGCAAGCGACCACCGCTAGGGGAGACACTGCTGCACAATCGTTGCTAAGTGTACAATCTGCAGCTCGTATACCTCGAACGGAATATGCTACTTACCAGTATGCATCTGTTCTTGGCATGTAGAGCTGCAGAGTTGTGCACGACCTCCCGCCTCCCCGGGACTTGTATCCGTTCCAGTACTCATGTTACTTAGATGCACACGCATGGACATCCTTTCTCTTTACTTCTAGTAACTCCATCATTTCCCATCCTGGAGAAAAACAATCTGAGGATGGAGTCGGATGACCATGCGCAGTATTGTCCAAGGGAGGAGTCACCTATCTCGTGACTACAAAGACTACGAGGAAGAGGTGTGGCGCCGCGGCCAGGGCGACTGACGCTGGAATCTGGGGACCACGGTTCGATCCCCGGCTCCGGCGGCAGGTTAGCCCAGCACCATGTGACTCTGGGCAATAGCTCGCTTAATCTTCCCGACGGCCCCCCAGCGCCTAGAGACCCTTACGGGTGATTGTGCGCTTTACAAATGTGGACTTTACTTTACTTTACTTTAAAGACTTCTTCCAAGAAGACAACAACCTGCAATCATCCGAGCCCAACACCAGGTGGCGATCTGTTGCTAAGTGTACAACTCTGCAGCTCTACATGCCAAGAACAGATGCATACTGGTAAGTAGCATATTCCTTTTATTAATGTGAGGGGCGCGAGATGGTGATTGCTGAACCGACAGCACAGAAGCAAAGGCGGACATTCATCCCTCATGGTAGATAAGAGGCAGCCTAGAGGGTCTCTGCACCTGCTGTCACAAGTGCACCCCTTGTGGGAACCCGGTGTTCAAGGGTCGGGTTTTCACAGTTCTACATTATTTAATCCAGATTCTGCTCCTTTCTCGGGTGTGGGCTGAGTGCACATGATTACATATCAGAAAGCAAAGCCTTGTCTGCACCGGCCTCTGACTGAGGCACATACCCCAGTATCCAGAACCGTAGGTGAATGAAACCTCTGAGACAGTAAGCTCAGACACTGTGCGCGAGGCGTGGTAACGCGTCGCAAGTTGGCGCGTGCACATCTGTAGTACTCCTGCTGTCTGCATCGTAAACCCCTTTCAGTAGCTCGGCGAGACAGGAAACTTCTAAGGCCCATGTTGTAACCTTCTGCGGCGCTTTACTAACCTGCATTTTCTGTCCTGTGTTGCACAGAACAGGAGTGTCACGGCACCGAAACTGGGCCCCCGCAGCAGCGCAAGATGAATGTCGCCGCGTGTGACCGTGCACATTGTCTGGACGCAAGCTCAAACAGACGCTGTGAGAAAGCACAAGGCGTGGTAACGCGTCGCATGTTGGTGCGTGCACATCTGCAGTCCTCTGATTTGTTCAGCAAGGAAGTAGGAGGCGTGTTAATGCGTTGCAAGCTGTCTCGTGTACATCTCCTGTCTTGCGAGTTCTGGCAGCGCCGCCGTACGCGTGCGCAGCTTCTGTCCTTAGTCCACGTCCACATCTCCTGTCCCCCTTCCGAACTCAGGTCTACAACAATTGATCTCGCTAGCGACAGCGCTTCGCGCTGTGTGTAATGTAATGTAAGGTACACTTATATAGCGCGACTGTCACCCAAAGGGTATCCTGGCGCTTAGATTACAGAACAGCGGGAGCAACAGAAAAAGCGATGTCTACTCTCTAGGAAACAGACTGGTTTTCAGTTCCTTCCTGAAGCCAGACTGTTCAACAGTCTAAGCCTCAGGGGAAGAGCGTTCCAGAGTCTGGAGGCAGTAAAGCTAAAAGATCTACCTCCTGTTCGCACTTTCTTGACATGGGGGACGCAAATAAGGTGTGTAGAGGAAGATCTAGCAGGCACATACCATGCGAATTTCCTCTGAAGTACCCTAGGCCCGATTTTATGTACTGCCCTATAGACAATGCACAATGCCTTAAATTGTATCCTTTCTACAGTTGGCAGCCAGTGAAGGTCCCTAAGGGCCTGAGAAGATGACGCATCTCATGGCCGATTTAATGTGAGTTTTGCTGCCATTGTCTGCACTCTCTAACTTCTTGAGCAGAGAGGCTGGAGCACCCAAAAGCAGTGAATTACAGTAATCAATTCTGCTCAACACAATGCTCCGAACTACTTGAGGCCTCGTGGCAACCGGCAAAAACGGGAGGATCTTGTGCAAAGCTCGAAGTAAACCATGCAGGTGCACACTGTTTTATTTACCTGGGAGACTACCTGGAGATTACTGTCCATCAGGACCCCTGATGGACAGTTTTAGTAGGCAGTAAGGAATTGTTGTTGTTCGAGCCAGGTCAAAAATCTGTAGGAAGAGGACACTGAATACGGCCGGTCGTACAGCACAGAACTTCTGTTTTGTCCTCATTAAATTGTAGAGAGTTCAATTTCAACCAGCCTGCCGTTTGATGAAGACAGTCATGAAACTTTTCCATGGACACTGCATTGTTGCCCTCAAAAGAGAAGACAAGCTGAGTGTCATCCGCATAATTGATGACATTAATTCCAAACGATTTTATCAGAACAATGAGAGGGCCAAGGTATAGATTAAACAAGATCGGGCTGATGGCTGATCCCTGAGGGACCCCTTATTTAACCTTACTGTATTCAGAGAAGAAAGGCGGCAGAAACACTGACTGCTGCCTATCCGAGAGGTAAGAATGGATCCAATCTTGGGCCTTGCCCACAATACCCAATTCCTCCAGCCTTCTGATCAGTATCTGGGGATTGACTGTGTCGAACGCGGCCGACATGTCAAGCAGCACTAAAAAGGCTGCCTGACCACTGTCGGCTCGCATTCTCAAGTCATCCAGGACCGCCACCAAGGCAGTCTAGGTCCCATGTGCGGGACGAAACCCGAATTGAACCTCGTCCAGCAGCTGGTTATCCTCAACATACTTAGAGAGGGATTTAGTTACTACCCTTTCTAGAATCCTAATTGGTTAGGGTAGCAGGGAAATGGGTCTATAGTTGGCTGGGTTGTGCGGATCCAATGATGGCTTTTTTAATAAAGAAGAGACCACGGCCATTTTCAAGCAGTCTGGGACTACAGCTGTGACTAAAGATTGACTACAGATCTGGTATAGAAGCAGGAAGAGTTCGCCTCCAAACAACTTCCAGGACTTATGAGGAAGCGGGTCCCTGGGGGAAACAGAGGAAACCCCAGCAGCGATTACATGAAAATCCTCATATAAGGGCATCAGGAAGTTATCCAAAAGTGACATGTGTTCCGTGTGGATTATATTGTTACTTGATACAGTTACGTTATCAGTCTGTATGTACCCACCCCCTTCACCTGAGGGTTTCAGTCCCTGTGAGGTCGGGATAATGGATTTAGCACAATCTGGGTTAGATACGCCTCTAACCAGGTTGAAAAGGGTTTGTGGCTTATCCGGGGAAAGCAAAATAATCTCCTGAAGGTATTTAGCCTTGGTTTTACCTGTTAGTACTTTATAGGAGTGGAGCGTATTTTTAAAGGCCACCTTGTCTGCCTCAAAATAGTTCTTCTCCCACTTCCTTTCAGCCTGTTTACAGTTAGCCCACAACAGTCTCAGCTCCTCATATCATGGGGCGGATGGCTTTTTACCATTTTTATCTTTCCTCAACGGTGCAAGTTGGTCAATCGAATTGCAAATCTGATCACACAGATTCTACTAGTTCTCCTCCACCGAGTCATGCACAACATAATTTTCGTTAACAAGCTGGGGGAGGTGCGCTAACCTGAGTAATCTAGACCACTCTCTACTAACTCGGGCAGCTGAAAAACTGCCATCTAGTTGACCCCGATTGGCTATCTTCAGCAAGAAGAGGACCAAAGAGTGGTCGGTCCAACATTGAGGAAGTATGTCTTGAACAAATGTTTCTCTCTCATCTGCAAAAACAAGGTCAAGCACATGTCCCTTCTGGTGAGTAGCAGGAAGTACCAATTGATGGAGATTAGCACTCTCACAGGCTTGACAGAGCTCTTTTAACGCAGTGTCAGGAGTACCATTCTCCCAGAGATTAAAATCTCTGAGGATCAAGAGTTTAGAGTGTGAGTGTGCTAGACTGTATATCGTGTCAATCAGGGATTGATAAGAAAAAATATCGCCCCCTGGGGGTCTATAGCAAAGCAAACGTGTACATAAAACACCATTGATGCCTTTAAGTGTAAACCCCAGTGATTCAATCGCCGGTATGTCCTCTACACACAAAGAAGAGAAGTTCCAATTATCCTTATATATGTATACTACTTCCCCCCCCTGCCATCCTGTCTCAGCTTATGGCAGATTTTATAGCCTGGAGGACAGGCAAGGCCAAGCTACACTTTCCTGTCCACACTTGTCTAGGTCTCCATTAAGAAGAGGACATCAAGATTATAGTCCTCCAACAAAATAAAAATCTCCATATAATGTTTTGTCGGAGATCTAGCGTTAATCAACCCACAGCTGATAATCCCTTCAGTAGAGATCTTAAGTGAATTCTTACCCATCACATTATCCACTTTAGTGCTGCAAGTCCTATCACTCTGGTTGTTCAACATAACAAGCTCATCACTAGAATAAATCAAACGCGGGGCATTTGGGGCAGCGTGGCTGGCGTTGTACGCTACCGGGGTACGGAAGGACGCAGACGGGCTTGCCTTCGGCGCGTGCTGCGTGCTTGCACCGCCTCCATTAAATAGGAGGAGGACGGTCGAACAACTAGAGTGCTACCCAAGATGGCCGTGCTCTGTTGACTCGCTCTTACAGACGAGTACACCGGCGCATCAAGGGAGCATGTGGCGATAATAGCAGCAATGAACAGTAAAGTGCACTATTTTAAAATTGCAAAAACGAAAAAGTGAGTGACGTTTTTTTAAAAGCACATAATAGCCCCCAAAGCAGTAGCAATTTTTATATTTTAAAAATAATTCCCCAGAGTTCTCGACACGCTAGGCAATAACGTTCGTTCGCTCGTGCTGCAGAGTAATCAAAATCACTAGGCGAGACCTCAAAAGGGCAACCCTCAAGCACCAGGGTGTTACTTTCTGATATCCTGTGGGACTTGGCTGTTAAGTTGTTATGGGACGCCTTTTCGTCTGGGTCAGGGAGTTCAACATTCTGACGCAGTTGCAGTATCGGTTCCGTGAGGGGCTTGGTGTGTTGAAGCAAGGCTTGAAATTGCACATGCTAATCAGAAAAGATACTGTTGCTAAGCAGGGCTCCATCTTCTTGGCCTTCCTAGAGCTCTCCTGCGCCTTTGACAGCATGATGAGGTCCAAGTTATGGGAGATTCTGATTAATTTAAGAGTGGATGGAAATGTGGTCCAGTTCCTGAGAGCTTTGCACTACAACCTATCTGCATCAGTTAAGTTTGGTCCATCTGGTGGGTGGGCAGACTGCTTTAAGCTGGGGAGAGGGGTGCGCCAGAGATGTGTCCTAGCCCCACTGTTGTTTTTACTGTATTTAATGGCCTAGGTGCTGCCATGTCTAATAAAGTTTTTGACGCCCCCTCTTCAGATCCCAGTTTTAATGTATTCGAATGATGCAGTCCTATTCTCGAGAGCCCCCAAGGCCTTAACATCTTGGTTCAAGAATTTGTCATCTTTATGGTCTCTCCTGGACTTGTTACAAACCAGTCTAAAACCTTTATCATGGCCCGCAACCTCAAGCAAACTAAGATGTTGGGCTTTTCGATACAAGCTCACTCGAGTACTCTTACCCATGAGTTTCGATATCTGTCTTTAATGGGAGAGGTACTACTAAAGTGCTATAAAAAATTGTCAGCTCGGCAGGGTACGTTTTTAATCTTGCCAATCGCATTAGTCAACAAAAAAACAGTGGCCCCTTTGCTTGAGGTTCCTAGAAGAAAGTGCCGTCCCTTGTTGAAGTCTGGATCAGGCATCTGGGGATACAAAACACAAACCCCTTTCAGGCTGAACAAAAAAGGGTGTTGAGGAGATTACTGGGTGTCCCACCTGCATTCTGTATTTTGCAGCAGGAGCATGGGACTGTGGAAGACACCATCAAATTGGCCCCCTTGCTCCTGTGTTGCTCAATTTGGACAAATCCACTTGCCTCTTTTAATAGGGAGATTGTCAAAGATTGTTTCTCGTGTGAGAAAGGCTTGAATATCCCCTGGCTCAATTATATAAAGACTGAGCTGATGAGCTTGGCAGGCTGCTCTTTTTCTCTGAGCCTGACACTATGAATAAAAACTGACGAGATCTGGTTGAAAAACACTTTCATATCAAAAGTATTACCTTAGAGAGAGCAAGGAACTTATTAAACCCTCTGTATGAGAGTATATTGCGCTCGGCAGTACCTTAGTCCTGGACCCGTATCTGGAATGTATTGATAGCCTTGGGTTCCCTCCCTCCTTTTTTTTTTTTTTTTTTTTTTTTTTTTTTTTAAACATATGTTTATTGTAGCGAAGTCATAGAAAAGAAAGGCACAGAGCATAACGACATCAACACTATTGATATGCGATCAATAAGAATATGCAATTCCACCGGCACTACACAGCCATATATGGCCCACATCCCGGAGGCTGGGCGGCGTAGGATCAGAGCATGGTCATAAGCAGAGAATTTTGCGGTCGTACTCCCAAGATATGAAGCCTATTAGTATCTTCGCCATTATTGTCATTATACATTTTTATAATACTAAACAGTTCAACCACAACTATTAACCCCTCGAATGGCATCGCTAGTACTGATTCAATAGAGTAGGACATTTGTGTGCGGGCCAGGTATGGTCCAGTCAATTGACGGCGGTATATACCCATGGGAATCACATCAATATACATACATACATATCAAGGGATCGTAGCGTGGCAACGTGGGACACCTACACTGTCTCACGGCCCTCCTCTCCGGCACCCTCCCCTCCACAGTCAGACTCCGAGGCGTCAGAAGAAAACAACTCAGCACTGGTGGCATCAGAGTCATCCTCCGCCAGCCCCTCCATACACAACGTCCTCCAGGCAAGCAAATCATCCTGCAACTTGTCGTCCTTGCGGGTGTGCCGCATATGAGTCTCCTCCGCCAAGGCCCACTCTCTCGCATCCCTCAGCCACATGGGAATCTCAGGCGCCCTCTGACCCATCCAAGTGATGGCCACTCGTCTCCTCGCCAACACTAGCAGGAGTTGCAGGAATTTATACGATAGTCTCCTTTTTTTGGGTCTGGGCACCAACGCAAGAAGACATTGCTAGCATTAACACTGAAGCCGACAAAGTAATATCTGCCATTGAACAAATTAATTTGTCCAATCCAGGTTCAAGCAGTGTAACTGCAATCCATGATACTCTTTTGCGCCATTAAGAGCCATTTTGTAAAACCTGTGAGAAGCAAGGGAGAAGAACCCCGTAAGTGGGCAAAATGGTATAATACCCAATGCAGGAAGGCCCGTTTAGCTCTAGGATCCGCTATTAAAGGGAGGCAACCTGAGGCTATCCGATCTGCTAGAAAGGTATACAAGGATAGTGTAATAAAGGCAAAGAAAGCATGGGACGAGCTCCACTGGGTAGAACTAAAAGCAGCAAGCGATAGGAAAGATTCCAGGTATTTTTTGGAACATCGTAAAATGGGGCAGAGGGGGACTACCCGAACCTCCCAATAATAATGTGCCAGAAGAGGAGTGGGTCAAATATTTTAAGCCCCAATATGCTGAGTCCCACTATGCCACTGAGGTGGTCGACTTAAGTCCTGTTTACTTTAAAGATGACTCTTTTAGTACTAAAGAAATAAGGATGGCCCTCAACACAGTGTCCAGTGGCAGAGCCCCAGGATTAGATGGTGTTCCAGCTGACATCTCCATTAACGATAAAGAGCGATGGTGCAAGTATATTTATCTTCTTACCAACTCAATCGCTCGGGGCACAACCGTACCAACATCCTGGCAGGGTGCAGTAATAATACCTGTGTTTAAGAAAGGTGACCGATCCCAGCCGGGCAATTACAGGCCCATAAGCCTTATTAATACCATTCAAAAGGTAGTTGGTCGTCTAGTTGTAAACAGGCTCCTTGACTGGGCCGAGGAGAACAATGCCCTGTCCCCATTCCAAGCGGGATTTCGAAGGTCTACTAGTACGGTGGACCAGGTGTTCCGCTTTACCCTACTCCAGTGGAGGACTGTGTTGCTGGGCGGGGGCAGCCTGTACGCGGCCTTTGTCGATTTGCGGGCTGCCTTCGACCTAGTACCTAGGTCCAAGCTGTGGTGTTGAGGAATGGGGGAGTACCAGAAGAGCTGCTGACAATGATAATGAGGCTTCACGAAGCTAACTTCGCTAAGATCCAGTGGGGGGGCCAGGGAATGGTGACTGCAGATTTCCTAGTCGAGCGTGGTGTCCGGCAAGGGTTTTTGATGGCGCCCACACTATTTACACTATATATCAATGGGGTTGTTGCTCGTATGTTGTCCCCGAATGTTGATGCTCCCTCATTAGCTGGCACAAAAATTCCTATTTGAATGTTTGCAGATGACACGTTGATTTTATCTAAGACGCCTAGTGGTCTACAGCGTGCCCTGTCTATTTTCGACCAATTTTGTGGGGAGCATGGTTTAGAAGTTAACGTGACCAAAACAAAACTCATGATTTTTAACCCCCACCGTAGCTTCAAATCCAAGTTAACTATGAATGGTCGTCCTTTAGAGGTAGTGGATGCTTTTACATATCTGGGAATCCATGTATCTAACAATCTCAGATGGTCCCAGCATATAGATATTGCTTTATTAAGGCATAGGCAATTGGCTGGCGCTCTTGGTGTAGAACACAGAAAATCTCTGACTAGACCAATAAAGCCAGCATTGCAGGTATATGAAGCTAAGACTCTCGGCTCTGCACTTTATGGTGCTGAGCTCTGGGGATTTGAGAAGGTAGCTGCACTCCAAACCTCAGAAAACAAGTTTTTCCGGGCTGTCACTGGTGTCCCCAAGAGTACCCCACTGGTGCCTCTCAGGTACGATCTGGGTAGAAAAGCGGTTGCAGATTTGGTTAGACTTCGTCCGATCTTGTACTGGCGAAGGCTCTGGACTACGCCTGAGCTTTCTCATTATGCCGAGGGTTTCCTAGATATCATCAAAAGGGATGTGTTCCACAAAATTGGATGGCTAAAAACTCTTAGTCTAACCCTGAGCGAACTTGGTCTTCAGGCACTGTGGGAAGATCCAGCGAGTACCCCCTTCCCAGCAAAAAGAATCATAAGAGAAATCTATTGGGAGAAGGTAGCTGTTCGGACCTGGAGTAGTTCTAGTGCAACGTCCATGGCCGGAGGTTTTTTAGAAACCAAGCTATATCCCTGCCTTGAACCGTACTGGGACGCTATAACAAGACCAGGCGACAGAAAGCTCCTCTTTCAACTAAGAGCTGGAGCGCTCCCACTTAGATCATTGTCGGGAAGGTGGGGAGGTGGATTACACAATAGCTGTCCTGCTTGTGGTGCCACCAAAGAAACAGTCGGTCATTTTTTATTTTCCTGTACAGCTTACTCTGACCCTAGACGTATTTGGCTAGCACCAACATGTAAAAATCTGGGTACTACCAGTAGTACCGTTGCCTTACGTATCATTCGCACAAGCACTTTAACGCCTTTAGAGATAGCTACAGCCAAGTACCTTGGATGGGCGTGGTCTATTAGACAGAGACTGTTAGCGACTTGATTGTTTTTTTCCTAGTTAGTCGGTCTGCATTTTATCTGTCATTTTTATCTAAAACTGTTTATTCTGAAAAACTTTTATATTTGTATTGTTTTTAAACTTTTAAGCATACAACTCTACATTGTAAATGCATCTAAATTGTATTCTACTATCAAGTCTTAATTTTAAATGAAAGTCTTATTTTTTAATAGTGATTAACGATTTTTAATCTTTGTTTTATGTACTTGCTTTAATGAGTGAACCTCGAATAAAGCATTATTTGACTTGACTTGACTTGTATTGATAGCACGTGGAGAGAATGCTACTCACCCGCATTAGATGGTGTTGTGTGCAATGGCACTTGGGTTTCCCTAAGAGGCAGTTTGATCCATCCAAAATATTGCTATGCCCATGTGCTGAAACCTCACCTCAGAGTTCGTTGCATTTCACATTTTTTGCCAACGTTATCTTGATTTTATTAAAATAATTGTAATCCCAATAATTAGGGCCACGGGCATTAGAAGTCCCGGGGTAGCCTTGGCTTATCTGCTACAGCTTGACTCCCCATCTAATAATATACATATCTGTTCATTGTTTAAATGTGCTATTATTAAAAAGGACATTAATGCAGTTTTAATTTAAGTGGACATTTATCTGTGTATTCTGTGCAGTTTCTCAAAAAAACAGGACCATGTATTTTTTTTTACTTGTATTTTGTATATTTTTTGGTCATTGCTATGCTGAAGTCATGTAATTTTGTATTTAGTGTCTTGCAGTTGCACTTTATTTGACAATACTATACTGGATAGAAGATAACGTTATATGTGGTTTGACTTAGCAAACAACATTCAGACTCGATGTGCTTTTTTTTTTTAGGCCTCTTTTTTTCTACAGGTATGAATTAGTGGCTTGCACCTGTCAATGTTTTTATCTTTATAGTTTTACTGTTCTGAGTCTTATTTTAACTGTTTTTTATGTACTTTTACTGTTACTTTGCTAACCGAAGTAAAGCTTGACTTGTGTACAATTCAACAATTAGTCTTCACAAACTGATCCTGAACGGTTTTCATGTAACTGGGTATTCTCCTGGGGAGTGCAGTTGTCATCTTCTCTAGACTGATAATGAACAAGGCTCATTCTTGGAGAAACTGTATGTTTTAATAGAAAATTATTTATTATTTGAACAGGGGCAGTACAACAAGCAGGTAGTTAGTTCAACATTACTTGCTAACTATGCTTCCTCACGCAGACTTTATTCATTAGACTGCTACTAATGGATTTCTGATGCCGGACTGGTCACATGCATGATTTGTAACTTTTTATGTATTTGGATAGAATGTGTCTTGCGTTGGCGGATTCATCGCGGTCTTCCCCAGACAGTGGCACTGTGTAGGAATGTTAATCGAAAACGAGTCACTGTCCCTTTTTACAATGGACAAAACAGACCGAATGGGTTATCCTTAAACTTAGTGTGTGCTGGGCGTCAGGCGGTAGAAATTCTACACCCCTGTATTGATAATGCCATACTAGTAGAACATTGAGGAGCAAAAGAGTTTTCTGTAATGTGTTTTCTTCCCTTCCAAACAAACCAATGAAAATAGCAAGTCTGTTTCTTGCACATTGTTGCAATGTATAAGTGGTTGGTGCCTGATTCTAAAAGTTCAGTTTTTATATATTACATAATAAATCCTAAATTGTTAGCCGGTCGTTCTGTGCTCACACTGCATGGTGGGGACTTTATCTTTCAATGTAAAGCAAAGAATACATTGTCAGTTAGCCAACCTGGTGAAATATCCATTGCATCCAGTCAGCGTTTGCATTGGATACACATTTTTTATGATTGAATGATGAGGTGCTGCTGTGAAGGAATGTAATTATCCAGTATTGGGGTGTCTTTCGTAGATTCACTTGCTTGAATCATTCCCCGTCGCCGAAGTGGGAGTCCCACGGTACATAAAATAGCAATCTATATATACATAGTAAAACAGTAGCATAGCTAAAAGGATCTCTTAGAAAAGAGCTAGTGAGGCAGAGTTGACTTCTCCTAAGACCAAGGAAGTAATGCAACATAGCAATCAATAGGAAAAAAGTTGTCACTTTATTAGCTCATCCAAGTCATAAGATATAGTCCAAACTCCAGGCATTCAGGCTTCAGCACCACCTAGAACCTTCTCCCCAGAGGCTCAGAACCTCAGATTTTTCTACCGTACGTGTGAAGGGAGTCTCCCTGAGCTCTGCAAAGTACTTCAACTCTTCTTTTCAGGAATTCTACTTACAGCTTCACAGCAAGGTCTACTACCAAGAGATCACTATTCAGACACTGTGAGTCTTGTGGAAAAACGCATCTTCACTCCGCGTATCCTCACAAAAAATGTATTTACTGCCTACATCCTGACCGTCAGGTGAGAGACTGTAAAATATGCAGGACTTTTCTTCAAAAGCCCTTAATGGACAGAGAAGGTAGACTACTTCTGTGGCTACAGAAGCTTAAAATGAAGGATGACCCAGTTTCTGATTTGGAGAGTGATTCCTCTCTTAAGACTGTTGCCTCTAAGAAAAGAGCTAGTGACGCAGAGTTGACTTCTCCCAAGGCCAAGGTACTGAAAAAAAATCACTCTTCTAAACGTGATGACCAGCCTTCGTCGTCAAAAGGGACTTCAGCTCCCCTAAGGGTCACTCTACTTTGTCTATGCCACCGAGATATACGATTCAGGCGTCAAAATCTGTGTCGGAATCCTCTTTACCTCAAAAAACTTGTCTATCATCGACAGGCTCGTCGGCCATTCTGCCGTTTGAGGAAGCCCTCCGTCGTCACGACAATGACTACTTTCGCCTAAGCCTGCTATGTTGATGTCATCGACGTCTTCTCCGTCGACGCTGGTTTCAGTTACGGTGAAGCCTAAGTTCTCTTAGTCGGCGACGATAAAGAGGACACCTTTGTCAACGGACGCTTCGTCGATGGGAACTTCCAATGATCTATTGGTTCCGTCGACGTTTACCTAGTTGACACCTGTCCCATCGACGGTTGTCTTGTCGACGCATGCTTTGTCAACGGTTCCTCCGTCGACGACTGCTTTGTCAATGGTCGCTTCGTCGACGGTTGCTCTCGACGAAAGTGGACACTTCACAGATGTAGAGTCAAGTATGTTTTTTGTCAACGGCGGCATCTTCGTCAACGGAATCCCTGATTTCACCACCAGGTTTGATGCCTCTAATGCCTTTAATGCCTTCAGCAGCTCTTTTGCCGTCATCTGAATTATGGAAAGGCTCGTTGCTGCAACGTAGACAATCTTCAATGGACCTTTTATTGCCTGTACAAGCTTCTCCAAATCTTCCAGTGCAGCTGTTGGATTATGGGGCGGACAAGGAGGATTCAGAGGAGGATGATAGGTTTCGAGCAGCTCGTAGTCCACCAGTGCTCCTCATTAAGTGCCAGGACATAGATGAAGAACAAGACTATGACTATTATTCGGAGCCGAATTTCCAATCGCAGCCTGAAAATCCGACTGTTCAGATGCCTTTATCACTCATTTAAAATTTGCAGCACATGCTGGATGACTATTACCGCTGTTTTCCCTCCTTCAGAGCCACCATCTTCAGTTCCTCAAACGCCTGTCTCTCCGCCTTCTTCAATCATTGCGCCTCCCCCTCCTGCTTCGTCAATGGCATCTACTGCTCATATTATCGAGGACACTCATTCAACTGATGAGGACAGAGAAGAAGGGGAGTTAGACAATAGGTCCCTACTTACTGAGTGGGACAATTACCAGACACCGCCGCGTGCTTCTGTTATGTTATGTTATGTTATGTTATTATGGATTTCTTAAGCGCACTGTCACCGGAGGTTTCCTGGCGCTGATTGGATTGGAAAAGAAGGGAAGAAGGAGGGGAGCGGAGATTTTAATGAGGGAAGAGTATTGTTTTTAAGGATTTCCTGAAAGAAAGGAGGGAACAAGATGACTTGAGTGCGAGAGGGAGGGAGTTCCACAGCTTAGGGGCTAAGCAGGAAAAGCTGCGGCCACCAGATCTTGCGAGTTTGAAACGGGGAACAACAAGAAGCGAGAGATGGGTAGACCTCAGGGTGCGGGGAGGGCAATTGGGAGTGATAAGAGATTTTAGGAAAGCAGGGGCAGGGCCAGTGAGAGCTTTAAAGATCAGACAGTGGACCTTGAACGTAATTCTTTCGTTCACTGGTAACCAATGAAGATGGCGTAATAAAGGTTGGGCCGACTGCCATTTGGGGATTTTGAAGACCAACCGGGCGGCCTGGTTTTGGACGATCTGCAACCTCGATAGCAGAGATTGAGGGAGACCGTGGTAGATTGAGTTCGAAAAGTCCAGCCGGGACATCACCAGGGCTATTAGGACTTGCAGCAAGGCTTCAGGTTAAAGGAGGTGAGCGACTTTCCGGATCCTGTAAAGTTGAAACATACAGGAAGATGTTACTGCGCTCACCTGTGCCTTGAGGGTGAGTCCAGAGTCGATCAGAATTCCGAGACTCTTAACACATCCAGCAGGAGAAGGTGGTGTTCCAAGCTCAATCGGCCAGTACTGAGGGCCCCAAAACTGTGCACTTCTCCCCGGGAGGAGGAGCTCAGTCTTGCCTGGATTGAGCTTGAGCTGATTTTGGTTCATCCAAAGCTGGATGTGTGTCATGGCAGTCTGAAAATTGGTGACAGCGTCAGGGGAAGTGAGGGGAAAAATAAGTTGTAAATCATCCGCGTAATTAAACACGGTGATATCCCATTTACCCAGGGAGTGAAGGAGGGGTTGAAGGTACAAATTAAAAAGGAGGGGAGACAAAGATGATCCTTGAGGGACTCCGCAGGACGAGGGGACACTAGAGGCACAGAAGGGACCCATGCTTACTGCCTGGGACCTCTCCTCGAGGAAGGATTTGATCCAAGACAGAGCCGCCCCACAGATTCCGGCGGATTCGACACGGTGGATTAAGATGTTATGGTCCACCGTGTCGAAAGCCGCCGATAGATCGAGTAAGACCAGAGCCTGGGGATGTCCTTTGTCCTCGCTTCTCCTACTCCTGTGGAATCTCCGCCTGTGGATATCTGTATTTTTCATGTCCTCATGGACAGAGCCGCCAAGAGATTTCAACTCCCTATGGTTTCCACAGAGGAGGATTGTTTTTATATGATTTCAAGAGCCAACCACAAAAACAAGTGTGGGCGGTTCCTACAATAGATTTCATCTGGCTGGTGGGTCTGAAGGTCATGAAAACCCATGCCTCCATTCCTGCAGTCCTGCCACGCTTGAATAAAAAGTACAAGGCACCAGACAATTCGCCAGCCTGTTTAATTGGTCAACCGAAGCCGGATTTGGTTATTTCGCAGGCGGCTCATCGTTGTGCCAGGAATCCCTCTTCTCCATTGTCGGCTCCTACTGACCGAGAAGGCAGACGCCTTGATGCCATTGGCAAAAAATTCTCAACTATGGCAGCAACTACGGTCCATGAGGCGAATTGCCTTTGCCATTCTAGGCTGTTATGGTAGGCAAATGTGGTCGGACATTTCTCCTTTTATCGATCTGTTGCCTGAAGACTCAAAATCCGAAGCTTTACAGATTCTCCAGGAGGGGAGAAGATCTCTGACGAGATCATTGACCGCACAGTGGATGTCTCTTCCACAGGTTTTCGTCAATTGGCAGGTGCAGCAGTTCTCCAAAGGCAGGGTTGGTTAAGAGCTACCTCTTTTCGCCAAGAAGTGCAAACAAAAATTATTGATATACCTTTTACGGAGAATCACTTTTTGGGCACCACATAGATGATGTGCTCCAAACAATTAAAAAGGATACTGACACTGCACGTGCTCTGGGCACTTTACAATTTAAAAAACAGCCTTTTTGTGGAGCGAGGGGTCGTGGTTCCTCCTATTCCTTTCGAGGAGGTTACAGTCAGAACAGACAGTATCAGGGACAACAAAGTTACTCTTCGTCACAGCAACAGCAAGCATATTGTCAACCTCCAGCTGCCTCCTATAAGCAGTACAGAGGAAAATCTTCCTACAGAAGCCGAGATTCTTCAAAAAAGCAGTGACAGCTGCCACTTGCCTACCACTCTGCTCAACAACCCAGCCAGGGTTGGAGGACAAATCTCCCATTTCTTCTCAAACTGGTCTGCCATCACTACAGAGCAATGGGTTATTAACAGTGTCCAGAGGACACACCATGGAATTTGTAAACATTTCCCCCAAATTCTTCTCCCAGAGGTGGTCCTCCTGCACATCTGAAGGAACTCTTATACCAAATCAGTCATGTTACAAAAAGGAGCGATTGTCAGTCTTTATTACTGGGCAGCGGCCTTGCAGTATTTTCATGGGCTGATAGGGGGTCGGAGGAATTGAGCAAGTGGATGGCAGACCTGGTTTCACTAATGTATATACTTCACTGAAGGGTGGCGAGGCTGAGAACGGGTTTTTGAACACAATTGATTTTAGTTATTTTAAACATACAAGGTTCAAGACATTAAGAGCTGCATATAACATCTGGAATGCGTCTCAAAAAATTTGGGCTTAAGCAGGTATAATAGCTATACACGGCTGTACACGAACCACTCACTACCAGGGGATATTTTTAGGGACACGGTTATGAGGGACTGGGATAACAAGGGGATCAGGAAGGTTGGGAATCTTATGGATTATCAGGGGGGTATCCTACAGTTTCATGAACTACAAACAAAATTTAAGTTAACAGGCAGTAGCTTCTTTAAGTACCTGCAGGTAAGAAGTTACTTTGCAAATAAACAGGGGGGCCCACTAGGATTTGGCCAATGTCGAATAATGGATTATATAGAGCGCTGTACTCATTGCACAATTCGGCTTTACTCAGAACTCTATGCATTTAAATGCGATGTCAGGGTAAAATATGCCACAAAGTGGGCAGAGAAAGTGGGTTCACAGCCGGAGGGGCTACAGTTGTCTCTAGAACTGGGACATACTGTTTTATGTTCAGCAACATTACAATCGCAGCATTACAAGACTCTGTATTCGCTTTACCACACTCCTGCCAGAATTGCACAATGGGGTGGCGTTTCGGGAACAACCTGTCTGCGATGTGACTCAAGCAATGCAGACACAGTCCATGTGTTTGCACAATGCCCACAACTATATTCTTTAAAGGTTGCCATTGAGAACTTTATGGAGGATTCATTGGGAATTGAGGTCAAACTCTCAGATGAATTAATAATGTTGGGAGTGTTGGAAGGGGTAGAGGGCCTCCCCACGGAGTTTCTGTTTATGGCAGCCACAGTTTACCGAATTTGTATAGCAAGGGCGTGGCTTGATAGGGCTCTGCCAACTTTTCAAATCTGGATTGCAAGGTTACTCTCTACTTTTAATTTGGGGAAAGCAATATACGATAGAAAGGGACGAAGAGCTAGAACACTGGGGGGGAGATATGGTGGCCTATAGTTAATTGGAAAAATGCGATGGACACTGGAGGTATGCCGGGTGTTGCATCTGGGGACGCATCTTTAGCAACTGCTTAAAAATGCAAATGTATATGTTTTAATATTTCTCCCCTTTGTGTACTGTATTGCTTGGAAATATTTGTGTCATGGTATAATTTGATTGAGTGTGCTGTAACACTTACTGGAATTTTGGGAAAAATACAAACTTTTTAATAAAAAAAAAAAGGAGCGATTGAAGTGGTTCCAAAATAACAAAGGGGTGTAGGTTTCTATTTGAGATTGTTCCTCATCAAGGAAAATTCAGGGGATTGGCACCCCCATCCTGGACCATCGTTCTCAACAAATTTCTAAAAAAGCAATCATTTTGAATGTTCTCTCCAAGAAGTACTTCAGTTTCTGTCTCAAGGAGATTGCATGACAACAATAGATCTGCAAGATGCCTATTTTCATGTCCCCATCCTACCCCGACACAGAATATTAGTACGCTTTAGAGTGACTGGCAGAGAATGCCAATTCAAAGTGCTCCCAGTCTGCCTCCGCTCTGCGCTCGGAGTGTTCACCAAGGTTTTGGCACCAGTGGCAGCACATCTTCGTCAAGCAGGCGTTCACATTTTTCCCTACCTAGACGACTGCTTTATCGAGGCGCAGTCATTTATAATGGCAACGAGACACACTCAAATATGGCGGTCTCTATTTCAGTCACTAGGCCTGTCCATAAACCTGGAGAAGTCACACTTCACCCCCTCTCAGGTTCGGACTTTCTTGGGAGCCATGATAAACACTCAGACAGCAAAGGTGTATGTTTTAAATAAAAGACAACAAAGAATTTCCAATCTGGATTCTTTTCTACGGGCAAGAAAGTCCGTTTCTGTTCGACAGTTCAAGTCGCTTCCGGGAATGCTATCTTCCTACATTCCCTTAATTCCCAACTGCCGTCTCAAAATGAGACCATTACAAGAGGAAATTGACAAACAATGGCATCAGGTCTCAGGGTTTTTCGACGATATGATCTTCATCACTTCTCGGATGTACAAAGCGTTACTATGGTGGACTCACAAAACATACGTGTCAGTAGCCTTTCTTTTGTGGCAGACGATCCAAGTCTCATCCTTACAACAGATGCTTCCCTCAAGGGATGGGGGCACATCTTCAAGGTCTCACAGTCGAGGGCAAATGGAATGCTATGCAACGAACTTGGCACATACACCTTCTGGAATTACTGCCGATATTCCTGGTGTTACGATCTTTTCGCACCCTTCTTCAAGGTGCTTCAGTGTTGATCCTGACGGACAACTCTACAAGCATGCATTATGTGAACAAACAAGGGGGCACAAGGTCAACTTTGCTGTCCCTTCAAGCACAGCAGATCTGGAACTGGGCTATTAGACATCAAATAACTTTATCAGCGGTTCATGTTCCGGGAGTGTCGATCGCTCTGGCGGACTCCCTGAGCAGGTCAATCTCATCCACCCACGAGTGGGAACTTCATCAGCCAACGCTGGAAAGCGTCTTTCAGTGGTGTGGATGACCCAATCTAGGCCTATTTGCGACCAGTCAGAACCGCAAATGCCATTTTACGCAAGCTGGCTTCCCCAACCAGGGGCATGCGGGAATGCTTATTTGATGAATTGGTCAACTATTTATGCTTGCGGTTTTCCGCCAAATCCTCTAGTCCCAAAGGTGCTCCAGAAGGTGCGGAGGGAGCCATGTCACATTCTTCTCATAACACCAAGGTGGCCTCGCCAGATTTGGTTCTCAGAGCTACTCTTTCTGTTGGAGGACGATCCAATAGTACTTCGTCCAATTCTGGATCTTCTCACAACGGTCCATGGGCAAGTCTTCCATCCGGATCCGGCATCTCTGAAATTGGCGGCATGGCACCTGAGCACTATGAGTTTGTCAACTTAGTGATTCCCTCGGACTGCAGGGTGGTCCTTGCTAATGCCAGGGCACCTTCCACTATCAAGACCTACAAACTTAAGTGGAAACGATGTTGCCTTTGGGGTGATGCTTCAAATGTTCACCCGGTTCATTCTCCGCCAGAGCAACTTTTGCCTTTTTTCTTGCAATAAGCTAAATCTGGGTTTTCTCATGCTAGCCTTACAGTTTTTCTGGCTGCAATTTCCAGGTTTCGCCAAGAAGCTTCCAATTCTCTTTATTCTTCTAGAATAATACAACAATTCTTCAAGGGTTTGTTCCAGATGTTCCCGCCAATAAGTCGGCCTCCTCCATCTAGACATTTAAACATTGTGTTGGCTCAACTCATGAAGTGCCCCCATTTGAACCCATTATTAGGGCTAAGCTTAAATTTTTCTCTTGGAAGACTTCATCGCTTTTGTCTCTTACATCAGCTCGACGAGTCAGCGACATACAGGCTTTTACTATAAAACCACCTTTTCTGCAATTCACCAAATACTCTGATGCTCCGCACTAACCCGGCATTTATCCCAAAGGTGCCTTCTGATTTCCACTTAAATGAGCCTGTCATCTTAAAGACTTTTTCCCAAATATTCATTCTCAAGCTGAAAAGGCTTTACACTCTTGGAAGGTGTTTAAAATGTTATCTGCAAAAGACAGCACCTGTTCTGAAAACTGATCATCTATTTGTTGCTTTCGGCATGATGTTTAAAGGACATTCAGTAACCAGACTATCGCTAGATGGTTATCTAGTACAATTTCTTTCTGTCATCAACAAGCGGAGAAGACACTTCAAACAACGGTCAAGGCACATTCTACCAGAGTAGTCTCCTCTTAGACTGCGCTTTTTGCCGGTGTGCCTCTTCATCAACTTTGTAGAGCTGCGACATGGTCTAGCAGACACACCTTTACCAAGCATTACTGTCTGGAGGCTGCAGACAATGCTGACACAGCCGTGGGACAAGCAGTGCTACGTAATCTTTTTAAATAAGGAGAGCCTCCGTTTCTTCCCTCCTCCTGCACAGAATGTACATTATCATGTGTGTGTATGTGTGTATATATATATATATATATATATATATATATATATATATATATATATATATATATATACATATACATATATATATATATATATATATATACATATACATATATTTTACTACCTACTCTGATTCAAGCATGTGAATCTATGAAAGACACCCCAATACTGGAGAAGAACATAAGTTACTTACCTGTAAACTGTGGTCCTCCAGTATTGGCGTCGTTCATAGATACACATGCGGCCCGCCCAGCTCCCCTCAGAGGCTCTCCTTGTTAATTGATTTTGTCACTCTCCTGCTAGAAAATCTGAGGTTCTGAGCCTCTGGGGAGAAGGCTCTAGGTGGTGCTGACGCCTGATTGGCTGTTGTTTGGACTATATCTAATGACTAGGACGAGCTAATAAAGTGACTTTTTTTCTATTGATTGCTGTGTTGCATTACTTCCTATAGTATTTGTTAGATATGCTATGTATAAATGTATATATATATATATTGCTACTTTATGTACCGTGGGACTCCCACTTCGGCGACGGGGAATGATTCAAGCATATGAATCTATGAAAGACACCAATACTGGAGAACCACAGTTTACAGGTAAGTAACTTATGTTCTTATTCTAAGCCTGAATTATTAGAATATTTTAAGGCATTTCATAAAAACTATCACCTTCTAGCTAATGTTTTTGGCTAACATTTTCTTGGAGTGGGAGTCTGGTGACCTGCCAAAGGACTGATGCTTCTCCTTGCACTTCCACCTTGTTCTACTGCTAGTCCCCTCTCTCTGAAGCCCAGCCACTGCCTTTGAGCAACATCAGCTAGGTCGACAAATTCTGGTTGTCTTGCAGCTCATGCAAGCACTATTAACTGCCCATAGAGCCACAGCTCTTAAGCTACATATGTTGAGGCAGACTATCTGCACCCGCTGCACACAATTCAGGGTTACATAGCGGACATGTTGGCTCGTATCTTCTATCAAAATGGAGAACCCAACTCTGGTATCACCAGCAGAGGGTGCTTGGGTCAGCATGCACAGCTGTAGGGTCGAAGTATCCCGCCCCACTCACACCATGTAAATTCACCTACATATGAAAAATGAATTGGTACTTGTATAGCGCACTTATACCCTGAGGCGTCTTGGCGCTGTACGCATACCGCTGTGGAACCCTTCCTGGCTTTTCCCTGTGAAATGCCCACTCCTGGGCACCCCCAAGGTGAAGCCAGGCAACCCAGCGCTGTTGGGGCCATTGTGGAGATTAAGCAAGCTATTGCCCAGATTGCAGAGTGGGACCCACGATTAGAATAGGCACCCAGGCGAGAATTATCAGGTCCGAGGAAATTGAGCCCAAGACCCGCCGAGGCGGGAATTGAACCCTGGTCCCGGGTCCGACCTCTGCATCAGAGTCTGCCACTCTAACCGTTGAGCCACACTTCTCCATAGAGTGGATCTTCTGCTGAAGGGTAGACAGTCCTCACCACCCAGATCACAAGTTCGATAAGTGTGCATTCAGCTTGTCATTTCTAATCCCCTTTTACAATTTTTGTATCTGAAGAAAAGATAGTTGCAAAGTTAATCTCTACCTAGCCTCTAGTTTGCTGCTCAGGTGCCATAGCTCCTATGTCACATTAGTGACTACCTGTAAGCTTTTCATCTATCTGTCTCACAATGAAACACTTTGCTAAATTGCGACAGCCAGGCCATAAAACGTTCATGAACCATTGGAGGGGTAAAAACATGTGTTACAAGGCTGCAAAAAGGATTAATTGAATTAGCCAATAGCCAAATATCTGCTCGTAACTTGAAGCTTGAAAAAACATTTTTTAGAATCTGATGAAGTATGGCTGGTTATTCGTGAAAAACTGAATGCTGTATTACCATGTTTTTGAGTTGTTTTGAGATTGTCTTGACTGGATATTTCATTTAGAGGTAATTCTTTATTTATTCTCAGCTGCAGCAAGTCCACTTCACATGTTGGCGACTCATGCGTCTGCATCAGCATCTCTTCCAACAAAGCGACAAAACGGTGACAAATTTGAACATCCTGAACTGAAACGAATAAAAACAGATGAGCGAGAGAGCATAGTCTTACCAGTTAATGCAGATGCGCCACCAGTGGCCGTAAGTGAACAGGACAACCTGAAATAAAAACTTTGGACTGAGATTTCTTTTCTTTATTATATATTATTTTTTAACAAAAGAAAAAAAAAACACAAATATAAACTTCAAGGTGCCAAAAGGAGACACTTAACACAAGAACACTGTTACGTGTTCTAACCCGTTGGGTAATGGGGCCCTGTGAAAAATAAAACTTTCAGCACTGAAAAACAAAACAAAAACACAGGTGGCCTTAGAACTTAGCTATTTAAATCTATATAAAATATATAAAACAGAAGACAAACTGAAAGACAATTGTTCTAAAGGCTGTTATCTCCTACTGAACTACCTCAGTGAATACTGGGAACTGGAGAGGTGGGCACGGTTGCAGCTTTTCAAATCTTCGTTTAAAGAAGCCTGTCTACATCTGGCCAACGGCAGCATGATAAGCGCTTAGTGTGAACTGGTTTCAATGCGATTGTATATTCCTCAAAGGGAACTGAGGCAAGGAGCCATTTCCTACATCTTGGCAGCTAGCCTTTTCACAAATTACCTACCTAAAGCAGATGTTGGTAGATATGCAGTATTTTGTTGTTCACATGTGGAAACATTTTGAGGTGTACTTTGTCATTTCGCAACAACGTAAGAGGTCAAACAAACACGAAAACAGAAAAATTTAGAAAAAATCTCAGTGGCAGTCATTGACATTTCATATTGCTCCATTTCTGCTCTGGAAACTTTGGAATCACACTTCACTTTTCATGTGAAATTTTATGTTTCGGAAATCTGAATGTATTGGGGGAGGGGAGGAGTTTGATTTGTTTTGTTGCTTTCTGAACCAACGGGAGTGATTAAACTTCTTGTCTGTCCAGTTCAACTCCAGATTAAGCTACTTTATTACACCTGCAATTTGTTTACTATTTTAGCAGATGCCTGATAAAATGTAATCAAATTTTTGATAACATGTGTAGTGATCAAATTGCTTCTTCAAGCTTGCATGCAACCCAAATTAGTGTAAATGCGCCGTTACCCGACTTAAAGAACTGCTATGGAATTTGACCACAGCTGCACTTAACTGTTTCTCTTTCTTGCTACTTTTTGCTGTGTTCGTTACTTTGTGTTGACTTTGTCCCTGGCATACCTCTTTTGGTATTAAGTAAAAAAAAAAGTCTTGCTTAATGTGTATGTTTAAAATGGCAGAAACTGTTCGACTCCTTTTACGCGAAAGTCAATTTCTGAACTAGTCGCCTGTCCAAAAAAAGCAATGACAAGTTCTTCTTGGAGTTCCTTCAGAAGTCCTAGGCATTATGACCTGGTAAGCGGTGTTGCTGATAAGCAATTTGCAATACAGCGTCCATCAAACAATTCTGCGGTCTCCATTCAGTGTAGCTGTTGTGTTTTCGAACAGTGGCTACACATCTATAATAAAACACTTTTTTTTGTAATTTGGTGTCAGTTTTTTTTGTACATATGGAGTGAAGTATTATTTAAATTACACATCATGCATTTTTATAGTACCGCATTTGATTCATTTAATTCATGTATATCTGTTTACACTTCCTTCTACATTGTTGCAGGTTCTCAAATTTCCATGCATGAACTAAAATTATATTTTTTGTAATGTAGAATATATTTTGAATGGTTTGTAGTGCATAGGGTTGAGATTCTTTTGTATTCAGATAAATTACCTTTCCTCCTTTCGTATATTTTCCCTTTACCTAATATGGGATTTAAAGCTAAATTAGCTCGCAAACTGTATTGTTTATCTAGTAGATATCCTATAGTGCTCAAATCTAGAGGTTGATGGTATCACTCATATGGTTTTTGTATAGCATTAAAGTGAAAATAAAGGTAGTGGGGAAGATGTATGTGCCTTTCAGTTATATAAATAGGGGCGGGTGGGGAAAGAGTGGTTAACCTTGAGAACGCTGTTCCTTAAAAGGTTTTCAATTAGTATTGTGAACTGTAGCCTAGAGATGGTCACCCCAATACAGTTTTAGAAGTGTTGTACACTTTTAATTTCAGGTTGTTACTAGACGAGAATACTTTTCAGAATTACATAGGCCACACCTCTTTGGAAACTTTGTAGCCATAGTAGAACCTTCATCACTTTTTTGAATGCAAGTCAGCAGAAGAATCACATTACAGTACTATGAAGTTAATTCGCAATAGTAAAGACAAATATTTTTAAGAAAAAATAGTGAAATCCAAGGTTCACATGAACATTTAACATAAATAAACTCACAACTGTACTTCTAGTTTTTCTAGAAGAATTGTCCACCAAATAATGATTTTACTAATAAATACCTAACTAATAAGGAAAGAACCCCTACTTTTTCCACTGGTTTAAAAAATATAAATCTTCTCAAATTATAAATATATTTCTGAATCGTAGGATTCTCATTGATAGTCATAAACCTTGAATAATTCCGTGCTGCCTGCGCAAAAAAAACGGAACACCATATTCCATATATGTAGAAAATCCAGGAACAAGATCTGTATAATGTTTATCACTGAAATACATTGTCCCTTCATTCGCAGTGTTGTATTTTCCTGGAGAATGCTGGTAGAGACTGCAGGAGACAGGAACTGCAAAGCTTACAACACTTTTCCTAGGAAAAAGGGCTGTCAGAAAGCCTAGAATGCAAAGGAAAAAACAGTCTAATAGGCTAACACCAGCAAAGTACATAATTTGACCTGTACCTTTAAGAATCCTAGAGGGACCCAATCCCACAATACACTACAGTGGCAGTTTGCCTGTGGGAGTCAGTTCTTTTTACCAGCTTCTTCTGACAGGATCTTCGAATACCTTTGGTGATTTTTTTCCCACCTTGATCACTAATTTTAAAATACTATTAGTGCTTTGACATTTTATCACCTCTTCTGTCGAGTGAAATATTTTTTGGTTTTTACTGAGGAAAATTCTGTCAAAAAGGCCAGGTCTCTTCACAAAGTGCCCTTCCTGTGGCAGAAAGAGCTTTCTCTGATGCCAAGAAGGTTTGTTGTGGTGTATCTATCTCCTCGATACCTCACAAAAGGTTGTTACATTTGCTGCAAAATATGGAAGTGAACACTTAAAGATAAAGAAGGCATCAGACTCGTGGATGGATGGAGGATTTGAAAGTAGACAAAAATGAATGAGAAAAAAGAGAAGATTGGAGAGGTCTCCCTCTTTTCATCCTTCTGAGAAGGCACAAAACTGATAGACTCGCTTGAGGCGATCTCACTCTAAATAATCTCATTCTCAACACTGCAGTCATCATGCATCGATGTCCAAGCATTCAACATCAATGCTGGGAAGTCTGTTACTGTCATGCTTGTCTTCAAAGAACGGCTCAAAGTCGACGACACACCGCCTCCATTCGACATCCTTATAACTGAAAGACTGACCTCAACACCAAAAATAGGTATGGCACTGCCATCTTGCTCCTTTTCAGTATCGGCATTGATGGCAAGACCTTGATCGACGTCACTCTCACTGATCGATTTCTGTTTCTGATCATTCACGGTCACGTCATTCGATGCCTATATCACGCCACTCTTCAATGTCTAAACACTTCTTCAAAGAGACATGCCTCCTCCAAGTTCTCCGGTGCCGTCTAAAGACACAGCGTACGACTTTGAACACCCCTCTCTCGACGTCACACATCATTCAAATGGAGATCTTTGTCCTCTTCTAGCTGGTCTAGTTCACCCCAGCATGTGGACCCTTCCTCACTGGAGCAGGATACAGATCTTCAAGTAGTACGTCCTGTAATTTCTCCTTCTGCCCCTTTTCAGGTTCCTTTGAAACCTCCTAATATTTCTCCTGTACAATGCCACTAAAGAGATACACCTGCAGATGGAAAGCTGCTTCACCTGCAAAATCTCCCATGAGACCTGGAGCTCCCAGCTGCCAACCATCACTGGCAACTTCATCGCAAAAAGAATCTCCAGATTCCTCCTCTTCATATACAATGTCTCCACTTCGCTGTCCGTCTGGATCTTCTCCTGTTGATGATGATGTCACCTTTCAGGACACTCTAGTCTGAGAAACTTTTTAAGCCCCACATACATGTTGATACCCTCCGACCGTCCGTATCGGTTATACTGGAAACTCTGCAACCTAGAGCTACACCAAGGCCCCTCTTACCTTTTCTTCCAGGCTTCATAGACTTTGTGTAGGAAATGTGTCTGGCTACAGTGACATCTGCAACTCCACGTCTAATAAAGAAATACAAGCCTCCTCCTCAGGATACAAACTTCCTCAAAGCCGATCCTAAACCGGACCAAAAAATAACACATTGCCCTTCAAAATATTACAAGAATAAGAACATTCCAATGGTGAATAATCAGTTTAGGAATTCACATTTACTGCCAGCAGGGAAGCAAGGCTTTGCTAAACTTTCAACATAATACAGCATTGTACAAAAATGAGTTAGCACGGCTATTCAAAATGGCATCTGCACCCACAACAGAATTAAGAATAACAGATTGTTTTACATTTTTTTGTTCAGTTTCTCCCTTTTGCACATCCTTTGTAGCACCTTAAAGCAACTCCACATCATTCGTTTGGCTTTATTATTTGTGTCATTACTACTACACTTTATTTTCAAGCCACCTTCATCACTCTCCAGTGCAGCAAAGTGAAATCATGGAATGTACTGTAATCAGTTGTGAAGGGATTAATACTGCTAGTACAGCGTTTTTTAACCTTTGGACTGCTGTAGAGCCAACTGAATCATTCCTGGAATCTGGGGACACCTACTGAGTCCTTATTGGAAGCTGGGGACCCCCGACCCAAGCAATTTCTATGATTTGAACTTCAATACACAAAAACAATTCTACACCAAACCAATGCTCAAATATTGAAATGTTTTGTTTAATTCACAGTCCAATATCAAACGTTTTCACATTTACAATGTTGCTTCTTTGTTTGCATACACTTCATACATTTTTGTTTTCATTTTAATATTTAATTTGGTTGCACAGTTGTGGACCCCTCCTGAGTAGGCCTCGTGGACCACCAGGGGTTATCGGACCACAGGTTAAGAATCACTGCACTAGTACATATAATAAGACTAACACTATAATAATTACTAACTTAAGTTTTTTTGTATTCCAAACCCACTCATTTTAATCACAACTGTGTACCAAAACCATCTGTGTCAAAACTATTATTTAATTTCTGCAACTCTTAAAAACTACTGTGAATATTATCTATGTATATTTGATCAAAAATTTCACATGTAAATACAACTTTCTAAACGTATGATAGCACAAACCATTCCCTTTATGGCTAGATGAAATCTAGAGCCATTCCATTATGCAAGATCTGTTCTTTAAGATTCCAGTTAATCGGATATCAGTCCGACAGCAGTTGTTATGGAGTTAGCAACATCTTCCAGCACCTTTGCTATTTCGATTTCATGTATCTTTAATCACCCTTTATACATGGGATACAAAATAGCAAAAAGCAGTGGAATCTCCGATATCGCTGTCAACAGATTTGAGTCCAGCATAGCTGGGACATAGAACTGGCACTCACTTTGCTTCAAATAGATACTACCATTACGATTTCCACAAGCCAGTATTAGCAAGGTGAACAGCTGCCATTGGAATACTTTGATCAGGGAAATAGAAATGAGCTAAAACAGGGCTCTCCAAGGTCAGTTCCTGACGGCCCGATCCTTGCCAGATTTTTTGTATTTTCCTATTTAGATAAATGTGGCTATCTTAATCTGGCATGGATCTGGCCCTCCGGGACCGACTTTGGAGAACCCTGAACTAAAACATTGTCCTACTCCATCAGGAAGGTGGCCATGCAACTACAGATCAAGACACTTGTCTTTGTCAAAAGACCAATCCTGGGTAGACCTCCTTGTGCATCAGTTGGTAAATGAATGCAGATCCAGCAAGATAAGATTCAAAGTCAGTTGTTATTGCTTAATAGAGTGCAAATATGTTTTAACGCAGTACAATTAAAGTTGTTCTTGTGCATGAACTCAAAAACACCTGCAGTTAACTGCTGTGTACTCGCTTTCCAATTTCTCCAGACAGTATCATGTTGGAAAAAGAATAGCATTTGCAGCAAAGAAGATTGAATAGATCCAAAGAGCAAATGTATGGCTGAGGGTCTGCCAATTACTGGAGCTGCAGCATAGATCATCTAGTGGTAGAGTGCATTCTGCAAGATTGTAGACTAGAAGTTCAGCAGTCTTTTTCTTAGATTTGTTGACCTTTGCTCAGCTCGTTAAAAGGAGACCTTGGATCGCTGATGTTTTAATTGTGGATTTGTCAGGTTTTTGGATTATAATGTATTCTTACAAGGGCTTAGCTGGGCAAATGGCTTTCACTCCGAGCTAGAGCTCAGCACTGTCTGGCGTGTTGGCTGCCAGAATCTGTTGCCTGGACTCCGCTGCCCCAGCAATCTGGTTCCGCAGCACCCTCCAGAGGGGCTCTGCAGATTTGTGGCCAGAAGCGGTCCGAAGACTCCCCTGGCCCACTAATTCCGAGCACAGCTGCGGGCTGCATTTGGAGTGGTGCATCGCCAGCTGTCGGGCCTCTCAGGCCCATTGTTGACTATGAGGGAGGCCCCAACCAGAGTGAAGGTAGCCCTGGGGATAATTGAGGCAGCCGCCCCTAACAGCACAAACATTGGTGACTGGACCGGATTTCGGTGCCCAGGGATTGCTCCAGCTGAGGAGCAGGGAGACTACGAGGCAGCCATCCGGAAGATAATTTGAGGTTGGGGGGCCGGGATGCTCTCACCTACTGTTCCCGCTCCCCCCCCCTTCTGTGCCGCCGCCTTTCCTCCACCACCCTCAGGCGGCATCTAGGGCACTGGGATGCCACAAGCACAAAGAGATTGATTGCCACCCTTTCTTTCTGGCTCCACAAGGCTGCAGTCCAAGGCTAGGCGCCTGCAGCCCTTTATCTCTGTGCTTACACTGTAGTGGCTGTGAAGAGACCGGCTGAAGTCAGTGTGTATATGATCAGGATCCGCTTCCTTAGCAGAGGTTAGTATGTCGCTTCTCCTTCGGAGGGGGCAAGGAGCCTGGAGCATTGCACGTTATGCTCCCTGGTACCTTCAGGTGAGGAGCAAAGGACTGAAACTTCACCACACCCACGCTAATTACACAATGACCTTAGATGCAAGGCGCGCCTTTCTATATAGCGCAATATTCCCCTGAGGGCTTAGCCGAACTGCTGTGACTCCGGTGTAGTGGCAAGGGGGTCAACACTGAACTCGAAGCTACCTCATCGAGGACCTGCTCACTTCACATGTTCCTGGTGGGAGCTGCCATCGGACAAAAGCTGCAAGCAGAGAAGGGGACTTGACACTGTCCTAGGGGACCAGCGCTCTCCAACTTGCTACATCTCCCACTGCAACACTGAGATAGCCGGAGCACCAGGAAAGGCTAGCGGTGGGCGCCAAGCTACCCTGTGAGTAGGCGCAGATCTTCTGGAATAAAATCCCTCTTGCAGAGGACTCTGGGGTTGTCTTAAATGTCGAGCCTTAAAGTGCAGACACTTGTACCGGACAGCCCAGCCCTGGAGGTCTCACAGCACCCCTTGCCCCCTGCTGAAGACAAGTTGTATATGATCTTGGCGGCTCTCAAAAGCTTTCGGATCTCTGTGAATACCAAACTGGGTTCCCTTGTGGCAGAGCTGGACTACTGCAACCTCTGCTCCATCCAGAACCCGCAGGGCTTTGTGCGTACTCTAGAGTAGGGGGTTGGAGGTTGCTGAGGGCTGCTTCCGAAGTTCCAATGTCCAGATGCTGTCCAAGGGGATTGAAAGCCTTGATCCGCTGACTTTTAAGGCCATTGAAACTCGAAGAAACGAGCATTTACAATGCAACGGTTTCGCCTTTGGAAAAGTTAGAGCTATTGGCATTGTAAATGACAAAATTTGTATTTGTGTTGGTTTTGAAAACCGATAAATAAATGGCATTGTCATTTACATTGCCAATAGCTTAACCTCTCGCAAATGTGACCTATTGTACCCTACGGACGAGCTCAGCAGACAGCAATTACTACCACACACACACACGCCCAGAGCCAGCCACACACACCCAGAGCCAGCCACACACACCCAGAGCCAGCCACACACACCCAGAGCCAGCCATACACACCTAGAGCCAGCCATACACACCCAGAGCCAGCCATACACACCCAGGGCCAGCCACACACACCCAGAGCCTCACACACACACCCACACCCAGAGCCACACACACCCCCCAGAGCCACACACACACCCAGAGCCACACACACCCACTCTCAAAACCACCACAACTCAACATATGTAAAAATATAAATTAGGCCGAATTCACACAAAAAAATTAAATGTCAAAATGCTAAAAGTGGTGCAACATGTGATGGCCAGTGCCATTAGCTTATTTATAGTGACATTGTGCATGCTCCTGGAGTTTTAAAAAGTGCAGCTTCCACCAGGTGGCACCTACTCAACAGTTCGCCCACTACATCCTGTAAAGAAATTAAAATAGACCCAAGGAATTATATGGCAAATAAAATGGCTTCTACCATTCCTTCAAAGAGGACATCAATCTAAATAAACATATGATTTACTTCAATTACCTCTTCCAAACAGAAAACGCCAATTTTACACTAAAACTACACTTTGCCCTTATAAAGCATTAATATATGTAATATGCAGAGCTTCACTTTGCGTTTTTCATCTTAAGACTTGTTCAAACTCTGCCCGCGCATCTTCCTAACACCAATGTACCCTAAACTTTTGGAGATGTGGCTTCCAGGGTGAGGTGCTGGCGCCACCATTTGTATTAGGATTGGCCTTTCACTCCCTAGCCACCATCAACTTCATACATTATTCTACATCAGAGCTGGGTCATTGGGTTGCCACATGACATCATTGTTGACTTCTTCAGAAACATTGAACTGTTACCCCACCATGTTCAGTATTCCAGAGAAGATTTAAACAGGAATCCCAATGTTACGATCTACAATGCTTAATGAATATTTAAATAGTTTTAGACAATTCGATAAAAAGGTGAGTGGTGTAACTCTTTAACAAACACTTCTTAAACTAAGGGATTATAAAAAGGGATAAATTACCATGTACAAAAGAGATGGGAGTGAAAAGTTTCCCTCTGCTTCATTTCTTTGCAAAAATATAGGTACTTAAAAAAAATTCCACGGAAATAAAGCAAACATAAGAAGTACGCTAACGTCACTGCCACCTTCTCCCGGCTTGGGGCTGCCAGGTCTAGGAACAGATGCTGGAGTTTGCAACACCCCCTTTGTGCGCCTCCTGCCTCTTTGTTCGAGGCACTGGAACCCCGCCCCCCACACCTCACAAAAAAAGCAAGACATTTAAAAGCAGCCACCACCAGCCTCAGCATTTACTTTGGCTCGAGACCCGTTTGCTGGGCCTTTTGAGCCCCCTCCCCCTCCCCCGCCTCCTGCTCTCAATAGCACACGATAGGCGCAGGAGCCTACGACGAGTGTTGGTAAACCCTGCAAGGGATGGGGTCCCATAATGCGCGAACCCGTGGGAGGCGTGGCGCGTGGGACTGGCCACATCTGAATGCAATCAAGAGAAAAGAGTGAACGAGCCACAGGTCCGACGACCCCCTTCAGACACAAAGCCAGCCCATGTGCAGCCTAAAAGAGGGCAGAGGGGGTGTCCGTACCTCGCCGAAAACCAAGCAGCAGTTCTCAAACTTCAAGAATCATTTAACCGTAACGTAGCCCCCAAAAAAGTGATCAATTTGAATTTAGTAGACTCAATTATGAAGAGCACCCCCATACCAACTAAAGGCGCTGCAGACCAGCCCCACCGACACCTATCCAACGCATGAGGGCAGACTGAACTTGAACTGACGCCGGAGCAGTAAATGCAGATGGATTCCTTAGTTCAGCGCAAGGACTACTCATGAATTGCAGCCCAAATGCAACTCTCACCCCACCCCCCGTCTAAACTACTGCTTGAAGAGATTTAAAACAAAATAAGTCACACACGCCAGAATCAATAATGAGTACAAATATAAATATATTGCATAGAAACACCCCTCAATCATAAGCCGTAGCCCCTTCACGTAAAACACACCCATGAAACGCCGCCCTCCCAGACTGTGTACTACCAATTTTGAAATACACTTATGGACAGAATGCGCGCGTCCACCCATTAAAGACTATCACCTGCGACCACCTCAGTTAATTAATTTAAACTCCCCACTGCATCTCACGCGGTCCACTGCAGGTCACAAGAACTTCAGCATCACACTGGCTCCCGCCGTGGGCGGGCCAGAGGGAGAAGGCACGGACAACGGGAGGGAGGGCGGGGGATAAACAAGGCACAACAACGGCACAATAACTCCTCGGCAAGAGGGAGGGTGTGGGGGGCAGGACTTAAAAAAAAGACACGGAAACGCCCCCGAATCGCGTCGTGACGGGGGAAAGAGTGATTGGTGTGGGGGGGAGGGACTTAAAAAAAGACACGGAAACGCCCCCGAATCGCGTCGTGACGGGGGAAAGAGTGATTGACAACCATCTCTTCCAATGGCTAGCCTCCATTTATGGAGCTAGCCAATGGAAAAGAGAGGCGGGGCAAAGCTCCGTACTGTAGATCAAAAGATTTCGCCTGCGCGAGCACTGCTACGGCATCGTTGATGGGAATTGTCTCCTCTGACCCCAGGGGGGCCCAGGATTGGACCGACAAACGCTACCATTTATTTATTTATTTGTGCGTTTTTATATAGCGCGGACTTTACCCGAAGGTGTCAGAGCGCTTCACAATATGAACAGAACTGATACATGAGAACATTACAAGTGAACAAAAGCAAACGTTACATTAAATGAAGCAAAAATGACAATCGTGAGCCAACAAAATACAAGAGGTAGCAAACGGTGCATTACAAAAGTGACAATCGTGAACCAACAAAATAAAAGAGGTAGCAAACGGTGCATTACAGGAGGAAAAAGTGACGTGTGCAGGTTACAAAAGCGTTCAAAGTAAACATAGAGGTATAATACTGCAATATATGGAGGCACTCAAGCACAAGAACAAACGTTACATAGGCAATGGTGGCACTTGTGCAGGTATCGAAAATAAACAAATGTAAGAGGTAGAAAACAGTGTGTTACAAGAGAAAGTGACGGGTGCATGTTACCAAACACAGGTAGAAAGATAATACTGCACTAAATGGCAGACCATGTAACGCACACTGGTCCTACTGAAGGCTCACACCGCCCCCCTCCTCCTGGCCGAGGCATAAAAGGAGGAACCAGCCTCGGGAAAGCCCTTCATCACTCTCCCCAACCACGAAGTCTCCAGCCCTGGAGCAAATCACAGAGGACTGACACCAAGGGAAGGTAGCAGACCCCTCTGATGGGGACGGAGTCCCATGCATCTGCTCTTACGAGGGCTCTGTCTTCTCAGATGGCTCCAATCGAGAGTCAGTTACACCCCCCTCCACCAGCTTGTGTCGCCACATACTGCTAACAGCCTGATATGACCTGCAGATAAGTGTTGCCAGCAACTGTCCCCAGTCACATTCTGTCACGGCCTACCTCCCTGCCTAGCCAGTTGCGCAGTAACAGGGATATCTCCCCACCCCCTCCCCCATAGGCAGAGGTGCTGCGCCACATTCCTGGCTTCTTGCCCACAAATAGCCGAGCCAGGTGTCAAATATATGTGGCCATTCAGTGCAACCTAATGCTTGGACACCGTTCTTACTATTTCAGTCACCTCCCCTCTTTCTTCAAAGGTTAACTGTAACTCTCTGGGCATACCGCCGTTTGCTGTAGGCTCTTCATGTTGTTAATTTTGCCAATTGTTATAACCCTGTAGTCTATCGTCACAGTGGCCTGGTAGCAATGCACCACGCTTTCTAGGAGGGCGGGAGCATGTGCAGCAGCTGCGGAAGGAGACAATTGACAGGTCCCATCACATGCCAAGACCAGCTTCGCCCCCCCCCAGACTTACAGTGGCTCCACCCGTGCACACTAGGTTCTTCACCCTGAACATTTGCTGCATGCATACAGCACAGAAACGCTACACAGTATACTACCTCAAGCGCCTGAATACACACATTTTCTTCTTTTAGGAAACGCACACTACAGCCCTAGAGCTGCAGGGACTACAGAAGCGCTGGAGGGAAGCAATTTATGCTCCCTCCCCTCTTAAGCCTACGCTCGGGGGGGGGCAATGATCTAGGTTTGTCCTCTTTTAAACTGTCATTGAAAAAGAGGGGTGGGGGGGGAGGAGCCTAGCTCGCGGCGGTAATGGTCGCCCTTTAGCTCGGCTCCCGCAGCCCTCCGTCCTGATTGCCTATCCTGTCTTCTATCCTGTCCGGGGACGACACATTTTTGGGGCATTGGAAACATAACGGCTTGTTTGTACTTACCATCCGACCCCGGGATCTCGGTGTGCAGTGGCTCCGGAGTTGTGGCCTCTGAGAGATCGGGGCCTCTGCGAGACTTGGACCGGGACCTGGCCGGTGGGATCCGACGGCTCTCGGCCCCGGCCGAGAGCGAGACCCAGTGTTGGGAGCCGATGTGCGAAGATCCCGGCGATCCTGACCCGGGCCTGCCCTGGTGGCCGCGCGGCCGAAGTGGGTGAGAGGCCCGGGGACCTGCGTCTGTGAAGGGGTCTCTCCCCGCCGCTGCTTTGTCCGGCGGCCCTGGTCCTCGGGGCCCGGACTCCGCTTGATTGGGGCACCGGTGCTGGTGCTGGCGGAGACCCGTCTTGGGCGGACATCCTTTTGGCATCGAGGCCGCCCTTGCTGGGACCCCCGGAGCTTGTAAAGTCCTACATTTGAGAACTGTTCTTTCCGGGGGTCTGGTGAGCGGCGATTGGGCTGATTCACGAAATGGCGGCCGACCCTTTGCAACGAGAATCACCCTGTGGCGGCGGGCCCGTGTTGCCTATTGGTGTGGGGAGCGGATCTGGTGGACGTGAGCCGACGGTCAGAGATATCCTGGAAGCCCTGAGATCCCTACATGCTTCCCTGGCCCTGGGCGTCTCGGTGGGTACGCCACGATCTGCCGCCATTTTGGGCGGCCATTTCCTCTTGTCGCCCTCTGGTTTCGAAGACTTCATTGCCTCGCCCCCCTCGATTGACTTGAGTGTCTCCGCCACTGATCGAAGATCGTGTAGTGTGTCGGTGACTTTGGGGCGCCCTGCTTTTCAAGGTTCGGACCCCGGGGACTTGGATGCTGTACTGCGACCCTGTTCGACATTGTTGCCTGAAACTATTGGTGGACTGCCTCCTGTGCCTGCTTCGATGACTTTGCCTGTGTCTATAATTGGGGCCACCTCGCCCGCTCCAGTGGCGCAACTGAACTCCTGTTTTCCATTGCTCGTGCTGCGATATTTGATGCATCGATACTTTCTGTTTGGACTATTGCTCCCTTGTGGATCTATCTACCCCCCACGTAACTATGTTAGTCACCATTCCACTCGATTATATGCTGATTTCGTATTTAGTATGTGGTGTTACATTGCCATGTGGTGGGTGGGGTTTGTCGCTCGAAAGGGTTGGGGGTGAAATGTACGACTTCTATTTGATTCCCGGTATTCGATTTAGTAGCATAATTGTTTTTAATCGTAGACAGGTGGGAGGTCCCCTTCTCCTAATGTTTTGTGGCGCGTGATGGGGTGTCGTCCTGGTCTGTTTTTGACTGTGCTTGTCTGGTTGGGCGGAGGGCTGCGGCCGCCCGTTCGGATTATGGTTATTCTGCTCCTCCCTCCTGTCTTCTTTTCTCCGCTTTTGTTGCCTTTTTGTTTTTCTTCTTTCTTACTTCTCGCTATATTTCGGGTTCTGGTTTAGGGCGACAGGCACGCTGTTTGAAGGGTGGGCCGTAGCCTTCTACAGGGGTGCAGGGTGGGACGGGTGGGTTGGGCTCTATTTTTTGTTTGTCTTCTGGTTCTATGGCCCTTTTGTATCTCTTTTTCGTGAGGCCGCGTCTGTCCCGACCTCCTATGGTGTGTTTCGGGTGGGGGGTGTGACGTCGTTAATCCTCCTGCTATGTTTCGGCTGTCTTTCTCCCCGATCGCCATACCCCCACTTGGGCCGCTACTACTTTTGACTCCTGTCTTCACGCCACGGGGGGCCTGTGTCGGCGTGTCTTCTTCCTTTCGTTTTTCATATTTTCTTATTTTCTTTTTATTGTTCTATTTTGTCTTCCCTCCATTTTCCTTTCCCTTGCTCTTCCCCTTCCCCACTTCGTCCCCCCCCCCTTTTTTTTCCTTCCTGTGTCCCAGAGGTTATTATGACGGGCTGGTTTTGATGCATTGTTTTTCCGATCCCTCTGTTCTGCCTTGGTAGTGTCTTGGGTGGCGGGCATGTTACGAGGATAATGCTCTGGAGCTGATTGTGTTTCACGTATCCTGATTTTCTTGAATGTATTGTATTGTCCCCCCGAAATTTTGCCCCCATGCCCCCTTATTAATGTTGAGGTTGGTCTGGGTTATCGGATGCCTCCGTATTGAAAGTGAGCCTGTCATATGTCTTCTCCCCATATTATAAAATTAAGCCTTATTTACTCCTGTGTTTTAGCCCTTTGGTTTCTGTATCTCTTCTCCCCTTCTGCGATTGTACGGCCTCTGCTTTGTATTGATTGATTATGTAATATTTGCCTGGTGACTCCTGATTATTTTGCACATTGCGGCTGGCCGGCTTGGTTGTAGGCCTCGACTTGTCTCTCCTGTTGATGTCAATAAAGGTTTTCAAAAAAAAAAAAAAAGAGGGGTGGTATGCCCTAGTGGGGAGCTGAATGGACGGCTCTCTTATTCTAATAGGGAACATCTACAGCCCGAACACAGATCATTGGTCTTTCTTGACTATGCTCTCAGATGTCCTAGCCCACACAACCCATAAACCATGGGTGTTAGATGGGGACAATAACTGCATGCTTGACCACTCACATCCACCTCTCTCCCAATCCTCCTCCTCCACGCTCAGGTGGAACGTTTCATGGGGTGGGTACAACAGTGGGTGTTAGTGGAGGGCTAAGCACCAGCACACCTGGGCCAACTTGTTCTACTCTGCCCCCCACAACCTACATGTGCACCTAGATCGCATTGTTTGCTCTCCTTCGGTGTTGAGCTTCGTTCATCAAGCAAATTCTGTTGGGCCAGTGGTGTCTGACCACACATGCATGTTATGGGTTTACAGTAGGCTGCTCCCCTTCTTCTGACGCCCACATGGCGCCTCCCAAGTGTCTGCTTAGAGGACCCTGTCTTCTGTGACTCCCAGAAGTCGGCTGTACACCAATATTTCACTGAAAACCATAACTCTGCATCTACTAGAGCAGTCATGTGGGGTGCATTAAAGGTCGTCACGGGGGGGGGTCTGTTTGCAGGAGATGACAGTAACATTGGAAAGGGAGATCAAAGCCACATAATGCCTCTTACCATCACTACAACGATATGTGGAGCTAGATGATTCCAAAGACGCAGCCTCGGCTGAGGCCAAATCGCAGCACATCGCTCTGCTAGAGTGCCTACGCTGCTTCAACTTTAGTTCATCCGCAGGCAAGACGCACTGAGAGGGTGACAAATCCGGTTGCCTTCTGGCCTGGCTGAATCACCAGGACACTGTAATGAACACTGTCTTTGCAATAGCTTCACCTGCTGGGGGATACCCTTTATGCGCAACATGACATTCTAAGTGCATTCCTTAGTGATTACTCTTCTATTTACAGGGCATCCTGCCCCTCTATTGTGGACGAGGTGGGAGCCTTCTTAACGGGGCTCCTGATTCCTCTTATCCCTGAAGCCGCCCGTGAGGGACTAGACATACTAATCTCAGTGGCTGAAGTAAAACAGGCAATCTGAGATCTGGCCAAGAATAAGACACCATTTCTGGATCGCCTGCCAATAGAATACTACAGCACCTTGGCCACAGGCATAGTTCCTTGGTTAGTGGATATGTACAATGAGGCCTCAAGCACCGGAGAGCTACCACCAACATTTTGCAAGTCCTCCCAGGGGTCCCTCCGAGGCCCAACGGAGAACCAACTAGCCTGTCCTCATATCGCCCAATTGAAATCCTAGGCACTCAAACGTTTTCCCTATGCAGCCTTCCTGGTCTTGGACCTTGAAAAGGGGTTAATGTGCTTTCTTAGGACTATGTCTTTCGGGTGCTAGCCCGCATGGAGGTGGGTAAGCACCTTCTCAAATATACACTGCTGTACAGAAAGCCACACCCCAGGTCCACTTAAGCTGCCATGTCTCATCATCATTCAGAGTGGAGAGGGGGACCAGACAAGGTTGCCCACTGTCCCCCTTGCTCTTTGCGATAACAATGGAACCCCTTGCCACCTGTCTTCGAACGGAGGGATGAACTTGGGGGATCCTGGATGATGGGACACATGCAGTGTGCTTATATGCGCATGATTTGCTCATCTACCTTGGTGATGTGCCATGGGACTCTGCATCAACTGGACCGCATACTGTGTGTACCTGCTGTGCTTGGGCAGCCCTCCCCCTCGCAGGAGATCCAAGTTGGTGGTGTCCTACTTAGCTGGCAGAGCGGCGACACTGTACACCTCTATCACTCACCATCTGATCTCTTCAAAGGCAACCTGAAAAGAGCCCTTTCCTCGCTCAAGCAAAAAATACAGTTCTGGCAGCATCTTTCATTGCCAGTTTCTTGTTAAAAAAAATGGTCAACCTACCCTAGCTTCTGTACTACTTCACTCACCTCCCTGTTGTCTTCCCCACACCACCTTTCAAGAACTATATACCCTCCTAAGGGAGCTTATTTGGGGCAATAAACTTAATCGGGTTGCGTGGAAGAAGCTGCAGCTAGCTGTGGGCAAGGGTGGTCTTGGCACACCTTTCGAGGCACACTATCTAGCAGCCCAGCTGCACTGGGTGTCAGGTTGGCTGGCTGAACTTAACCTGGGCGAAACATGTCAGGGAACAGGCCGCTTAACACTTGCCACAATTAGAGGCTTTTTACTCCCCGGGATAATGTCCACTTCCCAATGGTCCCTACAGAAGACAGTCACCGGAAGGTGCATTGTCAGAGTCCATTTCCTCTCATGTCAAACTCTTCCCCACTCTTTGCTCCAGCGCTCTCATGACTCCTAATCTGGACCTGAGATACTGGAACGAACGGTCATCAGATATGATTGGTGATCTCTTTGCTGATTGCCATCTATTAATTGATGATCAAGTAATCTCTGATTATGGTACACCACCAGGCCAATTTCTCACATACAGACAAATGTGCAGTTCTTGCCAGATCCTCTGGTCCACACAAGGTGAGGAGACTTGAACTCATAGTATCCTGCAAGTGTTACTCCATCTTGGGGAGGAATGCCACTTGATCACATGGATCTACAAAGCAATCGGAGCACACTGTACTACCACTTACAGCGCTGCGAGGCAAGTAGGAGGATGACATTAGGAGGACACTTCACGACAAGGATTGGGACCAGGCCTTAGAATCACCACAGCAAGTATCTCATAACACCAGATTTAAGAACATTTAATTTTCCATTTTACGTCGGGCTTATTTAACCACAGAACAACTCAATCGTTACTTCCCAGAGACACACCTGTAGGGTCCCCATTGCCATTTGCCAACAGGCGGTTTGCAACACAACCTTTGGTCATACATGACCCTCTTTGCATACTTGCTCGGAGTACACAAGGTACTGCGAGAAATCGTTGAACTGGTGGATATCTGCACATGGGAGGCCTGTGTCTTAGGTATTATTAAACGCAGAAAATGCCTTAAGGAGATAATATAATTTGGCGGACGGGGCAAGATGGCCGCTGTAGCACTGTAGAGTGAGGTCGCACTCTACTTTCTCTTCTGCCGTGATACTATGGTCCCAGTGTTCTGTATCCAGGAATGCGGCTACTCGCTGCACTAACACAGGCTATCATAGTTGATATATTCGGAGAAGGGCGGCTAAAGCAGAGAACACTAGCGGCGGTGCAGATCTGGAGGAACTATTGGAAAAACAAAATCAGTGCTCTCTCTGCTTCCCTTACGATGTCACAACGCGGCAAGCAGGACAGAGAAAAGCTGCCGATCACTGTTGCAGTCACGACTAAAGGTGTAGCAACGTGTGACGATCATAGCCTGGGAGCAACTCCCAAAATACTCGCCAGCTCAAAAAAAGTAAACGCCACTACTTTGCCTTCAAAGGTTACCCAGCAGAGAAAGACCGACAGAGCCGAGAGAAAGCCTGAGACGAGGCTTGCAACGGCCGGTCTAACCAAAATACAGAAAGAAGCATCGCAAGACGCTGAACGAAGCAGAGCGCAACGGGATCACCCCCACTCACAGAAAGATCTTATGCGACAGCCCACCTTATCAGAGTCTTTTGCAGGTGCAGTAAAAGCATCCTCCGCTCACTCGGCTGCTGAAGGTGGAGTTGTCCGGCACACTTCCGCGTTGAATGCAGGGGACGGGGAAGTCGTCCTCGAGGACGCAGCCGCTTCTGGTTCGGTTGCCGGGCAACCAGCAGGCACGTCGACAGATAGCACGCATACCGCGGGGGGCGCCGGTGCTGGCCTCAATGGAAATGGGAGCTCTGCGCAGGTGAGCGGGGATACAATGGGGATGGCAGAGGGGCCCCTGGTGATACTTGAAAAACAAAACAATGTTCTGATGTTAGATGCTATACTAACAGTGGAAGCAGAGCTTAACACACAAAAATCTACAGAAGGCAAATGGGGGAGCCTAACAAGTATAGAAACACAGCACGAGCAGGACCAGGAACTGGAACTGGGGCAGGAGCAAAGGGGGAGGAAATACAAGCATGGTTCTCCGGAGTTTTTTTCTGTCAATGAAGGGTCCGACACCACCGATATTAGTGAGCATGAGCATGAGGGTGAGGATCCCAGTTATTCCGATGCCACTTCTGGCTCAGACACAGGCTCCAGAGACATAAGTACGCTAAAAAGAAATAAAATGAGAGTAAGAAGAAGTGGACAAGGGTCTACGAGCAGCATGAATAAAAAACTATCATGGGACTACTCAGCCACTACAGGAACCTACCAAGAAAGTGGGCAAGGTGAAGGGGCTAAAGGAGGGCCATCGGCTGGGTCTACTTCCCAGAATGTAACAATGGAAATGATGTTTGGTACCCTCAAACAGATGCAATCAGAGGCTAGGCTGGAAAGTTGGAGAGCGAGACGCGATACGAAAAAGATCCAGGCGACGCTCAGAAAATTGAACAGAAAATATGAAGAGGTCGAGGAAAGAGTTACACAGGTGGAAGAACAAACAGGGAGGATGGAGGATGAAGTAACTGACTGGCAGGTCTTCCAAAATGAACAAAGGAAGGTAGTGGAGGACTTTGAGAATCGTCAGAGGCGGAACAACGTGAGACTCTTGGGTCTAGAAGAAGGGTTGGAGGGGCAAGATCCAAGGGGGTATGTGATTAAACTCTTGAAAGGGGCCTTTCCGGAGTCCCAGTGGCAGTGGGAAGTAGAAGTTCAAAGAGCCCATAGATTTCCTCTAACAATTAAGAAAAACCGAGGGGGCCAACAGAATACACTACCTAGGGCAATGTTAGTGTTTCTCGGGAACTTCCTTGCAAGACAAGAGATTATGGATAGGGCCAGGCCAGATTCCAGGAAAGTATATGAGGGTGTAACATTCTTTGCTAGGCCTGACTTCTGCCATGTTACAGTAGAGAGAAGGTGGAAATTGAGACAACTGATCACCCCTTTTCAGAAACAAGGCGCGGAAGCATACCTACTATACCCAGCAAGGTTAAAGGTTATCAGTAAGGGGCACACTAGGATGTTCTTTTCAGAAGTCAAGGCAGGTGAATTTCTGACAGAGCTCACTGAGCAACAGAGGAAGAAGCCCAACGAAAATACCATAGGATACCATGTATAAACAGACATACACGGATTGAATCAGGTAGAATCCAGTAGGTAGAGGTAGGAGAGAGAGGCGACACTACAGGCTATAGAGGCTACATATAGGTCACTATTGACCTATCTGCCTGTAATCAGGGGGGGAGGGATCTCAATAGGGGGGGTGTAAGGGAGGGGGGGCAGGGGGGGAGGGAGAGGGGAAGGGAGGAATTAAGGATGGCGAGTACAGCACTCATCGTGAAAGTATTTGTAGCACACGAATGTAAGGTTTTTTGCAAGGGAGCACAGATTGCAGGTGGTTATAAGAATATCATTTGGGATTATAGAAAGGAAAGGCTTAACAGAATAAGATGGGGGTAAGGATTGTCACTATTAATATCTGTGGATTAAATGATGGAGGTAAAAGACAGAAAGTTTCCGCCATGCTAAGAATGCTGAAAGTTGACATTATATGCCTTCAGGAAACGCACATAGAGGGAAACAATAAACACCTGCTAGAACAAATGGGGTTTGAGGTTCTAGCCCATACGAGACAAGAAACTAAAACAAGAGGGGTGGCCGTATTAGCAAAAAAAGGGTCCTTTATAACAAAGAGGAAAAAAGAAGATCAGGGGGGGAGATGGGTTATGATTGAGGGTGAATCAAAGGCAGGATATTGTACTATTGTTTCGTTATATGGACCTAATGATGATGACCCGGAAATTTTTGAATTCCTAGATCAGGAATTATCCTTGTGGCCTGAACCGATTATTTGTTGTGGGGATTTTAATGTCAACGGTTTAATGGGTTTGGGTATGACGGGTGGGAAGTACGGGGGGAGGAAAAAGAAAGTTTGTAATGCAGTTTGTAATCTTGCATGTCATAATGCTTTAGTTGACAGTTGGTCTCAAAAACACCCTTATGGTACGGGAAGTACATACTATTCGGCACCACATAGAATGGTCACTAGACTGGACTATTTTTGGATTTCTAACTCTCTGGTAGGCGAATGTCAATTGGAGAGGCTCCCGAGGATATTATCGGACCACAATCCACTGGTGTTAACCCTACCATTGGCTGTCGGGGGGGAAAGAGAGCCTTACAACTGGACTTTTGAAAGAGGGCTCCTTAAAGATAGAAACTATCTGATTAGGATGAGAGTATGGATTAACCAATTCTGGGAGGTTAATAGAGGCACTACCTCGTCTGGTATGGTCTGGGACGCCTTCAAGACTGGCATTAGAGGGGAAACCTTATGTTTCACATTACAAAGGTCCAAAAATGAAAAAGAGGAAATGGCTAAAAAACTAAAAGATTTAACAGATTTGGAAGAGTGCCTCATAACAGCTATTTCTAAGCAAGACCCCCTGGAAGATATATTGCTAAAAATGGAACTGAATAAAGCAGATGCAAGTGAAAGTATAGTTACCAGAACAGCAGCTAACTATCTAACTAAAAGGGAGAAAAGTTACGAGTACAGCGACAGAATAGGTCATCTTCTTGCGATTCGGACTAGGCAGAACTTGGCAGCAGGACAAATAAAAGAGATAAAAGATGAGGCAGGGGTGCTGGTAAATAAGACAACAGATATACAGGAGGTTTTCAGGAAATTTTACATCAAACTGTACGAGCAGACACTCACAAAGACAGAGCAAGAGATCACTGGATACCTGGGGAATATAGAGCGCGTAGAGCTAGATGACGAGGAGAAGGAAAAATTAGAGCTTAAACTCGCATTGCAAGAAGTACAGGGAGCAATAAATAACCTTCCGATTGGAAAAGCTACGGGCCCTGACCAGATCCCAGCAGAGTTTTATAAAATCTTCTGGGATGCATTAGGGAAGGACATGCTTGAAACACTTTTGCAGGCACAGATGGGTAATTCAATTCCACCTTCATGGGGAGGAGCTGATATTATCGTGATTTTAAAGAAAAACAAACCCCCATTAGAACCCGGTTCTTACCGCCCGATAACTAATGAATTCAGATGCTAAAATTTACTCGAAATCACTTGCACAGAGATTAAGCAGGATCATAGAGCACTTGGTGAGCATAACACAGCACGGGTTTATCCCAGGAAAGGGAACTACACAGCATACGAGGCAGTTGATTACTATCTTAGACGCTATGGGAGTTGCAGAGGACCCTGTCGCGGCTATATTTTTGGACGCGGAGAAGGCCTTCGACAGGGTCTCCTGGAACTATTTATGGGAAGTAATGAAATGGCATGGGTTAGGCAATGGATATATTAAGGCAATTCAGGCATTATATAAAGATCCTAACGCTAGAATAAAAATAAATAAAGGATATACTAATCTAGTACCTATTAATCGCGGTACAAGGCAGGGTTGTCCAGCTTCGCCCCTATTATTCGCCCTGTATATCGATCCTATTTTGCGCAGACTAGAAAACAATTGTACGATCCCCCCAATCAGGCTACATAACAGCAATTATAAAGTATTCGCTTATGCGGATGATGTGGCCATAATCACAAATAACCCAGGATGCGCTCTACCTGAGATTGAGAGGGAGGCAGTAGATTTCGGAGCAATTTCAGGATATAGTATTAATAGTGAGAAAACTCAAATAATACAAAACAGCTATATGACTTATCAAGACATTAGAGTTGTCAAAATTGCAACATATTTAGGAATAAAAGTTACTACAGAATTAGATAATCTGGTAGAGATAAATATGAGTCCACTAGTTAACAAAGTAAAAGAGAACACAGAAAGGATACATAAGTTGCATTTGACGCTGATGGGGCGCATAAATGTGATCAAAATGACTACCTTTCCAAAATTTCTGTATTTATTTAGAGCAATCCCACTGTTTTTTGATCACTTTTGGTTTAACAAAATAGAAGCAATTTTAAATAAATTCATTTGGGCACACGGTAAAACCAGAAGGGCATATCGACACCTAACACTGCCAAGAGAAAAGGGGGGGTGGGGTGCACCGGATTTTAGGTTTTATTATTGGGCTACAGCTATACAATACTTTCATGGATTAATAGGGGGCAGCGGTATAGAACCAGGAGTAGACACACAGGGTTATACCAACGTTTATACAGCAATTATGGGAGAAGGGGCTGATAACGGATTCTTAAGCACAATTGATTTTAGTTACTTCAAGCATACTAGGTTTAAAACTTTAAAAGCTGCTTATAGTATTTGGAAGGTGGTACAAAAGTAAATGGGATTAGGAAGATACAACAGTTATACACAACTGTTTGCCAATAGATCCTTACCTGGTGATATTTTTAGGTATGCGGTGATGAAAGACTGGGACAACAAAGGGATCAAGAAGATAGGGAACCTTATGAACCCACAGGGGGAAATCTTACAGTTCCAAGAGATCCAAAGCAAATTTAAGATAGCAAATAATAGTTTCTTCAAATACCTACAGATCAGAAGTTTCCTATTGAACAAACAGGGTGGAACGCTGGGCTTTGGGAACTGCCGTATAATGGATTACATAGAAAGGAATTCTCACCCCACAATTCGATACCTATATGCCGAATTGTGCATATATAAATCCGATGACAGAGGGAAATATATAAAGAAATGGGCGGATAAGTTGGGGTTGCAGTCAGAGGGTTTTCATGTGTCCCTTGATCTGGGCCGAACGATTTTATGCTCGGCCTCTTTACAGTCACAGCATTATAAGACCCTGTACTCACTTTATCATACGCCAGACAGAATCGCACAATGGGGGGGTAACACTGGAACAGTATGCCCACGATGTGACTCGGAGCGTGCAGACATCATTCACATGTTTTCACAATGCCCACAACTGTATTCTCTTAAAAAAGAGATTGAGAAATTTTCTGAGGTATCTTTAGGGTTTAAAATAAAGCTAACGGATGACATACTATTGCTGGGGGTCTCATTAGGAGATGAAGAAGTTCCTTTGGAATTTATGTTCATGTTGGCTGCAGTGTTCCGTATTTGTATAGCCTCTACATGGCTTGACAGGGTACCACCAACTTTTCAGATGTGGATTGCTAGGTTATTATCAACATACAATTTAGAAAAGGCAATTTATGATAGGAAGGGAAAAAGAGGTAGAACTCTGGGGAGGAAGATTTGGTACCCAGTGACAAACTGGAAAAACAGACTGGTAAATCAGGTTGGGACTCCGGCTGTTAGCGATTAGATAATTGATGGAATGGTCTGAATTGAAATGCAATGTATGGGACTGTTCTCTTTATTTACAGCTTTGCCCTTTCTCTGGTTCTTATCGTAATTGTTGCTATAACTATCTGCAAAAAACAATATTAGTATTTGAATATGTTTGAATGTTCGGAATTTGGTAACGTAGAAATGTGCTGTAACATTTAGATTTATCACTTTGGAAAATAAATAAAAAACTTAAAAAAAAAAAAAAAAAAGGAGATAATATAATTTGCTGGCATGGCAGTCATATTAAAAGAGAACCATGACCATGCACTGGAGGGCAGCTTTGGCAACGTCAGTTGCAGCCTGGCATGAGACAGTGTTGATGGGAGGACAGAAGAAGAGGACACACAGGGAAGCAAAGAACCTTTCCACCTCCTCAAATACCCACTTTCTACAGCATGGAATTTCGGTCAACCAACACAGACCACTAGCTCATACCCCTGACCATGGAGATGGGCTCCTCACACTCCCAGTCCATACCTTAGTCCCTTACCTGCTGTAATGTCACCTATGGCATAACGCTACCCCCTTGTATATCAGGCACACAACTGCCCACCAGCTCTAGCTGCACGGTCTTGACCAGCACCCTAATACAGCACTTGGCTTTAACCATCTTCTGCCCTGGTCTTTCTTCTCCCAGTTCCCTCCCACCTCCTCTCATTAGCAGTTCAGGGGAGGGGTATATACCGGTAAGGTGGCTAGCTTCGCTCACACACAGCAGTAATTCAGACACTCGCACCATTCATTGGAAACTAATTCGAGACCATCTGCAAGTTGATGAAACAAAGTACTGTCATCAATTTCATTTTAACAATAGGCCCTTGCACGGAGACAGACCGGACGCGTGAAATAAGCCCACAAGGGCCAGTAACAACAAGCGAACCAAATGAGTCAGTGGGTAAACAAACAGCCAAACCGGGCATATCAACCGAACAAATAGCACATCTGGGCTCCACAACAATTGTGTTCCATCCTGTGTTCCATCCTGAGTATAAATCAAAGGGGCGGGTCGACACATTAAATAGGGGAAACGCCTACTAAGGTCCATCAACGGTTTAAAGACTTTAAAATCCAATGACAAGTAGTCAATTGAATTCATGGAGTTATTCGATCAACCGGGAGTGGAAGCAACCAAAACAGTCTGGGCTTCACCAGACCTAGCTGAAAAGTCCAAAAGAACAAGCCAAACTCAACGCCTGGGGCATTCATCTACGGCATTTTACCGGCATTTTACCAAACCAAGATACACAGAGCCCCTAATAGCTGACATAAAAAATCAAAAAGAACCCCAACCGGACCAATCTAGCACTTGATCGTACTTGGTGCTGTGAGGAGCCTGCAGTAAAAGCCCCAAGAGTAAAGAATCTCGAGAACAGACCCATAGGACAAAAACAGCCACACAAGAGTGGAGCCGGGTATCCAGGACCATAAACAACAAAAGTCAAAGCCCGTGACATACCAAGCTCGCAGCACTGAATATAAAAAACACTCTGAAACTCTGCTCCTGCAACATGAACGGCATGGGAGATAAGACATTGGACTCGGAACTGCTATCCTATCTCCAAACATTCAATATCATCTCAGTCCAAGAAACTTGGTGTGAGTTACCAACAGCATTGCAAGGATTTAACTCGCACCACTTACCAGCCATAAAGAGCGCCAAATTTGGCCATCAAAAGGGTGGCCTTGCATCATACAGCTCTATAAGGAGCATCTATGCAGTTGAGCCAATGATGCACAACCTAGTGCCCCCCAATGCAATGCAAGTGCTTACAATCACCACACAGAGGGCGAAGAAAAACAAACAGATACTAATGAACATATACTTACACCCGCACGACAAAACCAACGGCAGCCAGCAGTTGAAGGAAAATTGGTGAAAATATTAACGGAGGAGCAAACGAACAGCTTGATCATCACTGGGGATCTCAATTTATACATGTTCAGTAATATAGTCGAAGACAACCACATGGAGGAGGACCCATTCGTAGGGGACATAACATCGCAATATGACTCCAGCGAAAGACACTCAAAAATAGCTCGAAAGCTTCTATCAACATTAGGGCAGCTGGAATTTCGAGCATTAAACAATCTATTTCCATAATGCAGTAGCAAGTACAACCATAGATTACACTTTTATCTCCTGCTGCATGTTCTCAAAAGTAAGGGAATGCACATCGGAACCTTAGACTAGAGCGATCACCTGCCACAGGAAATCACGTTCGAAGCATCCTCAACAACTCAATCACTGCCAGTAAATGCACATTGCCTAGAGTATACAACTTATGAGAAAAGAGTAAAATGCAAAACAGATGATCCGAAGCCTTTTCGGTCTTGCAAAGCAACTACTCGGAGAAGCACAATCAGCAGAGCCTAATATAATAGAAAGCTGGGAGACATTCACAAAAATCTAGGAAGTAAATATGGGGCCAAAAAGGAAAACCATCAACATAGGAGAACAGTTCATCCTCAAAACAGATGCCCTTTCTTCACTATTGGAAACAACGTACAATTAAAAAAGCTCAAGGCATCGATAAACCGCGTGCTTCAGAGATTGAAGAAAGGTGGCCTAGACCCCACGGCTGATCGAAGGAAAATAACCTGGTGCCTCAAAAAAGAAGCAGAAGATGCACTCTGGGCAAAACCTTTGCACGATATTAAGACTAACAGCTTGCGATTTTGGTAAAGAATCAACACTGGCCAATCCACTGAGCCAAGGCATCAACACGCATGCGACAAAATAGGCTTGGACACCTTCCTTCAATCCCATTTCAATAAAGACCTTGGAACTCAAACTTGCACAAACAACCTCTCGCTCGAACTGGAAGTATCATTACTCCAAACTGACTATAACACTGGAACAGCTTCTTATAATCCTGAATAACCAAATCTGCAAAAGAATCTCCAAGGGCAAGCGAAACTAGAAAGGCTGAATATTCCATCACTACTCTTAAAACAGGTAATCCTTTTACACAGCAACATCTGGGTGCAGGTAAAACTGGGCGCAGGAGACCACCTAACAGAAGATCCCCATGACTAGTGGTCTGAAACAAGGCTGCGTGCTTGCCCCAATACTTTTTAACCTCTTTATGGCAGAGCTATCAGCTGTATTGAACGAAAGCAACTTGCACGCCCCAAAACTTGGGGTCCTCCAGCTATCTAATCTATTCTATGCGGATGACTTGGTACTCATTAGTCGGACACCCATTGGCCTACAGCGCTTGCTCGACATCGCATCCCGGTACTCGGAGGATAACAAACTCGGTATTAACCAAAAAAACTAAAGTCATGAGCGTGAACACTTGCAAAACAAAGTCAAACCTCCACTGGTATCGGGCAACATGTAAGCTGGAAGCCGTACAAGAGTACAAATATCTGGGCGTTATCATCAATAACAAAGGGAACTACGCCGCTCAACGCAAGTTCATATTTAAAAAAAAGGGGAACAATGACAGCAGTGGCACTAAGAACCCTAAAAAACAAGATCTGTGTCCCAAGTTTCTCCTCACTAACCAGGGTGATCCAGGTGAAACTTATACCATCTATCACCTTTGGAAGTGAAGCCATGAGAGGGAGGGGTGCTGAAACACTGGACGGCACTATAGAAAGAGCACTGCGTATGATCTATGGGCTACCAGGATACACATCACCCGCCCAACTGAGACTAGAGTTAGGGATACAGAGACAAGACTTCGCCCGCAAAGGAGCATTCATCAAAAGCTGGTACAAAATTAGAAAGGGGGAGCCAGAATTATTAAATGCCTACTTGTGGAAAGAACTGCAAGGTAAGGAGGCAAGCACAGCCAGACGTTACCTGGAAAGCTCACTTGACCAATTAGGGGTACAACACCTCTGGGAGAGAGCAGGGACCTATGCAAGCTTGAAAACAGTCAACAACACTGTTAAAAAAGAATCCCTCATACAAGATAAAGCTACTTTGTCAAGAGTGTACACACAGCTGGTTCACTATACAGTCATACAGCAAAGCCTCACCCAAGCATAACTCCACAAGGCTTTTCCATAACCACCAAAGTTCCTGAAATTCTGCCTAGGCATATTCCATCCACGTACCATTTGCCGCCGTGGCTACGTCTACCGAAGCCAGCAATCTGTTGTCTCTGCGGGGAAGGGGAGGAGGATATTCTGCACCTCCTAACAATCTACAGGGAACTAATATGGGAGCGCTGAACCCTACTTATTCTACTTTTTAATAAGAAAAATATACAGACCAGCAGACAAGCGGTACTAGTAAGCTTTTCAGGCAAGGATGTCCAACTAAGCTGCCGTTTGGTAAAATTCCTAACCGCCGTGGAATCTAGTATTAAAAAACAAACAAGTTAACAAATGGCCGCCCAAATGACAAGGCCGATCAATTATACAGGAAATCTCGGACTGAAGCAGCAACAACAAAAAATGCAACACATTAGCTTCAACAGCAACTGCCGATCCCAAGCGGCATTGGAAGGCTCCTGAAAGTCCCAAGACGATACCCACAATTGAATTAGGGCCACCCTGGATTTTCTGAATTGAATGACCTTAAAGGACCCGGGAGGACAAGGACTCCAACAACTCGGCAACAGATGATCTCTGGGCCTCAACTGCACTGGAAATGCTTCTATCTGTGATCTTTGCACACAGAGATTGGACACTATTCTTACTCTAATTTCTGAACTCAGCAACAGAACCTGCACTTTACCTACCTCTAGTTAGGGATTAGGACCAAAAACTGCTCCAATCTCTAGGTTTTAACTGCGCTGGAAACCCTTCATCTGTAAACTTGGCACACAGAACTTTACTCCCTTTTTTTTTTTTGTACATAGAACTGGCTCCTGACCTCAACCAAGCAAGGGACTTGGAACCATAGCACACAACCGATGTTACTTAGAATATTTTTTTAACCACTCTCTTGAATTTCATATGGGAACTAAGTCGCATGTAAAACTCGGAGAAGCTGAAATCCCACTCCCTTACCCATGTTTTTATTAATGTAAATTGTTGCAATGATTTTAATTAATCAAGCAAATAAAGCATCTTATCTTAAATATCATTTTAACGAACTGCACGCTGTTTAACTTCACTTTAGCAACCCGCTATCTAGTGGAATTGTATTGAGGCATCCTAGTGTATTCTTTCTTTCTTTTCTTGAAAACCCTAATAACTGTTATAAAATAAAATTTCGTCTTACAATGTCGATCTTGGATCCATGCTAGAACCCATTGACACTTAACTTCTGTCTTTGTTGTGACCAGTATCTGGAAACGACCTCACCACTCTGACTGCAAATCTTAGCAAATTTAGTTGTTGTGTGTTCTTCACCATTTCTACTTTACCTGCTGATTTGGAATTCTATGCACAGTGACATTTCTTCTTGATTCCGAATGCTCTACACATTGCTTGTAGTAATGGCACAAAATGTATTGGAAATACAGAACAGAATTTTGAAACCAGTAATCTCTCCCTAGTTTATTAATTACTGTGATTTTATCTGCCGCAGTACAAGCATAAAAAGTCTACAAATACTAAGATATACTGACATTTAGATGAAGTAGAGTTGAAGGTGGGCAAAAGTTCCCCACTGAGGCAGATGTTCAGAGGGCATGGTCTCAATCACTTTTCCAGTATTGTGGGCCTGATAAATGGTACGGAAAAGCAATACTGTAGGGCTATTGAATTGAATTGTGGGACAAACCAATGTTTAGTAGCCATGCATATCTTAGGGGCAGTTTCTCAAGAAGCTATTGCCGAGTTAATGGTGCTTTATCGCAGCCAAAGTCGCGATAAATTCATCACAACATTCGCAAGCTGGTGCTAACAGCCCATAGGACCAGTTTACCTGCGATAGCAGCCGCAAAAACATCGCTACAGATGACCCCGGCAACTATCGCTAATGAGATGCAGAGTAGACGTTCTCGTGCAAAAAGCTGCGACAACACCACTCCGCCACATTCTCAATGACCAGCCAGTCCGGCGATAAGATCCCAAAACATGCGGTAAGGTGCGTTAGCAGCAGGAAACTAACACCTGCTCTGACCTGGTGTAAAGTCGGACGACAGCCCCCACCACAAAAGGGAGTCCAGCCCAGAGCCACACCTGAAGAACAAAAGATGCCATGGAGCCACTGAACATCCGGCCCGGACATCCAAGAGGGCCACAACACCCACTGCCACCACCCCCAGGACCCCAACCGCCCCCCCGGGACCAACACAGAGGCAGCGCAAAGACAGTGACCCTCCGAAAATGCACCAACCTCACAGACCCAACACCAGAGAATGTCATAGCCCACCACAAGCGCAAAAGTTCAACCATCCTCCGCATCCTGACCACCATTGTACACAGGCTGAAGGTACCAACACAGTGGACAACCAACATCTCACCTCAGACCAAGCTGCTGGCCCTAATGCACCTGTAGGCCACTGGTACCCTCCAACCAACATCCACACGATTCGGAGGAGTCACAGCCAGCCCAATCCAAGTCCCTCACAATGGTCATGGATGACATCAGCTTGGTACCCCACTATCTATAATTCCCACACACTGCGCAGGAACAGCTGGAGACCAAGCAAGGCGTCTACGCTATATCTGTCTTCCTGCACGTGTCAGGGGGCAATTGACTGCACACATGTCCTACTTGTGCCCCCTGGCATCACTGCACACAATAAGCGCAATAGAAATGGCACGTATCCCACCAATGTCCAGGCAATATTGGACCACCGAGGAATCCCCGCCAACGTCGCCGCCAATCCCCCAGGCAGTGTGCATGAGCCCTACACCTTCCGACAGTCCATCATCAACCTGCACTACTAGAATGGCACCCACGGAAATGCACTGCTCGTTGGCCAATACCAAATGAACGTGGATGTGGTGGACAGACTGCAGTATGCAGACCACACACACACGTCGAAACACACCGCTGGTGTATGGAGTGTAGTGGAAGCAACCATGTCACCCCAGCCAGCGGGGAGGAACGTGGAAATATAGCTTGTTACGTCCCCTCCCCCCGTAAGCGTGAGCGGAGTGAGCTGGCCAGGCGTATGCCAGGCCAGCATAGGGGTGTGGTTCTCTTCTGGAATGCCCAACATCTCTGCCAGGGCGGTGCAAGACCAACGCCATCAGCAGAGTTGCCAGCGATCCTGTGCGCCTACTGCACCCCGGAACGCTGGTCCCCAAATCAGTCTCACCCGCCCCTGCGCACCCAGGCCTCAATGCCCACCTGCCAACATTGGCGTGTGTCGAAGAGGGCCCACCACGTGCCGGTGCAAGCTCCAGGCCCCAGGCCTGCGACCCTGGCAACCTGCTACGACCATCACATCCTCCGCGAGCCTTTCTCGTTTACGTACTCTACCGGCATACACAGTGTACTAGTAGGTCACACATTTGGAACTGAGTCTTGATTACACTGTTTGAGGACGATGTGTATGGCTGAGCTGAAGTCCCTATACTCCCTTCAATGTGGGGCCGCCAAGTCTGTCTGGTCATAGCATTACAACCACACGTGTCTGTGGGCCCACGCAGACTACTGCTCCTGGGACGTGCTGCGGCTTGAGTGGTGAAGTGTTTTTAAACTTGCGCACTGTACTTTTTATTTTATCTTACCTCAGCTGATTTAGAGCTGTGCTGTTAATCTTAATCCTGCTCGCATTTGCCCTTCTACCTTTTCTGTGTGTTGCTGTGCCACTGGACTCCCCGTTCCATCACGAGCTGATTACTAGCTCGATTGATGTGGAGGGAGCCCATTGGCCGCGACACTTGCTAGGGGCTACTCACTCACTTCCGGTTGAAGGAGGTGAGCTTTCTAGCGCTCAGACCTCCTCCCCATCAAAAGCAGTCGTGAGCAGACACGCGTTGGACGTGCTGTGGCTTGAGTGGTGAAGTGTTTTCAAACTTGCGCACTGTACTTTTTATTTTATCTTACCTCAGCTGATTTAGAGCTGTGCTGTTAATCTTAATCCTGCTCGCATTTGCCCTCCTACCTTTTCTGTGTGTCGCTGTGCCACTGGACTCCCCGTTCCACCACGAGCTGATTACTAGCTCTATTGATGTGGAGGGAGCCCATTGGCCGCGACACTTGCTAGGGGCTACTCACTCACTTCCGGTTGAAGGAGGTGAGCGGTCGAGCGCTCACACCTCCTCCCCCTCCTTATAACCCGATGCAACCCAGGACGCGCAGCGGGCGCGACAAAGGCAAGCCTGTCTGCGCCGGGACCAGGGGCCAGTCCCCCTGCCAGATGGGCATCCACCTGGGTATACTCGGCGGAGGAACTGCATTCAATACGTGGCTTAGAGCCCCTTTCAACGCCTATGCCGGGTACAGACAATCATGAATGCCCCAGGCATGTGCAACCTCCAACATACCTCCCTGCCACTACCACACCACCTGCTGAGGACTTGGGCCCGAACCTCTCACCAATCACTCCGGTGCCAGACAGGTCGGACGTAAGACGTGACAGGCTGTCTATCTGGTATCTTAATACCAGGTCGCTGGTCAAGCATCAGGTCGAGATATTCTATCTGCTCGACACAGTCAGGCCTGACATTCTCCTGCTGTCTGAGACTTGGCTTACCATTGAATCCTCTCCTGACATCTTGGCAGCCGTCCCTAACGGCTATTATGTCCTCTAAGCCAACCGCCCCCAAGGTAAAAATAGAGGGGGAGTGGCAGCCATCATTTCCCACTCCTATAAATCTAAGGTGCTAATTATGCCCCTATACCCTCCGTCGACTCTGTTCTTTTCAAACTTGAGTTGGAAGCCCTCCCCCTTACCTTCGCTTTATTCTACCGCCCCCCTTCCCGGCCAGGCCCCTAGCTTTCTGCACCACTTTGGTAGCATGATAGCCGAACTAGCAATTAACCACGCCAGCACCCTTGTTATCGGGGATTTTAATTTTTGGCCCAATGACCCTCACGAAAGTGCCCTTTCTAGGGAATTCACTAACCTGCTAGTTGGGCTTAACTTCTCTCAGTTCATCCATGCACCCACCCACGTGAAAGGCCACACTCTAGACCAGGTTTGGTCGCTGAATCAGGACATTTTAGATGTACAGACTTCCCCGTGTGCATGGTCGGACCATTCTTTTATCTCCTTCTCAGTACCCAAATCTAAGTCCTTAGCCACAACATCTTGTTCTGGCAGTCTCTTATTAAGCCACAACTGGGGCAGAGTCGACCTCCCATTGCTCTGTCTTTCCCTCGCCTCCATGACTCCTCCACTGATTGGAGAGGCTGGTCTTCCCCTGTCCATCGACGTACAGGCAGAGAACATTCATAATTCGTTGGCAGAGGCTCGAGACACATTTGCCCCACTAAAAAAACTCAAGACTAAACGCCCTCATGATGCACAGCGTTGGTTCACCACTGACCTTGCCAATATGAAACTTGCCCTTCGGCAAGCGGAGCGCAAATGGAGGGCTCAGTACTGTCCCGACAAAAAGCTTGCCTTCATTATGGCCCTGAAAGAATACAAAGCCCCCATTCTTGTGGCCAAAACTGAGTATTTTTCCCAGAAAATTCTTAATTCCTCTAATAAATCAAGGGAGATCTTGACGATAGTCAATGGGCTTGCAAAACCTGACCGTGTCACTATGCCCCCTCCCCTTTCCCAAACTCTTTGTGACTCGCTTAGTAACTACTTCGTTGAGAAGATAGAGCTCATCAAAGCAAGTATCCCTAGTTCGGGCCCGGGACCTGACTTAAGTGACCCTCCAACTAATCCTGTCCTTCTGCTGAACTTCCCCCCAGCCACCACTGACACTTTTCCCCCGCTACTCTGCAAAGTTCGTTCTGGTTCTCCTTTCGACAGCTGCCCAGCTCATGTCGCTCGGAAGGTTTTCCTCGACCTCCCTGAGGCCCCCCTCTCCCTGCTTAACAATTCCCTCAACCTGGGTATGGTTCCCAGTTCCTTTAAATCCGCCATTGTTACACCTATCCTGAAAAAACCTGGGGCGGACCCGGCATCCCTCAGCAATATTCGACCTATATCCTTGCTTCCATTTCTGGGTAAACTACTGGAGGCCCATGTCTCCAGCTGTCTCAGCTCATTCATTGAGAGTTCCAAGTTTCTGGATCAGCACCAGGCAGGGTTTGAACCTCAGCACTCCACGGAGTCTGTCATGGTGCCTGTCCATGATGAACTCAGACAGGGAGCGGATCGGAACATCTCTCAGGCCCTGGTGCTCCTTGATTTGTCGGCGGCTTTCGACACCGTTGATCACTCCATCCTTATTCAGCGGGTCGAGAACGCCGGCATCAGGGGCACCGCACTTAGGTGGCTCACCTCCTTTCTGAAAGACCGTAAGCAAGCAGTTCGCCTAGGCCCTTTTATGTCCGAAACTAAGGAGCTAACTTGCGGGGTCCCTCAGGGCTCTTCCCTGTCGCCCTTACTGTTCAACCTTTACATCCTCTCGTTGATCGCTGAACTTAGAGAGAAACCAGTGGTCATTTTCAATTATGCAGATGACATGCAGCTCATCTTCAATATTGACACTTCTCCTTCCTCAAAGAGAACTTTTAAAGTACCATGATGGTCATCAGCAGCTGGATGCGCGCGAACCAGCTCAAGCTCAATCCAGACAAGACTGAGCTGGTGCTTACTGGACCACTGAATAACCCATGAAATCCCAGCTTCTGGCCATCCTCACTGGGCGAAGCGCCCTGCCCAGCGAGCTCGGTCAAGAGTCTCGGAGTTACTATCATTAAGGATCTGTCCTTGAAACCTCAAATTAAAACTGTGGTGTCGGCTTGCTTTTTCCATCTGCGCCGCATCAGGAAGATTAGCAGATTCCTTACCCATGAAGCCCTGGTTCACATCGTGTTGGGCTTAGTAGTGTCCCGCATTGACTATGCGAATTCCCTCTACATCGGGATTCCTCTTTATCAGACCCACCAACTCCAACTTGTTCAAAATCAGGCGGCCAGACTGATTTTTCGACAGCCTAAACATTGCTCTGTGAAACCACTCCTGAAAAGTCTGCACTGGCTCCCGATAATCCAGCGCAGTCTCTTCAAGGTCGCCTGTCTCACCTATCTAGCCCTCGCCAATCAAGGCCCTTCCTTTATTGGCGCCCTACTTCACCGCTATACGCCCTCCCGAACACTCCGGTCGACTGGCCTTAAACTCCTTGCCACCTGCACGTTTAAGCGCAAAAGGCTTGGGGGTTTAAGATTTGCCTCACAAGCTCCCCGCTTGTGGAACTCCCTTCCTCCTGAACTCCGTCACATCCCCTCCTACCAGGGGTTCAGAAGACCCCTGAAGACATGGCTGTTTGTACAAGCATTCGATTAAACCCTCTCCTGCTCTGTTCTCTGCTAGTCCGTCCCTAAGCGCCAAGAAGCCACTGGCGAACGTGCGCTCTATAAATTTATTTTTCATTCATACAGCAAGGCGGATCCTAGATCAGGGAGGAGCAGTGGCAGTGATCCTCCTTGATCTGAGCGCCACGTTTGACACGGTGAACCATCAAATCCTCCTTTACCGCCTACTAAGTCTGGGAATATCAGGAGAAGCCCTAGCCTGGCTTAAGTCCTTCTTAAAAGACCATACTTTTAGTGTCTTCGAAGGAGCCTCAGTCTCCTCAAGCAAGCCTCTGGGGTGTGGGGTGCCACAGGGCTCCTCACTTAGCCCCACGCTTTTTAACGCATATATGAGACCACTGGCAGAGATTGTTCGTCCGCATGGCATTAAGATCGTCACCTATGCGGACGACACCCAGCTAGTGGTCTCCCTTACGCACAAGGACTGTCAGCAATCACATACCAACTTGATTCCCTGTCTGGAGCAGATAAAGAGCTGGATGACGAGCTCATGCCTAAAGTTTAACGAGGATAAGACCGGCTGATGCTCCTCGCCCCTCAGCCCCCTCCACCCTAGAGCTTCTGTGGCCCCCCCCTGCACCCCAAGACAACATAAAAAGCCTTGGAGTATGGCTAGATAAATCCCTGACATTTATCACACAAGTCACCAAATTGTCAGCAACATGCTTTGGCCTGATCAGACAAATAAAAAAATCCTTCCACTCCTCCCTTTTGAGGCAAAACAAGTAGTCATCCAGGGCCTAATCCAGTCTTGTATAGACTACAGTAACGGCCTGTATTTGGGGGCCCCAGAATACTGCCTAAACAAACTTCAGCGGATCCAGAACTGCGCAGCACGCACCCTTCTTGGAATTCCCCGCAGAAACCCCATAGGGCCTGGTCTAAAAACTCTGCACTGGCTCCCTGTTAGGGAGAGGATTAAATTCAAGGCCATGTGCATCACCCACCAAGCCTTCTGGAAATCCGGGCCGGCGATCAATTACTCCTTGATCACCCCCTACCATCCCAAAAAAGAACTCCGTTCAGCGAAAGCCTTCCTAACCTCTGTCACCCAGAGATACGAAAAGACAGCTCGGAAGGCCGCTGTTTTTCCTACAACGCATCCAAATTATGGAACTCTCTCCCCCTTCATCTAAGGTCCAACCCTAACCTACTTACCTTTCGCAAACAACTGAAAACCTTCCTTTATAACTAAAAACTTTAATAACTCACCCCCACCAGTGATCCACCCCAGCAGAAGTTTCCTTTACTCATTAGCGCCTGGACGCCTCAGGGCAGCTGTTCGCGCTCTATAAAACTCCTTTCAATTCAATTCAATTCAATACATTCACACTAAGCTACAGTAGGTCACACATTTGGAACTGAGTCTTGATCATGCAATGGCCGGGCACACATGGCAATGCAGACCATAAATCACTATACTCCCTTTGATGTTGTGACACCAAGTCTATGTATAGCATCACAACCACACGTTTCTGTGGCCCCTTGGTGGAAACGCCTACCGCCTACACTGCGGTCGAGTTGGTCGCACAATTGGAACTGAGCATCGATTTTTTTCAATGGCAGAGTACATATTGCACGCAAGGAGAGCTGTATGACGCGTTGCAGTTAGGAGCAAAAAAGGATCGTCGGTACAGAGATGATCGAACACTACCGACAACTGCCCTGGTGTCACTAACTCTGTGCATCGCGAGCCAATGACACGTGGCTGTGGGTCACTGCTGACCGCTGCCTCCAGCCTACACTGCGATCCAGTATGTCACAAAGTCTTGATTCAGCAATGGTGGAGTTCATATCAGAGTACTGGCATCATCGCAGACTGCATCCCCTCTCAGCCCCGGTGCCACTAAATCTGTTCCTCGACATTCATGGACACTCACTGGTCTTGTATTAGTGGCGTCTGAGTCTGTGGACTAGGGGGTAGTTTTCATCCTCATGTAGATGATACCGTATTGGTTCTGGCAACGGGGCTGTCGCTTTCTACTCCACCATCTAACATTTGCTGCTTCCTGATAACATCAGACCTTCCACATCATGCCGTGGAGGACACCTTCCGCTGTCCACCTCAACCCTCCACCACATTCACTTTCGACATCGATGAGTCCACGTGGGCTTACCTCAATGCACCGCAAGTTACAATCCTGTGGCGGGGTGCCTGTGCCGGCCGATGTGCATCCGGGTCCTCTAACTCTGTGCTGGTCAGGTCCGGGGCCCCTTCTTCTGAGATATTGGATTGCCTCTGAGGAGATGGCCTTGGCAGTGTGGGAGACCTGGGGCATTGATGAGGAAGATGATGCAGGTCTAACACACCCCACTGCATCTGCATCAGGAATATGTTGGGTGACCTCTGGAATTGGTCCGACTCCCTCCATGTTGCTCAGCAGTTGCCTCTGTTATGCAGGTGTTTTCTGTTTCCGTTGCACTGGTGTCCACTGTTCAAGTTGTTTCCAGCACCAAGCACTCCGTGTGGGCTGGCTTACACTCCCCCCACCCCCCATACATCCAGCACAGGCGTCATTGTACATGTGGCCCTGCCAATAAAGGGGCTGAGCGCACGTGCCCGTAGCCAGTTCAACATTATATCTGCGTGTGTCCCTGTGGTCTTGTATGCATGAGGACCCTGGGTCCTACAACATTACATTGTGCTATGTACAGTGGGATACAGACATGTCACCGTAGGCAGCGAGTTGGAGCTTCGACATGTAGCTTTGTCGTCACCCACTCAATTTGTATGGGGAGTTGCCTGGGCTGTCGTACGCAGAGCCAACGTGGGTGTGTGACTGCTACTTGCATGCCCCTGGGCGTGGTTCTGTACTGTGAATGTGCATCTGCATGTGTATCAAAGGCAGTGTGGGTCTCCTTTGTGGGGTGTAGGTGGTCCATGAAGTATAATGGACACCAACGTATGTGATCTAGTTCGCCTTCCATGGGTTCGGACCCCACCCACACCTGTTTGGCCACCTCCTTTTGGCGTGCTGACACCTGGCATTGGGGTGCCATGTGTGGGTGGTGAAGTGTCGTGAGCCAGCTGTGCTTGCCGGTGCTTCCTGCTGTGTGGTCTGTTGCAGGGTCTGTGTTCTCCTCCAAGTAGTTTGGCTGCCCGGGTCCTGGTGGTAGGATGTCCATGGGCTGTTGTAGGGCCCCAGTGTCGAAGGTGTGATGGTCCCCTCCGGCATCACAGATGTGTTGTCTTCTGTGCTCTGCTGGAGGTGTTGTGTGCCCCTCAGAAATGTGATGTGGAGATGCATGTTGACATTGTATTGACATGTATGTTGGCGCATTGTTCTTCTTTACATGCAGGCTGTATGACAATGTACATTGTGACTGTTTGGGAGTTGCTGAATATTGCTGTGGGACAGTGTACATTTGTACTACATGACGGATGTGAGGTTGTACGTGTACATTGCCATTTCACAGTTTCCAGCTCTGTCAGATGTAGTAGGCATGTTTCTGTGCGTGAGCGGAGCCAGTTGTGTCCTCTGTGCTGCAGTGTCGGTTTTGCACATTGTACCACGTTGTCGTCAATGTGTGTGTGCTGTTCTTGCTATGTGTGTGTGCTACGGGGATCCTTGGATGCTTGATTCCGGTCTGGGAAAGACATGGCTTGGTAGTTCGGACTGGACTGTTCCCATGAGGCACAGGGTCAGAGCTGATTTGCATATAGCCAGTGTCTAACCCAGGGTGGTGTGGAGTGCAAAAAAACAATGGATTTAGGCCCAGATCCTTGTACTGGGGTGAATGTATGACATTGTTCTACATTCTGTCCATCAACTGTGTTTTTTTGCAATTTCACCCTGAGTGTGCTGGGGATGCTCAGACGTGAGTCCCAGGCTCTCCACACCACTGGAGTCAAGCTATCCAGGCTGATGAAGGCTGATAGCCAGAAACCGGTCCTTGGATGCTTGATTCCGGTCTGGGAAAGACATGGCTTGGTAGTTCGGACTGGACTGTTCCCATGAGGCACAGGGTCAGAGCTCATTTGCATATAGCCAGTGCCTAACCCAGGGTGGTGTGGAGTGCAAAAAACGATGGATTTAGGCCCAGATCCTTGTACTGGGGTGAATGTATGACATTGTTCTACATTCTGTCCATCAACTGTGTTTTTTGCAATTTCACCCTGAGTGTGCTGGCGATGCTCAGACGTGAGTCCCAGGCTCCCCACACCACTGGAGTCAAGCTATCCAGGCTGATGAAGGCTGATAGCCAGAAACCGGTCCTTGGATGCTTGATTCCGGTCTGGGAAAGACATGGCTTGGTAGTTCGGACTGGACTGTTCCCATGAGGCACAGGGTCAGAGCTGATTTGCATATAGACAGTGTCTAACCCAGGGTGGTGTGGAGTGCAAAAAAAACGATACATTTAGGCCCAGATCCTTGTACTGGGGTGAATGTATGACATTGTTCTACATTCTGTCCATCAACTGTGTTTTTTGCAATTTCACGGGGATCAAGGGCATGATCCAGGGTAATTGTGGGTGTGCAGTGTGCTACACCTCATTGTGCATGTGTGCCATTGTGCCCATCTCCCCAGTCCCTGGTCGTTACTCACCCTGTTAATGTTGTCAGGTCCTCTCAAACTGTGTCCGTACTCCCTACTCCTTGCACCGTCTCCACACTGGTGACTGTGACCTCGGTTTCCTCCAGCTCCTGTGGCGCTGAACTCCCACCTCCTGTCGCCATTGCAGCCTTCCTGTTGGCAGCGGGTTTGTGCCTGGTTTAGGTTGTCACATCATGCCAACAGCTCTTGGCCTCCTCAGCACTCTGACTGCATTCCAGGTGGTCTACCTGTGGGTCAGTTGATGGTAGTGTTCTGTCACCTCAGTGACGCTGATCTGGTTTTGCTGCGAACTGCACCCCGTCTTCCTCTCCCTCTTCTCCTTGGCCGTCCCCGTTGTTCCTTGCTGGTGGTCTGTGGGGTTTGTGGGGTTCGCGTTGGCCTCTGCGCTCGGTCAGGGTGCATCCATGTTGCTACAAGCTTTGGATTGTTTCTTGTGTGTTGTTTTTGTAGTTTTTATGGTGCATTTTCCTGCCAGACACGTGGGATTTGCAGGCCTGTCGCTGGTTTTCGCTGCTTTTTGTACCGCGATTGGCCTCATCGCAAGATTTTTTGCATTTGCGTTTCACTTTTTTGCGTGGTGGCTATGATTTTAATGCAGATATTTGACGCGTTATCTGGAGACTATCGCATGGTACCGCCGTATTGAGAATGCTTGGTTAGCACGGCGTAATTTTTTCACGATAGACTGCAATGTTGGAAGTTGCGTTAAGTTACTCTTGTGATGGTTATCACACGTTCTTGAGGATATGCCCCTTAGTCTTTTCCAACATAATTCTTTTTTCATTTTGCTTCAACCATTCGTGCTTTTGGGCCTCTGGAGTGAAATTCAGACACATCTTTAAGTGTTTGTTGGTATATCAATCTAGAACATGCTCATACTTGATATTAAAGACAAAGCAGCATTTCTAGGGAGCAAATCTGCAAATGCATTCTACTTTAGCTACTTCATCCTGCAAAGGCTGATGTGCGATATATATTTTACAAGAGCAGCCTTCAAAGGTAACATAAGAGCATCAAGCAAATCATTAACATAATGTATGCTTTAGTTCCATACCCTCTATGGGACTTCCTATTAAAAGTGGAATTTGTGCTCATGAATATTGGTAAAACCTTTTGTGAGGCTAGTCAACATGATTAACTCCTGCGCTGAATGCACTTGTGACAAACATCTTCTTTCAATAACCTTCTCCACTGTACATATACCATAACCATCCACTAAAGTGCCTTGACCATTTCGAAGACATGAACACCAAGGTAGCGAATAAGCTCACAGTTGGATTTAATTTAAATCTGTGCTTTAAAGGATCAATACAGGCCATATTCGGATGGGCTGTGGTTATCAGACAGCCATAGAGTACTTCGTGTTATTCACTTAGTAGGAAAGAACTGCATTCAGAGTAGGGCATCCTAGTAAGGTGATGTGTGAAGCAGACAAAAGTATTTCATAATGAGTCAACCTTGCAGAGGTTATATGTTGTATTTTCGTAGTGAGTAATGAAGCTTAAAAAGCATGGGAAACTGCAAATATTCTCAGATGCTTCTTGTAGAGTTGCAGTGGCTAGTGAATACAAGCACAGCCAACTGGGTCTCACTTTAAATCCAGAAAAATCAGTCTACCTGCCCGGCGAATAACATTTCTGGGAGCAATCCTGTATAAGTACTTTGAACATGGCTTATCCCACTTTGGAAAGACAACAAAAACTTCTAACTTTAGTTGGCTGCATACAGGGAAGAAAGTCTCTTTCCGTGCGCCTTTACAAATCTCTCCTGGGCATCATGTCCTCTTCTCATCCCTCACTGACGTCTACACATGCAGGAAGCTTTAAACATCCAATGTGCACAGGTCAACAGAACATTCAATGACTTATTTCAAATAACTCCTCCAAATTGTTAATTCACTACGTTGGTGGACACAGCCTCGTTATTTGTCACAAGGATTACCATTCCTGCTACAAGCATATCCCCTAGTGATAACAACAAACGCCTCGCTGGAGGGCTGGGGAGCCTTCCTGCAAGAACTCCATACCTGCATCAAATGGCCGCCATCTCAGTGGAAACAACACATACATCTTTTAGAACTAAGGGCGGTGTTCCTTGCTTTACAAGCCTTCCTGCCCAGAATAAAGAACGGACAATACTACGACAATGCATTAATTAAACAGGGAGGGAACGATCTCCTCTCTTAAGAAGCTCAATTGATTTGGAACTGGCCAATTCAGCACAAAGTCTCTCTGACAACGAAATATGTACCAGGGAAGCAGAACACCATAGTGGACTCACTAAGCAAATTACAAACGACCAGCCACGAGTGGGAGTTGAACCAAAACACCCTCAATCAAGTGTTCTCCCATTGGGGCAAGCCAACTTTAGACTTGTTTGCCACTCATGACAGCGCCAAATGCCAATACTTCACACCCTACGTTACAGAAAAGGGGGGTATACCCAAAGACAGTCCCTGGGACCTGGGAGAGTGTACAGTACAAGCGGGAGGGGTCCCAGAATGTATGATTCGCAAACAAAAATGATTGTTTAAAGACAAACGTAAATGCAAATTTATAAGCATACATTGTTATTTAATCACAATATGTGGACACACAAATTGTAATGCAAAACAATCCAATCGAAATTAGCGCAATTGGTGCCCCCATGGAGGCGGGGTGGGGGGGGTTGTGTTGATGGGAATCGTGCAGGGTATTAGGGTAGTGACATGACAATGGTCAAAAGACCTTATTAGACAGTGGATTAGGTCTGATTTGTGAAAGCACATAAAATACATTTCAGAAACAAATCAAGAAAACCATGCTTCCAGCAGTTACAGTCAATGGTAATTATGGATGGCAGCTGATACATGGACCATCGGTCACATGGCTAGACTGTCGACGTTTCGACCCACGGATTATGTAGGCAATGCTGGTTCCTTTCTGAGGGGTCTTCTTCATGACGGGGGTGGGGCGGAGTGCAATAAAAAGTTCAAACGGAATAGGAGTAAAGAGTCCCGAAGGATCAGGTATAACCAACCATTAAAATCTGCATCAAGACAGGTGGACAAAGGGGTGGGAAATTTACAGTGAAAACTGCAAATGAAATCACGGTGCATCTATAGAGTGCAGACCCGGCATCATTAAAAAGTGATCATCACACTCGGTAATTCTGAAAATACAAAGTCGATAATGAAAAAGGGCCCGCATCAGAAAGGGCGATGCAGTAAATGATATAAGCAACATGCATTAAAAAATAAAAACAAATTGTTGAGACTCACGGAGGATGGGCTATGTCACCTTCCTCGGGAATATTTAACTGAAAAATAAAGCCGCCGCGATGCGGTCGGACGGTATAAGATCTAGAACAAAGAAGGGGGGGAGCAAAAAGCAAGACAGAGTTGTGCTACTTAGACATAACAGAATGCGGGAGTTGCAAAAAATGACATGAGCACAGCGGAAGGTTAGGAAATAAATAAATTGACACTTACGGAGAAAGGGGTGAGTCAACTTCCACGGGAAGATATTGGTTGAAAAGCAAAGCCGCCGCGATGCGGTCGGACGGTAGTGGATCTAAAACAATTGAGGGGGGAACGTATGAGCAAAAGGACCCTTAAATGCTAAATGAATGGGGGGAATTGGGGGCCGCACACAAGCAAAACAGTGGGCCAACTACATACCTGACGGCTGCAAAAGTCGCGTCTGTAGCTTCAGTCGATTAATGCCGAGAGGCTACCTCGGACGGGGCAGTGTTCCAAAAGTATTCAGGAAACATGACGCGGATCTGTGCACGTCGTCTGACGCGGGCAGCAACAAAGGAAAGACTATGGAGTAGAATGTCTTTCGTTGTTGGGGTGTGTCTTAGAGCCCCCAGTGAGATGCATTGTCGTGTATGTGTGTGCATTTTCATAAAAACATACAGTTGTTATATGTAATAAACACCACATAGTGGGAAGTAAGAATAGAAAGTGCGTACCTGTCACACAGGATGGTATAGCACTTCGAAAAGTACTGTAATATACTAGAACACACATAATTGTAAAACAAATGTATTCTGTACATTGGTTAGTCAAGGCAGCAGAGTAGTTTGAGGCTGCATAAGGTAATGCCGGACATAGGTAAATCAACGTGGTACGACAAATCAGACGCACAGTGGTTGTATGAGGTGAGAGTACACATGGGAAGTGCGTACCTGTCACACAGGACGGTAAGGCCCGTCCCCCAGTGCTCAAATGCAATCAGACACACAACATTTGGAGAGAAATTAATACTGCACACCGGTCAAACAATGCGCCACAATTATTGAGATACCAGTAAGGATGGAATAGAGCCCTTGGAGAAAAATATGACCATAGTGTGGTAGTCAGTTTACAGGGAGGATGGAAAAGCAGCAGTGAGTCATACAGTCTAGCAATAACTCTAGAGAGCTAGTATCCCTCAGGAAAATGGGACAGAGATAGCCACTAGAGTGTGGATGGGTCATTATGGAACCAGGGTAGCTAGTTGGACAAAACTACTGTCATTTTCATTGAGGCCTTGCATTACAGAGTCAAAAAAGAGCATCCATTTAGGCTCGTGGATATCCAGCACATGTCCAATGTTCCCACCCTTGGGGCCGAATGAGGCTTTCTCAATGACAATCCATTTAAAACTGTCTGGAGGATGGCCTACCCTTTTGAAATGTTTGACCAAGGGGGCGCCAGCTACCTCGCAACAAATGCGGCTTGAATGTTGTAGCATTCTTACTTTCACTTTTTGCTGGGTCTGACCCACATAGATCAGGTCACTAGGACACACGATCGCATAAATGACGTTGCTGGTATTGAAATTCGTGTGTGATTTCAGAGGCACTTTGTGATGTTTATATTCGAATTCTCTGGTTTGAATGGTGGTGGGACAGGCCTTACATTGCCCGCATCTATGATGGCCCATGACCGGTGGTAGGTTCCACAGCGATAGAACAGTGTTAGGCGCCGGTGGTTCCAAAAAAGACCGAACAATATGGTCCTGGATGCTTTTGGCCCTTGTGCTATATCGTCTGATATGACTCTCCAATGTTTGTTGACGATTTTCTTTATAGCATTGCTCTGAGTATATATAATATATATAAATTTCTTTATTCGACTTTACACATTGGAAAACCATAAAAGCAACATTTTGATAATACACTTTGATATTATAAAAGAGTTAAAAGTAAACATGTTACAGATTAAAATTCAAACAAGGTCAAATTAATATATTATAATAAAGAATCATATTGTTTCATTGCATCATCTAGAACCACATCCAGCATAAGTTTTACAGATTTTTCCTGTGTGGACATGGAAACAAACGGATTCAGATTCTAGCAGTTGGAGACGAAGCATTGCAGGACGACATTGTCTAAGTCCCCAATGCCTCAATAGAGGAAGTAGCCATATTTTCCGATGCGGAAGGTGGAATTTGCAAAACAATATTGTATGTAAGTTGGTCTGTTTTGATTCCTCGTCACAGGGGCAGACGGGAAGAGTTGAATCCCACCTATTTCCGTCAAAGAAAGCTACTAATCTAAAGAAAAGGTCTAGCCTGAATCTTGTCAGTAACATCCTATCATACGTGCTAATCTGTAATGTTAGATAAGGCTGGATAAGGTATGTAGCCTGGATCATATTGGCGTGGAGGACCGAGGGTTTTGTGGACTCAGAAGTCAGCCTCAAGGACTCTAAGTGGCTCAGAGCCAATTGTTTTAACGCTCTCTTTGGTAGATCAATAATGCCTTCGGGTTGGAGGTAATACTTCTCAATGCCAAGGTCCTTGAGGAAATTTCTAATGTACCGAAGCCATGTTAAGTTTATAGTTTGATCAAGAGCCATTGAATCTGCTAGAATTGTCTGTGTCAGTGAGTTTTTATCGGAGGTCCAAATACGCCGCCAAAGTAATAGTGGCTGGATCTTTATGAGATCCTCTAAATAGGGGATACCAAGTTCCAAATGGGGATGCATAGATAGAAGTGCATCTCGGTGTTGCTAGGAGAAATCTAATTAAGGAATTTTCTGCCACCTGGAGGGGGCTAACATCTACGTGGCCCCAGACATCCGCCCCATATAGTGCAATCGCCTGACACTTTGCACTATAAATTTTTAATAACTCCACTGGTGCCCTCCTCCCCAATCTCTGAGAGAAGCTCATCAGGGCCACTATGGCTCTTTTAAAAAGATGACACCTTGCCTCTACTGCAGGCCTCCAGTTCAGCTTTTTGTCAATCATAATACCTAGATACGGGTACTGGGCAGTTACCTCAAGTTTTTGATCTTTGAGATAAATACTCTTTATTCGTTTTTTCCTGCTACCATGACGAACGTTTTTTTAATGTTTACATGTAGGTCCAGCTCACTCATGTAGTCCGTGTACCTATTCAGAGACTTCTGTAGTTCGCACGGAGTGCGGGCCAGAATGACAGCATCGTCTGCATAGAGCAGAGCGGGAATCAGGTGCTTTTTTACCCGTGGTAGATCCTGGGCCCCCCTCAACATCTCTTTCTCAAGGCCGTTGGTATACAATGAGAATAGGAAGGGGGCCAGGACACACCCCTGCCTGACTCCACGCTCCACACCAAACGCTGCTGTCAACTCCCCCTTTACACCAAAACGCACCCTCGCAGAGGCATTAGAGTAGAGTTCTCTCAGAAAGTCTAAGAGAGGGGGATCCACTCCCATTTGTCTCAGAACTGTCCAGAGTTTAGCATGCGAGACACAATCAAAAGCAGCGGACAGGTCTACATACACCATATAGACCATGTCCTTCTTTGCTTGGGTGTATTTGCCCACTATCAGGCTAAGATTAAGGGCCTGCTCCACCGTACCGAACCCCTCTCGGAATCCAAACTGTAGGTCGGAGATAATGCCTTTCTCCTCAGCCCACTGCTGGAGTCGCTCGAGGACTACCCTGCCCGCAACCTTGCCCAAGGAGTCCAGCAGTGAGATGGGGCGATAGCATGTGACATCCTGACGATCCCCTTTCTTGAAGATTGGGACCATGATAGAATTGGTCCAAGATTCTAACAGTCCCACTTTTGCTGCTGCGCTACACACTCTAGTGAGAATGGGGGCCCAGAGATCTGGATGGATTGAATTTAAAGAGATCCACTGGGACCCCATCTGGACCAGGAGCTTTCCCATTTTTACTTGCTTCTAGTGCAACTAGTACCTCAGAGATGTTAAAATGCAGGGATATTGGGTACTCAACCGTTGGAAGTGTGTTTTCTGTCCCTACTGATGTTATTGTGTTTTTAAAAAATTTGGAGAAGTGGGACACCCATATATCTTCCCCTATAGCAACGTCTATCTTGGGACTGTTATCGTCTGTTAGGTAGGGAGATCTAACTGTTCGCCAAAATTCCTCGCTATTTTTTGGAGAGAGCACTAGCGTGGAGGTCGTCCCATAGCTTTTGTTTTAGTTCTTGTATTCTTAGTTTTCGTGCCCTTCCATATTGCTGTCTAGAGAGTTGGATCTGGACCGAGTCTCTAGGTGTTTTTTTAGAGCTAGCTTTAAATTGGTTAGGGCCACGGTACAGCTATGATTAAACCACCCTTTGGTGGTTGCGTTCGAGCTTCTGGGATTTGCTGTAAGAAGTCCCTTAATTTTCTCCAATATTTGGATAAAATTATTTAGGACTACCTCATCCGTTTCTAGTAGATCTAGACATTTGATTATGTTTGGGTAAGCCGCTTTTACCAGTTTTCCAGTGATTTCGGCCGGATTTAACTTCCCCCATTTTAATGTATATCCATTTTGTTTGCCTATCTCCAGTTTATTCTGGGCGAGGGTTTTCTCTATAGTTGTAATTAGGGGTTTGGACTTATTTAAGTAAGATCCATCTTCAGGGCAGAATGATCACTTAATGTGTTATTCAGGACCTAGAAGGATCTAGCTATGCGTACCAGTCCAGACGACAGGAAGATATAATCAACTGTTGTTTGGCATCCCCTTCCCACATAAGTTGGTTGTAGGAAGTTTATATCTGGGCTTGACCTATTGGCTATTACGAGATCTAGGTCCGATAACATGTTGTTCAGAGCAATCCCCACCTTAGTATGGACAAAATGGATTAGTGGAGCATCGTATTCATCCACTATCCCACATTGATTTTTCTCAGCGTGTGGGCATGGGTGTAGATTAAAGTCCCCTCCCCAAAGAAGATGGATTGCCCCTTTTCCTGTCCTGGATTGATGAAACTGAATTAGTTTCTCTTGGATGTTGGAAAGAAGGGTCAGAAATTGTCCCTCTTCTAGGTTGTTTTAAAGGTTAATTAAAAGGATAGGGTCCTTGTTCTTCAAGGCTAGGGAGAATTATTGGAAATTTGGGTCAGACTCGATTATTGTCACTTTTAAATGGTTCACAGTGTTTGCGATGTACGTGATCAGCCCTCCCTTCGGTCTGCCTGCGTTGCAGGCCAGAGCTGGAATAAAGTATGTTTTATATCCCAGGAGGTGGAGTTCCGTTGTGGACCATGTCTCCTGAAGGCAAATAATCTTCCCCTGTTCCAAGAAGTGCAGAGCCGTCCCATCCTCAATTTTAGGACGGAGACCCGCCACATTCCAAAAGAGGATTGGTAAAGGCGGTGGTTCTGGATTAGCCGCAGCTTCTTCGTTTACTAAACACAGTATTTTTGTTCTTGGAATTACTTGGGGGGAATGAAGTTAGTTGATTCGGTCGCCGTTAGTGGTCAATCGACCATTTCAAGACCACTATATCTATTCCTCGTCGGGATACTGAACCAGGTATCCCAGCGAGGCGGCTCTCTATAGGCCGTTCTCTGCATATACGGGCCCCAATCATCCCATGCCCCTCCCCTATAGCGTGGTCCTACTGTGCGCCAGGAGTTATCATAATCATGGCGACGAGGGGCCACTGTTTGTCTTATGTTGCCATGTTCAAAAGGCCGGGGGGCTGCTATTTCCCAGGGAAATTCGTGATCATTAGGGGGACCGTTGCGTTGCCTTGCGGGGTAGAAAAAAGAAAGTGGTTTGGTGCTTATACCTCCGTTTACACTCGAGTACTCCCAAGAGCAAATATAATCTACTACTCTGGGGTCTTCGAATGTGATGACAATGCAATCTCCCGGAATTGTTTTTCTGCCGTTTCCTACCCATGTAGTCCTACGTACCATCAGAATCCTGGAAGGCCAGGTTGATGGAATGGGACGATTAATATTTAGCCAATGTTGGGCCTTATTTTGCAATGACCGCGTAGGTTCTGTATTGTGATCCGCCAGCTCAGGGACACCTGTCATTACCACCACGAAGGGAGATGCTTCCGGTGGCATCTCAACAGGGAGTCTAACATCGGAAGGTCCTCTCGGGCCACCTCTGTATGATACTGGGGCCAGGTTTTTTTGAACTTGTGTTTTACAGACCGGAGTTTTAGATGCCGGAGGTTTAGACGCCGTGGTTTTAGACGCCGTGGTTTTAGGCACCGATTTTTTGGGCGCCAACGTCTTAGGCGCCGATGGTAATACTATCGGTGAATTGCCCTGGGGTAGAGTTATGACGGCGTTAGTGGGGGGTTTCGCCGGTCTATTATTATTTACTGTTTTGGGAGCTGTTGGTTTAAATATTAAGTTAGACAGTGTGGGTACGTTATTTTGTCTAACTGGGTGGTTAGGAAGAATCTGTTTATCATGTTTATTTCCCCCCGTTTTTTGTGCCCCCGGGACTTGCATAGGCTTTATGTGTTTTGCAAGATTGGATAGCTGGTTCTCTATATGCGCTAATCTTGCTTCTACTGGCTCGAGTAAAGATTTCAGTATGTCTGTAATGTTGTTTAGAAGCTGTGAGTTATTACTGTCAGTTATTTCATTACTACAGGGTAGATGGATGGGAGATTCTAAGCTAATAAGATTAGGAGAATCATGTACTGAATGGTTTATGGTCGCAGTGACCACTATCTGTTCCGATCTAGGAGGTGCGTTCTCTATCATACTAGCCATATCACCGATCACATTAGGGATAGAACTTTTCTGGGCACTTTTTCTTTTGCTTATGGCACCCTCCCTCCTCCCTCTTGCTTGCCTTATTTCATCCGGTGTGATTTGGGGAGGCAGCTCTGGGGTCCTTTCTAGATCTGAGCTTATCTGTGCGTCTGATAGCTGTGAAACCGACAGGTCCACATTGTTTGGTAGACTACGCCTACCCTCACAGAGGATCCCTTGCCCAGGATTGCTGTCTGTTACAGGGATCTTACATTCGCTAGGTAACCCATAGAAGATCTCTTAGCGTGTTCTAAGTCCAGGGACACCCTACCTTCCATCAAAGTGATACTTTGATCGATAAATAAATTAGCCTTGGTAATAAAATCATCCATGGGTCCTAGTAGTTTGCCCCCACCCCCCAATACCTTGGTTTTACTTCCTCTAGTTAGTACCATTGTTCTTGCTAAACCGGTACAGGGAGTTTAATAACTTGCATAAGCAGAGATTGATAAAGCTAGGTCTTTAAAAGCTTACAGATGCAGACTCAATAGGGAGACAGTACATACGATGTCCAGATGGATTACGGAAGGTGAAAATTTGGGGGGGGAGGCCCGGTCCGGTCTCTCTCGTCCTCGAACAGCCTCAAACGGCCCGCCCTTTGCCCGGACTTCGCTCTGCGCTTCGTACCGCGCGCGTGAGTATGAGTCGGGTTAAGAGCGTGTACGCTGGGGGCGTGGCTTCCGGGGAGAGCGTGCCAGGTGTCTCCGATTGGCCTCGCAAGGACTCCTGGTCAATGGAGTCCCTGCACTTCACGCTCGCAGCCTCGTTGAGCCGCCGCAGCCCACGCTCGCAGTCTTCGTGAAGCGGGTCCCGCAAACAGTAGCAGCAGATGAGGAGAGGTGGAGATGTTCAAGGTGAGTCAGGAACACCTCGCTCCGACCGCTCAGTGCAAAGTACAGACAAACAGGACCCACCAGTTGGGGAGGGGAGGGCCGGTAATCAAAGGTCCAGGGCGCTGGGGGCGTGGCTTCCGGGGAGAGCGGGCCAGGTGTCTCCGATTGGCCTCGCAGGGACTCCTGGTCAATGGAGTCCCTGCACTTCACGCTCGCAGCCCCGTTGAGCCGCCGCAGCCCACTCTCGCAGTCTTCGTGAAGCGGGACCGGCGAACAGTAGCAGCAGATGAGGAGAGGTGGAGAGGGTCAAGGTGAGTCAGGAACACCTCGCTCCGACCGCTCAGTGCAAAGTACAAACAAACAGGACCCATTGCTCTGAGTAGAAAAAGTGGTGACACATATTAGTCTTTGTTCCTACAAATTTGACTGTTCCTTTGGGACTCTTTACTCATATTCCGTTCAAACTCATTTTAAGCACTTCGCCCCACCCCCGTCCTGAAGAAGACCCCTCAGTAAGGCACCAGCATTGCCTACATAATCCGTGGGTCGAAACGTCGACAGTCTATCCATGTGACCAATGGTCCATGTATAAGATTCCATCCATAATTACCATTGACTGTAACTGCTGGAAGCATGATTTTCTTGATTTGTTTCTGAAATGTATTTTATGTGCTTTCACAAATCAGACCTATTCAACAGTGTAATAAGGTCGTTTGACCATTGTCATGTCACTACCCTAATACCCTGCATGATTCCCATCACCACAACCCCCCCACCCCGTCTCCTTTGGGGCACCAATTGCGCTGATTTCGATTGGATTGTTTTGCATTACATTTTGTGTGTCCACACATTGTGATTAAATAACAATGTATGCTCATAAATTTGCATTTACGTTAATTTGTCTTTAAAGTGAATCAATTTTTGTTTCTTTGCGAATCATACGTTCTGGGACCCCTCCTGCTTGTACAATACTTCGCAAGCTGGCATCCCCAACAGGGATCTTGAGGGAATGCCTTTTCAATAGCATGGTCGGGTGTATTTGCCTACGCTTTTCTCTCATTCCTCTCCTACCAAGGGTGCTAAAGAAGTTTAAAGTGGAACCCTGCAAAATATTCCTAATAGCGCCAACATTGGTATACGGAACTCCATCTTTTATCTCTGCAACCCCCTATACCCCTCAAGACGATCCTGTCTCTTTTAACAATGAACCAGGGACAAGTTTGGCATCCAGATCCTGGTTCTCTGAAATTATCTGCTTGGCTCCTGAGTCCCAGGAGTTTCAGAACCAGAACATCCCTCAGGAACACTGAGAAGTCTGGGCTAGGGCCCCTGCAGACAGTTCTAACAAAACATATTCTTTAAAGTGGAAGAGATTCTGTATTTGTTGTAGATCTTCTTTGGTACATCCTCTGCGGTCTTCCCCGGAGGAGATTTTGCCTTATCTCCTCCATCTGGCATGATCAGGCCTAGCTCATGCTTCGATAAAAGTACACTTAGTGGCTAGCTCCCGTTTCCAGTGATCATCCGAGAGTCCATCCTTATGGTCTAGTAGACTGATAAAGCAATTCATTAAAGGACTTTTCAGGATCGTCCCACCTTTGAGAATTCCCCCTCCAACATGGCAACTCAACACGGTACTAACACAAATAATGAAGCATCTTTGAGCTTATACATAGAGCTGATGCGAAGTTCCTGTCCTGGAAGACCTCTCTCCTTCAAGCCCTAGCTACTGCAAGGAGAGTTGGTGAACTTCAAGCTTTCACTATTCAAGAACCATTTTTACAGTTTAAATATGATTGCATAATTTTGCAGACCAATCCTAAGTTTATTCCTAAAGTGCCATCGGACTTTCATCTTAATGAACCAATTGTTCTGAAGTGTTTTTCCCAAATCCTCAGACGGCAGCTGAGCATGGCCTGCATTCTTTGGATATAAAACACTGCTTAAAGTTCTATCTGGACAGGACCAAATGCTTCCACAAATCCAATCAACTGTTCGTAGCTTATAGCGCTCCTAGGAAAGGTTTCCCTCTGACGAAGCTGAGCATCTCGAGATGGATCTCTAGTGCAATCCTATTCTGCCATCAGCAGGCAGGTCAACTGCCACTGACAAAGGTATGTGCTCATTCTACTAGAGGAGTCTCTACATCTATGGCTCTGTTTGCAGGTGTGTCCTTATCAGACATCTGTAAACACATTTACTAAGGATTACTGCTTGGACTATGAGGTTATGAAAGACGCTGCTTTTGGGCAAGCAGTGCTAAGACATCTGTTTCATAAAGGTGAGCCTTTTCCTTACTTCCCACCATCCATTTTGACGCACATTTCCTTTTTTCTGTGTAAGGTATATTCATGTACTATTATGAATGCGCAACAGCATAGTTATGTACTAATTGCTTATGTGTATAAATATATATATATTATTTTTATTTTTTTTGTTTTTATTCTTTTTGTCTTGTTACATGATGCAATGTGCTGATTACTACTATTTACTCGGATTCAAGCATGTAAATCTATGAAAGTTCCAATACTGGAGTAAGAAAATAAGTTACTTACGTGCAACTGTAGCTCTCCAGTATTCTTTGTCACAAAGCTTTATTTCGATATAAAAAATATCTTAAAAAGCACAAAACAGTTAAAATACAGTACCTGTTTTTTAAGAATACTTCATAAATAATTAAAAAGACAGAAATAAAAAATCATTAAACCATTTTACAGCTTTGATCATAATTTAAAAAGACAGTAGCCTAATAAAATGTTTATCTTAGATCTTTAAGTCTGATCACCCATGCCCAGCTAAGAAATTTAGCTACCCCACAAACCAGAGTAGTACTAGGATCTGTCTGAAGGATTCTTAGGGCAGAGACATGGCTCCTAGTCTCGAGCTGCCGACAGACAGGTTTTAGCCATTTTGATCTTGGTTTATTATAGGCGCTACACACAAAAAAAAGGTGCGGAATGGTTTCAAGTGCATCATTACAAAACGGGCAGGTGGCAGGTGTTTGATTGGGGGGTTTTCACTTGGAAGTACGTTCCCGAATCGGTAAGGTTCCCAATCTAAAATGGATGTATAAAGCCCTGTCTTTGGGTTTTCTAATGAAATCCATATACGGTTCAAGAGAGTGTACTGTCTTGTGCAGACGAAACTCGTCTGTGAGTCTACCCAAGTTAGCAGCTCTGGATTCTTGGGCATCAACCCACGACCAATAGGCTCGCTTTACCTCCAGTTTAGAAACTGATACACCGGTCTCCCACGCAACATTAAAACCAATAGCCATTAACAACTTCTTAACCTTTGTTAACCATACAATTTTGTGCGACCCCTGCATATTCATAACTTCTCTAAGGCCGTCTGCGTAACTAGCTAGCTCAGGTGTACGCCACAGGCGAGCCCAATAGAGAAGCGGTCGCAAGATGATAAGATCTTTAATAGATCTGCGACCAAGGTCATATTGAAGAGGTTTGTTCGGGGTGCCCCTGGGTAAAGACAGAAGCTCCCTAAAGAACTTATTTTCGGCCATAACAAGGGAATCAACATTATTGAAACCCCAAAGCTCCGCTCCATAGAGTGCACTGTTTATAGCTTTTGCGGAATATATCTCCAGTGCAGGGGCTATGGGCCTGGATAATGAGGCTCTGTGCTCCCTACCGATTATTCCCAGGACACGTTTGTGATTTAGGGCCATTTTCTCGATATGTAAATTCCAATTCAGTTGGTCGGATATCCTAATCCCTAGATAGTCAAACGTTTTAACACGCTCTAGTGGCTCCTCATTAAGTATGAGCGTACGATTGGCTTTCCTACTAGGGTTAAAATAAAGGAGCTTGGTTTTGGAGGTATTAATGACCAAGCCCCTAGAATTACAAAAAACACAGAACCGATCTAAAAGCTTTTGGAGCCCCATAGGCGTTTTAGAAACCAGTAATGTGTTGTCCGCAAAAAGCAGAGCAGGGACTTTAACACCGGCCAAACTGGGGGCATCAGCATCGATGTTTTATAAAAAAGAGACAACCCCGTTTACAAAAAAGGAAAAGAGGGTTGGCGCCAGGACGCATCCTTGACGGACCGCACTATTAACCGGGATTTTGGCAGTTTTCTGCTCCTGCGTGTCCCACCGAATGCATGCATACGTTCCGTCGTGCATGCGGGCCAGCAAGTTCAGAATGGGCAAGGGGAACCCCATCTCCTGCAAAACCGCCCACAGACCCTCTCGAGGGACCAGGTCAAATGCGGTTTTCAGGTCAATAAAGGCCACGTACAGACCACCCTTGCCAATGGATACTGTCTTCCAGTGGAGTAGTATCAGCCTAAATGCCTGATCGACAGTGCCTGTGCTTGCCCTAAAGCCTGCCTGGAATTGGGAGATGATGTTATTCTCCTCCGGAATCCAAAGTATTGGGTTCCAAAACCTAGCTCATGTCGCGGTAACTGACCAAATTGATCAGTGATACCTGCCAAGAAAGAGAAATTTCTTTCTAGTGTCCCCTCACTCACCAGGGTTGCCCCACGGTGACATGCTTCATCATTGGGGCCCTCCCAATTCTCTACGAAAAAGGGCGTGCTGCGACTCACGAACTACGCAGGAGCACTTCAAAGTGAGAGACTATGTGTAGTGCAAGGTGGTGGAGTGGGTGTGGGTATATTAAAAATACCGTGTTTAGTGGGCCTCAATAAATGTATTTTGCTCCTAGACAGGTATATTAAAAATGGGGTGAGTATCACTGCTAACCAACCTGTATTGGGGACTGGTTCAGTGAGAAGGTCAACATGTTTCATGCTACCCCTAGCATTTCGTCAGGACCATGCAGAGACCAGCTCTGCATTTGCCACTCCCAAGTCCTTAATAAGACAGTGATATAATAGAAATAAAGCAAGATACTTAATATGTAAAGCATGCGTTCATAGTAGAGTACATACGATTTTTTGATTTCAAATGCTGCGAAAAGAAAGCACAACATTAGTAGCGTTTTCAAACCTCCATTACGAGGAGGGTCACATAGTGTCCTCTCATGACGCATGCATCATGGGCTATGGTGGGTGGTTGCACCATATTGGCGCGTGCAGGCTCTCATATTAGGCATTAGCTTTTTTTGAAAAAAGGGTGGTTGTGAATTCACACACAGAAACAAGACAGGACTTGATATGACTAGGACGATAGACACAAAGAACACATAATAAATGCATAGACAGGATTAAATGCAATTGAGGTCGTCGTGATATTTACTTGCAGCTGAGCTCAATGTCACCTCATGGTCACTCTAAGGGGTTCGTTTTCACCTTGTGGAATCAATGCTGGTTTTTCGTTATGGGGTTAAAAAGAAGGAGAGATCGGTAAGTATCTCCTCCAAGTTCGTTCGTTCAGTACGCATTGCCGTTTGCAAAATGGGACCGTTTAAGAAAGAAATGAAGCTTACTTCCTTGATTGGGAAAACGAATCGGAAATACCTAGATTCAGCTCCCCCGGGACCGCATCTCACTCAATGGCCGCGTTTACTCTATTATGTTTGTTTCAGACTTCCGGTAGCAATCGTGTGGCAGCTAGACCGTAGGCACCCGTCCGCCATCTTGGAAGTATGTGATTTATTTGTACAATAAACGGTATTGAAAGGAAGGGGAGTGTCTATCGGTAAGCACTAGTTTGACGTGTGCGCTGAAGTCTGCATTATGTTTTTGTAAACATTGTTTTAATAACAAGGAAAAGATCGTGGTTGTTCGAAAAACGATATTTGACAGGAGTTTCGCAGGCAGTTGGTGATCAGCGATATCGCCCGTTTTTTAATAGGAAAAAATAAATTACTTTTACCTCATTTATAACTTATGGCAAGCAGAATGACAAAAGTGAGACAGTAAGTCTTAAAAGATTTGGTAAATAAGTGGGCTCATTAGGTAAAAGCCCACCTTGCAAATGCTTTCTCTTGACATTAATGAAGAGAGGCAAAGCGCTGCTTTTAATGGGGGAGCTGCAAAAAAGAAATTGTCCCATAAAGACGATTCTTAATTATTTACTAAAGGTGTTACAGCCTAGTAAATCCCCAAAAGGAATAGTAGTATCTATATATTACGGGAATATCGTAATAACGCCTTACAGTGACCATGTAAAGATTGTTATGGATGGTACCTGGAAGAGAAATGGGGGTTATCATGGTTTTAGTTTATAAAGGCACCCCATGGGATGTCGTCATTGAGTCCACATGTATCTGTACGTAGTTTGAACACCCATCTTTGTTCCCGCTCATGGAGTATTCTTTCTTGATATTCTTTCGTCTTGACAGTTTCCAAAACGACCCATGTCAAATCGTTTGGTGTGTGATTCAACTCTATGAAATGACTAGTCATGCGTGTAGTGGCCCTTTTGCACAGAAGCACGCCACACACGCAGCAAGGGGCCACTGGAGGCGACAACGAGCAGCCTGTAGATCTGGTAGTAAATCTATCTAGTACAGAATTAACGCCCACTCAGACAGAAATACTTAACAAAGGACTAGGTTTTGTACCCACCCCTTCACAGACAAATTCAAACTTTGCTGTGAATTAAAAGAATTTCTGAGAAAACTGAAGTTACAAGTTTTCTTCCAGGACAAGAGCAACAACGAACAAACTAAATCAGATACCGGCTTAAGAAAAAAGTCAACCTTTGTCCCACCATCGGCCAACTTACCAGTTGAGATTCTGGCTTTCGAGAAAGCCATTATGAAGGAGGTCAAAGATCTTGACCCTCGCACAGTGAAGCGGTTCCAGAATACCAGCAGTCTAGAACTTCAAGCAAAACAGGAACTTTCCAGTAACAGCTCCCTAACAATAAAGCCAGCAGACAAGGGAGGGGCGATAGTTCTACAGGACACATCTGACTATAGGCAAGAATGCCTACGACTCCTAGCAGACACTAGGAATTATATCATCATTAAAGAAGACCCCACAGAACGGCTGAGAATATCGATTGCATATCTCATCGAGAAGTCATTGGCCAATGACTGGATGAGTAAAAAAGAAACAGAATTCATAGTCAACAATAAACCGGTCATTCCCTATTTTTATACCATCCCAAAAATTCATAAACGTTTGGTAAAACCACCGGGCAGACCCATAGTGTCCGGAATAGGTTCGTTACTTGAACCTCTCTCTAAATACGCTGATGCCTTTCTGAGACCTCTGGTACAGAAGACGGACACCTACTTACGAGACACTAAAGACGTCTTGTGCCTACTTAAAGAGCAAAACTTTGATACATCCAGCATTCTCATCAGCCTGGATGTAGAGAGCCTTTATACAAGTCTCCCACATCGAGAGACCCTTGAAATCTTGGAGGAGGTCCTTTTTGACTCGCAATGGGATTTTAAAACTCCCAGACATGTTGTCTTAGAATGTTGCCGCCTTGCTCTCACCGAAAACATTTTTAGGTTTGAAGAGACACTGTATCGCCAGCAACACGGAACCAGCATGGGAAGCACCTTTGCGCCGAGCATAGCTGGTTTATACGTACACCACCTGGAGAAAACAACAATCCTAAATGATGACAATCCCTTTAGACACCATATCACCTTATGGAAACGTTATATTGATGACGTTCTTGTCATATGGGAAGGAAATGAGGTTGAGGCCACCTTGTTTCTTGAATGGCTAAATCAACAAAATAGATTCCTGAAGTTCACCAACGACATGAGCAGATCCCATCTTATTTTTTTAGACTTGAATATTTGGGCAGACAATGGAAAGTTGGTAACAACGACACACTTCAAGCCCACAGCAAGAAACTGTCTATTAACTTACGAAAGTTTCCATCCGAGACATCTCAAACAGAATCTGCATTTTGGTCAGTTCTTAAGGCTTAGAAGGAATTGTTCCGAGAAGAAAGACTATCTCATGCAAGCGGAAGACCTAAGCTTAAAACTCAAAGAGAGACATTACCCGACTAAACTGATAAAAAGTGCCAAAAAGAGGGCCGGTAACAATCACCGGGATGCCCTTCTAGAACCAAAAACAAGAAATACTGCTGAAAATACAAGGCTAATCTGCATCACAACTTTCAACAAAGTCTCAGATCAAGTTACTAAAATTGTAAAAAAACATTGGCCCATTGTCAATAGCAGGGATCTAAGCATACCCATGCCAATGTTCAGCCACCGCAGAGGAATGAACCTGAAGGACCATCTGGTCCATACTCGTCCAAAACCAACAAATGTCACCAATAGACTACAACCACTACCAATGGGGCACTACCCGTGTAACAACTGTAGCGTGTGCCATCTTACAGCTACCACAAAGATGATCACCTTCAATGATAACACCACATGGCATCTAAAACAAATGTCTAATTGTAACACAAGCGGAGTGGTATACATGATAACATGTGTGTGTAATCTTCACTACATTGGAATGACCACCCGCAAAGTCAGCACTCGTATTGTTGAGCATAGGCGCAACATTCGGTGCAAACGGGCCACTACACGCATGACTAGTCATTTCATAGAGTTGAATCACACACCTAATGATTTGACATGGGTCGTTTTGGAAACTGTCAGGACGAAAGAAAATCAAGAAAGAATCTTCCATGAGCGGGAACAAAGATGGGTGTTCAAACTACGTACAGATACATGTGGACTCAATGATGACATCCCATGGGGTGCCTTTATAAACTAAAACCATGATAACCCCCATTTCTATTCCAGGTACCATCCATAACAATCTTTACATGGTCACTGTAAGGGGTTATTACGATATTCCCGTAATATATAGATACTACTATTCCTTTTAGGGATTTACTAGGCTGTAACACCTTTAGTAAATAATTAAGAATCGTCTTTATGGGACAATTTCTTTTTTGCAGTTCCCCCATTGAAAGCAGCGCTTTGCCTCTCTTCATTAATGTTAAGAGAAAGCATTTGCAAGGTGGACTTTTACCTAATGAGACCACTTATTTACCAAATCTTTTAAGACTTACTGTCTCACTTTTGTCATTCTGATTGCCATAAGTTATAAATGAGGTAAAAGTAATTTATTTTTTCCTATTAAAAAACTGGCGATATCGCTGATCACCAACTGCCTGCGAAACTCCTGTCAAATATCGTTTTTCGAACAACCACGATCTTTTCCTTGTTATTAAAACAATGTTTACAAAAACATAATGCAGACTTCAGCGCACACGTCAAACTAGTGCTTACCGATAGACACTCCCCTTCCTTTCAATACCGTTTATTGTACAAATGAATAACATACTTCCAAGATGGCGGACGGCTGCCTACGGTCTAGCTGCCACACGATTGCTACCGGAAGTCTGAAACAAACATAATAGAGTAAACGCGGCCATTGAGTGAGATGCGGTCCCAGGGGAGCTGAATCTAGGTATTTCCGATACGTTTTCCCAATCAAGGAAGTAAGTGTCATTTCTTTCTTAAACGGTCCCATTTTGCAAACGGCAATGCGTACTGAACGAACGAACTTGGAGGAGATACTTACCGATCTCTCCTTCTTTTTAACCCCATAATGAAAAACCAGCATTGATTCCACAAGGTGAAAACGAACCCCTTAGAGTGACCATGAGGTGCCATTGAGTACAGCTGCAAGTAAATATCACAACAACCTCAATTGCATTTAATCCTGTCTATGCATTTATTATGTGTTCTTTGTGTCTATCGTCCTAGTCATATCAAGTCCTGTCTTGTTTCTGTGTGTGAATTCACAACCACCCTTTTTTCAAAAAAAGCTAATGCCTAATATGAGAGCCTGCACGCGCCAATATGGTGCAACCACCCACCATAGCCCATGATGCATGCGTCATGAGAGGACACTATGTGACCCTCCTCGTAAGGGAGGTTTGAAAACGCTACTAATGTTGTGCTTTCTTTTCGCAGCATTTGAAATCAAAAAATCGTATGTATTCCACTATGAACGCACGCTTTAAATATTAAGTATCTTGCTTTATTTCTATTATATCACTGTCTTATTAAGGACTTGGGAGTGGCAAATGCAGAGCTGGTCTCTGCATGGTCCTGACGAAATGCATGGGGTAGCATGAAACATGTTGACCTTCACACTGAACCAGTCCCCATTACAGGTTGGTTAGCAGTGATACTCACCCCATTTTTAATATACCTGTCTAGGAGCAAAATACATTTATTGAGGCCCACTAAACACGGTATTTTTAATATACCCATACCCACTCCACCACCTTGCACTACACATAGTCTCTCACTTTGAAGTGCTCCTGCGTAGTTCGTGAGTCGCAGCATGCCCCTTTTCGTAGAGAATTGGGAGGGCCCCAATGATGAAGCATGTCACCGTGGGGCAACCCTGGTGAGTATGGGGACACTAGAAAGAAATTTCTATCTCTTGGCAGGTATCACTGATCAATTTGGTCAGTTACCGCGACATGAGCTAGGTTTTGGAACCCAATACTTTGGATTCTTGGTTGTACACTTTATCCGGAGGGCGACCTAGTCTCTTATTCCTCCTTCTCCCCATGTCTTATACTTGTTCATAGCAGTTTTCTAGCTGCGGGAGTTTATATACTTTTGTACGGTCTTTACCCTTTTCAAAGACTAAACCTTTGACACTCTGTTACACATAATAACACAAGGATTCTCTGATAATATTCCAACAATGGCAGAGATTACAGGTCTGTCATTTTCCGAGGACGAAGTAGACAGGATTATTGCCTCTATTTTACCACACACAGGGACCCCTAATAGAGAAAACAGCGACGCCACCCAAATTTGGGACGAACTAACAGAACTTAAAAGAACCCAAGTCAAAACATTGATTCACGGAGTCATGGTGGCTGAGTATCTCAAAATAAGCGCAGCCCCGAGAGGACTGATTGTTAGGAATGAGCCCTTCATTTTCCAGCAGGACAAACAGTTTAAAAAAGACTGGTCACTCATTTCATGGCATTGTACCCGGGACTGGTTAGTGCTTATTGTCAAAACAGCAGCCCGTCTATCAGAGACTTTATTGGAGGAAATACATAATCTAGAGGTACGCCTGAAATCATTTCAAACCCCCAGTGCACTAAAGAAAAGATTAGACGAATTAAATAAAAGCATGACTGAATTTGAGATAAGCCTGAAAGATACCAAGTACATAAAACTCTCTAAGGATCAAAACGGTTTTTCACATGACAAAGTATACCCCTACATAAGAGATGACTACAGATCAAGCAATAGAAACCTGGGATATAATACAGATACTGATGGTTCTGATTCAGGCTCTGATAGTTCGGGCCCATCCTTTGCTTATAACCAACCAATGAACAGAAGACCTAGAAGAGGAAGGGGCAACCCAAGATTTTTCCGTGGGAATCAAATTCCCATATGGCCACCATATCAAGGCCCACAACCCTATGGCCCTCCTTTTGGTCCTCCACCTCAAGCACCCTTCTATTATGGCCCTCCTATGTATCCACAACAGGCTTTTCAAAACTGGGGCGGAAATCAAGGCAACTCAAACCATCCTTTTTTAGGTGGGGGCAAACCCAACCAGCGGGCAAAAAACAAAGCAGGACAGCAGCTACAATGGGCACAACCCCTGGTAACAGAAGCACGCCACACACGCAGCAAGGGGCCACTGGAGGCGACAACAAGCGGCCTGTAGATCTGGTAGTAAATCTATCTAGTACAGAATTAACGCCCACTCAGACACAAATACTTAACAAAGGACTAGGTTTTGTACCCACCCCTTACACAGACAAATTCAAACTTTGCTGTGAATTAAAAGAATTTCTGAGAAAACTGAAGTTACAAGTTTTCTTCCAGGACAAGAGCAACAACAAACAAACTAAATCGGATACCGGCTTAAGAAAAAAGTCAACCTTTGTCTCACCATCGGCCAACTTACCAGTTGAGATTCTGGCTTTCGAGAAAGCTATTATGAAGGAGGTCAAAGATCTTGACCCTCGCACAGTGAAGGTGTTCCAGAATACCAGCAGTCTAGAACTTCAAGCAATACAGGAACTTTCCAGTAACAGCTCCCTAACAATAAAGCCAGCAGACAAGGGAGGGGCGATAGTTCTACAGGACACATCTGACTATAGGCAAGAATGCCTACAACTCCTAGCAGACACTAGGAATTATATCATCATTATAGAAGACCCCACAGAACGGCTAAGAATATCGATTGCATATCTCATCGAGGAGTCATTGGCCAATGACTGGATGAGTAAAAAAGAAACAGAATTCATAGTCAACAATAAACCGGTCATTCCCTATTTTTATACCATCCCAAAAATTCATAAACGTTTGGTAAAACCACCGGGCAGACCCATAGTGTCCGGAATAGGTTCGATACTTGAACCTCTCTCTAAATACGCTGATGCCTTTCTGAGACCTCTGGTACAGAAGACGGACACCTACTTACGAGACACTAAAGACGTCTTATGCCTACTTAAAGAGCAAAACTTTGATCCTACATCCAGCATTCTCATCAGCCTGGATGTGGAGAGCCTTTATACAAGTCTCCCACATCGAGAGACCCTTGAAATCTTGGAGGAGGTCCTTTTTGACTCGCAATGGGATTTTAAAACTCCCAGACATGTTGTCTTAGAATGTTGCCGCCTTGCTCTCACCGAAAACTTTTTTAGGTTTGAAGAGACACTGTATCGCCAGCAACACGGAACCAGCATGGGAAGCACCTTTGCGCCGAGCATAGCTGGTTTATATGTACACCACCTGGAGAAAACAAAAATCCTAAATGATGACAATCCCTTTAGACACCATATCACCTTATGGAAACGTTATATTGATGACGTTCTTGTCATATGGGAAGGAAATGAGGTTGAGGCCACCTTGTTTATTGAATGGCTAAATCAACAAAATAGATTCCTGAAGTTCACCAACGACATGAGCAGATCCCATCTTATTTTTTTAGACTTGAATATTTGGGCAGACAATGGAAAGTTGGTAACAACGACACACTTCAAGCCCACAGCAAGAAACTGTCTATTAACTTACGAAAGTTTCCATCCGAGACATCTCAAACAGAATCTGCCTTTTGGTCAGTTCTTAAGGCTTAGAAGGAATTGTTCCGAGAAGAAAGACTATCTCATGCAAGCGGAAGACCTAAGCTTAAAACTCAAAGAGAGACATTACCCGACTAAACTGATAAAAAGTGCCAAAAAGAGGGCCGGTAACAATCACCGGGATGCCCTTCTAGAACCAAAAACAAGAAATACTGCTGAAAATACAAGGCTAATCTGCATCACAACTTTCAACAAAGTCTCAGATCAAGTTACTAAAATTGTAAAAAAACATTGGCCCATTGTCAATAGCGGGGATCTAAGCATACCCATGCCAATGTTCAGCCACCGCCGAGGAATGAACCTGAAGGACCATCTGGTCCATACTCGTCCAAAACCAACAAATGTCACCAATAGACTACAACCACTACCAATGGGGCACTACCCGTGTAACAACTGTAGCGTGTGCCAACTTACAGCTACCACAAAGATGATCACCTTCAATGATAACACCACATGGCATCTAAAACAAATGTCTAATTGTAACACAAGCAGAGTAGTATACATGATAACATGTGTGTGTAATCTTCACTACATTGGAATGACCACCCGCAAAGTCAGCACTCGTATTGTTGAGCATAGGAGCAACATTCGGTGCAAACGGGCCACTACACGCATGACTAGTCATTTCATAGAGTTGAATCACACACCAAACGATTTGACATGGGTCGTTTTGGAAACTGTCAAGACGAAAGAATATCAAGAAAGAATACTCCATGAGCAGGAACAAAGATGGGTGTTCAAACTACGTACAGATACATGTGGACTCAATGACGACATCCCATGGGGTGCCTTTATAAACTAAAACCATGATAACCCCCATTTCTCATCCAGGTACCATCCATAACAATCTTTACATGGTCACTGTAAGGCGTTATTTACGATATTCCCGTAATATATAGATACTACTATTCCTTTTAGGGATTTACTAGGCTGTAACACCTTTAGTAAATAATTAAGAATCGTCTTTATGGGACAATTTCTTTTTTGCAGCTCCCCCATTTAAAGCAGCGCTTTGCCTCTCTTCATTAATGTCAAGAGAAAGCATTTGCAAGGTGGGCTTTTACCTAATGAGACCACTTCTTTACCAAATCTTTTAAGACTTACTGTCTCACTTTTGTCATTCTGCTTGCCATAAGTTATAAATGAGGTAAAAGTAATTTATTTTTTCCTATTAAAAAACGGGTGATATCGCTGATCACCAACTGCCTGCGAAACTCCTGTCAAATATCGTTTTTCAAACAACCACGATCTTTTCCTTGTTATTAAAACAATGTTTAAAAAAACAAAATGCAGACTTCAGCGCACACTTCTAACTAGCGCTTACTGATAGACACTCCCCTTCCTTTCAATACCGTTTATTGTACAAATGAATCACATACTTCCAAGATGGCGTACGGCTGCCTACGGTCTAGCTGCCACACGATTGCTACCGGAAGTCTGAAACAAACATAATAGAGTAAACGCGGCCATTGAGTGAGATGCGGTCCTGGGGGAGCTGAATCTTGGTATTTCCGATACGTTTTCCCAATCAAGGAAGTAAGTGTCATTTCTTTCTTAAACGGTCCAATTTTGCAAACGGCAATGCGTACTGAACGAACGAACTTGGAGGAGATACTTACCGATCTCTCCTTCTTTTTAACCCCATAACGAAAAACCAGCATTGATTCCACAAGGTGAAAACGAACCCCTTAGAGTGACCATGGGGTGCCATTGAGCACAGCTGCAAGTAAATATCACGACAACCTCAATTGCATTTAATCCTGTCTATGCATTTATTATGTGTTCTTTGTGTCTATCGTCCTAGTCATATCAAGTCCTGTCTTGTTTCTGTGTGTGAATTCACAACCACCCTTTTTTCAAAAAAAGCTAATGCCTAATGTGAGAGCCTGCACGCGCCAATATGGTGCAACCACCCACCATAGCCCATAATGCATGCGTCATGAGAGGACACTATGTGACCCTCCTCGTAAGGGAGGTTTGAAAACGCTACTAAATGTTGTGCTTTCTTTTCCCAGCATTTGAAATAAAAAAAATCGTATGTATTCTACTATGAACGCATGTTTTAAATATTAAGTATCTTGCTTTATTTCTATAATATCACTGTCTTATTAAGGACTTGGGAGTGGCAAATGCAGAGCTGGTCTCTGCATGGTCCTGACGAAATGCTAGGGGTAGCATGAAACATGTTGACCTTCTCACTGAACCAGTCCCCATTACAGGTTGGTTAGCAGTGATACTCACCCCATTTTTAATATACCTGTCTAGGAGCAAAATACATTTATTGAGGCCCACTAAACACGGTATTTTTAATATACCCACACCCACTCCACCACCTTGCACTACACATAGTCTCTCACTTTGAAGTGCTCCTGCGTAGTTCGTGAGTCGCAGCACGCCCCTTTTCGTAGAGAATTGGGAGGGCCCCAATGATGAAGCATGTCACCGTGGGGCAACCCTGGTGAGTGAGGGGACACTAGAAAGAAATTTCTCTTTCTTGGCAGGTATCACTGATCAATTTGGTCAGTTACCGCGACATGAGCTAGGTTTTGGAACCCAATACTTTGGATTCTTGGTTGTACACTTTATCCGGAGGGCGACCTAGTCTCTTTTTCCTCCTTCTCCCCAAGTGTTATACTTGTTATTCTCCTCCGCCCAGGAGAGGATCCTTTCCAAGAGGACCCTGCCAACTACCTTCTGTCCAGCATCGATGAGGCTGATTGGACGATAGTTTGCAGGGTCACCCCTTTGTCCCTTTTTATATATTGGGATCACTTCGGCCCCTTTCCATGAACTCGGGACTGGGGACCCATGGAGAAGTGAGTTAATCAAAAGGGAGAAAAACTTAGCCCACTGCTTGGTGCTGGCGCGAAACAAATCGCCAGGGATGCCATCCTGGCCTGGTGCCTTCCCTTGTACTATTTTGTTAATGGCTAACTCAACCTCTTTTTGCCCTACGGGATCAATGAGGGTCGCAGTGGCAGTCAGGGGTGGAGTGCAGTATACAAACAACTCACTGTTATCTGGTGCCCCTGGCCCTTCATAGAGCCTCCTGAAGTGGTCAAATCATTCCCCATCAGTAATATGATTGGGTATTGGTTCAGTGCCGCCACCATTTTCTCTTCTTACTAAGGCCCAGAACTGCTGGCCATTTTTGGACTGGCTAGCCAGCTTCAGCTCCTCCCAGTGGGAGTCATCCCAAGCCCTCTTTGCCACCAATAATGCTCGCCTGTATTCGAATCTTTCATAGATTCACGTGACCCACCTACCTCCCCTAGAAAGGCTCCTATTTGTCTCCCAGTTACCTCTTTGTGTGCACACTGTGCTTAAGAAAATCTGAGGGACCGGAGCTGCTCTCAGGAAGGTTCTACAGGGTGGGATCATCTGATTGGTTGTTTTCGAAGTTTGGTCCTTTTTTTTGTTTAAATAAGGACTTGGATATGTTACTAAATAGTGAGGCCTTAAGTCTTTAAGTCCTATGTCTATTGTGACATTACTATTTTAAATATACCAGGGACTCTCATCTCTATGACTGGTAATTAATCAAGCATGTGAATCTATGAAAGATTTCAATATTGGAATTGGAATTAGAAGTGGATTTGTAGAGCGCGTGGCTACCCAGGGGCGTCCCAGCGCTGAACTCGATGAATGTAGCTAGGGAACAGATGTGACCTACGGGAAGAGCCAGGTTTTTAGGAGCTTACGGAATTTTGATAAGTTGGTTTTCCTCCGGATGTTCAGGGGGAGGGAATTCCACAGCTTATGGGCGTTATACGAAAAAAGGCGTCTTCCAGATCGCGCCTTCTTGATTCTTGGGACGTAAGCCAAAAGGAGGTGATCGGATTTTAGATTCCTGTTGTATGGTTTAATCAGGGTTTTCAGAATTGGAGGGCCCTTATCCTGGAGAATTTTATGTGTTATGCAAAGGGATTTGAAATGAATTCTCTCTTTGATCGGGAGCCAGTGTAGTGAGTTTAGGGCAGGCTTGGCAGAGCTTCTGTTTTTTTGTGCCTGTTAGCAGCCTAGCTGCCGAGTTCTGGACTAGTTGGAGTTAGTATCTGACTGATATTGGGGCACCAAGATAAAGGGTGTACCCGTAATCTAGTCTGGAGAGACTGAGGCCCTGAATAAGGAGTTTTTGGGAATGTGGGGGTAGGAGGGGGATAATTTTGCCTGTGGTGCGAAGAAGGCCAAAGCAGATTCCCGCGGTTTTCCTCGCTTGGGTTTGAAAAGTGAGGTCCTGGTCAAGCCATACACCTAGGGAGCTAGTCCCATGCAGGTTGGCCACATCAGTTTGGGGGTGAGTTTGGGTTGATTGCCTAGCACTAGGATCTCAGATTTGTCTCTGTTTAGTTTGAGGAGGGACTTGCTCATCCAGCTGGAGATTTCTTTGAGACAGGGGCATAGGTTTCATGAGGATTGGTCTGTCTGTTTAAGTGAGACGGCAAGTTGGGTTTCGTCGGCGTACGTGACCAGTTTTTTTTTAAATAACTCTTTTTATTAAAATTGAAAAGAAAAAAAAAGAACATTACAGAAAGGAAAAAAAATAGAACTCAGGTGTGCACATTACATTCCAACACATGAGGCATTGTGGCAAAACACAGAATCAAATACATCAACATTTATTGCAGGGAGCATGGAGAGTCCCGTGCCTCCGGCACCAATATCTGCGTAGGTGGCTCACAAATTTCCCCTCTATGGCTATTCCAAGCGTTCCAAATCTTACCCCACTTCCTTGGGCAGCCCCTGGCCACATAGACAGCTCTTTCTCTAATCATGCACCAGTCGAGGTCTTCCGCTCATTTGGTGACTCGGGGCGTCTGACTGGCTCCCCAGCGCTGCGCTATGTTGCGTTTGGCCACCATATACGCCAAGATCACCCACTGCTTCTGGTATGCATTTAAATCTGTGGGCTCCCACACATTCAACAAACATTCCCGGGCCTCCGGTCGCAGTTCCACTCCCAAGACTTCTCCTAGCTCATCATGGACCTTTGTCCAATACAACTGTATCTCAACGCAATGCCAGAGAATATGCATTAGAGTGCTGATATCCCTGCACTTCCTCCTACACTCTCCGCTTACAGCTCGTCCCATTCATACCAAACGGGGTCCAGTTATATAGGATCTGTGAAGTATTTTCAATTGCACCAGTCGCAGCCGCATCTGGATGGCCACCACCTTCGGGGAGAAGACCGCCCCCGCCCAATCCTCATCATCTAATTCTAACCCATCCGCACTCCATTGTGTCCTAAGCCGCACCAGTGGGATTTCCATGTTATTAATCAGTTTCCTGTATATCAGGGAAATAGTTTTTGGGGGAATTAATCCATCCAGTACTCGGTCCTCCAAGGGCGAGGACTCCGGGAGTACCGTACCTTTAGGAATGTGAGTGGCCAAGGCGTGTCTCACCTGTCGATATCGATAATATTCATTATCATGTAAACTATATTGCTGTTTGAGGGACTCAAAGGTGTGCACTGTATCTTTCCCCCATACATCTTTTATATGGGCTATCCCAATAAGATCCCATCTGTCGTACCCCTTCGATTTCCACAAACTACCCAGCTTCTCAGAGTTCTGGAGGGAAGTGGCGAGCGTCAATTTGCCTTCCCACCCAAGACCTTTATTAGCTGCATGCCACACCTGAATCGCATACACCGTTGGGCCAGTCAATGGAAACCTCCCAGGCCTGGAATACAGAGCTCTCTCTAACACCCCCCCGGAGCTTGGCCCCGGTCCATGGCATAGCCTGGATCACCAGGGAGCCCATAAACAATATGGTTCACTGCGGCCAGTTGCGAGGCCCAATAGTACTTCCGCAGATCTGGAATTCCGATTCCGCCATCATACCACGCAAGAGTCAGCTTGCCAAATGCTATGCGAGCCCTACCGTCCCAGAGGAGCTGTCTCTAGAGAGTCTCTATCTCCCGGAAATATGCCGCCGGGACCGGGTCCATCAAATTCTGTAAAACATATAAAAACCGAGGCAAAGCCATCATCTTGAAAAGCGTAGCTCTCCCAAGCAAGGAGAGCGGAAGGGCTTTCCAGCGCTCCACATCCTCCTTACACCTATTTAACGGGGAGGCTAGGTTATAAGCATATCGTAATTGTGGATTGTGTGAAATAAATATACCAAAATATTTGAATCCGACGGTCTCAACATGAATAGGGCACGCCTGTGGGACCACCGGAGGGTCGCCCACCAAAACATATAGCACCGACTTCGCCCAATTTATTGCTAGCCCGGAGTACCTGCCGAAAATAGCAAGCACGTCCAGAAAATTGCTAAAAGAGTCTCTAGGGTTCGAGAGATACAGCAAGACATCATCTGCATAAAGCGAGATCTTGTCATCCCAGTCGGGGGACCATCGTAAGCCCCGAATCGATCTGTCCCATCTAACCCAGGCTGCCAGTGGCTCCATCGCGAGTGCAAAAAGCAGCGGAGACAATGGACACCCCTGTCTTGTGCCTCTACCCAAAGAGAAGTCAGCAGACTTGCAGTTATTCACCACCACTCTGGCTAGGGGCTTAGCATACATCAAGCCAACCCAATCAATAAACTCTTTACCAAAGCCCAGCTCTGCCAACACCGCGAACAAATAATGCCACTCCACTCTATCGAAGGCCATTGTGGCGTCCAAAGATACCAATACTGCCGGCTCATGGATCTTCGAGGCGCCGGCAAGGACGCCATGCAGCCTACGCAGGTTCAACGCAGTGTTGGGACAAGGCATAAAACCGGACTGATCTGGGTGAATAAGGGACGAGATCACTTTGACCAGTCTTGTGGACAGGAGTTTCGCTAGGATTTTAGGTTCTTAAGAAGCGATATGGGTCTATAAGATGGGCATTGTGTCTTAGGTTTACCAGTCTTATGGATGACCACAATATTGGCCACTCGTTGGTCATATGGGAGCTCCCCCTTCTCCCTACTTTCTAAAAACATGACTCTGACGTGTGGGGCTAATCTCTACCAGCATTCAGTTTGTATAACTCTATCGGTATCCCGTTTGGGCCTGTCGCTTTGCCGGACTTTAACTGTCTAATCGCTTGCACGACTTCGTCGTCAGTAAACGCAGAGTCAAGGTAGCTCCTGTCTTCCTCAGATAAACTTGGATATGTCTGATCATCTCGCTGTTGTCGGCCTCCGTAAGACCATTCCCAGTCGTGTAGACTTTCCTATAGTATTCCAAAAACTCATCTGCCACCGCCTGTGGATCTGTGATCTTACTTGACTCCTGCCCTTCCAATTCGGGTACTAGTCTGGATGCCCTCTCCCCATGCTCAAGCCATGCCATCAGTTTACCGGCTTTATCACCGTGCTCATAGATACGGCTCTGGACAGCATTGTTCTGGGCCACTGCTCTATCTCTCACGAGATCTTTATATTCTTCCTGTCGGAGTTTTAGCAAATGGAGCCCCTCCGGGGTGGGCGACGACGCCACCTCCCCTTACAAAAGAATGACCTCTGTCTCTTTCTGGGCCACATCTGCTTCCCTTTTCTTCTTCTTGCCTGACACTAGGGACAAGACCTCCCCTCCCACCACCGTTTTGTATGCCTCCCAAAGAGATTGCGCCGATTCAACAGACCCCCACATTTTCCCGTAAATAACAGTCCGACATCTGCAGCACCCCTTTCTTAATGGCTGGGTCTTTCAATTGCCAAGCGCTAATGGGAGCGATCCTCCCCACCTCTGGTAGTTCCAAGGCCAGCCGCACCCATAGCGGAGAGTGGTCAGAAATGCCCCTCCCAAGAAACTTCACCTCTTGGATCATAGTCGCCTTCGCCACAGGCAACAAGATATAATCTATCCTAGATAAACTACCATGAGCTGCAGATACGTGGGGGTAGCGTGTCAATGTTGGGTTGCGCAGCCGCCAGCTATCAATCAGTCCTAGCATGTCTAGAAACTCTGGGAGCCACCACTATGCTGGTCTGAGCACACGCGGGGGGCAACGATCCATCTCTCCATCCAAAATCGCATTAAAGTCGCCACCCAGGATAAGTCTCCCTAAGGGCAACCTGAGGAAAACCGCCGCCAGGTCCCGAAAGGTCTTGGTCTGGAGGCCCGGTGGCACATAAACAGATAAAAAGGTTACCGTTTTACCCCCAACCAGCCCCGATACTTCCACATACCTGCCCCTTTGATCCACCTAAGTGGCCTGCACCGACAGAGGGAAGGAGTTTTTGATCAGTACACCGACTCCACGGGAGTTGGTGGTGAACCCCGCATGTACCACCAACTTATACCCTCCTCTATGGAGGGCCAAGCATCTATTACCAACTAAGTGCGTCTCTTGCAGCAGTACCACATCCGGGGAGTGTCGTCTGATAAGTTGACTGACCTTCTCCCTCTTGATCCTGACCCCCAGGCCATTCACATTCCAGCTCAGAACCGTCATCCCTGAATCTCTACTACTCTGCCCCATTCAACCCACGTGTAAAACATTGCGCAACATTACTGGCACCTGAGGCGAAAGGGAAAGGAAAAAGAAAACTAAAAGAAAAACAAAAGAATAAACCACAATCACAACACATACAACAACACTCCTCCCCCTCCACCCCCCTCCCTGCACCCTGCTCATGGCATTTGCCAATGCCCCAACTCGCAGTGTGCCTCTTGCCCCATACTCTAACTAACCAACTATCTAAATGTAGATCTGAGGAGGAGTACAGCGCTCCCTTTCCCCATCCCGCCCCCAGGACAGGTATACCGGTATCAAGTCTCTATCTAGGAAAGCGTGTGCACGAAAATGTCTCGTATACACCCCCCCTCGGCAAGATCTCACACCACAGACTCATCATTCCTGTTCCTGTGGGCCCCCTCCATCTTCGTCGCTTCGTCTCTGAGGCTCCACCCGTGAAAGAAGTCCGTCAACCCAGTCCGAGGCAATTTCGGGATTGTCAAAGAACCAGACCTTTCCCTGAGCCTCGACTCGCAGCTTAGCAGGGAACATCATGGCATACTTAAATCCTTTGTCTCTGAGCCGCTGCTTGACTCCAAGGAAGCTTTGTCGCTGTTTCTGGGCCCTCTGGGTGAAGTCTGGAAAGAAATTGAGGGTCGAGTTTTCGTGCCTTAAAGGGCCCCCCGACCTAGAGGCTTGCAGGATAGCGTCTCTATCTCTAAAGTTGAGGACCCTCGCAATCATTGGTCGAGGAGGGGCCCCTGGACGCGGCCTTCCTCCCGATATTCTATGCGCCCGTTCTATAGTAAAGAAGTTTCCCAGCCCCTTGGTTTTCAGAGGATTGAGTATAATATCCTCCACTAATAGGTCAGGGGCCTGACCCTCAGCCTTCTCTGGGACACCTGTGATACGCACATTGTTCCTCCGGGCCCTCCCTTCATACTCGTCCAGCCGGCGGCCCGCAATCTCACTAGAGGCTCTAAGGTTCCGAACCTCCTGCTGCAACTGCGCCACGTCGTCCGTCAGACTCACCGTTTTGATATCTCACGACTACACTTTCTCACTCGTTTTGGTGAGGTCGGCCCAGATCAGATTGACCTCTATGGTCACTGTGTCCAATTTGTGGTCGAGCGACTCCATCTTTTGTCAGAGAGATGTTTTAACCCCATCTATGGCTGCCATCACGTCGTGCAGCGTGAGCTCAGATGCAGGACCGGAGGCCTCTGCACCTCCATCCTGCGTTCGTCCAGACCCCGTAGGTGAGGCCCTGGGCTGCGTATACTGATCCAACTTGTTGGTTTGTACATAACGGGCCCCCCTGATGGACTTGGTTTGCTGCTTCTCCGCCTCAGGTTTAGTCGCCATCGTGATACTGGGATCAGGGCCGGTCACTCGGTCTTTCAAACTTGCTACAGCTGTAGCAAAGGGCGACGCAAACAGCCGGCAGCTCTCTCAACCTCTATCAAGGCCAACCGTTGACATACACCGCCAACAACGCAGCCAGAGGACTGGAGGACCAGCTAGACCAATGTCAGCATTTTCGCCCGCTTACCGGCTCTCCGACACCCCCTCCGCACAATAATCAGCTCTCAGAGCAGTTCGTCGCATCCACCTCTCCGATCGCAATCGCTGTCAGTACACAGTTGTGCGGGCCCACCGGGACGGTGCCTCAACCAGCACCAATCTCCCTGCGCAACACGAGGCCGTCCTACTCCTCATCAATATGGTCTGGGCAAAGACGATGGCTATGCCCCCAGAGTCCACTCTTGGTTCGCGGGCACCCTCTCCACGGACAATTCTATTACAACCATCTCTCAGTCTTTAAGGCTAGGGTACTTCCAGGGGTGTTGGTTGCGAGAGTCAGGGGGTGGTGTCCTGGGGGGTGGCCGGGGTCTGGGAGGGTTTTCAAGATGTTTTGAATTTAGGTGGAAAAAAATTTGGCCAGTTCGTTGCATCTATGACCAGAGGGGTCAGTGACGGGGGTGGGTCTGGGACTTTCAACAATTTTTTAACGATACGGAATGTTTCCCTGGAGGAGTTGGTGGAGGCTTGAATTTTTTCTTCATAGAAGGCCGCCTGGGTGGTTTTCAGGGTGGCTTTGTAGGACCTGATGGCTATTCTGTATTCTATTTTTTTATTATTGGCCCAGTCCTTCCTCCATGTGCGTTCAAGTTTTTTACATTGTTTTTTTAAGTCGCGGAGTTCTGGGGTAAACCAAGGGGATTTGAAGGTTCTATTATTTGTATTTATTATATTTTTGGCAGAACTTGGTCTAAAGAGTTTTCAATCCAGGATGAGATTTGCTTATCTGCTTAGAGTGGGTCTAATTCGAGTGTGGGTGTAGTAAGTTCAAGTTCGCGTCTCCAGTCATCAAGGACTAGTTTTGACCAGGGGCGTTCTGGTTGGCGAGGTGGTGGCCCATGGGGGGGTCGGAAATGGTTTGCCAGGTGAATGGTACTAGGAAGTGGTCAGACCATGGGATGGTTAGGGGCTCACTAGTTTTTAATCCGGAGATGTTGGAGAGGATAGGGTCTAGTAAATGTCCTTTTACTTGTGTAGCTTGATGGTTTTTCAGAGGAATCTGATAGGTAGCCAGGTCAAGTGTAAGGTCACCTGCCACTTTGTCCAAGGGGTCATCGAAGTGGAGGTTTAAGTCTCCTAGTAGTGTGAAGTTGGAGGAGAGGCAGGCGCGTGAGATGATGGCTTCCAACAGTGAGCTACAGAATTGTCCCAGTGCTCCCGGTGGACGGTACAGGAGAATGCCCGACAGTGATTTAGAGGGGGAGAGCTGAATAATGGAGTGGGCATTTTCACAGTCGAGGATCGGACTATCAAATAGTCTGCAAGAGAGGTGGCTTTTATGGATGATGGCAATTCCGCCACCCATTCAACCTACTCTATCGAGACACTAAATAAGGTATCCTGGAGGGAGGCCTTGCACAACATCCGGCTAAGAGCTTGGGGATAGCCATGTTTCTGTCAGGAACAGAACATCTGGATCTGTGTCCTGGAGAAGCATGTTTATTTCTGCTGAGTGTTTGGGCAGGGATCTGCAATTCAGCAGGGCCATGCTGGTTTCGAACTCGATAGGGGGTGGGATTATCTTTGGTGAGGGAGTGTAGGGGCAGTAGGAACAGCTACTCTGTAGTCCCTCCAGGGAGAGTGAGTGGCGGCATGGTGTATTTATAGCCTGCCTAAGTTGTAATAGAGTCTCCCGGGTGTAGAATCTGGGGGCTGAGGCGGCAGGGGCAGCGATTCCTGGCCCTGAGTCCGTTCTGGCGCGGACGGGCTTGCCTTTGGCGCACCTTTGGCGCCATCCGCGCATCCGCTGCGCGAACAGAAAGGCATAGTTCTTTTTTAGGGCAATAGGGTAGAGCAACTAGCCTGCTAACCTGTGCACTGAAGTGAGGGGAAGTAGTATTCACTTCCCGCCCGCCTTCCCTCCACAACAATCTGACGATGTCAGTGGTGGACCGGGGAAGGGGGTGTGTAGTCAGGTGAGAGCACCGTGATTTTAAAGCAATGTTTAAAAAACAATAATTAGCTGGTTTGAGGAGCCTCATAGTGCACAGAGGTCTGATGGGCAGAAATGGATTTAAAAGCAGTCTATTGGAGCCCTTTGCCACTCGCTCCAGCAATGTGGCAATTCGGTCTCCATTACCTGGAATGTCGAGTCTGTCGGCTCGTGGGAGTACTCAGCTCTTGTACTCATGGTGGGCTGAGCAACTAGCCTGCTAACCTGCGCGCTGAAGTGAGGGGAAGTATTATTCACTTCCGAGAACTACAGTTACAGGTAAGTAACTTATTTTCTTACTTGACATTCCTTAAGACTAGAAACGCTATTCACTAATTTCTGACTGGAATTAATAGCTTTTCAATAATTACGTTTTATGAAGTGGCCAGCCTGTGGCAAGAAAAAAACTAAGTTAGGCCCCCATGACCACTGCATCATGTGCCTTAGTGATGATCATCATCCATAAGACCGTGGACATTGTACAAAAATGTGCAGAAGAAACCTGAAGGATAGGCAGAGGGTCTGGCTGATCCGCCTACAAAAAAGGCTTCAAGAGACAGCCTCTGGATGTCATAACGGGCAATGATAAGATTTTCAATCTACCTCTACGCCATTCTCTCGCTCTAAAGACTAACCAAGAGATAGATCTTAGGAGTGCAAGAGAAAAGATGGCTCTTCCGGTCAATGTCAAGGCATCCAATGGCAAAAATTGGTACCATATCCACATGTGCGTAGTCAAAACTTGGTAACTAGCTGTTGAGACTAACTGCCAGCCAACCAGCTAAAGACATACTTCTATCAATGGTCAAGTGCACAGTTCAGTCTGTGTAGGGCGGATTACTGCAATTTCTCTAACATGCTTAAAAGAGTAACAGGGCTTAATAGGGCTAAAACTGCACAGTTAATTTAAGCAATTTTGGTGAGACCGGAAGACATTTTCTCCTTTTCCGGTGGCTGAATTATGTAAATTTGGTCACAAATCAGCATTTAGCACAGTCCTTCAAATTTAGAGGGGATATTGTTTTCCCAGGGTGACCCCGAAATATATCCTATTAGATTTATTTTTAACTACATTTTGAGGACACGTTTCATGGGCAATTCATTGGGTCACATGGATCTTAAAACATGTGACACACTAATGAGTTGTCAGCATTAGAAATTGCTGAAATAGACATTCCAGATTTTTGCTAAAAGATTGCACATTTGAAATTCCTTTTATCTACTGTCAGACAGACATAACATCTCTCCCTTGGAAAGGGTTCAAGCGAATAAGTCGTGGCACCCACTCCTTGGTTCCAGCCAGACTACAATAGCATTTGTTTTCATAACTGAATGTTAATAAATACAGTGGCATTTATCACACAATAGAACTTAGATTGTGACCTGGTGCACAAAAGACGCTGCTTCTGAAAGGACAGTGCTATTGACTTTGGAAATGCGAGGCTTCTACTTGCAATGTGTTAGAGCGAATTCTGATTCGTAATGGACTTTATGAATCCCAAAATGTTGAGTTGCAATGGATAGAGGGCACCTAAGTAGCCCCCCCTGCAATTAGCAATGGAATACTTAGGGCCTGATTTACCAAAAAGTCTGTATGCAATTTCCTGATTGTGAATTTCTGCGATTCTCAATTAGGAAATCGCAAACACCCATGTACAAATGTGTCTTAGACACATTTTGCGATTCCCAGTGGGTCGCAAATAGACCAACCTTATTAATATTCATGAGGTAAGTCTCGCTTTGCGACCCATTGGGAATGGCCGCACTCACAGAGATACTGGACTGCTGAGGACAGTAGACCACCATGTCTGTGTTTGCTTTTTAAATAGAGCTATTTTTTTTGTATTGCAGCCGGTATTTCTTAAAGGAAAACGGGATGTATTTAAAAAATAACAAGCCTTGGCATAGCCAATAGGTCTCGCCTTTGGGACCTTATAAGTGGTTAGTCATGCAGCGCGGGTAGGAGAGGTCGGGCAATGCGCTCAGGTACTCTACTCAGGGAGGGTAAGGAAGAGGTAGACGAGTCTGTGAGCGTGCTGAAAAGAAGCTAAACAGAAAGAGAAGGAATGACAGAGGAAAAACAAGCATCACAAAGCTCTCTTTAAAAGCTTTTATGACTATGCAAAAGTGTTCATGCACATTTGAATACTGTGTGCTCAATGCAAAAGTAACGGGCAGGGGAGGGGACTGCACACTACCGCCAAAGGCGTCTCCGTTGTGGAAGTTCTTGCCCTTCTGGCTCTCCTCCTTGTTCTGCACGGTGGCGACATGCTTGGCAGAGAAACCCAGGCCGCGCCGCAGTGCATCTCCTAGCAGCCGATCCATATGCTGCTCGGCAGCACGGGCTCCTGCCTCAGTAAGCTCCGCCCACAGTCAGGTTTGGCTCCTGCCTGCCTTCCGCCCCAGGCACCTGGATACAGAGCAAGTCTCCGCAACGGCCGAGCCAATCAGCCTTTCACCCACCCGATGTCAATAAAAATAAGTGCCGCTTAGTGAAATAACCATAAATGGTTTTAAGGTAACAACCAATACACAATTCATTTTATGATGCGCGCTACATGCACATTCTCCATTGTGGAAGTTCATGCCCTTGACAGTGAAGTCCGACATCCAGAAGTGAACCGGTTCTCCATTGTCCCGCGAGTGCTGGTGCGGAGGAGGGTGTATTACAAAAAAAATGGCGTCCCCTTGATCAAGTCCGAGACGGAAGTCTGAACATTTGAGCAGAAAAAGGAAGTTGCGTCCATTCGTTGAGCTATATGTTCTTGGAAAAAAGGGGGAGGGTGTCTGGCACGCGCGTCACAGAATACTGTACCACGTACACACGCTCTGCCCGCCCCTGACTAGAAATGATTTGTTTGCGGTGAACCGGTGGGCTCCGTTCCATTTGTGCACTTTTTTTTTACCATTCCTTGCATGTAGCTTGTTTTTCAAGCAGCGTTCAGGACTCGCTGCTGCACAGGGGCTCCTGTCCTCACAGAGAACAAAGAGCTGGAGCTTCATGCAGCTTTTTGATAACAGTTAATAGCATACTGCTTTATATAGGAATTTTAACTTATAAACTGCAAGTAACAAAATGATCTCTCTGACAAAAGCACTAACCATTGACCTATTTATATTATATGCACTTTGTGATCTGCATGGTACACTTTCTTTGCAGCAGCCATATTAACCCTCTGTGCTACCTTACAATGGGTCAAAACTTTCACTAGACACACTTTCACTGGACAAAACTCCGATCTGATCCAGGAAGAACATTAATCAACTGACGTTATCTTGACAATTTTTATGGTTGCATGAAAATTACTACAGCAGCAGCAGATGTTTTTAAAACCTAATATACTTGCAAATAGGTCACCCCCACCCGAAGTCAGTGCCCGGTGAGCTGGCACCGGTTGCACCGTCCTAGAGCCGGCTGTGCATACCACGTATCACCACAAAGGACCACAGCACAGAAGGAGCACTCATCACCGTTACAGATGACATACGTATGATCCTGGACAGAGAAGACATGACGGACCTCATCCTCCTTGACCTCCCTGCAGCATTTGACAGGGTTTACCAACCCATCCTTTTCTGATGCATTCAGGAGACTGGCATCCAAGGACCCGCTCACCACTAAATCTGCTCCTTCCTGACAGGCAGCACATAACCTGTCAGCCTGGCCCCATACTCATCAGAAACTCACAAACGTATCTGTGGAGTGCCACAAGGCTTGTCCCTCAGCCCTACCCTCTTCGTTGCTTCCATGCTCCCTCTAGCTAGGGTCATCCACAACCACAACATCAACATCCTCTCCCACGCCAATGACATGCAGCTCAAAACCTCCCTCTTTGACAAGACCCAAAATGCATGGAAAAAATTCACAGCCTATATCACCGAAGTAGCCGATTGGATGACGTCAAGGATCTCAGGCTAAACACTGACAAGACAGAAGTAGTGATATTCAGCAAGACCTACTCACCATGGGACTCCATCTGGTGGCCGGTCAATCTTAGACCCACACCCCTTCTAGGGACCTCAAAATCATCACTGACATCAAACTAGACATGACAGCGCAAGTCAAGCCATCACTGCATCCTATTTTCAGGCCCTCAACATACTGATGAAAATCTTCAAATGGCTCCCAAGCAACAAGCCAAAGATTGTCATACATGCCATTGTCACCATGAAACTGGACAACAAGAACACCCTCAATGAAGGAATCAGCAAGCAGCTCACTGGAGGACTTCAAAATATCCAGAATGTATTAACTAGACTCACCCTTAACCTTACACGCGGTACCTACATCACACCACACTTCATTGAGCTCCACTGGCTCCCGATACCCAAAGTCCCTCACTCACTCTTTCAAGGCACTATACCTTTGCCCCACCTACCTATACATACACATCTGCAACAAACCCTCCATAAACCTCTGCTTCGCTGCACTCCTATTCGCACACATCCCAAGCATACACAGAAACGGATCCGGAGGCTGGACATTCTCCTAGAGACTCTTCTTTTTCTTGAGTTCCATATGAAGCTGAAAACCTGCCTCTTCGAATAGCACCACCCTAGGAGGGCTAGACTATTGCCCTGTTAATAATGTGCTCTACAAATCCACATAACATAACACAACGAAGGAGAAACAGGAGAACACAGATGTATGTTTGCCTTTACTACAGATAAACTCCAATGTTAGGGTGGACTATAGGGTAGTGTCACCATTTTAACAATCCTAAAAATGGCCATTTCTAAAGAGTCTTCAAAGCCATTAATCGGGGCTAAAGGCATTTCTTACTTTCTAATCAACTTCTCAGAGTTTGCCAAATATAGTCATTTATGGTTTTGTAACATTTCCTTAGAGTCCAGGGACTTCAGTATTCTGCTGTCAACCTATGCTATTATATATCCCTGAGATATCGTCACCTGTACAACATATAGCACGTGCCAATAAGCACCATAAAACCAGTGAAAACAATAAATGCCTATCATTGCTGCAATTAAGAGGTGTAAGATTTTCAACCACCTTCACTGACTTGTTCTCTTGTGAGAGACCTATAACATACATGTCACCCTTTTCTAAACAACATTTCATAGAGTTGGAATATGACAATTACATCGACTGATGCACTTAATTCCCCCTGCCGCCACACTTATTGTGAAGTAATATGTTTGCACGAAGTTACACTACAGGGTCTGATCAAATTGAGGTCTAGATAAACATCCCTACCTCCTATTTCTTCAACCCCCCATGTACATTATGGTCCATTTATATCATACATGAAGTGACAGTCTGTTCCTCTCCAATACATAATGTTCACTGTAGCAATAGCTTATGCCCTATCTTTAGACACATAAACGTAGTACTCTGTGATGGTAGACATAATGCCCAAGTGCTTCATCCTAGATATGTATTTAACCAAAGAATTCAAAATCTTATAAAAGTATCTATTTGTCTGTAGAACAAGCATCTGAAATTGTTTGTGAAACTAGTACATAATGTTCACATATTTGTGTTAAAAATTAACCAAAACCAGGATGCAAGGGTGTGTAAAGAAAAATCACAGTGCAGAATACGATTGCCCATAAGAAAGTGGTTACCAAGTGTAAAGCATATGTAATATGGAATCTGCTCCAGCTCTCATGAGTTTTTAATTTTAAAAAGAAAAACCTATATCCATTTTGGTTTGGCATAGCAGGTTTTGAGCTGGTCCATCAACTAATGACAAAACAAATGGGGAGGGGGTTCAAAAAAGTAAAAATCAATCAATCAATCATACTGTACCTTTAAAGTGCTGCTTGTCATCCGACAGGGTATCCAGGCATTGTGCTGCGAAGTCAGTTAAAGAGCCAGGTCTTGAGTCCCTTCCTGAAGTGGGTCAACAAGGGTGAAGTGTGGAGGTGGAGGGGAAGGGTTTTCCAGGACTTGGCGGTAAGGAGGGAGAAGGAGCGTCCTCCGGTGAGATAGCAGCGGATGCGTGGTAACAGTGCGAGGGCAAGGTGAGCAGAGCGGAGGCACCTGGGAGGTTGGCGGAAGTTCAGGTGGTGGTTCATGTAAGAGGGTTTTTGGTCGGGGATGGGCTTTAAAGGCGTAGGTCAAGAGCTTAAATTGGCATCTTCTCTGGATGGGAAGCCAGGAAAGATCTTTCAGGTGCTGGGTGATGTGGGTTCTTTTTGGCAGGTTGAGGATCAGTGTGGTTGCTGTGTTCTGGATCATCTGGAGTCTGCTCATAAGTTTGGTGGTGGTGCCTGCATACAGTGCATTGCTGTAGTCCAGCCCCCTGGTGATGAGGGCCTGTGTCACAGTTTTCCTGGTTCTGATGGGGAGCCACTTGACCACTTTGCAGAGCATACAGAGTGTATGGAAGCAGTCTGAGGAGACAGCGTTGAACTGATGTTTCATGAGAGTTCGCTGTCCAGGATGATTCTGAGGTTGTGGGCATCTTCTCTCGAAGTGGGGGTGGGTCCAAGTTCCGATGGCCACTAGGAGTCATTCCAGATGGAGGTGTTTCAGTACCTCAGTTTTGTCCGTGTTTAACTTCAGGAAGTTGTTCTTCATCCAGGCTGAGACATTCTTCATATCATTGAGGAAGTTGGTCTTCGTCGTGGTTGGATCCACTGAGAGTGAGAAGTCGAGCTGGGTGTCGTCAGCGTAGGAGACGATGTTGATGTGGTTTCTGACGATGTCTGCGAGTGGTGTCATGTAGATGTTGAAGAGGGTTGGACTGAGGGATGCGCCTGGAGGGATGCTGTAGATGGGGAACTTGGGTAGAGAGGTGAAGGAAAGGACTCAGATTCTCTGGGTGTGCCCCGTGAGAAAGTAAGCTATCCATTTAAGCTTGTCGCCTTTGATTCCTATCTAGCACAGTCGATCGATGAGTGTGTGGTGGTAGACGGCACTGAAGGCCGCGGAGAGGTTGAGTAGGGTCAAGGCGGCTTATTCTCTTCCGTCGAGTATGGTGTAGGTGTCATCTGTTGCAATGATCAGGGCTGTCTCGGTGTTGTAGTTGGCTCAGAATGCTGATTGGGAATGGTCCAGCAGGTTGTTTCTCTCCAGGTATTCAGTAAGTTAGAAGGTGATGGCTTTCTCCAGGACTTTGGCAGGAAACAGGAGCAGTGAGATGAGATGGTAGTTCTGGATCTCGCTGGGGTCTGCAGAGGGTTTCTTGAGGAGCAGTCTATCTATGTGTGTTTCCAGGTGTCGGGGAAGATGGCTGTGGCGATGGAGGCGTTGAGGATGATGGTGAGCTGGCAGCTGATTTAATCTCTTTCGAGGTTTAAAAGTCAGTGGGGGCATGGGCTGGTGGGTGCTACAGTGAATGGAATTCACCAAAGTGTTTGTGCTCACTGTGCTGAGCTGTTCCCATGTGGTGAGTGGGTGGTCTGCAGCAGTGGTCGATGGGATATTGATGAGGTCAGTGGGTTGGGGATCAAAGTTTCTGTAGATGTTTGCTATCTTGTTGTGGAAGGGTTCAGTGAGGGCGTCACAGAGTTTCTGTGCGGAAAGGATTACGTTTTCGGTGGCTGATGGGGCAGGTGAATTCTCTGATGATGGTGAAGAGTTCCTTGGATTGGTTGGCACTGGTCTCGATCTGGTGTGTCAGGGCCTCCTTTTCGTGACTTTGAGCTGGTGGTTGTTGTTGTTGAGGGCCAACTTGAAGGTGGATTGGTCAGTTTTGTTCCTGCTAGTTCGCCACTTTCTTTCCAGTTGTTTGCATCTGCGTTTTGACTTGCTAAGCTCCTGCGTGTACCAACTGGCTCATTTGGTCGATCGGGGCATTCTGGCTGGTTTGATGGGAGCGGCTCGGTCAGCGGCGCTCGTGATCCAGGCGTTAAAGTTATCCACTGCCTGATTCAGATTTATGGTATGTAATTGTTGATTTGCCTCAGCCAATGAACTCTGTATTGAATTATTGTTGATTTGCTCCAGCCAATGCTTGTTTGTATACCGCTTGGTGACGACAGTAATTCAGCGCGTGAGTGAGTAGAGATTGAGACACGCGCAGCTTCACGTGGGCGAAGGCTATATAAGGAATCTTTGTTAACGGCTCAGCGCTTCGTCTGTTGTTGACGTGACGAAGAGCGCTTCAGACTCGCTGTGCCGCCCGAGATCTTGAAACCGTTGAAAACTCTTATGTTCCCTTTGATCGAGCGAGACTATTAAGCAGCCCCTCGACTTAATCCTGTCACCCAGCCCAAATTCAATGCCCGTTTAGAAATTCCCTAACTTGGTTCGACAAGAAGAAGTGCTCGAGGACTTCTTTGAAGAGAAACGAGCGCTGAAGACAGAGGCTGCATTTCTTTTGCAACGCTTCATCTGATCGGAACTTTCCTTTTCACCCGACCCGAGTCCACGATGAGAAAAGGACAGTAAGACTTTTAGGACTTTACAATCGAAGTAATTATCTTTCTGAGACTGCGCAGGAGTTATTAAGCGATCGAGTTGTTTTGGAATCGCTAGTAAGATCAAAATCTAAGGTCAAAAGATAGTTGGCAGAAATTAAAAAAGACTTGGCAAAAGCAAAAGATTTCATCTGCTCATGCAAGCAAGTTAATACTTAAGGAGGGTTATTTGACTCAAATATTTTAAAGGTTTAGAAGCAAGGTGATTTAACTTGGTGGTTGAAATCAATCCTTTTAATGGGCAAGTAATTTATGAAATAGGTTGCTGTCTGTTTCTTTCTGCTTTCTTAAAACTGCAGACCCCCATTGAGCAGATGAATTCTGGGATCTTCAGGTATAAATAAATGCATGGGTTCAGAGTTTTTTTTTTTTTTTTTTTTTTTTTTTTTTAAAACCTTTATTTGAAAACAAGGCAGATACAATCACCAGCCAGCAAGAACACGGCCGGCTATTATCGGAAGACGGGCAGTACAAATCAATAAGTCAATCCACATACAGCCCGCCCCGAAAAGTCCGGATCAACAACTAGGATACTGTCGCACCCTAACGGCACTAGGATAAGAGAGGTTTGATTTTTACTTTGCAAGGAATCAAAAATAGAACAGGATCCGATGGCAAACAATATAATAACACCAGAGGAAGGGGACGTCACATCAGGATACGCACGATAGGGACCACTGCAGGCGGGGCACATGCTAGAACGCGCATTAAAACAGGATAAACAGTAAACAATACAGTACGCCCCCCCATGCAGCTCCCGCCCCAGGATCCAAAAAAGGAAGGCAGTATAACATCCCCCATACTGGTCGAAGACTTAAGAGTAAACCCCACGCCATGCAGAAACCCATAGAGAAAAGGGAAAGAAAGAAAAGAAAAAGGCAAACAAAACAGAAGAAATAGAGGCCCTAGAAACTGAAAAAGAGAAAGAAAAACGAAGAATACCCCCCACCCTGCAGCCCTGCCTCCAGCTACGGCCCCCCCCTCAGCAGAGTGCCTGTCGCCCCTGTAAGGAAACCCGAAATGTAGAAGAAGAGAAAAGAAACTACCACCCACCTAGACTAAAGTTAAGCAGAAAGAAAAGGAAGAAAGAAGGAACCATACAAAGCCCCCAGAAGGGCGAGAAGCGGAGGAGGAGCCCACCATCAGCCCCCCGGCATCACAGTTCCTTTAGTCCAACATAAATCCAGGATGCACAGTCCGGTGAGCAACACCATTACTAACTTACAGAATAAATGTCACAGAAGAGGCACATTGCGGCATACAAAAGTCAATACGCCCCACACCCGGTCTAGAACGAGGAGAACCACAGGACAACGACAAGAAGCGGTCACCCCTGACCCGTCTTCACGCACCCCCAACCCCTAGCAGAAGGAACCCAAACGGGCGTGAACTGTAATCCAAAAAGGAAATTTTGCTGCAAATACACAGGTAAGCCAAGAGCACTGGAGTACATCGGTTCCTTGCTGAGCCAGAAGCAGATAACCCTCGAAGCATCCAGCGAATCAGAACCAAAGGAAAAAGTCGCAATGTCCCGTCCCTTCTGGAAGGTTCCTCGGGTAGCAGGGGGGAAGACGTGGGGAAAGGATTCCAATCGCGGTCGCGATCCATGTGTCACATCACGATCAAGGCTAACATCGTCCGTCGCGGGGACAGCCACGAATACCGGAACACCATAGCCACCAGCAGTACACGAGGGCGCCATCTTGTATGAATCAGGAGCGGGGCAAGAAGGAATGCAGTGGTCAGGTAGGTCCGCCATGTTGGAGCACCCCCGTGGAATCAATAGTGCGTCAACCTTATTGATCAGGATTCGCGCAGAGTAAACTATGTCATAGTGAAGGGAGACGATAGCGGCCAACAAAACGTCGTAGCCCCAAACACCTCCACGGTCTACGTCAGTCGTGACCCACTGCGACACGCTTCCTCGATCACACCATGGCCCCCGCTCCCCAAGGCTATGCGTCATTATGTGCCTTGCTGTTTCAAGGAAAGCCCAGCCGATCTGAACGGCCGCCGGCAGCGTTCCAGACGCAGCCGCCCCTGTTGAGATCAGTGGGGCGAAAAATTTGGGAGTCCCCCGCTGGCAGTGGGGCAGCACACAGGCGGGCACTCGGCAAAGTACAGGAAAGGTTGTCACCGTCACAAAAGAACCCCACCGACACTCACCCGGTACAAACAATTCTGCACCAGTAGTCAAGTGGGGCGCGCAGTTCAAAGTCGGCCGCACCCACCATAGAGGGTCCGACCGGAGCAGGATAGCTGACGATGTCCGATGTTGTTCGCTCCGCGGCCGGTTCCAGCACTAAATTGAGGCCCCGGTCGCAAGGTCACTGCGGGCCCCAAACTGCCGCCGAACTTTTCTCCCGGTCGCCAAGGGGCCCGGGCTTCAGGATTTCACCACTGGTCGTCGGAGCATAACCGCCACCGCAATGCGCCTTCAGAATACAGGATCGCCGGCAGGATAGTCGCGAGGAAGGAGACGGTCCTCGGAGCCGAGGGACTACACGTCCGACCCGGTCGCCATCTTGGCTCCTCTCCATGGGTTCAGAGTTGAATTAATCTAATCTAATTAACCTACTAACCTTCAAGTTACTTAAGTGTTGTATTGAATAATTTCAACTTTATCTAAAGGAGTCAGTTAAGTTAATCAGCAACGTTTTGACTCAAGACCCAGAAAAGTGTGAACAAGGGCCGTAAATTCAAATGGTCAGTATTTCTTAAGGTGCTTAAAAACATATAGTAAAAGGATTGCTTGAAGAAGTTGAATTGTTAATTAAATAAATTGTACAACAGGATTACGTGAGTCCAGCTTTGTGCAAGAATAAACAACAGCCTGGAACACTTTTAAGAGAGACAACGGCAGGAAGCAGTGTTGTTTTTGTTGTTTGCTTCTCTCTCCACTTCCCCTTTCCCCCATGGGGACTAGTTAACATAGTCAGAGTTTCTTTCCTGATTGTGTTGGTTGATCCTTGAGGGAGCTGGGAGTTTGCGTCTTCAAGAGGAAACGTCTAGAGTGACTCTCGTTACTACTCAACAGAAGACGAAGCCTTAAAACCTTAAAAAGAAATCGTTTCCTCTTGAATACGTAAATTCACCCTCATGGATATTCCTCAGTTGACTCAGTTAGTGCAGAAGTTGAACTTGGAAATGGAGAAAATGCGATTGGAGAATCAATCGCTTCGTCAAGAGCTAGATGAAACTAGGGCGGAGGTTTCGGTCTGGAGAGATCCAACTGAGGAGAGAAAACCAATCCTTACCCCAACTGAGTTGGGAACAGCAGTTGTTGTCCGATACACTCTCGCGATTAGTTTGTGAAAGAAATTTCAGTTTGATTAAAGAACCACCAAGTATTCTTCCTAAGGAGAAAATAGCAGCTGAAATTCATTCAGAAGGTTTCTTAGATTCACTTAAGAAGGAATTAAAGACTTGTAATTCTCAAGAGTGGTTATCTAAGGAAGGGAATTCAATCAGAGAGGGTCTTTTCTTTCATAATCACAAATTGTTCATTCCCACAAGAGATTTACAAAACAAGGTGATGCAATGGAATCATGATTTGGCAATTGCTGCACATCCAGGTATTAACAAGACTTTGGAGTTGTGTCAGCGCCATTTTTGGTGGAACAAAATGATTCCTGCTATCCAGCAGTTCGTTAAAGCTTGTCCAGTTTGTTCTCGTCAGAAGGCCTTACACAAAGCTCCAATGGGTTTACTTCATCCAATGGCAATACCCCTACAGCCTTGGCATACAATCAGTTTAGATTTTATTACTGATCTTCCTAAATCCAATGGGTATACTACAGTTCTGGTTGTGGTGGATTTGTTATCTAAGATGGGACATTTTATCCCTTTGCAAAAGATTCCAACCGCAGCAGAATTTAGTACAGTATTTTTATCTACCATTGTCAAACTTCATGGTTTACCCACTAAGATAATTTCTGATAGGGGTCCTCAATTTATATCAAAGTTTTGGTCACAGCTTAGTAAACAACTTGGTATTGAATTGGCTTTATCTTCTTCTTTCCATCCGCAGACAGATGGTCAAACAGAAAAGGTTAACCAACATGTAGAACAGGGTTTACGATGTCTATTGGCGACTTCATCAAGTAATTGGGATGAAGTCTTGCCTTGGGCAGAGTTTTCTTATAATAACACCACACATTCAGCTTTAGGTTGTTCTCCCTTTTATTTTCTGACAGGACAACATCCTAGATCTCTTCCTATTCTTCTACCTGACGAGCAACAGACCATGCCTGCAGTCTCTGATAGATTAACATCTCTGTTAGACATTCAGGAAAAGGCTAGAAAACAGTGGATTAAAAGTAAGGTAACAATGAAGAGAACTGCAGATTCTCATCGAAAACCTTTGCCTTTATACCAGAAGGGTAAGTTGGTTTGGCTATCCACAAGAAATATTCAGTTAGAAGGTCCTAGAAAGTTAAAACCAAGATATTTAGGCCCCTTTGAAATTGAGAAAATTCTGAATCCTGTGTCTGTAAAATTAAAACTGCCTGATGTTTATGCTATACACCCTGTATTTCATGTGTCTCTTTTGAAACCCTTTGAACCCACTACCCAACCTGATAACCCATCACCTCCCGTGATTATTGGTGATCATCTTGAATATGAGGTTAAAGCTATTCTAGACTCTAAAAGAATTCAGGGTACCTTGTTCTATTTGGTTGATTGGAAAGGGTATGATCCATCGGAGCGATCTTGGAAACCTGAAAAGAATGTTCATGCCCCTAGACTCATTAGGTCCTTTCATGCTTTACATCCAGACAAACCCAGACCTGTTAGATGACCTTTGGGGGGGGAGAACTGTTAGGGGTGTTCCCACCGCAACTGGCCTGCCCACGTAATCCTGAGGTGCATTGGCTCGCTAAGTTTCTAGTTGACTATTGTGAAAATGTTAACAACACTGTAATTCTCTGTAAATTGTTCTTTACTGGAAACAAGAGCCAATTCAGTTCTCTGTGCTATGTAATTGTTGATTTGCCTCAGCCAATGAACTCTGTATTGAATTATTGTTGATTTGCTCCAGCCAATGCTTGTTTGTCAACCGCTTGGTGACGACAGTAATTCAGCGCATGAGTGAGTAGAGATTGAGACACGCGCAGCTTCACGTGGGCGAAGGCTATATAAGGAATCTTTGTTAACGGCTCAGCGATTCGTCTGTTGTTAACGTGATGAAGAGCGATTCAGACTCGCTGTGCCGCCCGAGATCTTGAAACCGGTGAAAACCCTTATCTTCCCTTTGATCGAGCAAGACTATTAAGCAGCCCCTCGACTTAATCATGTCACCCTGCCCAAATTCAATGCCCATTTAGAAATTCCCTAACTTGGTTCGACAAGAAGAAGTGCTCGAGGACTTCTTTGAAGAGAAACGAGCGCTGAAGACAGAGGCTGCATTTCTTTCGCGACGCTTCATCTGATCGGAACTTTCCTTTTCACCCGCCCCGAGACCACGATGAGAAAAGGACAGTAAGACTTTTAGGACTTTAAAATCGAAGTAATTATCTTTCTGAGACTGTGCAGGAGTTATTAAGCGATCGAGTTGTTTTGGAGTCGCTAGTAAGATCAAAATCTAAGGTCAAAAGATAGTTGGCAGAAATGAAAAAAGACTTGGCAAAAGCAAAAGATTTAATCTGCTCATGCAATTAAGTTAATACTTAAGGAGGGTTATTTGACTCAAATGTTTTAAAGGTTTAGAAGCAAGGTGATTTAACTTGGTGGTTGAAATCAATCCTTTTAATGGGCAAGTAATTTATGAAATAGGTTGCTGTCTGTTTCTTTCTGCTTTCTTAAAACTACAGACCCCCATTGAGCAGATGAAGACTGGGATCTTCAGGTATGAATAAATGCATGGGTTCAGAGTTGAATTAATCTAATCTAATTAACCTACTAACCTTCAAGTTACTTAAGTGTTGTATTGAATAATTTCAACTTTATCTAAAGGAGTCAGTTAAGTTAATCAGCAACGTTTTGACTCAAAACCCAGAAAAGTGTGAACAAGGGCCGTAAATTCAAATGGTCAGTACTTCTTAAGGTGTTCAAAAACATATAGTAAAAGGACTGCTTGAAGAAGTTGAATTGTTAATTAAATATATTGTACAACAGGATTACGTGAGTCCAGCTTTGCGCAAGAATAAACAACGGCCTGGAATACTTTTAAGAGAGACAACGGCAGGAAGCAGTGTTGTTTTTGTTGTTTGTTTCTCTCTCCACTTCCCCTTTCCCTTGGGGACTAGTTAACATAGTCAGAGTTTCTTTCCTGATTGTGTTGGTTGATCCTTGAGGGAGCTGGGAGTTTGCGTCTTCAAGAGGAAACGTCTGGAGTGACTCGTTACTACTCAACAGAAGACGAAGCCTTAAAATCTTAAAAAGAAATTGTTTCCTCTTGAATTCGTAAATTCACCCTAATGGATATTCCTCAGTTGACTCAGTTAGTGCAGAAGTTGAACTTGGAAATGGAGAAAATGCGATTGGAGAATCAATCGCTTCGTCTAGAGCTAGATGAAACTAGGGCAGGTTTTCGGTCTGGAGAGAACCAACTGAGGAGAGAAAACCAATCCTTACCCTAACTAAGTTTGGAACAAGCAGTTGTTGTCTGATACACTCTTGTGATTAGTTTGTGAAAGAAATTTCAATTTGATTAAAGAACCACCAAGTATTCTTCCTAAGGAGAAAATAGCAGCTGAAATTCATTCAGAAGGTTTCTTAGATTCAATTAAGGAGGAATTAAAGATTTGTAATTCTCAAAAGTGGTTATCTAAGGAAGGAAATTCAATCAGAGAGGGTCTTTTCTTTCATAATCACAAATTGTTCATTCCCACAAGAGATTTACAAAACAAGGTGATGCAATGGAATCATGATTTGGCAATTGCTGCACATCCAGGTATTAACAAGACTTTGGAGTTGTGTCAGCGCCATTTTTGGTGGAACAAAATGATTCCTGCTATCCAGCAGTTCGTTAAAGCTTGTCCAGTTTGTTCTCGTCAGAAGGCCTTACACACAGCTCCAATGGGTTTACTTCATCCAATGGCAATACCCCCACAGCCTTGGCATACAATCAGTCTAGATTTTATTACTGATCTTCCTAAATCCAATGGGTCTACTACAGTTCTGGTTGTGGTGGATTTGTTATCTAAGATGGGACATTTTATCCCTTTGCAAAAGATTCCAACCGCAGCAGAATTTAGTACAGTATTTTTATCTACCATTGTCAAGCTTCATTTAACTTGGTGGTTGAAATCAATCCTTTTAATGGGCAAGTAATTTATGAAATAGGTTGCTGTCTGTTTCTTTCTGCTTTCTTAAAACTACAGACCCCCATTGAGCAGATGAAGACTGGGATCTTCAGGTATGAATAAATGCATGGGTTCAGAGTTGAATTAATCTAATCTAATTAACCTACTAACCTTCAAGTTACTTAAGTGTTGTATTGAATAATTTCAACTTTATCTAAAGGAGTCAGTTAAGTTAATCAGCAACGTTTTGACTCAAGACCCAGAAAAGTGTGAACAACGGCCGTAAATTCAAATGGTCAGTATTTCTTAAGGTGTTAAAAACATATAGTAAAAGGATTGCTTGAAGAAGTTGAATTGTTAATTAAATATATTGTACAACAGGATTACATAAGTCCAGCTTTGCGCAAGAATAAACAACGGCCTGGAACACTTTTAAGAGAGACAACGGCAGGAAGCAGTGTTGTTTTTGTTGTTTGTTTCTCTCTCCACTTCCCCTTTCCCTTGGGGACTAGTTAACATAGTCAGAGTTTCTTTCCTGATTGTGTTGGTTGATCCTTGAGGGAGCTGGGAGTTTGCGTCTTCAAGAGGAAACGTCTGGAGTGACTCTCGTTACTACTAAACATCATGGGCATCTGACTTTATGGTGTTTTGGGAACATGTGTACACCTCTGGCTATGTGTGCCTTTTTTGGGCAAATCTCCTTGGACCATTGTGGTGTCTCTGCGCCTATCTGCGGAAATGATCTGGGGTTTCCTTTGCAAGTATTTCTCTGCCGGCTGCGTGCCACCCCACCTGTGACCTGTCAATCAGTGTCCTCGGGCCTGGACCTCAACACCTGCCTGACTACGTATTTCTGAGTTTGGGTTGACATGGAGTTCATAATGGGTGCATTTGTCAATAAAAATACAACTTTGTTTGTATACATTAATGTATCTTTATTCAAAGGATGAATTATAGAGAGGCCCTACCTAACCAGCAAAGTGCTGCAAAGCCATACCAATGACACTGGTGCGTGAATAGATGGGTGGCAAAATCAATGAATATATGGGTGGATGGCAGATTGGATGAATGGCAAAGCAAACGGATGGATGCATGGCAGCATGAATGGATTAAAAGCAAAGTGACTGAACGCATGATTGGATAGCAGAGTGGATGGATTGCTGAATGAATGGCGGGATGGATGGCAGAGTGGATAAATGGATGGATGGATGGATGAGCGGATGGATGGCAGAATGGATGGATGGCAGAGGGGATTGATGCATGCCAGAGTGGATGAGTGGGTGGTTGAATAGCAGAGTGGATGGATTGATGGATGAATGAATGGCAGAGTGGATGGGTGGTTGGATAGATAGAGGAGTTGATGAATGGATGGGTGGCAGAGTGGATGGATGGTGAATGAGTGGCAGAGTGGATGGCAGAGAGGGTAAATTACAGATTGGATTAATGGAAGGATGGAAGAGAGGATAGGAGGATGGATGGATGGCAGAGTAGGCTGATGGATGGCCAAGCGGATGAATGGAAGAGTTAATGAATTGATGAAAGGATGGCAGTTGATCGATGAATGGCAGAGGTGATGGTAAGATAACAGAGTGGAGGATGTATGGCAAAGATATTGGATGGCAGAGTGAATGGATTAATGGGTGGCAGAGCGGATGGTTGTTTTTTAGACTATGGATGGGCAGATGGATGGCATAATAGATGGATGGCAAATTGGATGGATGTATGGATGGAAAGAATGGGGAAATATTGAATGATGGAGGAAAGAATGAATGGATGACAGAATCTAAAGGTGAAATAGTGGATGACAGTAGGGGGATGGAAGGGTGAAAGAATGAATAGATAGATGCATGGATGGAAGAGACAAGAAAGCTGTTCTATTGCGGGTTCAGCTCACTTGCTTTGCTTGCTTGGAGGCATCAGCACTTTAATTCAAAGTAGAGACTACTTTAATTATCTGCAGATGCAATTTTTAGGACCAATTAATGTCAATCCCTGCCACCTATAAGTCGGCACATTTCGTCCCTGGCCACTGATCATATTTTCTCTATATTTTCACTATCAGTGTTGGTGATACTATGATTTGTTTAAGAAACACTGCAGTGTGTATGTCAGGCCACCAGTGTCTGCTTTAGATCACCAGCTTCCTCTGAAGCTGACAGGAGGGTGACTGAGTGGGCTGAAGCAGACCATGAAAGTACTTGAATACTTCATCATCGCCCCCTATAGAACCTATGTTTTTTTTGTTGCTTTAAAATGCACTATTTAACCCCCTTTTTAAAACCATTTTGAGGGTGAAAAACCCTAGCAAACATAATAGGTCTGTGGCATACCTGACTAAAATGGTGATGCTGTCAAGATCACTGTACTGATTCTCAAACTTACCAATTCCCAGATCTAAGAGCCTCTTCCACATGCTGGATGCCATGCTAGGGGATCTAATTTGAAATAATGAATGGTGCAGAGTAGCACTTTCCTTTCCAAATTGAAACTACCCACGGATCAGGGAGGCCTGGGAGCCCCACACTTCAAGCACTGCTATCTAGGGGTGCAACTTCAGCGGCCTTCTCATGAGCACTATCTCGCAGTGCAACTTCAGTGGCCTTCTCGAGAATGAATGTGTATAGTATGGCCTATGTGACATTGGTTTCATGCATAAGGACCTGAGGGGTGTTTCTTAAATGACATGCATGGAGTGGAGCAAAAAGGAGATAGCTATAGCTTTCCTTATGTTTCTAAATATTGTTGTTGTTTGCTGGAGTCTGGGTGTAGAGTGTGATCTATGTGGGAGTTGTTTTGGTGTTGTGCTTGATGTCTAGCGGGTGGTTTTACAGCTGTGGTCTTGTAGTAGCAGTTAAGTATGGAGTGGTGTAAAGAGGAGGAAGGGATACATTTACTTATGCATTTAGCTAACATTTTAGTGCTGGTGGGCCTTCATCAACTGAGACTTGACCTTCGAGGTTTGCTCTATGCTTACGCCGCAGTTTCACGCCCTTTCTTATGCAGTGGAGTAGAGAGTGGCGTCGTAACGTAAACTCTGCCAATCCACCCGTGCTGCTCGCTGTAATTTTTCCCCAGATCCTCCCCTCCCGCCCCTACCTGCCATGGGTGGCAATCTGGGGGATAGCCCCGGGCGCCAGAAGCTCTAGCTACGCCACTGAAGCCAGCGGAGCGGCTTTAAAATATTCTTCCTGTCTCTGGCCGGTTGTTTCTGGCTATATGCAAACTCTCCTCTGGCTTAGGATCGCCTGACTGGGAGGGGCAGGAGTCTCTCTGTGTGTTCCATCTTCAGAGGAATGAAGTTAACCGGCAATGCTTGGCCCCAGGAATACTTACAGCTGTGATTAGAGGCATGCATGTATGCACTTTGAGAACTCAGACTGGTTCCTGTTCAGAAGCGCAGAGGACGACGGAAAGTTAGGGGCAGGTGAGTCCTGAGCTGCTGAGCGCTGGGGGAGTAGTCTGCCATAGGTTCAGTAACGGAACCTCTGGCGAAATACATAGATACAATTTTGTGCCCACATGTAGCAAACATCCCAGGACATGTGAAGGATACCAAACAAATTATTAACCTTGTGGAACACGTACCGTTTTGTGACACGGCTAATATTTTGGTTACAATGGACATTGTAGCCTTATATAGCAACATACCGATATCAGGAGCACTGACAGCAACACATTGGTTTATACAGAAGTACCAAATACAGTGCCCTAGTGTCTTTGTATTAGAATGCCTTAACATCGTGCTTAATGAGAATGTGTTCGAATTTAATGGCAAACTATTCAAACAACAACAAGGAGTCAGTATGGGGGCTTCTTGTGCCCCAACAATTGCCAACATCTACATGGCCCACTTTGAGGCACAATTCGTTTTCAATGAAGTAACACCCTTTTTTGAGTCTGTATGTAATTGGGCTAGGTACATAGATGACGTGTTCTTCATTTGGCTGGACAATGAAGACACGTTAGAAGAATATCTACAATGGATAAATTTATGTGATGAGAATATCAGATTCACAAGCCACACCAGTAGAGAAAGAGTAACCTACCTAGATGTGGAGATAAAACATCAAGACCAGACACTAATAGTAGACCTATTTGTGAAACCCACCTCAAAAAATACGCTGTTACACTATGACAGCTTTCATCCGACCATGCAAAAGAATAGTGTGCCATTTGGGGAATTCCTTAGGTTAAGGCGTAATTGTACTCAAATACAGGACTATGACACCAGAGCCATTACCATGAAGGAAAAATTTTTGTCCAGAGGGTATCCAAAAAAGCTAATAAGAAACTCATTTAAGAGAGCTCGTTTCTTTGATAGACAAGTACTGTTACAACCGAAAGCAGAGAAAAACAGCCCCCAGTTAGTATTTGTCACCAAACACTCATGCATCAACGAAAGGATCAGACAAACAGTCAATGCCAATTGGCATATACTAAATGCAAATATCCCTAAACAAGACAGAATACCTAGGCCCATTTTTGCGTATAAAAAGAATAAGACACTAAAAGATCATATAGTTAGATCAAGAATGGTCACCAAATGTGAACTAAGACAACAATCACTTTTAAACCTAAAACCTGTAGTGGGTAACTACAAATGTTCTACTTGCAAATCCTGCGCTTCAGCCATAGAAGGTACCAGTCTGACCTTCAACAAACAAACTATTGAACCAAGAGACCTGAATAACTGTAGAAGCACCAATGTAGTTTACCTTATAATTTGCCCGTGTGCCAAAGGCTACGTAGGTCAAACAGGTAGAGCTTTTAACGTCAGACTGACTGAGCATAGGTCAGCCATACGAACAAAAAAAGAAACAGCCCCCATGGTGAGCCATTTTTTGGAAGAAGGACATACACCAGAGAACATCACATGGTATATCCTAGAGAGAATACATCCAAGGGCAGGATATGACCAAGAGAAAATACGCAAAATGAGGGAGGTATATTGGATATATATCTTGGGGACAGCCATTGATGGACTTAATGCTGAAATCCCGTGGGATCAAGCAATTATATAAATACTGTGAAATGTAGGAATAATGACAACAAGAGGCAACAAGGAGCTGGGGAAGGGGTAACAATGTGTTGTTAATATATGTCAACATCACATTGAGATCAATAATATCTGATATCATTTGTGAATGGGTGCATGTACAAGTTGGATCAAGCGATTATTTAAAAACTATGAAATGCATGAAATTTGAGTACAAGAATCAATAAGGAGCTAGAAAGCAAGTAGTAATGTATTGTTAATATGTGCTACAATCACATTGACATCAATAATATCAGATATCATACATGAATGGTTGAATGTAAAATACGATAAGTGAAGTTTGTGCCTCAATGGTAGTTATCTGTAATAACCTACATGTTAATATTGCATGCAGATGGAAGCGTTTTGACTCAGAGAGAGACACACGGTTCTGAGTTTATAATAATACGCACAAGAGCAAACTTCAATATAAATAATTTTTTATCACCTAATTACATCCCTACTTTAACTCACCCTGATATTCATGCCCTCAACAGATAATAACAGTTATAATACACGAGGGAGTATTCTATCTTGTATATTTAAACCAGCTCACGAATCACAGGAACTAGGTTAAGATGGCGGAGCCATTAACCAGATATACCATACCTAAACAGGAAGTACAAGCTTAGACCAACACGTAGTCTCGCGAGACTACGCTTCACTCATAGATCCATGGCGCCAAACAATTTGGTATTTATACACCCCATTAGAAGGGCAACTGTTGAACCGGCAGTCGGACTACATCGAGGACGACATCCGAATATATCAGGTATGTCATCGTCATCCCCGCAAATATAGGTGCGAACAGGTAGTTTGGTCCACTACGATCTAACTAACTAAGGACACTTATACTGTCCTCCCTATTTTGCTACAGACAAGAACCCACTAACCTGTAGCATTCAAGTCGGGAACCAAGAGCAGCGAAACAGACTAGTAGACCACGCGGTCAAGTATAGAAGAGGTTTAGACGGACTCAAGGTAAGCGCCATGCGGATCTCCACCTGAACTCTATATTTTAATAACGGTTCAAACAGACAGCTAGAGTGTCACTCTTCTCCTCGTTTCTGTAACAGATAGGAAACCCTCCTATATTCTTCATCCAAGACAGAAATTGCGAGCAGTCACACAGCCAAGCAGACTACGCGGGCCAATATAGAAGAGGTCTCTTATGATTCCTTAGGTAAGCGCCACATTGATCCATGCATTAGCATCCTAGCCTAATAACGGTCTATACAAACATCACGAATGCTGCCCCGTTTTTCCAGTATAGATCCCCTACAAGAGTAATGCAGACTCCAGAAAGAAAATAAGGCAACAGGTGTGGTGGATCGAACAGGAAGTTAAAAGGTAATTTTAACATATCGTGTTCATGAGAGAGATATAACTAAGATATAAACGCAAGTCAACAGACACAGCTACAACTAAAATGTGTTTGCACAGCAAATAAAATAAATCAGAGCGTTAAAGTAACAAAGTCCCGTCTGTTCTAACAACACACAGAGACTTGGGTCCTCGCATTTCGTATAGAAGCATTAAACATACAGCTAAGAAGAAGCTGTCTATTCCTATAACCAAGGGAATAACCCTTTTTCCCCTGCCAATAGTAACTATTGCCTCCCTTTAAGGTTAAAATTAAAATTAATTCACTCCTATGGAAAGTCCAAAGGTCAAGGGAGTTTCCTTAGGATTAGATGTACCAGGCCAAGGCACAAGTCCTGTAGGGCAGCAACCATCTGCAAGCAATAACGAATACTGTGTAAACTCATATGAGTTAGAAAATGGGATTTAAAGATAAAGGTACATAATGTACAGGATGAAGGTAACAAATGTATAGACATATGTAAATAGAACTGTGTAGATAGATGTAAATATGGAAGTGCTCAGCTGTTGATGGCCCTTAGCTTACTTAGGAGTTTGCATTAATGTAATAAGTATAAATAGAATAAGTGTGTAATGTTTAAATAAAATGAAGAGAGGATAAGACATGTGTAATACGTATATGTATATGAGAGATACTAAAGATATATTTTTTCATCACTTTTTAGCCACATTAACTGTTACAAAGAACAAAGCAGATTTCCTGAGGAAGGCAACGGCCGAAACGCGTTGAAGGAATTAATTTCTGCGTTTTCATTCAGTTCTCATAACGATTAAGTGGTTATTTTTAAATCAATCAATTATTTTTATGATAATTTCTTAAGATATTTGTATAGGAAAACGGTTTTGGGAAACAAACAAAGTATATGTATATGTGCAATAAGTAAAAATAATAAGAAGGGAAAAAAAACGTCAAAAATAAACAAAATCAGATATCACTCAAAATAAAATAAAAAAAACGGTATGAAAAATAATTATATGAGTGCAGAATGATTTGTTGATATAATCACATGTCTAAATCACTTTCAGTTTTAGAATACACGAAACCCGGTGTGCACTTCTTTTTCCAAAGAAGGAGTAGTCTGCCAATTCATTTTTTGCACCTGAACGGTAGCAGGGCGGCTCACCGTTACTGTGTTCTCTTGTTGTGGACACAGCAGGGTTCATTTAGGCTGCTTTTTGAAGGGCTGCTGTAGCGCCATGTTTATTTGACAAGGCTGTGTGTGCATTTGTATTAATGTTTTAATTACTGCATTATGGCTGGCTGAACAGGGGATTTAAGGAGCCCTAGTTTCTGTGATTTGTGGATTTTCTTCCATGCTGCACGGTGTGTTTTTCTGCTATGGAGAGCAAGAGGAGTGCGCAGGGAAGTCGGATGGTTTCCTCCTCTTCTGACTCTGAGGGGAGCTTGCCTGGGGCTCAGAGTTCTAAAAAGCCCAGGGAACGGTCCCCTGCCAGTCCTGCTTTTTTGGCTGAGGTCCAAGTCCAGGCCATGATTGAGGTGGCAGTGGCTAAGGCTTTGGCTGCCAAGCCTAAGAAGAAAGAAAAGAAAGCAGCATTTTCCAAAATAAAGGAAAAGATGCAGGAGTCGTCCTCAGATTCAGAGTTGGAGGGTCCTAATACTTCAGCTTATGGGAAGTACATTTCCAGGGAGGATTTGGTCCAGATTTTGGATCATGTTAGACATAACCTGGGCTTTGAGAAGCCTTCAACCCAGCCAGATGAAGAAGGTCTCTTCCCTCAGTATGCCAAACCTTCGCTTTGGGCTCTCCCAATTCATAAGAGGATAAAGGACTTAATCTTCAGGCATTGGTAGTAGGTGGATCAGTCCAGTATTCCTAGGTTCCTCCAAAAGATGTATGCCCTGACTGAAGGGGAGGAGGTATTTCTGCCCAATATTAAGGTGGATTCCATTCTGGCGCCTTTGATTGGCAGGACAGCGATTAACCCAGAGAATTGTTCTCGTGCAGACGCTGTGGATCGCAAGATTGATGGTGCTACTAAGAAGTATTTTACTGCCAGTTCTGTGTCCATGAAGGCAGCTACTTATGCGGCATACACAGCACAGTCTTTAGTAAAGGACTTTGAGTTTCTTTCTGTTGCCATCCAGGAGAATGTAGATTGCTCTAATTTACTGCTGCAAATGGAACAGGAGGCTAAGATGTTGGCTGATGTTTCTTCAGATATTATTAGTTCCTCAGCAGTTTGTTTCAGGTGTGTCCATCCTGGCATGCCGCCATGTGTGGATGCAGGACTGGAAGACAGATTATGGAGAAAAAGCTTCCCTCCTGAAAATTCCTTTTGAAGGGAAGAAGTTGTTTGGAGACCAGCTGGATGCAACCATAACAACGTCTTTAAAAGATAGGAAGCACACTTTTCCCTATAAGGGGGCTGTCTCTAGATCCTATAGGTCTTGGAATAGGGACAGTAATGATTTTTCTAAGAAGGATGCAAAGTGTTATTCTTCCAGAAGATGACGATTTCAGCCTAAGAAATCCTCCAAGTCGCAGGTCTCTGATAAGCAGGCGGGAACAAGCAAGAATCGTTCCTGACTAGTCCCCCCTTCTGGTGGGGGATGACCCAGTTGGAGGGAGATTGTTGGTCTTTGGCAGCATTTGTCAGGAGCCCATCAGAGATCAATGGGTCCTCAGTCTACTTCGGAGAGGCTATATGATCAAGCTCATTCAAACACCTCCGGATTCAGGAACTCTCCCTACTTCTATTCCAAGGGATCCAGTAAAGAGAGAGGCTCTGTGGTCCAGCATTCTCACCCTTTTGAAAAAGAGGGCAATTATGGAGGTTCTGGCACTGGAAAGGGCCAAAGGAGTTTAGTATTTTCTGTTCCTGGTGCAGGAGGCAAATAGAGAGTACAGGTCAGTAATGGACTGGAGAGGAGTGAACCGGTGGGTAAAGACAATCAATTTCAAAATGCTATCCTTGCAGAAAGTTATTCCTTTGGTATCAAAAGACGACTTTCTGGCCATTCTCAATCTTCAGGATGCCTACCTTCATGTCGACTTTTCAGACGTCACCAGAGATTTCTGAGGTTCGCCGTGGGTCCCTTGAACTTTCAATTTAGGGTGCTGCTATTCGGTCTGAAATCAGCGCCAAGGGTCTTCACCAAAGTCCTAGCTCCTCTGATGGGAGTTCTGCATCAGGAGGGCATCACACTCCTGCCATATCTCAACGACTGCCTGGTATTATCATCCTCCCTGGAAACCTCTGTGGCTCATGTCACGAGAACTCTTTCGGTCCTGGAACATCATGGGTTTCTGGGGAATCAGAAGAAGTCCCATCTGATGCCTGTTCAGGACCAGACTTTCATTGGCGCAAGGTTTCTAACCAGCACAGGAGTGGTTTCACTGACAGAGAAGAGGATCAACAAGATTCACTCTCATTTGTCAAAATTATTGGGGCAAGCCAATCCCACTGCAGCATACTGGATGCAGGGCGACCTTGCAGCAACCATTTTTCTGGTGCCTTGGATCAGGTTCCATCTAAACAAGGTGGTGCGACACATTCTGGGTCATTGGTCCCCGGGATCTCAGGATTTGTTTGTGAGGATTCCGATGACAATGATGATGATAGAGGAGCCTTCTTGGTGGATGGTGTCCGCACACAACAGGAAAGGGTTCTGCTTAATGCCCCAGTCACCGATAATCTTGATAACCAATGTCAGCTCAACAGGTTGGGGGGCTTGGCTTGGTGCATGGCAGGTGCAGGGTCTTGGTTCAAGGGTGCAGCAGTTGAGGTCATCCAACTTGAGGGAGCTGGAGGCAATTCATATGGATCTAATGGCATTTCCTCCCCTGTAGAAAGGCAAAGGTGTCCTGGTTTGGACAGACAACAACACAGCCAAGTCCTATCTGAACAAACAGGGGGGGGGCATAAGATCTCAAGCATTGTTGAGGATCACCGATCAGATCTTTCTTTGGGCACAGGACAACGTACTGGAGCTGAGAGCGAGTTAAATTCAGGGTATACTGAATGTCAGAGCGGACAAATTGAGCAGGGGACTTCCTTCCTCTCAGGACTTTTGTCTGACCAAGCAGGCCCTTCACGGGATTTGTCAGGTTGCAGATTTGTTTGCATCATCTCAGAATTCCCTTCTTCCCCTGTTCTGTTCAAGGGTGAGGGAGGAGGGGGCTTGGGCAGTGGATGCCCTGTCTTGTCCTTGGCCAAAGGGGATCCTTTATGCTTTTCTTCTTCTTCTGTGGTACCTAATCAGGTTGAAGCGAGAGGAATCAGTGGTGATACTGGTAGCTCCAGCATGGCACCGCTCTTATTTGTACCATCTGATAATGTCAATGAAGATCAGCGAGGGGTTCCTTCTACCAGTAGTTCCATCCCCCCTGGCATTTCCCTGCCTTCAGGTCAAACCATTAAGAACCCTCCGGCTGACGGCTTGGAGGTTGAAAGGTCTGGGTTGCAGGTAAAAGGGGGTCTCTGAGAAGGTGGCTTCCTCCATTCATGCTTCTTGGAGAGCCTCCACTCTTTCTTCTTATTCTACACACTGGGCCACTTTCCAGAAATAGTGTACGACTAAGCATTTAGTCCGACAGTCAGTTGAACTGGTGAAGGTGCTAGATTTTCTGCAGGATAGTTTTGCTATAAGGTTAAAGGTTTCCAATCTTCAGATTCAATGGGCAGCCATTATGGCTTTCCGGACACCTTAGGGTAATTTACAAGATGCAGATGGGCTTGTCCAGAGGCTTTTTAAGGGTTTCTTAATATCAAGCCTCCGGCTAAACCAGTATGCCCATCTTGGGATCTTTCTTTAGTCCTGGAGGTGTTGCAGAAGTCTCCTTTTGAACCTCTTAAGAAGGTGGCTTTGAGATTGCTTACATTGAAAACGTTCTTCCTGGTTGCCATTACTTCAGGGAGGAGGTTGGGGGAGTTGGGTTTCTTATCAGTAAGGCATCCTTTCTTTAGGGTATTCGAGGACAGGGTCATTTTATGTCCTGGTCCTTCTTTCATTCCTAAGGTAAATTCGGTATTTCACAGGGAGCAGGAGATTATTTTACCAGTGTTTCATCCTAATTCTTCCTCCCCGGAGGAGTTGAAGCTGCATTCCTTGGACGTCAAGCGAGCTATTCTGTTTTATTTGGACAGAATTTCTGATTTCAGGATGTCTTCTTCTTTGTTTGTGAATTTTGGACCGGCTAGGAAGGGTTCTAAACATTCCACCCAGACTCTGAGTAGGTGGATCAGGTCTCTGATTGCATTGGCATATAGAGAGATTGGTATTCCATGTCCAGTTGGGGTGGAAAGTAGATCCACTAGAGCCATGTCTACTTCCTTGGCAGAGGCTCAGGGAGCATCTTTGGTTGAGATTTGTAGGGCTGCTACTTGGGCTACTCCTTCTACATTTGTGCAGCATGACAGAGTTATGCAGGAAATTGGCTTAGAGGAGGTTTGGGGGGTCAAAAGTGCTGTCTTCTAAGAAGTAATAGGAGGTTTAATTCCAGGATTAAATAAACTGAATGGTGCATAAATAATCAGTTGTCCTTGTCGATGTTATTGCTTGCTATGCCTCATTACGTAATTAATTGGGGGGAAAACGTAACAAGGAGGTAATGCTTCAATTACTTACCGGTAATTGCATAACTCCGAGTAAGTTTTCACCCTAATTAATTAACCCCTCCCTCCTGCCCTGTTGGGACAAGGCATCAACTAAAACAGGAGGTGGTCTGGGGAGGGGCTTTCCAACTTTTTGGAAGGGAACTGAGTGTGTCTGTGAGGCGCGGTGGCCTCATTACGTAATTGATTAGGGTGAAGATGTACTCGGAGTCATGCAATTACCAGTATGTAATTGAAGCATGTATCCCTACAAGGATTACCAAATAATGAGCCAAGCCTTGAGTGAAATCGATGTGAGCACTAAAAAAACGTAACTCCAAGGTGGTCTTATGCATTTCTCAACATTGTATTTACATTCTGATCATTTGCTTTACGAAGATATATCTCTTATAACCGTTTCTGTTTATTATTTAACTTTCCAATTAACATTTTGTCCAAATGACAGTTTCCCATTTTGATAACTCTGAACCGGAATCTTTTTTTGTTTTTTTTGTTTTTGAAAACGTTTATTCAATCAAGGCAGACACAGTACGTCGTGCAACATCGCAGTACAATATACAAAAAAGCAAAGCAGATCAAGCGGTCCATTACACATAGGCGTCAACTGTCAGCATAGTCAATAATCATGAGAACAGTCACTGCTCCATCACATCAAGGTCCCCCCCTCGTAGGAAAACAAAGACAGGGCATTGTAGGCAATGAAGGGCTAAGGAATAAGGGGAGGGAGCGCCAATTGCAGGGAGGAGAGGCAGTCACTGACCAGCACCGGCGGCCGCCGCGGAACCTAGGCTAGCGGGGAGCGCGGGAGAGGCAGCGTCACTGGGGTGAGAACGGGAAAGAAGGTAGGTAATCAAAGGGCCTCGAGCCAACTCTCAACCTTGGGAACCGGCCTGCAACCCCAACACATGGCCACCCTACGCCTAGCAAGGACCAACAGCATCGCAATCAGGCGGCGGGAGACATCAGGGCAGAACTTGACGAAGCCAAGAAGGCACAGAGGTGGATCAGGGTGCACTGTAGCGGCGGTAATGTCAGAAATAGCCGAACACACCGCCCGCCAAAACTTCGAGACCTTGGGCAGAGCCAAGCAAGATGAGCAAAATCCGGAAGTGAGCTCGAGCCTATGGAGCTGCACCGGGGTGCGGTAAAGCCTATGCAGGTACTTAAAATGGATCAAACGAAGCCGGCAATTTGCGGCGCCAAGATCAGCACCCCATGCCTTCCGAGCACGATCCGAGGAGATAGGGGCGGACACTAGAGTGAGAGCATATAGTATAGTGACTAATTTGTGCGGGTACGAGGAGGTATATATAAAATCCAGAGCCGGCATGTTAGGTGGAGGTTGAGGAAAAGTGGGATGCAGCTTCCGGCACGTGGCGCGCAGCTGGTAAAATAGGAGTGTGTCATGTGGCCCGAGGAGTCGGGGAGCGTATAGAAGGTGTTCTTCGGATAGAGGTCCGCCACCTTCGTCAGGCCCCTTCGCGCCACACTCCTGGACATGCTGGAGGCCTGAAGTGAAGGAAAATCCGTGTGATTAACTAAGGGCATGGAGTTTGCAGAGTGCAGGAGGACGTGGGACAGCCGGTGCAGGCCAGACCAGGTCCATCGAAGCTTGTTGACCGTGTCAATGTCGGCCAGAGGGCCCACCGCGGGCGCACCGCGGGCGCAAACAAAGCTGTGGACAATGGCCAAGGAGAAGCTATATCCGTCTCAATGGTGACGTGAGGCTGATAAGGGGAAGGGTGAATCCAAAAATGCAGGAAACTGGCCCTGGGCGCACAGGGCATAAAGCCTGAAGTCAGGCGCGCCCATCCCGCCGGCAGACATGGGTAGAGTAAGGATATCATAAGCTACTCTTGGCTGTTTACCCGCCCAGAGCGAAAAATGAGAGGTAAATTAGATATTTAGAAACAAGTAGAGGAATTTTGGAAGACCAACTATTTTGGCATTGCGATGTGGTCCGCCAGAGACAGCGGAAGCCGGCTCCATGATGGAATCCTGGTTTCCAGCCAGTCTACCGCACAACCAAAGTTCGATCTCCACAGTTCATCCAGATCCCTACTGAGCCAGATGCCCAAATAGCGCGTGGGGCCAGAAGTCCACACAAATGGAAAGTCAAGTAAGAATGGCACAGTGGCGTCAGTCAATGAGAAAAGAACCGATTTGCTCCAGTTCACCTGGATGCCCGACAACCCACCAAATCAAATTATCTCGCGAACAAGAGGGCTGTGGTTCTCTTGGGGGTGACCGACATAGAGCAGAATGTCGTCAGCATACATTGAGACAATCAGGGAACGTGACGAGAATCCAATACCTCTGTGGGTATGGTGCTGCCGCAACCTGGCGGCCAGGGGCTCCATAGCTATAGCAAAAAGCATGGGCGATAGCAGACACCCTTGACGTGTACCTCGGGCGATGGAAATAGGGTCAGAGACTTGGCCGTTGATGCGGAGGCGTGCCGAGGGGTTGGTATAAAGGAGTCTGACACTGCGCAGAAAATGTTCACTGAAGCCCATTCGCGGCAAGATGTAAAATATGAAGGACCACTGCAGCGTATCAAACGCCTTCGTGGCGTCCAGCAGGGCAGCCACAGCCGGTAGGTTGGGAATAATTTGATGCAGTACCAAAAAAATTGTGCGGAGGTTGTGCGAAGTCGTCCTCCCGGGGATAAAACCTGATTGATCGGGAAGGGCAATGGTGGGCATAAGTAAGAGGAGGCGGGAGAACGGGAACGGTAGGAGTCGCAACGGTCGGAAGGCTTATCGGGCTTAAGAAGCAGGGTAATCAGCGCCTTGCGCAAGGACGGCGGGAACGAGCCGGTGTCAAAACGAGTCATTATACATAGCAGCTAGATGTGGTTCAAGGAGATCGGCGAATAATTTGTAGAACGAGGCAGGCATGCCATCTAATCCAGGGGCCTTTTCTCCGGGTAAACTTTTGACAGCTGCCAATATTTCTTCTCTGGAGAACAGTTCATCCAGGAATTTACAGTGGTAGTCTTCCAACCAGACCAATGCGATGGAATCGAAATATTGATCGAAGTCCTCCCATGGCAGGGGAGTGCCAGTGGAGTAGAGCTATGAGTAAAAGTCGAGAAAGCAGGACTTAATGTCCTCCAGAGAAGTAGTCCTGTCCGGGCCACCATCACTCAAGGCCGTGACATATGAAGCGGCACGCGGTGGACGAAGAAGGTTAGCGAGAGTGCGCCCGGGGCGGTCACCCTCACCGAAACGACACGCCCAGCCCTCCCTGCCCAGAAAGGACAGTTCACGCCCAGCCTCGTCGGAGAATTCAGTGTGTTTCTGACGCAGTAGCGCCAGCGTCTTGGGACTGGGGCTTGCAGCCTGGGTAGCGTCCAAGTCTTTAATTGCCACCTCCAGCTTTGCCAAAGTGGCACGAATAGATCAAAGGACACCTGCCTGCTTTGAAATACACTAGCCACAAATGACGGCCTTAAACCCCTCCCATAGGGTGGAAGCAGACTCAACCGAGCCAGCATTGAGATCAAAGTAATTGGTGATCGTGGTCTGGACTTCTGCAGAGAAGACAGAGTCTCGGAGAGCGTTAGGGGGAAGGCGCCACATAAAGGCCCGTCACAGGGAATGAGGAGGGCGAAGACGGATCTGGACTGGCTCGTGGTCAGAAAAGGTGCGAGCCATGTGCCTCACGTCGGAGAGCCAAGAAAGGACGTCCGGGGAGTTCAGCCAAAAATCTATACGAGACCAACAGCCCTGCGCACCAGTGAAGCAGGTGCCCTCCCGCACATCAGAATAGGAGTGGCGCCAGACGTCGTAAAGAGCATTATCGGTTAGAATAGTTGAAAGAGCTACAGCAGCACGCGGATGAGATATATGGGAACCCAACCAGTCCAAAGTCGCGGATAGGGTAACTTTAAAGACCCCGCCCCAAAGGTTCGCCGCGGGACCACAATCGTAACAGGCTGTGCCAATAGTAAGACATGAAGAATCCCATATCTGCCGTCCGGATCAAGGATCACCCTGTCAGTCTGCTAAGGAAGACCCCGCCTTATCAAAATAGAGACGCCCCTGGCATACGAGTAGGAAATGGCAGAGTGGGATTCCCACAAAAATTAAAGAGCTCCCTTTCCCTGCTTTTGTACAAAATGATGCTAAGTGCCTCTTACAGTTCTTAATGTGAGATATTTGCCATTGAGTGGGGTTCACCCCAGTACCTACAGTGGAGTTTTGAGGTAGTCCCCGGCAGCAGGTGCATCTCCTGTAGTAGACATATATTCACTTTGTGGCGTTGTTAATGGGAATGTATCAATCGGGCTTTGCGGTTATCATTCAAGCCCTGGATATTCCAGGACCAGCATACTACATCAGCCATAGGAAAACAATAGCGAACACCATACCACGTTGCACAGGCGGCAAGCCCCGCAGAGGAGCGCAGCGCAAATGGGGAATAGGGGGAAGGAGGGCAGCAGCCCAGACCAGGAAAGGGGCAGACACCTTAGATCGACCCACGGGGAAGATATGCAATCGGGGCACGCACGCAACTAACAGGCAGGGAAGGCCCAAAGCACAAACACTGCAATGAACAATGAGAGCCCAACACAGGACAGACCGCAAGAGGGGGGGGTATGCTGGGGGAGTGAAGGACCAGGAGAGCAACAGGGTGACCAACAAGCCAAGCTCAGAGAGCAGGAGCAGGGCAAGTCAAAGAGCACAATGGAACATAGCCAACAAAATCAGAAGCAGATGGCCAATGCAATAAGCACAGTACTGTGTCAATGGTGAAACAATACTGAGCAACAACATGGCGTCAAACTGAAGCCGCCTCCTCAATAGAGGAGCAAAACATCCCGCAGCCCCCCGCCTCCCCCTCCCCACTCCTGCATAACAGCCACAGACCAGAAAGTGCAGTGTTATGAGCTAGTACTGTGGAAGTAAGCAATAGCAGCCAACTTGTGACAAAAAAAGACAACCATCCCAGTGAAGGGGTAAGACATCCCCACAGGAACACACACCCACCCCAACCCAACCCCACACCCACTCCTTCCCCCCAATTAGGCTGAGGAAACCACCCACCCCACCCAGGGAACCCACAACTTGGAAAAGGTAACATAGAATGAGCAAAGGGAATCATCCCGGTGGGGGCATGGCGAGTACCCCTGCAGAAAAGCAGGGTGGCCAAGCTTGGGTGGTAAATAGCATCCAGAACAGACATCACAATAAACAGATCACAATCGTCCGCAAAGTCAATTGTTGTTGCTCAACCGATCAGTGTTCTCTAGGGGAGCCTCGGTGTGGGAGGAACGGGCCTCCCTCTCCAGCCTCTTGGCAAATGCAAGAGCCTCCCTCGGGTCTGGAAAGACAAGAGTCTTGGAGCCCTGCCGGACTCTCAATTTTGCCGGGTAGGCAAGGGAGTAACTGACATCATGTTTCTGGAGGACACGTTTGGCCGGAAGGAACTTCCTCCTGGCAGCCTGTACAGTGAGGGTGAGGTCCGGATAGAAGGAAAGAGTATTGCCCTGGTGTTTGATAGTGCCCTTGCCGGCTGCGGCTCGGAGAATGGCATCCCGGTCACGGAAGTTTAGAATCTTTGCCACAATGGGCCGGGGTGGGAGACCAGGGCCAGGGCGCGGGCCCAAGGAGCGATGAGCACGTTCAACGACGAAGAACTGGGACAGAAGAGTTCTCTGACCAGCTGCTCGACAAAGTCCTCCATTTTGGCAATTTTGGTTGATTCCGGAAGGCCTGTGATTCAAAGATTGCTCCGACTGGAGCGGGCCTCTAAATCCTCGTTTTTCACCCTAATTACGGCCAGGATCTTGTCCATTTGAAGTATTTGAAGCAACTTATGCCTGTCTTGGGAAGCAGCATCCTCAACGTCAGACACCCTGGATTCGACATGAAGCAGTCTATTGTCATGAGAGTCACACGGGCCTTCACCGGATCGAGGCGCACAGATAGTTGGTATAGTGGAGACGCTAGGCCGGTGACAGTCGATTTAACTTCCGGCATGATTGCCTTGAGGTCATCGTCGTGGGGAGGGGGGTGGGAGGAGGTAGGAATGAGGAAGAGAAGAATCCAGTAAAACAAGCTATCAAATCTGGAGAGGAGCTAGGCCAGGGAGCAGTGGCCAGACTAGTGCGACATGGAAGTTCCTGCAACCACTTGGGCAGAGGAGGGCCAGGGGTGTAGAATAGGGGGCTGACACAGAGACTACTGCTCAGCCACCACCAGCGAAAGTAGCACGACAATGATGGCAGGAAGGTAGCAAAAGTTGATCCCAAAGTGGTGCGAGACTCCTAGACTCACTCGCAACCCAGGAAACAGCAGAGGAGGCGGGGGCCACCGCAATGACCCGGGAGCAGGCGTCCCACTCAATGAGGAGAACCAGGCAGGTAGAAAGAGAGCACAGCAGGAGGCCCAGGAAGAAGCAGGAGGAGGGGACCCCCACCGGAGTGTCACAGACAGAGGCGCAGGTGTAAGCCGGGGGGGCAGGTTCCAACACACCGAATCCCCCAAGGCAGAGTCAGGCCATTACCCTATGTGAAAAGCAGCGGGCACGTGAAGGGGGAACCCCTCAGCTCCGGGGGCCCACAGTAGGCTCAGCAGGGCCCAGCCAAAGGGCTCACGGCGTCAGGAGACAGCAGCAGGCCAGCGAACAGGGGACGCCCGCCCCGCCGCACACCCAGCAGCAGGCCGCAAGTCCTGTGAAGAGGCCGGGGGTATCTACAGGTAGGCCAGCAGGCCGGGGACATCAGGCCGGGCACAGCAGCGGGCCGATGATCAGGCCGGTAGGCAGTAGAGGCCCACACCGCAGCACAACAAGCAGCAGGCGTCTGAGCGAGAGGAGTGGCGCTCCCAGGCGGGCCCCGCACAGGGCCAATGAAGCGGACAGCGTCTTCCCAGGGCCGCAGAGGTAGGCGAACAGCAGGGGGCCGATCAGGCAACGGCAGGGCAAGACTCAGGTGGAGGGCACTCCCATGAGGGGAGAACGCCGACGGGGAAAGCACGGGGGTCTGCCGCACACACGACTAAGCCCGGGCTCCGCGGCACTTCCTTAGGGAACTGCGGGGAGAAAAAGAGCAGAGCTAAGCCACAGTGTCTCGGAGCCCCGCCACCCAGCAGACGGCCCCCAACCCCGCCGACATCACTTCAAAGGGGGCCCCACTCACCGATCCCCAGCGACCACAGCTACGGGCCAAGGCAGCAGTCCAGGCAGTAAACTATACTATTCCTAATGTTAGCGCGCCATCTACTGCAAGTCGATGTAATGAATTGCGTAGTAATGGCTTTGCGTGGTAACAACGTGGTCATTGTAACGACTGCGTTGTAATGGCATCACGGTGTGATGACCGCGATGTAAAAGACGTCTCCTTTTGGTATTCACAGAAGGCATTTAGTTGTAATAAAGTTAACTTTACTACTGCTAAATGCCTTTTGTGAATACTGAAAGTCATAAAGTTAGGATTTTGTCTCAGTTCAGTAGTGGGAAAGTTAGGAGTCCTAACTTTACTACTACTAAATGCCTTCTGTGAATACCAAAGTAGTAAGTTTAGGATTTTATCTCAGATTAGTTCTGTGAATCGGCCCCTTAGACTCTAGAATGAAAAAGATCCACTGGAGGGTACTGGAGATATAGATTTTACAACCATTAATAAATCAATGCAATTTCACTCATCCACGAAGAAGTCTTGGCACAGACAATGAATTTGACACTAAGGAACTTTTCCGAAGGTAAGCTTAGGTAAGTGTCAATGTGGTCAGTTGGAAGTAACTGGGGCGATCAACTCTGTCAGGGAGCTAATCAAAGGTACAAGCAAGGTCCTCAAGAACAGTTACCTTCACAGGAGGAGCCGTCCTTTAACAGTTCCAGCCACTTTATTTGCATTGCAATGAATGTCTATGGAGTCCTGATGCAAGGGATGAAGGATGCTGAAGATGCTCTAAGGATGCTGTGGATGCAATGCGGTCGGAAAGGGTATTCCTGCAGGGAGTCCTCGGTCCATGAGGTGATGAGGGGATCCTGGTTGCCATGTCTACGTCCCACAGAGTCCTCTTAAGTGTGGCCGAAATCCAGTCACCACTGGACTACTAGTCGCCCTTTGTCGTGGTCACAGGCCAATCCTTCCTGGGTCGGTAACTTCCCTTCTGAGGGTCCCAACTCTCCGACAGCACTCCTCGGGCCTTGATCCTTAGTGCTGCATGGCAGTGGTGGTAGCGCCTTGAAGACTTTGGGCTACCATCGTGCCACAGCAGACCTCTTCGGCTGTTGTGTCCCTGTGCTGCGAACAGGAGGCCAGTTAGCTGGCCCTTGGAGTTTTCTTGGCCTGGCTGGACTCTTCAAGGTGACTTCTCTTTCAGAAGGAGACGTCCGGCACAGTCCCTCTCTTCGCTAGCCACCAGGTACAGTAGGCGCAGTCCTCATCGGTTCAGCCTCTCTTTACTAGTCTCTAGTTGCAGCAGTGCAGTCCTTCTTTGGTCCTTCTTCCAAATCGGTCAAGATTTGAGGTCTGGGTGCCAGGGGATGCTCTCTTTATGCTCTGAAAGAGTTCTCAGGACAGGATGCGGTTGGTAGCCAATGAGCTACACGATTCCCTTCCCCCTGGTGACCACTTCCTGTGGAGTGTGGCATCTGGCTATCCCAGGATGCACCATTCTGCCCATCCCCAAGATGGCCCCCAGCAAGGTGTACAGAGCTCACTAGTCCACCTCCGGGGTGTGGTTACCTCAGGGCTACACACCCCTGGGGAAACCGATTTGGCAACTGGTTTCCCCTCTCTAAGTCCCCTGGCCACCTGTCTACCTCAACAATGGGACAGCTCTCCCTGCAGCCTCCCCCCTGGTGCTACACATCTGCCCTTGAAAGACATTTTCACGTTTGAAGACTGCCTTTTGAGGCTAACACCCAAGTGCATTTCTGTGGGAGGGAGGTGGCACCTCCCTAGCCTGTAATCCATCATTGTTATCCTTACTGTGAGTAGTTAGCATGTCTCTCCAGGAGGGCAGAAAGTTGTCTTGTGGAGTAAGCTCCATATGTGCCCGGGGAAGGGCCAGGAGTTTTAAAGGCAACAAAATGGCAGCTCTGCTAAAGCTGCACACTGCAACAAGTAACATTAATTTCAACTTGAGATACATGTGGGGCTTAATGTAACAAGTTGTTTGATACTTTGGATTGCCCACTTTGGTTGCACCGTTCAGCAGTTAGCACAGCTGAGGGGTCAGCATGTAACCCAGTACTCACCAATTAGATGAGCATTATTTTTCACAGTAAAATGGTAGTTTTGCATTTCTTACTGCTAAGATATGTAAAGCACATGTCCTGCCTGTGTCACATGTTGCACTCTGCCTTTAGACCGCAGTAGGCCTGTGACTTACACACATGTCCAGGGGAAGTGGTGGCTTTGCCATTACTTTCAATTGCAAAGTTGGGCTAGTAGTCCAGGGCAACTCTACCAGTCCGCAGTAGTGGACTGGGGGGCTTGTTTTACTTGGGGGTCCTTAAGGGTGGCACAGTGAGTGCTGGGGTACCCCTCTAACTTATATGCCCTGGGTACCATGGTACCATTTACTAGGGACTTACAGGTAAGTTAGCCATTTCCAATTGGGTAAAGCCAATTCAACATACACTTTAGGGTCAAGTCACTGGCAATGAGGTCTAGTCAGCAGACCTAAGTGCTCTCTCAGAGTTGAAAAACCAGCAGCCCCATTAAAAAAACCTGGGTGTGACCATATAAAAAGAGGCATTTCCTTACATGACCTCCCTCCCAGATAAAATGTGATGAGCAATTAACCATTTCCCTTTGATTCTCATCATCTAAGGGGATGAAGTTGAAAAGGCCATCTGCATTGGCATGGTCAGTCCCAGGTCTGTGTTCCACTGTGAAGTCCATCCCTTGTAGGGAAATGGACCACCATAACAACTTGGGGTTCTCTTCTCTCATCTGCATTAGCCCTTTGAGGGGTCTGTGGTTGATTTGAATCTTGAAGTGAGTCACAAACATGTAAGGTCTCAGCTTCTTCAGGGACCAGACCACAGTAAAGGCTTCTGTCTCAATTTCCTCCGAAAGAAGTCACCTGCTGATAAAGGCAACTGGCTGATCCTGGCCCAAATCATTCACTTGTAACAACACTGCACATATCTCATGTTCAGAATCATCTGTCTGGACAATAAACTATTTACTGTAGTCAGGGGTTTTCAAGGAAGATGCTTAGCACAGTGCTTTCCAGAGAGAGTCAAAAGTCTCCTATGGTATCAAGCAGGTCTAAGAAGACTCTGACCAGGGTCTGGCTCTTAGGAGGCTCCCATGCCAGGATGGTCTGGAACTTGGGGTGGAGCGGTTGTACATGGCCTTCACCAACTTGGTAGCCCAGGTACACAACAGAGCCCTACCCTATCTGGCACTTACTTGCCTTGATAGGCAGGCCTGCCTGCTACAAGGCCTGAAGCACTTCCTTGAGTTGGACCAGGTGAAGTTGAATACAGCTGTGTCCTCAAGAAAGCTGCACTGAACCTCATAATCCTGAGAGTACACTATTCACCAACCTCTGGATGGTGCCAAGGGCATTCTTCTACCCAAAGGGCATCACTTTGAATTGAAAGTGGCCTTCAGGTGTGAGAAAGCAGACCTCTCTTTGGCTCCCGGAGTGATGGCAATCTGACAATAAGCTGATGTCAAGTCAAAGGTGCTCAGATACTTAGCTGCTCCCAATTTATCAATGAGCTCTTCAGCACTTGGAATGATGTGGGCATAGGTCTTAGTGACTGTATTTAGGCCCCTATAGTCCACTCAGAACCTTATCTCAGGTTTCCCCCCTCTGGGGTAGGGCTGGGACTCTACTGCCATTGCGCTGGCTCATGGACTACTGGAGGGCTCAGTCATCCCCAGTTCCAGTATTGTTAAAATGTAAAATCTGATTCTCTTTTTTTATATAATAACTTTATTTTATTGGTTATCAAGCAGTCAAACTTACATTTAAGAATACCCACAACTGCCCATATGCATCTCATCAGGCCCCTTCTCTGTCTTAAACGTCAAATCACAATTTTGCGTAGCCAAAGCTAACTACAACGATTTTTAATAATATGTTTACGACTGGATATTTTCCTTCGTGTTGGAAACAAGCTTCTGTCCTCCGCTGCTTAAAAATCAAATTTGGATATAACGGACCCCAATAATTATCGTCCTATTTCGAGGCTTCCATTACCAGCCAAATTAATTGAAAAAAATGATGAATCTTCAACTTAGTGCGTTTCTAGGGGCCGCTCAGGCCCTAGACCCCTCCCAACATGGCCTCAGAGCCGGCCACAGTACAGAGTCCGCTCTGATTAAAGCAACGGAGGAAATCAGAGAAGTGCTGGAGCTCGGAGGCAGAGCGGTGCTGGTCCTGTTGGACTTATCCGCTGCCTTCGATACGGTACATCATGGGATTCTGATGGACCGGCTGAAAAAATGTGGGGTACAAGGGAAAGCATGGGACATCCTGAAAGCTTTCTTAACCAACAGAATTCAGTGTGTGGCAATGGGTGACCACGTATCAAAACCGTTTGTGCTGCCCTGCGGTGTTCCTCAGGGCTCTTCCCTAAGCCCCACACTGTTTAATTTATACATTACCTCGCTGGCCCCTATTGTCAGGTCATTTGGTTTTGATTTAACATCCTATGTAGATGACACATAAATTGTGGTGTCGCTGTTACCTGGCAAGGAAGAAGGAATAGCCATGCAATTTCAGGAATGTATGTTGGCTGTAGATAGATGGATGGCTGATAACTGCCTCAAATTAAATACAGCAAAAACGGAAGTCATTATATTTGGCGCAAAGGAGGACTTCTGGAGTCCTTGCTGGTGGCCTGAGGAGATGGGCACCCCGCCCCTACCTGTTGCTAAGGTGAAGAACCTGGGTGTCTTAATTGACGATCAACTGACATTTAGGCCCCAGGTCAATGCTGTAGCATCATCAGTATACTTTATACTTAATGATTCGGAAGATCCTCCCTTTCCTCCCTGAGAGTAGTAAAAAAACGGTTATTACTGCATTAGTGCTGTCCCGCCTAGACTATTGCAACAGCCTGCTTCTGAATGCCCAACAGGGGCTGCTCAATAAAATGCAGGTGTTTCAAAATGCGGCAGCAAGACTTCTGACAGGCATACCGAAGTATGCCTCCATCTCGTCTGAAATCACAAAACTATACTGGCTGCCAGTGCGGAAGCGGATTTCTTTTAAGAACTTGTGTCTGGTCTTTAAGGCCTTGCAAAGCCTGGGGCCTGCCTGCCTGAAGGAGTACTTTCAATGGTATATTCCTCCCAGATATTTACGGTCAACTGGGCTACGGTTGGTTAAAGTACCTCGTATAAAGAAAGCTCGGTGGGGAGGCAGGAGCTTTGTGCTGGGGGCAACGAAGGCATGGAATGCCCTGCCCCTCGCTTTGAGAAACATGACAGATTTGATGGCGTTCAGGAGAGGCATTAAAACTTGGCTGTTTTCACAATAATTCCCATTCTGGCATGAACCTTTAGGAGTATTCATCTAGCGCCAGGACACCTGCGGGTAACAGCGCCCTGTATAAATGTCAAAAATAAATAAATAAAATAAAAATAAACCATTAATGTCCATGTGAAAAAATTGTCCAACAGTGGGTCGTGAGTTTATAGGTTTCTTTGATAGGCGATGTGTAGATCTTTTATATAACAATACCCGCCTACTATCCCCCCCTCCCACCTCCCTTACCCCAACTCGCCCTCCCCATTCCCATCTACTTGACCTGGTGTGCACGAATTTCCCCATCCAGTCAGTGTTTGTGGAAAAAACATCCTGGTCTGACCATGACTTGGTCAGGTTCAGCTGGGAGTTGGCAGAGTCCAGCCCCTCGCCCCCTACATGCCATCGTCAAAAAATTAACCTACCCGCGTTTAGACTGGCCCTGTCTAACACTCGTCCACAACTTAAGGGATGTTTGGACGAAGCGGTGGGGGAGTTTAATGAATGGATACGGCAGGCGGCGACTGCCTCTACTAAGCAAACTATGCTGACTAGAGCCAGACGCGCGCCCTCCCAACCCTGGTTTTCCCCTGAATTAAGAGAGATGAAACAGGGCTGCAAAACATTAGAACGTTTATGGAGGAGAGAGTACAGCCCCGAGGCCAAATCCGCCCTACGGCTTGCTCAAAAAGACTATTATGCAGCCATTAGGGATGCAAAAGGTAACTATTATGCTGGGCGCATTAACAAGGCCAATAACAACAGCAGAGAGATCTTTGCGATTGTCAAAAGCTTTGTGTCCCCTGTTGCGGAAGCTTTGCCCCTCCCGTCCTCTGCGCAATGGTGCGAGGAGTTGTCCACTTTTTTTATAACCAAAATAGCGAAGATTCAGCAGGGCCTTTTAGAGGCACTTCCTGCCGACCGCTCTGCAGCTGGCCCCTGTTCACCCTCTCCCTCATCCCCTGGGCACCAACTTACCACCTTCGCACAAGTTGCGGAGGGGGATGTTCTCCATCTTCTCCAGTCCCTAAAATCGGGCTCTCCTGCCGACCCATGCCCTGCCCGAGTGCTCTCGGAGGTGGCGGTTACAGTCTGCAGTGAGATTACGCAGATGGTTAACCTCTCCCTGGCCGCAGGCGCGGTTCCCCAGGTTTGGAAACACGCCAAACTCCTTCCACTCTTGAAGAAACCAGGACTGGATGTGTCGGTCCCGGGAAACTACCGACCCATCTCCCTTCTACCTGCTCTCACGAAAATCTGTGAGAAGGCAGTTCTTCAACAAGTGGAGAGCTTTGTCGAAACATCTAATGCCCTCCACCCTGCCCAATCGGGCTTTAGGGCTGCTTATAGCACCGAGACGGCCCTGGTGGAGATGACCGAGGCTATTCGGGAATGTCTAGACGGAGGTGGCAGAGCGGTCCTAATTTTATTGGACCTCTCTGCCGCTTTCGATACTGTCCCTTATGATCTCCTTCTCGGTCGGCTGTCTGACATTGGTATTGGGGGAGTGGTGCTGGAATGGCTGTCCTCTTTTTTATCTGATAGGACCCAGCAGGTCTGGATGCCTCCGCATACCTCGGAGCAAAAGCCTTTGCTTACAGGGGTCCCGCAGGGGTCCACACTTAGCCCTTTACTGTTCAATGTGTACATTACACCTTTGGTATACCTAGCTGAACAGTTTGGGGCTAAAATCTTAGGGTATGCTGATGACACCCAACTGTTGTTCACCTGGCCGGACGACAATCTGGACACGTCTACAGTCCACCTGTGTCTGTCCTCAGTATTTCGCTGGCTAACACAGGCCCAGCTGAAGTGCAATGAGGACAAGTCCGAAGTGCTCTTTTATGGCTCCTTCCCCCCCTCATTTAAGAGCACACTTTGGCCCTCTAACATTCCTTGCCCAATAGAGATGGGGAGACCAGCAAAAAATCTGGGCATTTGGTTTACGGAGGATCTCAGATTTGAGCATCACATCAAAAAACTCACAGGCACCTGCTTTGCCACTCTGAAAATGCTCCGCAAATTCTTCCCCTTGCTCCCTAGGGAGGCCAGAGAGTCAGTTGCTAGAGCGCTCATACTGGCTCGCCTTGATTACGCGAATGCACTGTTCAGTGGCATTCCGGCATACCTGGTCAAACGCCTCCAAATTATTCAGAACGCGGCTGTTCGCTTATTATTTAACATCCCCAGGTGGAAGAGCGTTCGCACGGAGCTGCGCTCGCTTCACTGGCTTCCCGTAGCGCAACGGATTCTGTTTAAATCTTTGGTGTTGGCGTTTCGGGCAACTCATGACCAAGGCCCCTCGTACCTGAGAAAGAGATTCATAAGGTACATTCCGGCACGCACCCTGAGATCTGCCTCTCTGTTTAAACTGTCCCTACCCCGTTTTAAACGTGCCAGACTGGGCGGTCAGTCACTGTCTGTTGTGGTGGCTCGGGCCTGGAATGCCCTCCCGCACCATCTACGCTCCACGCCGACAGTGACTGCTTTCAAAAAACACCTGAAAACTCATCTATTCACGAGTGTAGGCTAGGAGGATCCCCCGTTGTTCTGTTCTCTGCCGATTTGTCCCTTTCCCCGCGCCAGGATACTCACCAGTAATAGAGCGCGTTACAAAACGGTTTATAACATAACATATAACATAACATAACATAACCGGTGTGCCACTGCGCCTTATGGGAATGGAGATGAGTTATCTCCTAAGAGGTATCTGTAGACTGCGGAGCGTCAGTGAGTCTAAGCAAGCGGAGGTATTTGGGGCATGTGACTTCGTTGAATTCGAGCGCCAGCAACGATAGGATGGGGTGCCAGATAGTGTGGAAAGAGGCTGATGAGTGTGTGAGGTTAGCATGTATTCGTTCCTTACCAATAATGTACCATAGTTTGTGCAAACACCCTGTGTGCGTTGGGCGGGTCTGTGTGCCCCATAAAGATAAGATGTGGTGTACTGCTGCACTCATTGCTAATCCCATTTGTTTCCCTCGTATGGATTTTGGTGGGAAGGTAAGTGCATTGGACAGCCCTGGAAGAGCATATGCAGGAAAGCGGGGGATTTCAGTTTCAAAGTGGGTGTCTATGTCATTAAGTACCGCTGTCCAGAACCCTGTCACCTCCCTGCATTCCCAGAGGATGTGCGTCAACGTGCCTTCCTCGTCGCAGCCTTTCCAGCAGTTGGGGCTACAATCTGGGTTGGGTTTGTGTAGTGGAGCTGAAGTCAGGTACCAGTAAAAGGCTACTTTAACCACTGCTTCTCTGCTTGCTGTGTTCCTGGCAGTATGGTTCGCCCTATAATAGATCTGTTACCATTCTTTTAGGGAAAGGCTCCTGCCTAATTCTGCCTCCCACCGTCGCTGCCCTGCTGAGCACTCTGCGGGTACCGGCGGGCGCAACAGGAAATATAGTTCAGAGATCAACTTGCGGTCTGAGTGCTTGGATAAAAACCACTTCTCATAGGCTGTGAGTTGTCTGCTGACCAGGGGACGTGTTTCAGGCTGTAGTAACCAATGGCGAAGTTAGAAGTACTGGAACCACTTGGGGTCTTTGACGTCGTACCAATCAGGTAAATCAGTGTAAGTACTGAACCTGTTAAGATAAAATAGGTGTCCTGCAGATTTGCAGGCTGAGGCCCGCCATTGTGGGAACACCCGCGCCTCAAGTCCTGGTGGGAATTCTGGGTTATCAAATAGGGGTGTGAGGGGCGAGGGAAAGGAATTGAGGTTCCGCTTAGTCGCCACTGTGTCCCATACATGCATTACTGAACGGGTAATAGGAGATTTGTTTAGATATGCTGGTCTGTCCAAAGATTTCAGGTATGGTATCTTCCACAGAGAGAGTCGTGCTATCGCTCTGTCCTGGAAGAGCCATCTTTTTTCTGACTCCGGTCTACTCCACTCTACGAGGTAGCGAAGTTTTCCTGATCTGTAATAGTTCAGTAGGTTGGGAATCCCTAATCCTCCCTCATCTGGCGGTTGGTAGGCCAGATCTCTACATATCCTCAGCTGTTTCCCAGCCCAAATAAAATGTTGTATCTCTTTTTGTAATGTGTAGATATAGCGCATGGTGGGTCCTAGTGGTATTGTCTGAAATATATATATAGTATTGTAGGCAATATGGAAATTTTTACCGCTGGGACGCGGCCCAGCAACGATAGGGGGTGTGTCTGCCACCGGCGAAGATCTTGCGTTATTTGGGAGTTGAGGTTAGAGTAATTGCGTGCGATTGTTTGTTCAGTGGAAGGAGTCAGAGTTATCCCCAAGTATGGGATCTCGGTGTGGGATCGTAATGCCCCAAACCCTTGAAATGTGCTCTCAGGAGGGTTCTCATTTAGACCCAGAGGCAGAAGTATTGATTTCCCTATGTTGATTTTAAATTCTCTCGTTTTTTGATTAAGCTATGTCTCATCCATTTTTTACCCCTGCCCTACTTCCAGCCCAGCTCTATACTTGACACTGCATCTGTATAAACATGAGTAAAGAATCTAGATTCGGGCATTGTAGGTTGTGTATACATGCAGAGTCAGTGCAACAGAATAGCTGGTGTCTGCTCAGGGTTTTTCAGACAATGGTAAATCCTCAAGTAAAGTTTACTCAGATAGCATATCTTGTTGTGCAGCCTTAGGACGCGACAATTGCACAAGACACCAAGGCTGTTGATTCTTACCATTACCTCATTTGTGTCTTCTTCCCAAAGCTCTATGTACCTCTGGCCGTCCCTTGTTTGTGATCTTTTGCTATAAAAACCCTTGTAACCATCGTTCAGTGTGCTTCCTCCTAGAGTATCTCTATGGTGCTTGTCGGATGAGCCCCCATTCATGAATGTTAATAAATGACCCTTGGTTTGTACTTTACTCCAGTGTCGATTCCTCCTCACTTGTTAAGAACCCGTGGACTAAGGGTGACCCTGCACCAGTTGGTTTTCAATAATCCGCTTCCACAAATTGGCGCCCAAACGTGAGGCCCCATCAAAGGCTTGCAGTCGGACCAGTGAAGGAGATTGTGTCTGTAAGACAAACTTCACTGAGGAGCGCACCACTTGAAGAGACTAGTTATCATGTGATTTTTCAGCTCTCCGACTCTGATCTATCTGGTGGCTGCTAACCTTGACTGGGGCCCTGGGATGGCCATTCTTTTGGATCAGGGAGGATAGACAGGTGGGAGTTGATGACTACAAATAAGGTAGATTTGTATTGTACCATTTTTTTTGATTACTTGGAATTTGTCTGGAATTTGTTCGGAATTTTGTTTGGAATCTGTTTGGAATTTGTTTTGAACCTTCTTTGGAACTTGCAATTTGGTATTGATTAACATTTTTTCTTACAGGTAATGTGAGAATATTTTTTTCATTTCTCTCTGTTTATAAGTTTTTTATATCTTATATAACATGCCTGTATTTAGCACACTGTTGCTGCTGCTGCGATAAGCAGAGCATTTTGGAAGCAAGTCAGCCGGCGCCACCAGAAGATACACCGAATTTTTAGATATACATTAAAGATGGTATTTATCCCATCATGTATAATGCATTGTGGAACAAATATACAAAAGGGGATCCGCAGTTGCAATGGCCATTAGATGGAACAAAGGACCCTCACAAACTCGAGTAGTTAGAGAAACTATTGTTTTGAAAGAAAGTTAGGCCAGCTTTGTTTGACAGTTTGCGTATGTTGAGGAATAAAGTAAAGGAGCGGCAGCTCAAGGCGGAGAAGGTACAAAGGATACAAGAAAGGAAGACAGAGGATCAGAAGTTTGAGGAATTGAAGGATAAGGAAGTTCAGGAGAAGAAGTAATGTTTAGATGAGAGCATAGATTGCTACTATCTAAAGAATATATAGTCCGACCATGAGTAATAGCACAAATCCACCAAGAAGATGTGAATTCAGATATTGATAGATTATTGATTGAACGACCCCCACCCCCATATGTACTTTTAATACCTCTTCCTCCTGGACCACCAATTGTCGTTCCCCCTGTACCTCCGGTTCCACCTCCTTTGCCAGCAGTAGTTCAGTTCCCTATTTTCCAACCAGTACCGGTACATCCCTTACCCCCTCCATCCCAGGCCACTGCACCCCCATCCCCGGCCACTGCACCTAAAATGACTGATGATCCCGTACTTTCTGTATCTGTCTCGACCCCTCGAATTCCTTGTTCTACTGTACCTCAGTAGCATCAGAATGCAATAAGGTTGATAGTATTAAAATGGTTAAGTAATTTCGAAATGGAGGTAGGAGAAATGATAGATCAGATACAGGATTTTTCAGAGGGAGAGCTTCTTTGTCTGGCAAATAATCTTTCTCATTAACTTATATTTCAATGGGAGATGACTACTGGACAGAATGGTCCCAATGAAGTTAGAGCTATTAATCGACAGTGTCAGATAGGAGCCTTCCCTGTAAGTAGAGTTAACACTGCCATAGCAACAATAATTGCATATCGTAATGAACTTTCTTCCTCCCCTCGAATAAGACCCATGAGGGAAGTTGCGCCACACTTCATTACTGGAAGAGGGAATGCAGATAATGATGATGAAGTTAAAGTTGAAGTTAAAAATACTTAATAGAGCGCACTGTGACCAAGCGGCTTCCTGGCGCTAGAGTTATAACTAAGGAGCACAGAAATCTACCGAGATGGAATTCAGCAGGAGTGCGCTTGAGAGAACAGGAAAGTCTTAAGGGCCTTGCGGAATTGAAAATAAACTGGAGTAGATTTAATGGACAGCGGAAGGCTGTTCCAGAAGCGAGGAGCTAGTACAGAAAATCTAGTAACTCCAGTTTTAGACCTGCGGAAGCGAGGAACATTGAGAAGAGCTTGATTGGAGGAGCGGAGGGCACGACTAGGGGTATAGGGACTGATGAGGGAATTAATGAAAGCCGGGGCAGTGCGGGCACGGGCCATGAAGGCCAGACGTACCATCTTGAAAAGGGATCTCTGGCAGATGGGGAGCCAGTGAAGGGATTTCAAAACAGGAGTGATGTGGTGGAACTTGGGAAGGTGGAGGATAAGACGGGCGGCCTGATTCTGAATAGCCTGAAGACGGCGTAGTTCGTAGGCCGGGATGCCCACGTAGAGGCTATTCCCGTAATCAAGACGGGAGAGAATCATTGCCAAAATAATACGTTTAAGAGCATCAGGAGAAAAAAAACGGGATACTTTCCAAATAATCCGGAGGGAAAGGAAACAAGAGGAGACAAAAGAACTAATCTGGGCATGCATGGAGAGGTCCCGACTGACTTTAATGCCTAAGGTCCTTGCTGAGGCCACCGGAACTGGAGAGGGTCCGAAGATGGAGGGCCAAAAGGCGGCGGACCAAGGGGAGGTGGTAGGGCCAGTCAGGACCAGCTCCGTCTTGTCCAGATTAAGTTTAAGTTGATTGTGGTTCATCCACTCAGAAATGAAAACTAGGGTGGAGTGGAATTTAGGCAAGGAGTCGAGGGGAGAGGAGAGATCAAATACTAACTGGAGGTCATCCGCATAATTGTACACGGAGACCCCATGTCAAGAAGAGAAAGAATAAGGGGGTGAATGTAAAGATTAAAAAGAAGGGGGGACAGGGAGGAACCTTGGGGGACCCCGCAAGGAACCAGGCGGGTGGCGGCAGAAAAGCCCGAGAGATGGACCGCCTGAGTCCGTTCCTTAAGAAACGAGGCGAGCCAGGAGAGGGCAGTGCCCCGAACGCCCGCTGCACTGACATGGCCGAGAAGGATGGAGTGGTCGACCGTGTCAAACCAGCGGACAAATCAAGGAGCACCAAGGCTTGAGGTAGGTTGGAATCAGCCTTGCTCTTTAGCTCGTCTAGAACGGACAGGACCACTGACTCAGTAGAGTGGGCCGGGCGGAATCCCGCTTGGTGGGAGGCCAAGAGATGGTTGTCGTCAATGAAAGTAGAGAGACAAGTTGTGATGTAGCTCTCCAAGATCTTCCCTAGGTATGGAAGAAGGGAAATAGGTCTAAAATTAGACGGAAGAGAGGGGTCTAAACCAGGCTTTTTTAAAATAGGGAAAAGTATGGCCGATTTGAAGAATTTCGGGACTAGACCAGAAGAAATAGAGGCATTAAGGAGGGAGAGAGAGGGGTCAGGGCATTAGCTGAAGAGATCTCTCAGGATGCGAGCCGGAGCACAGTCAGCCGGGGAGCCTGACTTCACTTTCTGGAGTAAAGCTAGAAAGGAGTCCATAGGGATCGGGGGAAACTGGTCGAGAAAAGAAGAGGGCAGAGGAAAAACAGGGGAAGGAGGTGGCGAAGATACTGAGGGGATGTTAGATTTAATTTTCGCAATCTTCTCTATGAAGAAGTCATTAGGGACGAACAGAGAGCTTGAGAAGGGATAAGATTAGGGTTGGCCCTATCAGAAGCAACTAAGTTGCGAACTATGGAGAAAATCTCTTTAGGCTTATTGGCTGATGATGTGATTTTCTCCAAAAAGTATAGGGTTTTAGCTGAGAGGATAGCCCTCTTATAGTTAGCTAGGAGAGACTTGTATTTGGCCCGCAAGAGAGGAGAATAGTTACGCCTCCAATGGCGTTCAGAACGCCTGAGGTCCAATTTGAGAGTTTTCAACTCGTCCGTAAACCACTTATGGGCATCATGAGGGCGGCAGGCCTTGACTTTCCTGAGCGGGGCAACCAGGTCACAATAATTCACGGCGTCTACTTGAGAGTCAAGGGGGAGGTTAAAAAGATCAGGGGGAGGGGAAGTAAGGGAAGCACAGAGAGAATTAAGATCGACCCGATTCCAATTTCGAGCAGAAAGATTCTTGGGTAGGAGAAGTTTCTCTGGTACACCAAGCTCGATGGAAAATGAGATCAAAGAATGATCGGACCAGGTGCACGGGAGAATGGTAGGGGAGAGGATAGTGCGACTGGCTGACCATATTTGATCTAAAATATAGCCATGAACATGGGTAGGGGAATGAACGTGGGGGAGAAAGTTGAGGCATTGGAGAGTGGCCGAAAAGTCCTTAGAAAACTGGTCTTCCCTGGGGTCGCCCGGCCAATAATTAAAGTCTCCCAAAAGGAGCACAGACGAATTATTGACCACGAGCGTAGCCAGGAGTTCCTGCAGAGTAGACACAAAGGAAGGCATGTTCTGAGGAGGACGGTACATAAAGACTATTGTAAGGGGGGGCAAAAGATTAACTGAGCGGGCGACTAAAAAATCAACAACAGGTATGGGAGGATGGGGAAGAAGCTGAAACTCAAAGTTGGAACGAGTGATCATCGCCACACCCCCACCGGCTTGACCGTCAGGGTGGTCCGCCCGATGGGCGTAGTAAGAGTCGGGGAGGGTGGACAGCAGATCAGGCAGGGAATCGGCCGAGAACCAAGTCTCAGTAAGAAACAGGAAGTCAGGGGCTTCAGTGTCCGGTAAATTAAAGAGCTCCAGCTGGTGCCTGCCTGCCGATCGAGTATTTAAAAGGCAGGCAGTAGCCATGATGGGTGGAGAGGGGGGAGAAGGGGCAGGAGGGGGGGAAGGAACATAGAGCAGGGGAGTGAGCAGAGTAGAGCCAGACGAAGGGGGAGAAGGGGCAGAAATGCCCAGTACAGCAATACGCTGAAGCAGGGAAGGAGCGATGGATTGAATCACATTAAAAGAGAGCAATTGAGCTGAGGAATAAACAAGAGCAGGAACAGGGTGCATGGCCCCTGGTCCCGACCGGTCGCGGACGGGCGCAGACGGGCTTAACTTAGGCGCAACTTTGGCGCGCCTTTGTCGCGCCCGCTGCGCGGTCGGGAGGGTGGTATCATAATGTAAAGAGTAGGGGGGGCGTGGCAGGGGGGGAGTGGCCAAAAGACTGCAGCGTCAACCCCAGAGCACCCAAAGATGGCGGCCAAACCTCGCCCGTCCCCGCTCCAGCAACCGACTCGGTAGAGGTGGGGAGCGATCAGCGAGGAGCCGCTCAGGTCCTCTATAAAGTCCCAATGCTAGAGACATTTTCTGTACAATTGGATATATACGCCCTGGAAAAGGACGTATGTACTCACTTTAAAAGCCTCCTTACCAGACCTACTTAAAAACCCTAGAGGATTTTATGATGATGTACAGGCAGCCATTGATTGCTGTGTTATGACCTTAGCTGATATTGTATGTTTTTTGGTATGATCCTGCCACCGGATATGTGGCGATTTACTCAAAATAGGATCATGCTGCTAATTTAGGAGGAGATTGAACTGCCATCATAGCAACCAACAGGGATAGGAAACCTGGTCAGAAATCTAGTGAGCTCAGACTGGATCTTCCTGGTAACATACTTACTTCTATAAAAACGATGGTTCCAGCAAGGAAAATAGATTGGGCACTCCTCACTGCTTGTGAACAAAAACAGGGAGAGGCCGTCCCTGATTTCTTTACTCGCTTTGAGGAAGTATTCCACGATTTTAGTGAGCAAGATACTTCTACACCTATGGGTGCGCATTTATTTGTAGATCAATTTGTGAGAAACTTACTTCCTGAAGTATCTGTTTGCTTAAAAAATTCGGAGAGTACCTGGGCTTCAGTAACCCCGAAAGCTATATTAGATATGGCTCAGTATTATCAGAATCAGGTGACCACTAAGCAAGAACGGAAACAAGGAAAACTAAAAGAATTGAAAACTAAGTTAATGATGGTCCAGGCTTATGGACCCCAAGGTCGAGGTTGTGGTTAAACCTATGGTCAGAATTTCAGACAAACACCTCCAGTAGGGCCACCACGTAGCTGATTCCACTAGGGCCGGATCAATGTGCTTATTATAAGGAGAAAGGACATTGCCATTCCGAATGTCCTATTTTAGCTGCTGGTGGGAGAGGAGGGGGACAAGTGAATGGTAGCCAGGGGACTCCAGTTCCCCGACAGCAGCTACAACAAGCTCAAGTTCCAGAGAAAAATAGGTCAGAAAATTATTTTGATAAACAAAATAACCAATATTCTATGGAGGATGGTTAATCAGAGGAAACTGTGGAAACGCACTTTGCCTAGGACAGCGTAGGACAAGGAGGACCAGTTGAGATACCTGTAGACCAGTCAGGACCCTATATAACAGCCACCATACTTGGGAAGGATCAACATTTTTAGTGGATACAGGGGTGACATTTAGTGCGATATCTCAGAAACTGGTCCCTGGGACACCCTTGTCAGGCCAAGTAATTACATCAATATCGTTTGATCGAACACCAACTCCTAGCCCTGTGTCCCAAAAATTGCCTTTGCAGGTTGAGAATGTTATTGCTTCTGCCCCTTTTTACTTCCCCCACATTCTCCTGATAATTTGATGGGACTTGATCTTTTGAAATATTTCATGCTAATATACATTGTTCCCCGTCTGGAGTACGTGTCATTTTGGGGAAAAAGACATTGCCTAAACAATATAATTTCTTTTTATGTTCGGATCTTGATTCTGTTCCTCTATGTGTTTGGGCTACTGCTGACACAGATGTGGGAAGAATGGACATTTCACCAGTATACATATAGGTTCGGGAGGGTGCTTCCTTACCAAGTGTCCTGCAATATAAAATATTGAAAAAGGTGAGGATGTGCTAATATCTATCATTGACGACATGATACGTACAGGAGTTGTTGAGGCAGTTTCCTCTAATGTATGTAATAACCCCATTCTCCACATCCTAAAACGGGGCGATGAAACAGGGGACAAGATTTACCGATTTTTGATTGAGTTAAGAGAAGTAAACAAAATAGTGATTCCTCAATATCCTGTCGTCTCTGATATTACGACCTCTTTGACATTAATCCCACCTACAGCCACTGTATTTTCTGTTATTGACCTCAAGAACGCTTTTTTCTCCATTCCTATACATGAGGATAGTAGCTATTTGTTTGGAGTCTCATGAAGGGTCCGCTCATTTAGATTTTGTAGAGCTCCGCAAGGTTATACAGAAAGTCCTAGCATCTACAGTCAGGCACTTAAACGACAGTTGGATGAACTTCTTTTGCCACCTTGAGTTACACTTGTGCAATATGTTGATGACATTTTGCTGGCAGCAGACACAGATGAGCATTGTAAAGAGGCCACTCTTTCCCTATTGCATCATCTTGCTGTTAAGGGACATAAAGTCTCTAAGAACAAGTTGCAATATTGTCAGTCAGAGGTCACTTATTTGCGTCACTTCTTGTCTAAGGAAGGCCACACTGACTAAAGACAGGATTCAAACTATCCTAAATATTCCCATTCAAAGTACTCAAAAAGAAGTCAGGACACTTATTGGTATTATTTCCTATGGCAGACAGTGGATCTCCAACTTTTCACTTATCATCAAACCTTTTTTGTCCCTTGTTACTAAAGACACTCCTCTACCATGGACATCTGAATGTCAAAAAGCATATCGGCAGCTTCGTGCATTCCTTTGTTCTGCTCCAGTGTTAGGCACTCCAGACTACGCTAAGCCTTTCATATTATATGTACACGAGAGAGAAGGATGTGCATTGTCAGTTTTGACACAACCATATGGTAGTAAGCATCGTCCATGTGCTTATATTTCAGCTGTATTAGACCCAGTGGCCAGAGGACATCCAGGCTGTCTTAGAGCGGTTGCCGCCATAGACATCTCTATACGACAATCTGAGGGGATAGAGTTGAGTAACAAGCTTATGGTTATGGTACCACATTCCGTAGATGCACTCCTTAATCAGACCAAGACACAATACCTGACTAGCGCTACACTCAAAGGATACAAACTTACGCTCTTGGCACCTCATATCACACTCAAGAGATATTTGACATTGAACCCAGCTACATTGTTACCTTTGCCAGCTGAACAAACTCATGATTTGTACGACTGTATTTTTCTGACAGAAGAACAAACTAAGGGAAAAATAGATCTTAAAGATACACCTTTGTTAGATCCTGACGGGGAATTATGGGTGAATGGTTCCTGTTTGAAATTACCCGACAGCACCACCTCTGCATTCTATGCCATAACCACATTACAAACCGTGGTAGAAACAGCCCATATTCCGCAAAAATCTACCCAAGCAGCGGAACTCATTGCGCTTTTAAGGGCCTGTGAACTTAGTGAAGGATTATCAGTGAACATTTACACAGTCAGTATGCATTTGGTGTGGCACACAATTTTGGCAAGCTTTAGAAGGAAGGGGTATTCCCAATGTCCCATGGTTCAAAAATACAGCACCGTGAATTGGTAAATAGTCTTCTTACTGCCTTGCCATTGCCAAAGAGTGTAGCCATTATCAAATGTAGTGCCCACAAGAGAATCACAAAGTGTGACAAGGAAGTGCCTTCGCAGATAAAGTTGCAAGAAATACTGCAAGTATACACACGAGTAGGATGTATGTATTACGATCCCAAGCTGAAAGATGGGAAATATGTATACGGAGATCAAAGAAATACAGCAGTTAGCTACGGAACAAGAAAAGGCAGAATGGAAAAAGGAAGGAGAATTGGATGATGAGGGATGTTGGAGGTCCAAAGATATGCTGAAATGGAAGATAGATTATGCTTATTTACTGCCCTTTGTAACCATGGCTCATGGACCTGCTCATGTTAGTGCCAAAAACACTATCTCACAACTAGAACATGTTTGGGATAATCAGCACATTCGGAAAACAGCTGAGCATTTGGTTAAACATTCCATGATATGTCTACAGCACAATCCCGGAAGGGAGTATCAACCCCTACCAGTGGATTTTCTCCACCCCAGGGTCCCTTCGAAGCACTTCAAATGGATTATATTTGGTTAGAGCACCGTAAGTATGTATTAGTAGTGGTTCGTTCCTTTAGTAAGTGGGTAGAAGCTTATCCAACCAAAGACAACACAGCCTTGAAAACAGCTAAAATTCTATTAAAAGAGTTCTTCCCCCGTTTTGGGGTTTGTTGAGTCCTATGGAGTGACAATGGCCCCCACTTAACTGGCCAGATAATAGGGTACCTAATGAAGGCTTTAGGGGTAAAACAAAAGTTTCATGCTGCTAATTACCCACAGGAGGTGGGTGTAACAGAGAGGTACACAGCCACATTGAAGTTGAAACTAGCGAAAATATAGGCAACAACGGACCTTAATTGGCCAGATGCTTTGCCCCTAGCGTTATCTGTTTGTTCCATCCCACATAGTAAGATTGGACATTCTCCCTACGATATAGTTTATGGCAGGCCATAGAATGTATGGGGATCACAAAGGCCAAATGTGATAAAGGAAATACAGTACCCTATTTTGAGTGATTACCTGAAAAGTTTGAGTGAAAAGTTGTATCTGATTTACCAGCAGCTGCATGAAGCTATACCAGACAAATCAGAGGGTCTAGCTCATGGTCTCCAGCCCGGTGAATTTGTCCTGATAAAGAATTTCCAATGCTCAAAGAATCTGGAACCTCATTGGAAGACCGAACTGCAGTCCGTGTCACCAACAGACACAATTGGATCAACGCTGCACACTGTAAACGAATCTCAGCAACTGTTCTCCATTCTGAAGGCAGAAATGATCTGAAAGACATCTTACAAACTCAGAAAAGTGTTGTTTCTCTGAATGAAGACACTTTGTTTACTGATCAAATTGTGCCTTCAGCAACAAGGTACAATTTACTACCAAGGAAGGGAAGGAGCAGATAGAGATATTTGAGGACCAGTTTCAATTAGTGGAACGGTTCGGCTGTGACACGGTAGGATCACAGAATCGGCGGAACTAGGTTCAGAGTGGGTTGTGATATGTGTTCAGTGGTGCCTGGGTCTCTCTCCGACTTGTGGTTGTATCGATATCAAGAAGGAGAAATGCAGAACTTGGGATCTAAGTTGCGAAGCAATGACAAGATCTATGTATGGTGACTCTGATAATATTATTGATAATATTGGCAGCAGTTTCTTGTACAATGGAGAAAGTGATTCCGACTCGAAACTTATTGCCCACTACTACTCCTGTCCCCACGGAACATTATTACTTCACTCTTCCCTGTCATGAAAAGAAGCATCGAATGCCATACCTCAATAACACTTTCATACAAATGTTAATTCATACTCCTAATGCTATGAATACTACCAACTGCTGGGCATGTGTAATGTTGCCAGCCCATCAGAAGAAGGAAGGAACGCCTCTCATTCCCCCGCCATTTTCACATAATGGCTCTTGTGGAGACTGATTCCCACTTTTGTGGGCCTCTGAAATTAGTAATATTACTCTAGCTGATGTAGGAAGACTCAGTGCCCAGCTAAATAAGGTTTGTTACCCCGATGATGAAGGCCTCCCGCAGGCCAAAGAAACTGTATGGGAAATGGAAGAGTATCGCAGAGGCATTCCTCCACAAGATACGTTTTTCCTAACACTTGAACAGCCAAAAGTAATGAAACTCCTGTTATCGCTGTAACCAAAGCCAGAGTAGATCTTTGTGTGAGCAGTATTGGTAGCATTCCTGTGGGAAAAAGTGACTGTACTACAGTATTAAATATCACTGGAATGAACAATAGTAGTTTTCTATCTTCCCATAACACTTACCTCATTTGTGGAAGCAAAGGTTATTATCATCTACCAGTCCGATGGTCCGGAATATGCTATGCGTCCTTTTTGCTTCCTCCTTTGTTCTTAGCACCTGCATCTTATCACAGAGACCAAAAACTATTTAATGACATTTCCTTGAATAGATTTAAAAGAACTATAAATAATGATGAAGTAGAGCAAACTGATAGAGCATTACAGCAATACGTTGACTTTAACTTGGGATTCTTTTTCTTTGTTGGTGCAGCCCTAAATAGTAGAAAGATTAGACGCCTGACCCGAGTGGTAGAACCAGTAACTAATCAAACATCAATGGCTCTTGGAAATATTACGGAAGAGCTCCAAATTATGAGAATTGTAACATTACAAAATAGGATGGTATTAGACGTGATTCTAGCTGATCATGGTGGAGCATGTCGCATTATCGTAGTAGCTGTTGCGCATTTATCCCTGATCACTCCCCATCTGTTTATGACGCCATTTCCAAATTGCATAAAATAGCTGTGGAACTACACCAAGACCAAGGAGAGTGGTTATGGGGAATCATTTCTACTTGGGGCTGGAAATTGTTAATGGGAATAGCAACCATAGGAATCATCTTTCTCGCCTGCTGTTGCTGCATTCAATGTGCCCCCATGATATGTACAGCTTGTATAGCCACTTGTAATAATATTAGACCTTCCCCGATCAATGTTCATGAATCGAATCGAGAACTGATGATGCAAACTGAAATTTACGAACTTATGAACATCGATATACGAGAAGAATATATGTACTTTTAAAATAGATTCAGCTTAGGCTGAAAAGGAAGAACTGTTAAAATTTAAAATCTGATTCTCTTGTTTTTTGATTAAGCTATGCCTTATCCATTTTTCATCCCTGCCCTACTTCCAGCATGGCTCTATCCTTGACACTGCATCTGTATAAACATGAGTAAAGAATCTAGATTGGGGCATTGTAGGCTGTGTATACATGCAGATTCAGCACAAAAGAACAGCTGGCGTCTGCTCAGAGTTTTTCAGACAATGGTAAAGCCTCAAGAAAAGTTTACTCAGCATATCTTGTTGTGCAGCCTTAGGATGCGACAATTGCACAAGACACCAAGGCTGTCCTTTCTTACCGTTACCTAATTTGTGTGTTCTTCCCAAAGCTCTATTTACCCCTGGCGTCCCTTGTTTGTGATCTTTTGCTATAAAAACCCATGTAACCATCATTCAGTGTGCTTCCTCCTAGAGTATCTCTATGGTGCTTGTCGGATGAGCCCCCATTCAAGAATGCTAATAAATGACCCTTGGTTTGTACTTCACTCCAGTGTCGATTCCTCCTTACTTGTTAAGAACCCGTGGACTAAGGGTGACCCTGCACCAGTGGGTTTTCAATAATCCGCTTCCACAGTATCTTGACCTCAGCCTTGATACTGGCCTTGACGTGGTCAGACAATCTATAAATTAAGCTCTTGACAAGCAAGCTCTCCAAGGTGTCCACATCATGTGTTCACCATGTTGTCAGACCTGGGGTCGGAGAACACAGTCCAGAAAACTGCTTCATCAAGTGATAGTAGTTCCTTTGCTGCTGGTCTGTCACTGTGGGGAAGAATATTAATCCTGCACAGTTCCATCTTTGGCATTAGTAGATAGGAGGTCTGGGAGAGGTTCACTCTCTTCTTCCTCGCCTCCATCTGTTACCATCAACACGGTGATATCTGCCGTTTCACATGGACTACCCTGCGAGGGTTCCTGAGAGTACCCAAGTCCACCAAGTAGGTTACTTCCCCCTTCTTCTCTAAGATAGGGCAAGGTCCAGGCCATTTTCCTGTAAAGCCCAGGGTGCTACAGGCTCTAAACCCATAACAATTTTTCTAGCTGGTATTCTCCCATGGAAGACTTTTAGTCATATCAGTGCTTGACAAGCTCCTGGCTGGCCACCAGAGTTCTGTTTGCCTTCTTCATATACTCAGCCATTCTAGGGGCAGAGGCCAAGCATATAGTCTACCATGTCCTGCTTAGCTTCTTTGAGGGGTCTCTCCCATCTTTTCGTAACTAAGCTGAGTGGACCTCTTACAGGGTTTACAAAGACAAGCTCAAAGGGACTGAAGCCAACTCCTTTTAGAGAGACCTCCCTGTAGGCAAACAATAGGTATGGGTGGAGAATGTCCCATCTTCTCCTGAGTTTTTCCAGGCAACCCCATGATCATGCCTTTTATGGTTTTGTTGAATCTCTCAACTAAACCATTGCCTTGGGGATGATATGGGGTGGTGAACTTGTAAGTCACCCCACATCATTCCCACATTGCCTTCTGATAAGTGGGCATGAAATGTGTGCCCCTATCTGAAATAACCTCTTTAGGGAACCCAACCCTGGTGTAGATTCCAAGGAGGCTCTAGCCACTTCAGGGGCAGTGACTGTCCTAAGTGGAATAGCCTGAGGATACCTAGTAGCATGGTCCACTACCACCAGGATTAACCTGTTTCCTGAAGCTGTGTGTGGGTCTAGGGAACCAACAATATCTATCCCCACCCTCTCAAAGGTTGGACCCACTACTGGTAGTGGTATGAGAGAAGCCTTTGGCCTGCCTCTTGCCTTGCCACTGGCTTGGCAGGTCACAAAGAAGTGACAAAATTCCTTGAACTTCCAAGAAATCTGGAACCAATAAAAGTGGCCGACCAGGCATTCTTAGGTCTTGTTCTGCCCCAGGTGCCCAGCCAAGGAGACATCATGGGCCAGGTTAAGGAGGAGCTCCTTGTACAGTTGAGGGACTACCAGTCTCCTGCAAGCCCCTTGTTTGGGGTACCTTGGCTCACTGTACAGGAGCCCCTCCTCCAAGTACACCTTATTGGTTCCACTGGTATCCTCCTTGTGACTGTTTAACATCTAACTGTTGCAGGTCTTCTAGATTGGGACAGGTCCTTTGTCCATTGCTCAGGCCCTTGCTAGAGGGACCCCCTGCTCTTTGGAGTTCTTCCAGATTTGACAAGTTTCCTGGAGTCAGTTCTTCTTCAGGCACCAGGCCTTCCTCCAGAGAGATGGGCTCTTTCTGGGCATGTGGACCTTTGGAGGCTGGGTTGCCAGGTTATAGGGACCTGGTCCATAGTTTCAGGGTCCAGGATCTCTTGACTCACTCTCAGAGCCTTCTGTGCTCTGGTAGTGACACACATCCATAGAGAGATGTCCACCATGGCTGCATGGGTCCTCCTCTCTACTTCTACCCAAGCCGAAGTCTATAAGTCATTGCTCAGCAAACACTCCCCTAGAATAGCAGGGGACACAGCTTCCTTCTTTAGGCCAGTAACTCCCCCCGCCCCCACTTAAAGTCAACCACAGCCATAGGGTGTGACTTTGTGACATTGTCAGCATTGACAATCTTGTGCACCTCCTCAGGTAGGATCTGGACTAGGGAAACCAATTAGGCCAACACGTTGGTTATACTGGCATCTATGCCCCATAGAGCCTTCACCCCAACCCATTGATTTGTTGGACACTGCTTATACTTCACCATGCTAGGAGGCCAGTGGGTTCTAAGTCCTCCCCACCCAGGAACTCTAAGGTGGCCTCTGTGTACTCTTTGGGATCTCTAGGGGCAATGTCCCATCCAATACCTACACTAGCCAACACTTTGGACTGGTCAGAAATGGGTGCCTTTTTGGTGCACACGGCTGGTTACAGTCATATCACACTTCAGCCTTCCCGGATACCCATCCCCCTTTGACTGGGATATGGCTCGGGACTTCCCCTCTTGGGCTCTTTTGGGGAACTCTTTCTTTTTATCTTTTCTACCTGAGAGAGAGCCCGACCACTTTTCCTCTGGTCACCATTCAGGGTCTATTTAGGGACCATCGTTCTTACCCACTTATCAGCTATCTTGCCCAGTTCCCTGGTGCTAGACAGCCTAGACACCACTAGATGCTGGTGAAACTTCTCTGAATGACAGTTTGTTAAAATGTGCTCATTAACCAACAGATTATGGAGCCCTTCAAATGTATCCATTTGTTGCCTTTATTCCACCAATCCAGTGCCTTAACTGAGGTGGCAACAAAGTCTATTTATGTTTGTGTTTTACCTTTCTGAAGAGATATTAGCTCCAAACTATACTCTTCAAGAGTTAATCCAAAAAGCTCAACAAGGGCTTCCTTCATGTGGGTGTAGGATTAAGCCACCTCCTTCTCTAGTGTGAATTGCTTATTATACCAGCCCCTGGTATTAACTCCCACGAAAGTGTTCCCCAGTGTTGTGTCCCCACCTTCCTCATCTTGAGGGCTCTCACATATGAAGCCAGCCACTTGTCAATGTCATCCCCTGGAACATAACTAGGGACAACACTTGTAGGCAAGCTTACACCAGGGGCACCCCCATCAGCACCTCCAGATCTGTTGACACCATCTTCTCTAGGCTTCAAGCCCAGCCTGGTCCTCCTTTCCTCTAGGGCAAACCTTCTTTCAGACAGAGCTATGGCCTTCTCCTAAAAGTCCAGGGCTACCATGCTCTCCTGTAGGGACCTCTGGCTGTGTTTAGAGCCAGCCAAGATGTGTGCCATTGGGACCCTACTGAGCCGTCCAAGAGGGTAGCTTTGCTCTTCTCAACAGGTTGTGATTGTCCTCCGCCTCCTCTTCAACCCCACTACCTGTAATTCCTTTCTTCCTCTGGCATGGAGGTACCCTCTGAATCTCCTCCCAGGCTCTCTGGACCTTATTCAAAGGAAGTGTTTTCCGCTTTAGCTCCCATGATGAGGTTCTCTCTGCACACAACGCTCTCAGATCATCCCTCTTGAATGAGGACAAATTTGCAGAGTCGAGCTGCATGTCTCCCTGTCGAAAGGTTGCTCCTGAGTTGAGTTCCAAACTTTGTGTAAACTTTTTTCCTCCTTTACTTGAATTTGTAGGAAAGTTTGCAAAACTTTTCAGAAACTCTCCTACACTTCTTTGGGAAACTTTTTCTACTTTTTTTGGGAGACAGTACTTTGGAGTTCAACAACATCCACAGGAAATACTTTTTTGGACTGATAATTTTTCTAGGGTTCCAAATATGCTGATTCTCAAAGGCTTTAACTTCAACCAGTGTATGGTACTGCTATGAACAATTTATCTCCAGGAGGGCAGAAAGCTGTCTCGTGGAGCAGGCTCAATGTGTGCCTAGGAAGCCACAGGAGTTTAAAAGGCAACAAAGTGTTAGCTTTGCTACAGCTGTACACTGCAACAAGTTAAATTAATTTCAACTTTTCAACTTGAGATACAAGTCGGGCTTATTGTAATGGGTTGTTTGATACTTTGGAGGGCAAACTTTGGTAGCACCATTCAGGAGTTAGCACAGCTGAGGGGTCAGCATGTAACTCTGCACTTGCCATATCGGTGACCAAATCTTTTCACAGTAAAATTGTTGTGTAGTTCTTACAAATACATAGGATCTGCACATTTAGACAACATAAACTAAGGGATTGATGTCCATACTGATTCCAGACACACCCAAAGAATATGTCAGCCTTTTAGACCAGCTAGCTCACAGTGCCACCATAAGCCCCCTAACCTTACCAAGGAGCGAATAGTGTCTGGCAACTATGGAACATGAAAAACATTGATCCTTCAGGGATCGGGGAAACAGTACAGTACTTTTCGCTCAGTCAATAATGCTCACTTAGTTTAATTGAAATACACAGAATAAACGATGGGGCAATTTCAATAAGTATTTTTTGAACCAGGGTCATTCTAGTAATTTTTTTATTTATTTGCAGAGTTTTATATAGGCCAAACATGACTGTCTGGCTATCAGAGCTCTGTACATGTATCAATCAAGTTCATACATACAAGAGAAATTGCAAAAAGGAATATTGCAAGGAGCAATACAGATACAATATACCAAAATGACCTGGTAAATCCATGATCAAGAGGTGTCCACAAGAAAATGATCAATCTGAGTGACTTAGGATCACTGGAGAAGGAATCTATTCATCAGAAGCTCTTTTACTTCTTTTTTTAAGGAGGTAGTAGAGGGATTTGATCTAGATTAAGCTGCAGTGAGTTCCATATTCTGGGTGCTAGATCGCATAAGGAGCGATAGTAAGTCTTCTATTTGTTGAACTTCTGTGGTTACTGCAATAGGGAGTTGGAGTTTTTTGAGGTACGACTACCACCAGATAGTTTGAGTTTTTTGGCCAGGTAGGCAGGAGTGTTGTGATGAAGGGTCATGTGTGTTGTGGAAGCTATCTTCAACTGGATTCTTGCTTCAAACTGGGGCCTTTTTAGATGGTTAAAGTCTGGTATAATGTGGTCAAATCTTCTGGATCTGTAATAAACCTAGCAGCTGAGTTCACTGTGGCCCTCACAGCTGAGAGTAGTGAATTGTTTCAGCCAATCTTCTATGTGGGCAGAATGATTGTGAGGGGAATTCAATTTTGAGAGTGTTAAGCATGAGGTGAATGTGGGTAAACCATTTTTGGGCTTTCAGCAGGGTGTTTTGAGCTCTTTGATATCTTTGGGTGAGGAAAGTTTCAAATGCAATTGTGTATCATCCGTCGACTTTTGGCAGTGAATGTTTGAGAGCTTCAGAAGTTCGTAACAGGTTTAATGAACAAGTTGAATAAGATGAGTGAGAGTGATTGGATTCTTGAGGAACACCAACCGTGACCGCTGTGGTGTCAGATAGGATTTGGTTGACTGATTCTTTGTGCTCTATTATGAAGGAATGAGGACAACCAGTTTCAGATAGGATTGTATAGTCCATCCTCTTCTCAAGAAGGTCAATCATACTGTCATGTTTGACCATATCTAAAGCAGATCATAGATCAGGTAGTATAAGCAGCCAGGGTTCGTTCTGACTGTGCTCTCTCAGGGCGCCATCGATAATGTGTGTTAGAGCCATTTCAGTGCTATGCCATTTCTGAAGCCGGACTGATAATGATTTCAGGAGTTGAAATTGTATTTTGAATTTTTAAAGTGCATTCAGCCAAAACAGCATAAAAGCGCTAATACCGGTCAGGAAACCACCAAAAAAGAAAAGAGACTGCAAAAGCATCAAATGGTTGAGAGAACAACCAGGTTTTGAGACACTTGCGTAGCATGGAGTAAGAATTCAGACTTGCAATATAAGTTGGCAAAGTCTTCCATAACCTGAGCGCTGACACAGAAAAAGCGCGACTGCCCCATCTATTCTTACGGAACCTGGGATTGGTCACCTTCCTCAACACTGCAGATCTATCAATGCTGTCTTTTAGGAGAATACCAACAGCAAGTGGTTCTCAAGTACCATGTGCCCTGCTGTTGCAGAGCCTTATAGATCAAGCATAGAAATCTGAAAATCACCCATTTCCTCACTGGTAACCAGTGAAGTGACAGCAATCTCTCCCTAACAAAGAGGTGTACAGGAACATCCAGGACCACCCATGCAGCTGCATTTATGATGACCTGCAGTTTGTTATAAGAGAACTGGTTGACATTTAAATTCAGAGCGTTACAGTCATCGAGGCAGGATGTGATAAGGGCTATGACCACTGAAACTCTTAGATCCCCAGGAAAAAAGGGAAAACTCTTAGTCAGAATCATAATAATGAAAAAACAGGAGCTCACCGCTCTGTTGACCTGAGAATCAAAGGTAAGGGTTTTTTCAAAAATCACTCTGAGATTTTTTGCGATGGCCACCCGAATGGGTATAGCGATGCATTTCTCAGGCAACCTGAACTCAGACCGCACAGAGTTATCCACCCCAAATACCACAATCTCAGTCTTCTCAGCGTTAATTTTTAACCAGTTCTCCTTCATGCAAGTATTGATTTCAGTTGTACAAGATTTAAACTTTTCCACCAAGAGTGTCACATTATCAGATGTAGACAAAATCATTTGGGTGTCATCCGCATAGGACAGCACCTGAAACCCAAAGGATCGCACCTATTTTGCCAGTGGGCCCACATAAAGATTAAACAAAGTGGGAATGCAGGAGGACCCCTGTGGGACTCCACAAGGGAGCTAGAAGGGGTTTCTCCCTGTAGCCCCTGCAGTTGGCAGTTCAGGTTCTATTCTTCAGAAAGCCCCTCAGCCCTGCAAGTCGCAATTTTTGCACCTAATGCGATGGATATATTGTGTTGAATGCTGCGGACAGATCAAGCATAACCAGTATTAGCTGCAACTCCAAAGTCTACCTGGCAGTGAATAGAATCTGCTGCAGCTATCATTGCAGATTTGGTGCTGTGGCCACTCTGGAACGCTTTCATGGATGGGTCCAGAAGATCACGATCAGTAAGAAACTGAGCTAAATCTTGATGGATGCATTTGTCAAGCATTTCAGCTAGAGTGCGCAGAAGAGAAATTGGGCGAAGATTTTTTAGGTCTCCAAGGCAGCTGTGGCTAGTCCATTGGGGCTGAGGGTACACGCCCCCTCACCTTTTGCCCTTAAGAACAGTGCCTGTCAGGCTGAGCAGAGGTTGGCCTGACGGACACTGCTCATTTTCAGGTCAGGCAGCCAGAATCTAGACAGCTCTAAATGCGCAGGCTCTTGGCTGCCTGAGGTGAACTTTGCTGGGCTGAGGATGTCACAGCTCCTGTGGGCATGACCTCCTCAGCTCAGCAAAGAACCTCAAGGCCCTCTCTGTGTGACGAGGCAAAGTGTCACTCATTTCCTCAAACCTGGCTGCTTCAGTTTTAAGCACTGAAGCACCCAGGGTTGAGTGTCAATCAGTGACACTTCATCACAGAGTAGGGTGGGGTCAGCAGTCTCACCGACCCCATCCCACTCTGTGATGACATTGGGACTGCTGCCTTCCCTCATTAGCTGACCTTAGGTCAGTCAATATGGGAAGGCAGCAGTCCCAAGCCTCCTGGGACCTCCAAGGCAGAGCTGCAGGTAAGTGTGATTTTGTTTTAAAATTAATGGTTGGTGCGTGCATGTGTGTATGAATATTTGGTAATGAGTATTGTGCATGGAGGTGTGTGTGCGCGCATGTGTAAATGCATGGCTGTGTGTATGTATGCGTGTGTGTCCCTTCCGCCCCTCCCTCCTAAAGTTACCTGACGCTACTGCTTCAGGGTCAATTTCCTTATAAGGGGGTGACAGTAGCCTCTTTCGAGCACTGGGGGAACACTCCTGACTCAAGAACCTGATCATAAACCTTCTGCAAGAAGCCTACAATAGGGTCAGACACAAGTTGCAGCTCTTTGGGAGGGCACGGACCATAAAGAGAACCAGAGGTTATATGTGAACGGAGAGTTTTTATTTTCAGGGAGGAAATGGGTGCAAACTTGGACAATACACCATTATCAGGAAAATTAATTAGGTCAAATCCCGTTAACATAGGAGCCTGCCTATCTTCGATACTGATAAATTTGTAAAAGATCATCAGAATCTTGTCCCTAAAATAGGGTGAAAAGTTATCACAAAAACTTTGAGAATTATCTAACACAACTAGAGTTGGCAGAGACGTGAGATCTTTTATTACTTAAGAAAGTTAATTAGGGATGTTAGCAGCTCATCTTGTTTTATTAATAAAATAGACCGATTTAGCTGCTTTGATAGCATTTTTATATGTTCGAATCATTTCTTTGTGTTTATTTTTCTCTTCTGAATTCAGTACTAGCCTCCACCTCTGTTCTTGTCCCCTACATTGCCTTTGGAAGTCCTTGAGTTCATCAAAGAACCACGGAGCCGAGGCCTTCGATCTGGTATTTGTCATGTTTTTAATGGAGGCCACCTGATCAATTCACCCATTTGTTAAAGACCTCTGCTGTTGGTGCTTGACAGCTGTAACCTGCTATCTGGGTCTTGCTAAGGGCTGTTTCCATATTATTAGTGGATATTTGACTCCACTTTCAATATGTAATAGTTTTCCCCTTTTTAGTTACCTCAGCCTTCTGCCTATAAATTTTGAACGTGAAAGCAAGCTACAGGAGGTTACCCATAAACCCAGTGGAGATCAGGGTAATTAAGAATAACATAAGCAAATCAATGTCCTCAAGGGGTATTGTTTGTAAGGGGGATTAGTTAATGATCAAAGTAAATTGCTGTGGAGGGGCATAGGGAAACACAAAGAGGTGGAGTGAGACGATAATGTACAGTTGCTTTCCACATATACTTAAGTGATTTATATAGAATAATCTGGGGGTTATTTAAGGGCCTCAACAGGATAACTTAAGTCAGGTAGTATTGTGAGGCATGGATGTTGCAAAGCGTAGTCGAGCTGAAGTGTTAGGGAGAAATATAAGTCAACCAAAAAAGAAATTATGGAGGACTAAGCGTGTGTAGGTAAGGAGCGCATTAGGCAAGGGTTAATTCCGGACAGGGTCGGGATGAAGCTTCCTCCCGACCCTGTCCAGAATTAACCCTTGCATAATTTCTTTTTTGGTTGACTTATATTTCTCCCTAACACTTCGGCTCGACTACACTTTGCAACATCCATGCCTCACAATACTACCTGTCTTACATTCTCCTATTGGGGCCCTTAAATGACCCCCTGATTATTCATCTGACCACGGTAGGCTTCTTTCTCACCCCGTGGCCCATTTCCTTGCCTTCATGTCGCTTATATTTACTCTCTATATCCTCTCTTTCTCCTTTTAAGGTCCACTACAGAATGTTATTTTACTCCCTTGTATAGCACTGTATGGAATTTTGTAACCTGGTCCTGATGATGGCCTAACATTTCACAAAGGCTGCAATGCCATTGACCCCCACAGCGTAACTTACGGCGCCTTTACTGTGATTGGCCAAAAATTCTTGTTTGTACATAAATGTAATAACTGTACAGGCATCACTGTCTATTTGTATTGTATATAATCCTGTTTGCGCCTCTTCACCTCTGTATATACCCCCTCAAGTGTCACTTTCACCGTTCACTTTTTCAAAGGCACTTTTGCACGTTATCACGGGTTACATGACATTTAATATAACACAGTGCAATTTGTATATGGAATTATTTGTTTTAGTTTCAACCATATAAATCACTTAAATATATGTGGAAAGCAACTGTACATTATCGTCTCACTACACTTCTTTGTGTTTCCCTATGCCCCTCCACAGCAATTCACTTTGCTCATTAACTAAGCCCCCTTACAAACGATACCCCTTGAAACATTGCTTATGTTATATATATTTTGAACAGCCCACTTTGCCATCATCCTGCTGCCGCCGTCACTGAGGTCGGGACTTCAGGAGCCAGAAGCCACAGCGCACCACCGCACCCGTCACCATTAAGCTCCACGAGGCCCTACAAAAACCAACGCGGTCCGGTAGCACAAGAAGCCCACTTTGCCATCATCCTGCTGCCACCGTCGCTGAGGCCGGGACTTTAGAGCCAGCAGCCACAGCGCACCACCGCACACGTCACCGCTAAGCACCAGAAGGCACTACAAAAACCAACGTGGGCTCCCGCAGCGCACGATGCGCGCTGGCAGCGCCCGGGCCCAGGTCCGGCCCGTCATTGTCCGGAAGAGGCAGGGCAGGGCCACCCCCTTTGGCTGTGTATTCTGATGATTCTGTGATTCCTGCAGGGCACAAGTCCTAAAAAAAGAAGTGGGGGGACTCTCCAAGGTAGGCGTGGTCACAGGAAGTGACATCACGACAGGAAGTGACATCACAACAGGAAGTGACATCACAACAGGAAGTGACATCACATGCAAGGCAGATCTATCATTTGCATATAATGCAAGATTTAACAATTGAAGCTGCTTGGTACTTAAGCCTGTGACTTAAGGTCCCTGCATGGAGGAATTAGCAGCCCAAATGTGGATGAAGTTTGGCGAAGGTGACATGAACACATTTTCAAAAAGCTACAGGAAAGTTTGACTGCAAGATTTTGTATACATTACAGGTTCCCAGAGAGGCTGCTTCCCACACTCGACAATGACTATTACACACAGTAGGGCTCCATATTCACGTTATTCTATCGATGAGTGTTATATGTTATCTCCCCACCTATTGTAAACTAGCGACTCTGTATTAAATAGTTTTGTCCCAGCTGCCTCTCTCTAGCTGTGGCTAGATTTATTTATTTTATTTATAAAGTTTTATATAGCGCGAATTTGATCCCGAAGGATATCAGAACGCTTTACAATTTGCAGCAAAGGTAACAAATCAGAACATTAGTCTAACATTGGGAATCTTGGCTGAAGACAATGGAGCTGCCGGGGCATTAACTTGGGTCAATGCCTAAATTTTAGATATATTAACTGGCCATTGTATTTATTTTAGCAGATTTATTTATTTCTATTTATTTTAGGAAATGTATTTAGTTTTGGTATATTTTAGTTTGACTTATTTGCCTTCATTTACTTCAGTGCAACAAAATATAAACATTGCTTTACTTTGTATTAATACTGTTTATTTTTGTGATAGTTCCTAAAAAAAGGGCAGATTATGACTCATGCATTGTAATGGTTGTTTCCCCCTTTACAGAGACTACTTACTATAAAATCGGGGTGGGCCTAGCTCATGATGTCATTTTGTGGGGACCCCTTGAAGAAAGCGGGCAGAACCTTTGCAAAACTTTGTGCCCCCCTATCCAGTAGTGCAATTAACCAAACACTGACAGGATTGAGCCTAAATTAAAAATATACTGACATACGTAATGCCAAGTCAGACGTCATCATGGAGTCATGTTTAAATGAACAATCCAGCGCCATCCTACACCTCCCCATTCCACAAAATTATACAATTCAGACCAACAACACAAACTAAAAGGGGGCGTTGCTGTCATCATTAAACATTCCATGTGGAAACAGCGACACACGGAAGAACACACAAGGGTACACCATCATACTACTTACATTTTGTAGCCTGGTGTCAATTGTTCAATGCAGGGCTTAATTTGTGCCAGTGCTTAGCGCCGGCACTTAATTGGCAGGGCCGGGTCTAGTGGGACTCTGATTCTACACGCACGAGGCGCACAGTGCATGTAAAATGTTTTAATTTAACTTACAGCACACTTGCTAGTACTAATACTTAATTAACTCCTCAAGTCTCGTGCAGCCGCATCACATTGTGTTTAGTTTTTCACATCTCAGTTTACCCGTAATTGTTCACGATCACTTGAATAATGAAATATTCTGAGTGGGAGAGCTCTTTGGCAGCACTCTGCCAGGTTTCTCTCTCATCACTCTCATGCTGCTGTGTTAAAGAGCCTCGGTTCTACCGCACAAAGAATTAGGGTGACCAACTGGCATTGGTGCAAATTCAGGACGGTGAGTGTAAAAATTCAGGACAAAGGGTCAAAATTCATGACACAAATTCTGGACAGGAGGTCAAAATTCAGGACAAAACTTCAGGACAATAGGTACGTTTTACAGACACATCAGAGGTCGCGCAATAGTATATAAGTAAGCCCAGCCATTTCCAAAAGTATTCAACCATTTGCAAACCTATCCATCATGTATCCTTCCATCTATCATTTCACTCATCCATCCCTTCATCCATCCCCTCATCCATCCTTTCACTCATCCTCCATTATCCATCCATCCATCCACCCTTTCACCCTATCCATCTGTACACTTATCCATCCACTCTTCATCCCATCCATCCATTTACTCATCCATTCAGCCATTTACCCTTTCACCAATCCAGCCATCCTTTCACTTACTAATCCTTCCACCCATCCACTCTTTTAGTCATCCATCCATCCTCCCTTTCTCTCTCCATCGACCCTTTCACTTAGCCTTCCTTCCATCCATCCATCCACCCACCCATCCATCCATCTACTCATCCACTCATGAATCCATCCATTGCCCCTATCACTCATCCATCTATCATTTCACTCCTTCACACATCTATTCATCCTTTTGTCCATCTACCCTCCCTTTCACTCACTCATCCATACTTACACCCACCCTTTCACTCATATGTCCATTCATTCACCCTTGCACTTATCAATCCATCCATCATTTCACTCATCCACCTACCCCATTCATCCACCCACCATCCACCCACCCACTCATCCATCCTTTCACCCACCCACCATCCAATCCACTGATCCATCCTTTCACCCATCCACCATCCACCCACCCACTCATCCATCCATCCTTTCACCCACCCACTCATCATCCATCCATCCATCCTTTCACCCACCCACTCATCATCCATCCATCCATCCTTTCACCCACCCACTTATCCATCCATCCATCCCTTCACCCACTTTCCATCCATCCATCCTTTCACCCACCCATCCATCCATCCCTTCACCCACTCTCTATCCATCCATCCTTTCACCCACCCATCAACCATCCATCCATCCATCCATCCATCTGTCCTTCCCCTCATCATCCATCCATCCATCCATCCCCTCATCATCCATCCATCCTTCCCCTCATCATCCGTCCATCCTTTTCCCTCATCATCCATCCATCCTTTTCCCTCATCATCCATCCTTCCCCTCATCATCCATCCATCCTTTTCCCTCATCATCTATCCATCCATCCATCTGTTCTTCCCCTCATCATCCATCCATCCTTCCCCTCATCATCCATCCATCCTTTTCCCTCATCACCCATCCATCCTTTCCCCTCATCATCCATCCATCCATCCTTCCCCTCATCATCCATCCATCCTTCCCCTCATCATCCATCCATCCTTCCCCTCATCATCCATCCATTCACCCACCCCCTCATCATCCATCCATTCCCTCATCATCAATCCATCCATCCCCTCATCATCCATCCATCCACCCTTCCCCTCATCATCCATCCTTTCACCCACCCCCTCATCATACATCCATCCATCCTTCCCCTCATCATCCATCCATCCATCCTTCCCCTCATCATCCATCCATCCATCCATCCTTCCCCTCATCATCCATCCTTTCCCGTCATCCATCCATCCTTCCCCTCATCCATCCTTCCTTTCATCCATCCTTCCCCTCACCCATCCATCCATCCCATCCATTTATCCTGCCCTTCATCCATCCATCCTTCCCCTCCATCCATCCATCCTTCCCCTCATCCATTTATCCTTCCCCTCATCCATCCTTCCCCTCCATCCCTCATCCTTCCCCTCATCCATCTTTCCCCTCATCAATCATCCAGCTACCCTTCCACCCATACATCCAGCTATTTACATTTTCTCTCCATCCTTCCCCTCACTCATCAATCCATCTATCCTCTCTCATTATCCATTTATTCAATCTTTCATTCATCCATTCACCCTTTCACTAATTCATCCAGCCATTCACACATCCCTTCACTTACTTACACGCCCACCTTTCCATATTAATTTTGAGCTGAGCCCTTTTGAGAAGAGGGCCATCAAGAACTTCACCCTCGCTGCAGGGGCCGTTCCAGGACTGGGACAGAAGCCACCCAGGGCGGAGACAGGATCCACCACAGGGGGGGACAAGAGCCATCACAGGCGGGGGTGGACTGGAGCCACAACATGGGGGGACAGGAGCAGGAGTCATCACAGGAGAGGGAATGTGATCCACCAGGGTGGGCACAGGGGTGGGCATGCAGTATTCTATTATCATCTTGGGCTTCTCGCCCCCTCCTGCACAAGACAACGAGAAGACAGGCTTTCTGTCCAAAATGCCATCCCCCACTGTGATATACAGTACTTACAGGAGATACTCCGAGAGAACTGCTTGAACTGATTGTCCTCCATACTTTGTTAATCAGTGTGGGTGCGATTGTGCCATTTCTTTATTGTATTACATTATGCATGTTTGAAGAACCGAGGTTTGCTTACAAATTAGTGACAGTAATTAAGCTCGGTGAAGAGAAGCAGGTGCTGCCTCGGTGTAATCAGGGGTGTAATCTGGCCGAGTCTAGGATGTTTGGGGCCCTGGGTAGAAATGGAATGTGTGAGCCCCCCTCTAAATAGCAGATACAAGACGCATTCAGGGTTGTTTGCGTGTGAATGGATGCCTCCTGCTCCTGAACCTGCAGCCCCTCCCTCTCAGTCACCTTCAAGCACCTTTTAACAGCTCATCAAGGGCTGGAGGTGTGAGGGTTGCCATCCCGCTGTGCCTCTACGGTGCTGCTGGGGGTCTGAGCTTTCATACAGCATCGGAGTCAAGAAGGAAGGTGGGGCAAGCTGTGCCCGGTTATAATTACGGACAAATGGCAGGGGCGTGGTGACCACCGGCGTGCTTGGTAACTTCCGGATTCAGCCAGCCACTCGCCCACCCGGAAATGCTTTATTTACTTTGTGCGCGCCGCGCTCCCGTTTTTTAATGGTGGACGCGGTTTTGATTTAGCAGGGTGGACGGCGTCCACCCTGAAAAACCCTCGGAAATAAGTGGGGGGATGCCGTCCACCCGCGTGGTACCCCGACTCGTGCCCTGGATTCCTGCGACTAAAAACTGTGAGTTGGCTTTCTCCCACTGCTCTCCTTTTATTTTTCTTGTCCTTGAAAACAAACTGGAACTAGCATTTTTACTTAAGTTGTGAGGGGCAAATAGTAGATCCAACATGCTCGTCCAGCCTGACCCAGTTATTGAGAGGGTGGCGCTAGATCAAAATCTGCTGAAAAAACGCAGTCTCACCTCACACCTTATAAGCCCCTTATATCCCTCAGTGCCTGCGTGGGAAGAGACTGGATGAGACTACCCTCTTGTGGTTTTTTTTGGCTTGGCCTAAATGGTTTTGACAGAATTGTGCTCAAATTGGACTAGTCCCCTTTTTAATGTTGACCTGTTTGTTCATTGTGCATAATAGCGAGCCTATCGGAACATAGGCTTTTTCTTTTGCCTATTGCAACTGTCATTTACATCTACGGGGCTATCATCATTCAATCTTTATTTCGGCCGTTGGCCATCAAAGATATACAGTAAAACATGTATAGTCACTATAAAATCAACATACATAATCAATGACAGTATAAAGCCTTAAAATTACATACTAATAAAACTACGTTAAAAACTGTGAACCTTAAGATTAAGAGGGAGCCTGCATCTTCAAAATGCGAATGCGAGTGTGCCAAACATTAGTGAGGAACTTTACTAGTGCAAATACAGTTAAACTGGAGACATCGGTTTTTAGGATTCTATACATTGGGAGGTACTCCCTACCACCCAGATTTCTGATCAATGGTAAGAGCCAGTATTTCCTCGCTGCCTTGTAAGCTGGGCAAAACAGAACCACGTGTAAATCACTTTCCTCTGCCGCAGTGCAAGCCGGGCACTGCTTGGTAGAGGGAGGCGATGACCAGGAACTGGTAAAGGATCGTAAAGGCAGTGTGCCGTATCTCCACTGAAGAAACAGCTTCCTGGCCAACACGGGAGAGACGGCATCTAAAACTCTCTCCTGCCTGTACAAGTCCTTGCTTTGCAAAAAGACAGAAGTTAGTGACCCTTCACACTGACTGTCTAAAGCCGTGGCTAATTTATGTTCATGATAAGCGCTAGCCAGACCTTTCCTTGAGATATTTAATGAGGCATTAGCAGGGTTAGACCAAAGGTCGGGGAACCCCAGTACCGTACAAGAATTTTGAATGTATTTTATCCAGGGGATCAATAGCGCTTTCGGTGGGTCAATAGCTCCATTAGTTCCGCCCTATAGGCGAGAAGTTCGTTGCTACTCCACAGCCTTCGCCAGAAGGCTATAGGTCTCAAGCCTAGTTCGTCAGCTATGGGGCGCAAGCCCAGATCTAGCCTCAGAGGGAGGAGCGGGGTGCTGGGTGGAAGTGCGACTATCTGTCTGATGAATTTGTTCTCTGTTAGAGACAGACTACGACATGATGTGTGTCCCCACAATTCCGCCCCATACATAGTAGCACCCCTGGCTTGCGCTTTGTAGATCTGGATAAGCGACCCCAGTGGTCGGTATGTGGAACCATTTAACATCCGCGTGATACCCCCTGTGGTCTGTATCAATTTTAGATTGGCCCTGCTCTGGTGTGATCCCCAAGACATAGTTTCATTGAGAGTTACGCCAAGGTAGTCAAAAGTGGAAACTCTCTCGAGCCGTGAGGCTCCCAATAGCGGATTTGGGCGCAATTTATGACTTGGGTTCAAAACCATAAACTTAGTTTTGGCCGCATTAATTTCTAAGCCTCTGTCAGTGCAAAAGGCCACAAATGAATCGAGGATCCTCTGTATCCCCATTGGGGTTTTGGACAGCAGCAGGGTGTCATCTGCAAACATAATTGCAGGCACCCTACTGCCGTTTAGTTTAGGGGCGTCAGTGTATTCAGTTGCATTTAGGTGGGCGATCACCCCGTTGACAAAGAGGCAGAACAGGGTCGGTGCCAGCACACAACCCTGTCTAACCCCTCGATCAACGGGGAATCTATCTGTCAGAGCCCCAGACCTCCCGCACCTCACTCGAGCATAATTATTTTCATGCAGTCTCTGCAAGATTATCAGGATATCCGGGGGAACCCCCATCTCAGCCAAGACGCTCCACAGTTTCCCTCTGGGCACCAAGTCGAACGCGGCCCGCATATCCACAAAAATTGTGTATAGGCTGCCGCCTTCGAATACCGCTGCCCTCCAGTAAATAATATTCAATCTAAAAACCTGATCCACCGTGGAAACACCCTTTCTAAATCCCGCCTGATACGGGCTAAGGACACCCAACTCTTCTGCCCAATCTTGGAGCCGATTCAACAATACCCTGCCAAACAGCTTCTGTGCCACATCAATTAAACTGATTGGTCTGTAGTTGGCTGGGAGAAGAGGCGAGCCCTTTTTGAAAATGGGGACCACCTCCGCCCCCAGCCAAGTACTAGGGATTTCCATACCGCTGAGGACTCCATTGAACAACGTGGCAAGGTAGGGCGCCCAAACATTGGGCTCCTGCTTGAACAGGTCCCCGGGTATGCCGTCCAATCCTGGCGCCTTTCCCGGGGTAAGTCCTGCTATTGCAACCCTAACCTCGCCCAGTGTTATTGGATCTCCCTCATAATCAGGCCAACCAACACCGGTGTCAGTGGTGGGTTCTCCCGGTTCAGAGCTGTAAAGGGATTGAAAGTGTGTCTGCCACACCTCTGGTGCAATATTTGGATCAATTGCCGAGTGTAGATTCCCCGACCCCCCGCTTACTATTCTCCAAAACATTCGGTGGTCCTGTGTCACTAGGGACTTAGTGAGCTCTTCCCATTGGCTCTCTTCCCATTCAGTTTTGGCGTGGGCAATACGTTTTTTATATGCCCATCTGCGTTCTCTTAGCTGTTCCCCGCCTAGACCCTCCTTGATCGCTCTAAGGAGTTCCCCCTTTGCTCTTCTACAGGCTGCGTTGTACCATGAGGATTTACATGGCTGCCCCCTCCTTGAGTTCTGCACGTTACTAAAGAGGACGGGAGCCACAGCCTTTATGAGATCCTCATGGGCCTGGTGTAATTTGGCCTGTGAGTCCTTAATTCCCACCTCGGTAGCCAAGTCTCCCACAGTTTCCAGAATGGGTATTATCCCTGCATAAAGCCTCGGGAGTTGTTCCTCACTTGAGGCCAGTTGTTCCCACCTGATCCTTCTCCTGTTGTTTTCCAGGAGAAGTTCAGGTTGGATCCCCTCCCCTGATGCCGCACGAGTTCGGCGCCCGGGGTGGGTGAGGTCAAGTTCAAGGGCATTGTGATCACTGTCTAGCCTTTCCCTAACCCTAAAGTCCCGGATAGCCGGCCAGTTCGCTATCTGTACCAGGACATAATCCAAGCGAGATTCTCTTCCCACTCTATTATAGGTGGTTCTGCTGGGTATGTCAGATCTAATACGCCCATTACAGGCTCTAATTCCAAACTTCAGGGCAAGGGCTGTGATCTGCAATGCTACAGGAGTCCATGCCTTCGGGGGGGAGCTTCTACCATAGGCACAGACCACCTGGCCTCTTCTTCCATTGGGAAACCCTCTAACAGGCCTGGTAGTGGCTCGAAATGGGAATTTAAGTCCCCTCCTACTACAAAGGGTAGATCACTTGGTAATTCGGATAAATAATCCGAAAGTTCATCTATAGTGGACGATATCCTGGCCATTCCAACTGGCCTAGAATAGATGTTTATTAGGACAAGTTTCGCTCGATTTGGCCAGGACAATAGAACCACGAGGATGTCATTGGAGGGGACCGGTAACCGTGTGGCCTCACAGCCTAGGTGGGATGCCACCCAGGTTGTGAGCCCTCCTGAAGGACGTCCTTTGCCTTCCCACCTGGCCGGGATGAAAAATGACTGATAACCTTTGTGCCCATAGTCTTCCCTTGCCCAGGTCTCCTGGAACATGCAAACATCCCCAGTCTCAATATAGGTTTCCCAATCTTGAGCAGCCAGCTTGTTGGCTAGTCCGGCTATGTTCCAGCAAATTAGTCTCAGATGTTCGATGGTTGGAGTTGCCGAGATGGGAGAATGGGGGGTGACAGTTCCAGATATTGCACCAGTTGTTCCATCAAGAACATTGTCCAAAGCGGATTCAAGTGGCTCAGGGAGATTACAAGATCCATTGTCCCCGGTCGCAAAATTATTGGTGGACAGTCAATCAACCCCATCAAGCCCGCTCAGACAATTAAATCGGTTCAAATGGAAATAGGGTATTTCAGGTGACTGATAATTTGGACATCGGACATATTCTTTGTATCTTGGTCTCCGTTCCACCCTTGTCCAGTTTCCTTGTGGCCGATCATCGTACATACGGGTGGGTGGAAAAAAGAAGGAGACTGGCAAGGTCTGTATGGTGGAATCAAATGATCTGTTTGAGCCAGCACAGATGTGTAAAACAGTGCCGGGGTCCCTGAAAGTCACCATTATACAATCCCCCATAATTGTTTTCCTCGTCTTCCCCAACCATGGCACCCTTCTGACCATAATGATCTCATTGTTAAAGTGTTGTGGTAGGGGTCTATTCCAGTTGAGCCATTTAATGACTTTCCTTTTAAGGGATTGGAAATCTTCGTTTTCACCCCTTCGTAGAGGGGGGGCACCCGCTAAAACCACCATAAGAGTATTGGCTTCCGGTGGCAGATCTGGTCTCCGCGGTCTTTGAGCGGGCTGGCCGGGAGGGGGAGAGGGAATACTAGCAATGGGGGGAAACCCATAATTTATACCGGGGTCTAGATTAAGAAGGACCGGGTCTGTTAGCTGAGGAGGCATGATATTTGGGATGCTTCGTGGGGTCGGAACTGGAATGGCCATAAGTGACTGCAAGGGGGGGGCAGTGGTAGCGCCCTGTGAGGCTCCCACATTTGCGCGCTGTAATTCTCCTGTTTTGGGAGGGGGATTTTGTTTGTTAGGGAGAGCTCCTTTGGGTGGATTGGACCCCATGGTTCTGGTCTGCTTACTGACCGAGGTATTCAGGGTAGTTAGAGTTGCCTCTAAGATGGTGAGCCTAATCTCTACTTTTTTCAGGCTTTCGCTAATGGGCTGCAAGAGTGAACGTAGTAGAAATTCTATGGTCCCTGAAGAAATAAGGGGGGGAGCTTCATTGGATGCGTTAGCCGTTGAATCACTGCTCGTAACAGCAGTGATAGCCCTTGTATCCTTGGTAGAAATAGTGTTCACATTATCTCTAATCCTAATGGGAGTAAGTACAGGCTTATGTTTTTTACCAAAATCTAAGTAGGAAATTTTGGTTTTCCCCTGTCCCTTCGTCGTCTGTCTTCTACGCTTACTAGGTGGGGGGCCATGCATTTCCACCGCTACAGTGTGTTTGGGTTTGTTTTTCTTGGTTTTATTTAGAGGAGGGGGGGTTTGGGTAGCCAGATCGACAGCCTTGTTAGTAGAGGTTAAGGGTGGTATGGCCGCCGTAATCTCTTCGGGCAGTGTACCCTGGATGGTAATAATATCCCTTAGCAGTAGGGGGACGCCATCTTGAGTTAATGGATCCTGACTGTCATTAGGGATACCTTCCTCTTGGGAGATGGGATAGGGAGTTATCTCGCTAAGGGGTCTAGTTTTCATGGTTTCAATAGAGCGGCGGCGTTCTGCCCTACGCTTCTCTAAGGAGCTTTCTTTACCTCCTTCTCCCTTAGCGGATTTAAAATAATTGTCCAGAGTCCCGGTGCTGTTTCCCCCCACCCTTGTTGGAGTTTTACATAGTGCAGGTGAGGGCATGGTAGTGGTCTAATCCTTAGCTCAGCTACTATCGGAAAAGAGCCGGCGAAAGAGAGTGGGCCCAGCCCAGCCTCCTTCAGCCCCGGACGGCCACAGACGGTCCCGCCCTTGTCCCGGGCTTCTCCCGGCGCCCTCCCGCGCGCTCCCGCGCCACGGGAAGAGCTACTCCTAGTAATGGAGGAGGGTGTTCAGGGGGCGGGGCAAACAGGGAGAGCGTCCAGGTGCAGGTGATGATGTCAGCGCAGGGACTCCTGGGCAATGGAGTCCCTGATCCTCACCTGGCGCTCGCAGCCCTGCTCTCCGCAGTTCCAGCAATTCCCCAATCACAGCGAGCGACAACGATGCGCCCAAGCACACGGGCGAAGCGGGACCCGCAAGGTCTGATGGTGGAAAAAGCAGCCCCAGCAGGAAGGACCTCACACGGACAGAGCTCACGCTCAGAAGTCAGCAAATGTCTCCCACAGCACAGAGAGCAGGCAGGCACTTTCAGCGGTGCTCAGGGGGCGGGGCAAGCAGGGAGAGCGTCCAGGTGCAGGTGATGATGTCAGCGCAGGGACACGCAAACAACCCTGAATGTGTCTATCAGTTTTAGATGCTAGTTTTTATTTAGTTTCTGCTTTATACTTTTGTTCATTGTTATCTTGGGCAAAAGGAAATGCATTGGCAATACTCACAGGGAAGATGTGGACTCTCTTCGCAACAAATGTATACAGTGGATACGACATGTCAGTGGTCGCCGTTCAGTGATTAGAGAAGACATCCTTATGGCTAAACGACACCCGTCACCGGAACTATCATTAGACTATATGCATTGACACTTCCCCATCGCTATTTGGTAGAAAACCTTATTGATTTTGATATTCGTACTCAAAATCTTACTTGCTCTAGTATTCGTATTAAGCTTAATCCCCCAGACCCAGCCACAAACATGGGTTTGTCTCCATTAAGGAAGATAGATTGAAGATATCTTTCTCTCGCTTTCGTTCCAATTACACATGTTAGATCATTATCCTTCAGCGAGACTACTCTTATCTATTCCACAGTAGCCCAACTAAACCCACCCATGTATAATTTATCCCCATAAGCAGTGGTTCCCAAACGTTTTCACCCTGTGGCTCCCTTGACCTAAATGGCAGTTGGCCGTGGCTCCCCACCATTTTTTCATCGGTGGGGGATGTAAGCCCAACCTCGGGAGTACTTCCAGTTTTCTCCCTGAAATTAATTTGGATGAAGCCGATGAAGGTATGTAAAAAAAAAAACTACAAGCCCAAGAGTGCACTACTAAAAGGTAAAAAAGGAGCCAAAGTGCAGCTATATGCTAACCTGTTCTGTCCATTAATGTAAGCTTGCATTGTTGCAAATACTGCTGTATCTGTTTTATGGTCAGTTAATGATGCTTTGTGAAACTTTCAATTATGAAAAAGCCTGATAAAAGCATCTTCTATTGATTTCCTCATCCTTTTCGTTGCTCCACCTGTTGTTGCTGCCTTTCCTCTTCAGACATTCTTTTGCTCCCTTCTCTCTGCCTTTATGTCCTGATTTCCTTCTCTTCCCCTTTGATTCTTTCACACTTTGTTTTACCCCTTGTATTCCTTCTTCCACCTGGTGCTTGCCCTTCTTTTCACATCCCTCTGCCGCACTCCTCTTCCCAGAAATAAAACACATGTGACCCAGTCTGGAGTGATTTAACAGCCTCTCCGATGCCCAGGTTGCTGCAGTATGAGTTGAACTTATCTCAGCGCTGCGATGTCTCGTCCGAGGTAGTAAGGAAGCGCAAGCTAGTGTAAAAAATAGGGTAGTACCAGTTCCAGATAAGGTAGTGATACTCATTTAATTTGGGAGGCCTCTTGTACACCATACCTGCACCAAGAAAGTGTTGAGGTATAAGACTGTCACAAGAGAACTGCTACTTTTTGCAACTATTTTAATATAAATGAATGTGAATGCAATATGTTCATGTTTTATGCTGCAGGGCTAACCAGAAAGATCAATAAGTATATATTGACATGAGTTGCACAATCTCTCTGAATAATTTATTGAACAACAGCTAACAGCTAATCAAGAGTAAACAGCTTCAAACATCACAGAGTTTTTAGATATAAAATAGAGCTTTGAAGTTCAGCCTTCCTTAAGCAGTGAAGAGGGAATAGAAAATAATTTTCTTTGAAGATTTGCACAGAGGAGCAGTCTCCTATTTTCTCCTATTGTCACTAACATGGAGAAATATACAGAGGGAAGAATGAGAAACGGCTTTCACTGAGGCTGAAAAGGAAACATGTTATTTCAGTTTTATTACATGCTTCCTGTCCGGCCTTGGCAGAGGGTCAGCCTGGGGCTGGGAAATTAACACCTTGCATGCTCATGACGAGCTCAGCTCGTCATGAGGCACGGTGCTCCTGACGTGGAACGCTCACACGTGGGAATAATTTCCCTGCTGTGCTGAACGTTCCACGAAAACGGGTGCGGCCGTGACGAGCTCAGCTCGTCATGAGCACAGGAGCACTGTGCCTCATGACGAGCTGAGCTCATCATGAGCATGGGGGCGCTGTGCGCGCCACCCCGCCCCCCAGCACAGCGGGGGAATTACCCCTGCAGCAAAGGGGTCAATCATGGCTGCAATGTGCCTATTTCTACAGCGAGTTTGCCTACTGGAATTTCTGGTTTATAAAATCCAGCTCACATTTCTTCACACGTACAAAGTGCGGAAACAACAGCCAGCATAAATATACAGGTTAACGAACGTGTTGTGTGAAGTTGTAGCAGTATTTGAAATCTTTATCTTGATTGAAAATTTCACGAGTCTGTGTTTTCCCCCCTACATAACTCTTGTTCCCCAGGAAGCTTTCTACACCAGAAATTTCATACATATGCACCTGTTTGCATCATTTGTACTGCGAGCCGCTATGTTCATTGAGGATGCTGTCCTGTTCTCTGACGAGACTGTGGACCACAGCACATTGTCTAACATTAACCGTTTATTTTTGTCCCTTTCAAACCCGACATGTCAAAATAAATGAGACAATGAGCGAGCAGTGTCAGTCCTGTTACCTACTTGTAGTGAAGAGGGTCCCCAGAGGCGCGGCAGAAAACGGGCAGCAAAAACGCTTGTCAATCATTGCTGCATGTGCGGAGCCTACGTGAAAGCATGTACATGCGAATGGCGGCAGTGCGCTCTTGGGCCAAACCATGTTCCCGGATTATGCAGGAGGCATTTGTAACTCCCTCCTGTTTTGTGCTGCGGCTTCAGGCTGAAAGGTAGGGTGTCAAAAGATGCATCATTTTTTGCGGGCCCACATTCTCACAACAACATGATTCCAAGCTTCCTCAGCACAGGGCCACATGCTAGCTTTGCCACATCGTGCATGGCGCCCCTGGCTACTCCTAATGGTGCACCTGGGCGCCACGGTGCACAGTTTTGGAACCACCGCCCTAAAGATACTGTTCTCAAGGGAAGAAAGGAGGATGTAGTAATACAAGTCCCAGTGCATAATGAGAAAATTGAGACAATCTATACCTCTAGCTAGTATAATTCTTCTATCATAGAAAACAGCTGGATTCAAGTCAAAGGGCATATTCCCGGAGTGGCATACATTTATATACCAATATGATATATGCCTCTTTAAAGGGGCATGGGTAGTGAAGCCCCTTTCCCAGCTAGGGTACCTAAATTATCTTATCAAGCCAATATGAGGAGATAAAGGAAGGCCCTCAGGGAGACTTGCAATCTGGGTTAGGCAGACTCTAAATCTAAAGATAATTGAGCTGCCCACTATGTGTAATGTTATTCTAGCCATTAGACTGGCAGCGGGCTCCCCCAGGAACATCGACATCTACAATATCTATGCCAGAGGGCTTAGTGGGGGGAAGAGATCAGAGACCATAACAATCCTTGATGAGCACTTAGACCATCTCTCTAAAGACTCCCATGTGATAGTGGCGGGGGGCCTTAACTCAACCTTTGAGCCACTTGGTTTTGAGGACCACGATCTGACAAAGGAGGAGGATGCACAATAGGGAATTCCAAGCCTTGAGCTGACACCTGTAAAGAGGTGGACAGGTGTGGCAATTCAAATCAAAGACACTTGCTTGGGAAGAGGTCTAAAGGCGGCAAATGGAAGAACTTTCTCCAATAGGCATGGGGCCAACACCTTTAACAATGGTCGACATACAAGTCCCATTGATTATATGTTAATTAGCCTAAAGATTTGGCATACACTCTTGGACATGGAGGTCTGTGATCGCCTGGAGAGTGATCACAACCCATTGTGCTCAACTTTTAAATCACTGACCCCACTGGCAGATAGCTCCCATGATATGCAGCTTACTACCCGCGACCTGCTGCCCACCAATGATATGGGGCGACTCAAGTGGGAAATGGTCTTGGAGAAGCACATTTCCTGGATGCTACTGCCATGGAAACTGAAGATGCAATTTCTGACTTGGAGGCTCTCCTATCCTACCCCACTCCCCTTGTGGTCATAACCATATTTCACAATAAATTCTTTTCCAAATTGCAACCACTTTTTATTAAAGAGGGTAGGGCTAAAAGTACATCCCAAATAAACTAATGTCACTGGTTTAATAATGAGTGCAAAGAGGCCAGGAGTAATCTTGTGGATGCGATCTCATCTATAGAGCCTTGCAGTGTGCAGATAGCAAGGGCAAAGTATAGGAAGGCCCAAGTTAAAGCAAAAAAGGAATGGGACGAGAATAGGTGGCAGGATCTACGAATGGCATGTGCTAACAACAACGTCCGTAGGTTTTGGTCGGTGGTGAAATGGGGCAGGGATGGTCTTCGACCACAGCCACAAAACCATGTAGCACAAGACCAATGGGTTAGCCATTTTGAATCACAATATGCTGTTGATCCTGTAGAGGCAAGTGTACCAGCATTGCCCCATACTCTTTTTACCAGCAATCTTTTTACTGCTGCTGATGTTAATGTAGTTATTTTAGCAATTATGAAGGGCAAAGCGCTGGGGATAGATGGCCTTCCTTACAATATCTTTCTCCTTGATAAGATAAAATTAAATAGATATATTTTGTTACTTGCAAATGCCATTGCTTGTGGAGCGCCTATACCCGATTCCTGGAAGGTGACGGAGATCATTCCTGTGTACAAAAAAGGCGACAAACCCTCCAGGAAATTACAGGCCTATAAGTTTAATTCACTTCATACAAAAAATGATTGCATGATTGATGTTAGGCAAGGTTCAGGAATGGATCAAGGACCAGGACATTCTTACTCCCCTCCAAGCAGGTTTTCGAGAGCATATTAGCATGATAGACCAGGTATTTAGGTTTAGGCTAATATACTGGTGGACTGTGGTCATAGGCAAGGGCAGCATGTATGCTGCCATTGTTGACCTTAAGTCAGCATTTAATCTGGTCTCTCGGAGCTAACTTTGGGCTGTGCTCCAGGAGCTAGGGATGCCGTCTGAACTGCTATCCCTCATAGCTCGACTTCATGAGGACAACTTTGCCCAAATACGCTGGGGAATGCAGGGAAATGTTATCACACCCTTCCCTGTTGTGAAGGGTATGCACCAATGTATTGTCCTGGCCCCTATATTATTTTCGCTTTTTATTAATGGCATTGCCAAGCATTTAACATCCATCCCTACTGATGACCCGGTCCTTGCAGGTATTAAAATACCCATTTTGTTTGCCGATGATACGTTAATAATTTCCAAAACCCTGAGTGGTTTACAGCAAGCATTACATCTTTTTAAAAAGTTCTTCACCATTCGGGGCTTGGAAATTAACGTAACTAAAACCAAGTTCATGGCGTTCAATCCACATGCAGCTTTTAATGGAGGTATACTTCTAGACAATCGACCATTGGACCAAGTCAGTGCTTTCACATATTTGGGTGTGATGATGCAGAAAGATATGTGATGGATTTGCCAAATAGACGCTGCCACTCTGAAGCATCAACAGCTATCAGGTATCTTTCAAAAAGAGTTCAATGCTTCCCTGACTAAGCCAATTAGCCCTGTTTAACAAATATACGATATGAAGGTTGTGAGCTCAGTATTATATGGGGCTGAACTCTGGGGTCTTGGGAATATGCCCCAGCTCACTATTGCTGAAATCGTTCTTTACGTAATATCACCGCTCTCCCACATAGCACCCCGATCTTGCCATTGCTGCTTGACCTTGGCCGGAAAGCTGTAGTTGATTTTGCCAGGTTGTGTCCTATTCTGTATTGACGCAGAATCTGGAGTACACCAGAACTGTTACCATACGCTGAAAGCCTTAGGGATAAGAGCATTGTTGACAAACATGGGTATGCTACATTTATGGGAAAACCCTATGAATATCTCATTCCGTCAAAGGAGAGTGTAAAAGAAAGATACTGGGATATGGTTTATCACAATAGCTACAACAGATGTGATAGCTCATCCCTAACCGGGATTTACTTGACAGTGAAACCCCAGCCTACATGGGCGTCCGCAGGGGAGGGCAAGGGGGGGCACTTGCCCCCCCCTGGAACACCGGTCCGTCACTATTGACAGCCCCCACAGTGGTGTTTGTCTGCAGGGCCGTCAATTTTAAAAGCGTGAGAAAGCGCTTGCAATGACGGTCCTGCTGAGAGAAGGTCCGGGCCTGGCTGCTCCCACAGCTTGAAGCAGAGACGCACCTAGAGTCAAATTTCGGGGGGGGGGGCACATTTTTCAAGCTAAGGAAGAGTGGAGCTGCAGCCAGGGGCCCTATTACACAATTCGCCCAGAGATGCAATGAGTGTGTCTGCCTGTTTTTTGCGAGATCAATTGGAAAGTCCTTCTGTGCACTCGGATTTATTCGTACCTTCTTTTGTTGGTGCTACTACATCCTGGTACCTACTCTTTAGGTGCCCTTTCGTGTACCATATCGTGTGTGGTGCAGACGCTTCTGTTCCGATGGATGTGTGCACTTTTCAGCGAACATTAAAGTTTCATCAATTTCTTTTCCATGGTAATAATCAGTTTTAATTCATATTTTGGTTTCCATTGTTAACTGTTGTTATACGTTTTTTAATATATCCATTATTTCTAAAATAAAATAAAATAATGGATATATTAAAAAACAGTTAACAATGGAAACCAAAATATGAATTAAAATATTTTGTTGACAACTGAAAAAGAGTTAAAACTGAACAGAAGTGTCTGCACCACACATGACATGCCTGTTTTTTGCACCATAAGCACTAGTATTACAGAAGGGTCTGCATATGAGATGGATTAAAGAGTTTACGCCTTGAGCTCCAAAGGGGCAGTCCCTCCTGTTCATTGCAGTATCGAGTGTAGCCCCTGGACCACTGTCTGTACTCACTGTCGCCTGCCATGATTCACGAAGGGAAAGCTGTCCCACAGGGACAACTTTTCTTTTCTGAATCATGTACCAACTGCAGCTCAGTGTTGGTATCAGATCAACGGTTTGCGACTGCCATTGCGTTTGAAAACCATTGATATATGTCATTGTAAATTGCAATTTGAAGATAGCACCCTTTCCACTGCCCCTCCAAATTTCAATATGAAGTAAGATGCAGAACCCCTTTTGTCAATCATGAAGGTTATACACAACTCTAAAAAGGGGTTTTGCAGTAGCAACCACTGTGATGCTGCAAATTGTAAGCTTTATGACCACAACATCCTTTTGTATTTGAGGGCCCTAGTTATTTAGATAAAGCATGATGTGCAGTGAAAGGAATGACGTACAAATGAGTAGTGCCTTTAATGCTCTGGAAATGCTAGGATCTCCAATCTACCTCTCTACCGCTCTCTCTCTACCTCTCTCTCTTCGTCTCTCTCTCTATGTCTCTCTTTACCTCTACTCTCTCTCTACCTCTCTCTCTACCTTTCTCTCTCTACCTACCTCTCTCTCTCTACCTCTCTACCACTACCTCTACTCTCTCTCTACCTCTCTACCTCTACCTCTCTCTCTACCTCTCTACCTCTCTCTACCTCTCTCTCTACGTCTCTCTCTCTGTCTCTCTTTACCTCTACCTCTACCTACCTCTCTACACCTCTCTCTATACCTCTCTACCTCTCGCTATCTCTCTCTCTCCACCTCTCTCTCTCTATCTCTCTCTACCTCTCTACCACTACCTCTCTACCTCTACCTCTCTCTACCTCTCTCTCTCTACCTCTCTCTCTCTACCTCTCTCTCTCTACCTCTCTCTCTCTCTCTACCTCTCTCTCTCTCTCTACCTCTACCTCTCTCTCTCTACCTCTCTCTCTCTCCCTCTACCTCTCTCTCTACTGCTCTCTCTCTACCTTTACCTCTCTCTCTACCTCTCTCTCTCTCTCTCTCTCTCTCTACCTCTCTGCCTCTACCTCTCTCTCTACCTCTCTCTCTCTACCTCTCTCTCTCTCACTACCTCTACCTCTACCTCTCTCACTCTACCTCTCTCTCTCTATCGCTCTCTCTAACCCTCTCTCTACCTCTCTTCCCCTCTCTACCTCTCTCTCTTCCTCTCCCTCTTCCTCTCCCTCTCTACCTCTCTCTCTACCTCTCTCTCTACCTCTCGCTCTACCTCTCTCTCTATCCCTCTCTACCTCTACCTCTCTCCCTCTCTCCCTCTACCTCTCTCTCCCTCCCTACCTCTACCTCTCTCTCTCTACCTCTCTCTCTACCTCTATTACTCTACCTCTCTCTCTCTCTCTATACCTCTCTCTCTCTCTCTCTCTCTACCACTCTCTCTCTATCTCGCTCTACCTGTACGTCTCTCTCTACCTCTACCTCTCTCTCTCTCTCTCTCTCTCTCTCTCTCTCTATCTCTTTATCTCTTTACCTCTCTCACCCTATCTACCTCTCCCACTCTCTATCTACCTCTCTACCTCTACCTCTCTACCTCTCTCTCTACCTCTCTCCCTCTACCTCTCTCCCTCTACCTCTCTCTCTCTCTCTCTCTCCCTCTCTCTCTCTACCTCTCCCTCTATCTCTATACCTCTCTACCTTTACACCTCTACCTCTCTCTCTACCTCTCTCTCTCTCCCTACCTCTACCTCTACCTCTACCTCTTTCTACCTCTCTCTCTCCACCTCTCTCTCTCTCTACCTCTCTCTCTACTTCTCTCTACCTCTGTCTCTCTACCTCTCTACACCTCTCTCTCTCTACCTCTCTCTACCTCTCTACACCTGTCTACCTCTCAACCAGTTGAATTCCGGGAAGCCCAAACCATCAGTATTTCGAATCTGCGCATGAAACGTGGGTAGGATGAGCCGTGCAGCTCAGCAAGGGATGTTCTTTTTACATCGTTTTTATTTAATAGAATTGGGAAGCAGGAGAGCAGTCTAACAGTTGAGATAGGGATTAACATACACTGGTGACAGCTTTTGAATTGGCTTTAAAACCATTCAAAGATGGCTGCAGCATCTACGTGGGATGTGGTGGACTAAGTGACAGCCGGAGCCATATAGCACTGCTTGTCATTTAAAAAAACCCAGCATTGACATAGCCAATAGGTCTCCCCTTTGGGACCTTATAAGTGTTTAGTTGTCTAGTACAATATCCTTGGTGCAACAACTTCAAGTGTTGCATGGCTAAACACTTATAAGGTCCCAAAGGCGAGACCTATTGGCTATGCCAATGCTTGTTTGTTTTTTCCTCTGTTTCATTGTGGTTGCCAGGTAATCTGCTGTGAAGCCTCACATGATTTTTCTCACACCCCTTGGGTTTCTTTGTTTATTTAAGCTCTTTGTCTTATTAGATTTTTTTATTTGTTCATTTAATACTTGTGCTCAATCATGTCGGAGGATGGTGATGAAGTAAAAATGTTGCCCCCCCCTGGAAAAATTTCTGCGGACGCCCATGCCAGCCTAATTTGGAGAAGTACTGGGACATCATATCCAAACCTTGCGATCGGAGCAGGGGTTCTCCCCTTGCGATCTTTCACAGCTAAATGGGCAAGCTAGGGCGATAGTAAATGCCCTTTTTGTGAGACGTATGACGAGTCCTATGCCCATGTTTTTTTTGTGTGCCCAGCATATACTGCTATGCGTAAAGTGTGGTTGGTTCCAATTTGCAGATGGCTAGGCACTAGAACATGCAGTATCGCGCTGAGAATATTGAGTAATGACACTCTTCCTTGCCTTGCAATAGCTGTAGCTAAGTACCTGAGCTGGATGTGGGTTATAAGATCACGTTCTCTCCCCACTTTATGATTTATTGATGGTTGACATATACGTCTGAAGTCTTCCTTTATTGAACCAAAGTGTATGTTTATCTACTTATAGTATTTTTAACTAGAGATTCGTTTTTTGTACTATTTAGGACAATCCAATATTTTACTCAATGTATTATTCCTGCTGTTTAATCAGATTTTAACTGAGTGTATGTCTGTTGTGTATATATATTAATTATTTTATAACATTTTAAAATTCATTGTATCGAAGGTTTGTGATTAAAAATCAGTGTTTATTATATGTAATCTGCTTTTATGCCATTAATTTGTCAAATAAAGCGTATTTGATTGGCTATATTTTGAACAGCACCATGAGGTGGTATGTCTAGTTCAAAGGAAGACAATCTTCTACCACCAGAGCTGAATGATTAGAAAAAATACCATCCTGCATGTGGCCTGCTGTGTCGATAGAGGAGTTAACCAGTTGGACGAATAAAAAGCTTTTCATAAGTTCTAGCAATGTCTTAATATCATTGCAGCCTGTGTTTTCCAAATGGAAGTTAGAATCCTCCACAATAATAAATACAATTGGGGCATGAAATGTATTGTTCCAAGACTTGGTCTCATTTCTTAATAAACTGCATTCACGAGCCAGGAGGGCGATAAACAAGTAGCCCTGCCAAGAAAGATGTATTGTTACCTTTGATTATATATTGCCAACTCACAGCCTTCAGGATGAAGTTGAGTTTATGGGCTCTAGAGAACAGTTGTATATACATATATATAATCTTTATTGCTTGATTAATTAAAATTATTGCAATCACAACATCTTACAACTCCAAGAAAAACACATTTAGATTACAAACAAAACATCTTCTCATCACGTAATAATAAAAAAGCTGTCCCATAGATACAATTTAAAACTTATCAGTAACGCCCAAATCCAACCACCTTAAATCCTTAATTACAGGATATTATTGCGCATTTTACATGTTAAAGTGGCGGTGTGCATTACATACTAATTCCATGTATATAACAGAAAAATATTCTAACAAATAACCTTTCATTTCCACTATGAAACACTACACATGTTATATTTCAAAGTGCTAATTATACGTTTCTTGCACCCATTACCCTTCAAAGTGCTAATGTGCAATAATTGCAACAACCATCATATCATAACAATAAAGTGCATCAATTTACTACAATGGTAACCCAGCTATGGTTACATTTCAAATTAATACCCTCGCAACAAAAGTTATTAGGTGATAAAATTGATGAGATCTGCCATATTATTTTAGACGTTTTTCAACTGCCATTAAAAATGTTACCAGTTGACATAGTAATGGAACCGATTCACCTGACAAGGACATGATTAATGCCTGTCAAGCAGATCTCACGCAACTCATCAAATAGTAAGGTCTCAAAATTAAACATCTAAGATGAATCAGCTTGGGGCATACACATACTATATGTACAAGAGTTTCCTGTGGCCATCCACAAAATCTACAGTTGGAATCCGGCCACTGCTTGATCCAAGATTGAGTGCCCTCCTATGTTGGGTTCATTCCCATACGTAACCTTAAAAATGTTTTTTTTTACTTTGCAGAAAAGAAAACATTCAGATACGGCTGAACCCGCAGGGATTGGTATGAATTAATCACATACGGCCATAATTTTTCGCAGTTAATGCTTTTTTATCCAATTTAAACGATTCAGCTTTAATATGCTTTTTTAAAATTAACTTATAATTGATCATTTTCAAAGATCGCAGTGCACCTTGCAGGCCGATATGTCGTAGGGAAGTTAAAATATAAGACCTCCATTTAGCCGTGTAGACAGACTTGTCTATTTCTTGTCAACAAATATTCCCTAAAGATACAGGGGCTGACGTTGACAATGCAACCATACATTTAAAAAAAAGATCCCTTTGACACTAGGCACTGTCTTTGGAGACCAAGGGCCAGATGTAGGTCGGTCGGTAACGGCCGAAAATCGGTATTTTCGTCCGTTACCGACCGGTATTTCAGAAATGGTATTAAGGCCCTTAATTTTACAGAATCGGTAAATTTACCGATTGGTAAATTTACCGATTCTGTAAAATACCGAATCGGTATTTTTACCGATTCGGTACACTTGAGATGTAGGTTGGACTCTTCTGAGTCCCACAAGCCTTACAAAATCGGTATTTTACCATCAAATCCAATTTGATGGTAAAATACCGATTCCGGTGTGCATGCACATGTGTGCATGCACACCTCTGCCATATGAAAGGCAGACCTGCCCTTGGGGTATGTATGCCTGCCACATGGCACCCAAGCCTGTTTTGGGGGGGCCAGAGGGTGTCAAAGTGACACCCCCTGCACCCTTGAGAAAATCGGTATTTACCGATTCTGTAATTACAGAATCGGTATTGCCCATTGATTCCTATGGGCTTCACAGCCCATAGGAATCAATAGGAAATACCGATTCGGTATTTCCAGATTCGGTAAATACCGATTCTTAAAGATTCGGTATTTACACATCTGGATATACCTACATCTCCCCCCTTCATATTTACCACTTCTTAAATACCGATTCGGTAAAATTCGGTATTTAAGAAGTGGTAAATAAGAATTACCTACATCGGGCCTCAAATTCCAATCTTATTACTGCTTGACACACTGACTTGGCAATCCCAAAAGTTGCTTTGAAGACCTGGACAATCAATAAGTCAAGCACCTTCACATCTGTTGGACCTGGGCCTCTTGGCAGGGTCATCCCTAAACTTTTTGCCTTCCTCCAATACTCTCTCTGACCTGTTTTTGTTGGTTTAATGACTCTGGGCACTTTACCACTGCTGACCAGTGCTAAAGTGCATATGCTCTCCCTGTTGTAAAGTGTACATGTGATTGATGTCCATGATTGGTTCATTGGATTTACTGTTAGTCCCCAGTAAAGTGCACCAGGAGTGCCAGGGCTTGTGAATGCCAATACTGCTAGTGGGCCTGCAGCGCTGGTTGCGCCACCCACAGAAGCAGCCTTAAAATGTGTCTAGGGTCTGCCACTGCAGAACCTGCGTGCAGTCTAGTACTGTCATGCTGGCTGGGCAAGTGCACACACTTGCCGGCCCCTAAACCTTCCATTAACTTCATATTAGTCACCCCTATGGTAGGCCTGAGGGCAGGGTGCATTGTAAGTGTAAGGTAGGACATGCCCTGATGTGTGTGGCATGTTCTAATAGTGAATTACTACCAAATTCGTTTTTCACTATTGTAAGGCTACCAGTTCCCTTTTAGGCCAGATGGGCTGCTGGAATTATTACACTCTATAATCCCAGGAGGCTCAGGGAACATGGTAGAAATTAATGTTTAGTATGCCTGAACTCAGAATAATAAAATACTTCTTTTAGTAAAGTTTATTTTAATATCCTGTGTTTGCAAATGCTACTTTTAGAAAGCTAGCATTTGCTTGTCTAACCATTTCAGCCCGCCGCTGCTTGGATGTGGATCTGACTGTCTGGTGTGTGTGAGTGACAGGGCTGGGAGTTGACAGGTAGTGAATAGCAGGATGACACCTTAGTGGGTGGTGGGAGTTTCCCCTGAATGATGCATCAGGCTGTGCTCTGCCTCCACAATGCTGGCTCCGCCCTCCTGGGGAGCGACTGATGACTCAGCCTGCACCTGGCCCAGGAAGGACCGAAGCTTGTCAACAAAGTGCTCAAGCTGCCCCTGTCTTCACAATGCCGGCTCCGCCCCCCTGGGGAGCGGCTGATGTGCCTGCCCTCACACTGCATGCAGAAGCCAGAAGTACCCACAACAAGTGCTCAGAGACTGGAGCAGTTATGCAGAGGCCCCCCTGGCCTGCTAGAACAAAAGAAACTGGGTATAAAAGTAGGAGCACGGCTCCTTGTAAATTAGATCCTGTTTGTGCTACAGAAGAAACTCTGCCCGAAGAGAAGGACCTGGAAGGACTACAAGGAGGAGTACTGACTCTGGCCTGTGTCTGGTGCCTTGCTGCCAAAGGAGAGGAAGAGAAAAGACTACAAGAGACTTTTGCTTTTATTTTGAACTTTGTGCCAAACTCTGCTGAAAGATCTCCAAGGGCTTGCTGTTGAACTTGCCCCCTGACCAGCGCTCCAGGAACAGTGAGCGCTAACCCCTGACCAAGGCATCTGCTGTGTGTGCTGCTTATCGCTGCAGCGCTGATTGAGGAGGACGAGGGCATCCATCCCCCTGCACACCGTGACCGTGGGGTCAGCCAGTCGCCCTAGCACCGTGAGGCCCAGCCGCCGCTGGCCCGAGCATCGTGACGGCGTCTGCCTTCTGCCCCACACGAACAAAGTAACGGAGGACCCGTCCGGTCCAAGCATCGAGGTCTACTGGGCCCCAGCGCCGTAGACTCCCCCGCAAAGACGGACTGCCGCCCTTCTGTCCTCCCCCGCTATCAGCGTCCTGCCTGCTGCCCCGCTGAAGGGACATCACCGCGACCGGCACTTTGGCTGGGTACGTCCCGCACTTGGGGATCGTACTGCCACTGCGCCACACCCAGCCGCCGCCGTCAGGACGAAAGAGAAGACGGAGTAAAAGGACCTGAGCCCCCATCGAGCACCGCCGCCCCCGGGTGACCCGTGACCTGCTGCCTCGAGCCGCCGCTCGCCTCGCCCGTCAAGGAAGCAACGCGACGTAGGACAGCTCCCCCTTCAGCCGTCCTCTTCGAAGATCACCACAAGAAGTGAAAGGTACTGTCTTTGCCCCTCCGCGGTGCGAGCGTCCTGCAATCTGAGCTCGCACCGCGCTGTCTGATCTCAGGCACCCCGGGAGCCTCACTGCTGCTGTTTGCTTTACAGCACGAGCCGCCCCAGAGTCAGAGGCTCGCTCTGCTCTTGGCCCCCGAGGCCCCGCCTGACGCTCTCTGAGGCCCGCGGCCCCCTCTCCCCGAGTCGAGCCCCGAAGGGTGACTCATTTCTAAAGCGGAGACAGCGGGAAGCGCCTTGGAGCGCTATAAGACACTGGAACCTTTCTAAAAGCTGGGCAGAAGGCCCAAAAGAGTGCATTTATTTAACGAACTGTGACTTTTGATAAGGAATACTGGAACCTGCATTGAAGAAGTAACCAAGACTGTATTTACAAGCCTGCTTGAAATTTATATAAAGAATATATATTTTTACAAATACAGTTTGGTGTCATTGTGTGGTGGGTTGGTTGTGATGGTGTAATACTGCAGATGTTTAACCCTATATGCCCCAGAGATTAGCCTAAGACTGCTTAAGCCACACTACCTAGAGGGTAAGCAGAGGTTGTCTTGAAGGTAACCCTCAGCCCTGACGGGGAAGAGAGAGTCCCTGCTGGTCGCCAGTGCTGCACTGCGCCAACTAGAGACTCCCCCTTCCTACATTGGACGCAGCGGTGAGGATAGCGGATTTACGTTTGCAGTGTCTTTACCTTAACTACTGACCATTGCACAGCGATGACAGTCCAGTAACTAAGCCACAGACTTTTTTTTTGATTTATGTTTTACTGAGAGAATCCCCATTTGTTGTGAAGTCATGCCTGGATCAGTCAGAATGGAGATTGAACCAGCAGGAAGCATCATGGATTTTGGTAGAGCCCTGTCGCCAGAGGAGTTGACGGACAGGAAGGAGGCCAGAATACATGAAATGAAGTTGGCGGAGCTGAAATTGAATTGCCAACTGGAGCTAGAATCTAGGAAGTTAGCCCTGGAACAAATGAAAATGGAGCTTGCGCATGACTTAAGAATGAGGAAACTTGACTTGGAGCTCGAGGGGCTTGAGGCCAGGAGGGCTTCAGCCCAGCAACAAGAAATGTGTGTAGCTCAGAGATTGAGCTTTGCTGAGTTGGAGGTGGAGTCCAGCTCAGATGGTGGCAGCAACATTCAGGTATCTAGTGCTGACAGCATAGTGTGCGCACCTAGAGATATGGCACCTGACTTGGAGGGGGTTAACATACACCAGGAGGTTCAAGGGCATGAGGTAGCTCCAGTAGTGCGCAGCGTCCCTGAAGGGAATAGGGTAGCTGGCGTAGGAGTTCATGGTCCTAGTGGCGGGAGGGGTTCCCCCATGGTTGAGGTCCTGGTGGGTGAGTGTAAGGACCGCCCAGAAGAGTGTGGGTTGTGTGACAGAGACAGTTCTCTACTGTCTGGCCAGTCTCAGAAGGATGGTGTGGAGTATGTGTGTGAGGCGCTGGATGGAGAGGTGAAGGATAGTTTGGTTAACCCTGCTAGGGGGCTGTGTAATCCAATTGTGGGAGAGCATACTTTAAGTCCCAGTTTTCCAGAGCTATGCCAACACCTGTTGGAGAGTGAATTCTCTGACCCCAGGGAGCTCACGTTGGAGGCAGACCTTGTGGTGGATTCCAGAGGGTCTGGAGAGGCATTGGGGTGTGATCCTGTGGGGAGTGGCTCAGGTATCTTCCAGCCCAGAGTGGTGGAAGTGGCGCAGAGTAGCCCAGCTAGGTCCTGTAGTAGTGAGATGGGTGTAGGGCCTCACGTCCTGCCCTTAAGTAGAAGGAGTGAGAATGGGTTTTGTCCCGGTAGTGCCCAACCTCAGTTTCAGAGCCTGGATGGTTCTTTAAGGGAACACCAGGTGGGGAGCCTAGGCTGTCCGGATGAGTCACCCGCTGAGGGGGATCCCCCAGTGGCTAGAGAACATGGAGGCTCTGTAAGCAGAGCTCCAGTAGTTCTGGTGTCTGGCAGTACCGCTCCAGTTGGGAGGGTGCAGAGGTCCAGAAAGAGGGGCGAGGGGGGGAAAGAGTCCCCAGTGGAAGAACCAGTGGGTCAGGGGCCAGCCAGCAGGGCTGCGTCCCCAGTGAATGACCAGGGGGACACCACTTCTGTCCTGGGGGATCTTCCCACACTGTCAGAGGGACAGGGTTTGGGAGATCTGCGCCAGGCAGACTGTCGCACAGCACATGAGCTATGTGCCACCCTCAGGGGGGGCAGGCGTGCTCCCCGGAAAGTCCTGGTGCGCCAGGCAAGTGTTCAACTGCAGGGTTGGGTCCCTGAGTTGGAGGGCCAGGTTCAGGTGTTGTCTGACCTGGAGGGTGGAACCACTGTAATCAGTGTCCTGACCCATGTCACTTCTAGGGGTACCACTCCAGTGGGGAGTGGGCAGTACTCTGGAAGGGGGTGCAGAGGGAGGGAGTCCTCGCCTCTGACCCCGGTGCAGTTTGAGGGTTTAGACCCTAGGTTTAAGGGCCATGTGCAGGGTGTCCCCCCTGACCTGGTGCCCCAGTTGCAGGATAGCACCCCTGAACTGGTGGGCGAATTGTGCAGGTCACCTGCCCCAGGTGCCCTGACAATTCTGAAAGGGGGTACCACTCCAGGTGGGAGGGTACAGAGCCCCAAGGAGGAGGACCGGGTGTGGGAGAGGCCAGCCCAGTCTTTGGTACAGCCGCCAGGTACAGACCTGGGGCTGGTGGGTCAGCGCCAGGGTGACATACCTGACCTGACAGGAGGCAGAGTGGACAAAGGGTGCCAAGCACCTGGGGCTAATGCCCCCCGCTCTTTAAGGCCACAGAGGTTTGAGAGCCCTGAGAGGCATAAGGCCTGGGTCTCATTCCTGACTACTGTCAGTGGCCACTGTGACATTTTTCTGTCTGCCTGTTGGGACACACCTGTGAGCGAATTAAGGTTAGAGGCTGCACAGGTGGTGTCCACAGAGGAAGAGAAGGGTGCCCCATGGATTAGCTGGGTGGACCCTGAGAGTATGGACAGAGGATTTGAAATAGGTTCAGTTTGGCGTAGAACTGGAATGTGCCCCTGCTGTTGCGGGCCAGGTCCATGTTCTATCGCCCTAAGCAGGGAAGCCCATCACAGTGGTGATTGGTCTACCCTGCGTTTTGGCTGGAAGGGGGTTGTGTTGGACCTGGGCCTCTTGGCAGGGTCATCCCTAAACTTTTTGCCTTCCTCCAATACTCTCTCTGACCTGTTTTTGTTGGTTTAATGACTCTGGGCACTTTACCACTGCTGACCAGTGCTAAAGTGCATATGCTCTCCCTGTTGTAAAGTGTACATGTGATTGATGTCCATGATTGGTTCATTGGATTTACTGTTAGTCCCCAGTAAAGTGCACCAGGAGTGCCAGGGCTTGTGAATGCCAATACTGCTAGTGGGCCTGCAGCGCTGGTTGCGCCACCCACAGAAGCAGCCTTAAAATGTGTCTAGGGTCTGCCACTGCAGAACCTGCGTGCAGTCTAGTACTGTCATGCTGGCTGGGCAAGTGCACACACTTGCCGGCCCCTAAACCTTCCCTTAACTTCATATTAGTCACCCCTATGGTAGGCCTGAGGGCAGGGTGCATTGTAAGTGTAAGGTAGGACATGCCCTGATGTGTGTGGCATGTTCTAATAGTGAATTACTACCAAATTCGTTTTTCACTATTGTAAGGCTACCAGTTCCCTTTTAGGCCAGATGGGCTGCTGGAATTATTACACTCTATAATCCCAGCAGGCTCAGGGAACATGGTAGAAATTAATGTTTAGTATGCCTGAACTCAGAATAATAAAATACTTCTTTTAGTAAAGTTTATTTTAATATCCTGTGTTTGCAAATGCTACTTTTAGAAAGCTAGCATTTGCTTGTCTAACCATTTCAGCCCGCCGCTGCTTGGATGTGGATCTGACTGTCTGGTGTGTGTGAGTGACAGGGCTGGGAGTTGACAGGTAGTGAATAGCAGGATGACACCTTAGTGGGTGGTGGGAGTTTCCCCTGAATGATGCATCAGGCTGTGCTCTGCCTCCACAATGCTGGCTCCGCCCTCCTGGGGAGCGACTGATGACTCAGCCTGCACCTGGCCCAGGAAGGACCGAAGCTTGTCAACAAAGTGCTCAAGCTGCCCCTGTCTTCACAATGCCGGCTCCGCCCCCCTGGGGAGCGGCTGATGTGCCTGCCCTCACACTGCATGCAGAAGCCAGAAGTACCCACAACAAGTGCTCAGAGACTGGAGCAGTTATGCAGAGGCCCCCCTGGCCTGCTAGAACAAAAGAAACTGGGTATAAAAGTAGGAGCACGGCTCCTTGTAAATTAGATCCTGTTTGTGCTACAGAAGAAACTCTGCCCGAAGAGAAGGACCTGGAAGGACTACAAGGAGGAGTACTGACTCTGGCCTGTGTCTGGTGCCTTGCTGCCAAAGGAGAGGAAGAGAAAAGACTACAAGAGACTTTTGCTTTTATTTTGAACTTTGTGCCAAACTCTGCTGAAAGATCTCCAAGGGCTTGCTGTTGAACTTGCCCCCTGACCAGCGCTCCAGGAACAGTGAGCGCTAACCCCTGACCAAGGCATCTGCTGTGTGTGCTGCTTATCGCTGCAGCGCTGATTGAGGAGGACGAGGGCATCCATCCCCCTGCACACCGTGACCGTGGGGTCAGCCAGTCGCCCTAGCACCGTGAGGCCCAGCCGCCGCTGGCCCGAGCATCGTGACGGCGTCTGCCTTCTGCCCCACACGAACAAAGTAACGGAGGACCCGTCCGGTCCAAGCATCGAGGTCTACTGGGCCCCAGCGCCGTAGACTCCCCCGCAAAGACGGACTGCCGCCCTTCTGTCCTCCCCCGCTATCAGCGTCCTGCCTGCTGCCCCGCTGAAGGGACATCACCGCGACCGGCACTTTGGCTGGGTACGTCCCGCACTTGGGGATCGTACTGCCACTGCGCCACACCCAGCCGCCGCCGTCAGGACGAAAGAGAAGACGGAGTAAAAGGACCTGAGCCCCCATCGAGCACCGCCGCCCCCGGGTGACCCGTGACCTGCTGCCTCGAGCCGCTGCTCGCCTCGCCCGTCAAGGAAGCAACGCGACGTGGGACAGCTCCCCCTTCAGCCGTCCTCTTCGAAGATCACCACAAGAAGTGAAAGGTACTGTCTTTGCCCCTCCGCGGTGCGAGCGTCCTGCAATCTGAGCTCGCACCGCGCTGTCTGATCTCAGGCACCCCGGGAGCCTCACTGCTGCTGTTTGCTTTACAGCACGAGCCGCCCCAGAGTCAGAGGCTCGCTCTGCTCTTGGCCCCCGAGGCCCCGCCTGACGCTCTCTGAGGCCCGCGGCCCCCTCTCCCCGAGTCGAGCCCCGAAGGGTGACTCATTTCTAAAGCGGAGACAGCGGGAAGCGCCTTGGAGCGCTATAAGACACTGGAACCTTTCTAAAAGCTGGGCAGAAGGCCCAAAAGAGTGCATTTATTTAACGAACTGTGACTTTTGATAAGGAATACTGGAACCTGCATTGAAGAAGTAACCAAGACTGTATTTACAAGCCTGCTTGAAATTTATATAAAGAATATATATTTTTACAAATACAGTTTGGTGTCATTGTGTGGTGGGTTGGTTGTGATGGTGTAATACTGCAGATGTTTAACCCTATATGCCCCAGAGATTAGCCTAAGACTGCTTAAGCCACACTACCTAGAGGGTAAGCAGAGGTTGTCTTGAAGGTAACCCTCAGCCCTGACGGGGAAGAGAGAGTCCCTGCTGGTCGCCAGTGCTGCACTGCGCCAACTAGAGACTCCCCCTTCCTACAACATCTTTCCCTCTAGTACTGGGGGAACCATAAATGAGGGTTGGTTGTAACTTGGTTTTGATTACTTTAACCCCTTGTATGCTCATGACGAGCTGAGCTCGTCATGGCATACAGTCGCGCTGTGCTCATGACGAGGTTGGGTGGGCAATCCTAATGTTTTTTACGGGGAAGGCAGGGGAAGACCTTCCCCTGCCTCCCCCCCGCTCCGCGTCATCAATGACATCAGCGCGCGAGGCGTGCTGACGTCATTGGAGGATCCCTTTCTCTCCCTACGCGCAGTGAAGCCATTTGATTCCTGCGCGTCGGAGGAGAAAGAGGTAGGTTTTGGGGCTGGTGAGGGGGGGATGTGAACGAAAGAGGCATCGGGGGAAAGGAAAGAGTTTTCCTTTCCCTCGATGCCTCTTTTGAGAATTCCTGCTGCACGATCATGCGATCGTGCAGTAGGAATTCCCACTAGACGCCAGGGATTTAAAAAAAAAAAAGTTTTTGCAATGTTTGTTTGTTCGGGGGGCGGCCCCTTGGGCAAGGGTCGCTCCCCATTATTGGCCACATAAATTCGCGTTGTCTGCCGCCCGGGAGGGGGCAGAATGTTAATTAATTATTTAAAAAATCGAAGCAAATTCAGCCATTGTTCTGGGGAGTGCCCCCTTAGGCAAGGGCCACTCCCATGGGGGCCATTTTAGGGTGGCCACTTAAAAATATTTACTCTTGGGAGCGACATCCTAGGCAAGGGTCGCTCCCCTTTTGGGGGTAATGTTGATTGCTTTGTCTGCCCCACTGGGGTGGCAGAATTTTAAAAAAATTAAAGAAATTGTGCCAATGTGCTGGGGAGTGGCCCCTTGGGCAAGGGTCACTTCCATGGGATCCATTTTAGTTAGCCTAGTTTATAAAATGTAGTCTTGGGGAGCGACCCCTTATGCAAGGGTGGCTCCCCTTTTGGGGGCCTATAATTTTTCTTTGTTTCCCCTCCAGGGGGGCTGATTTAAATGTTAATAAATGTATTCTGCCCACTGGGCCAACTGAATAAATGTAGTGGGGAGTGGCCCCTTGGGCAAGGGTCACTCCCCTTTTGGGGGATACATTTTGGCTTTGTCTGTCCCCATTGGGTGGGGGGGCGATTTAATTATTCTTCCATCAGCATGCTTTAGCTCACTCCACCACCCCAGTTTTAGACATGGCCATATGCAAATGAGTGTGACCCTGTGCTTCATGGGAACAGTCCTGCAAAGCCATGTTTTCCCTGGCCCAGAAACAACCATCCTGGGTCCGGTTTCTGGCTAATCAGCAGTCATCAGCCAGGCTAGGTTGAGTCCAGTGGCAAAGGAACCCATGTCTGGGCATACCCTACCAACTTAGGGCAATCAAAGCGCACCGGGTCAGACCGATTTGCATATGACCATGTCCGAACACGGGTGGTGGAGTGAGCTAAAGAATGATGAAGGATTAAACTCAGAACAGTTGACGGGGGTGAGAGTTAGATTTGCTGAAGCGCTCCATCCATCATCCCTTTTGATATCACCCTGAGGGGCAGTTCGGCATATTTTTTTTTTTATAGGGTCAGTAGCCCACCAAGTTTCTTTTTAATGGTGGGGAGCCGCCTTTGGACATGGGTTACTCCCCTTTATGGGAGGATGATTGTGACCATTTCTGCCCTGTTTGGGTGGCAGAGTAGCAGTATGTTTTTAGGCCCATGGGGGCAGAAGCCATTAGACACCAGAGTATTTTTTCATTTTTGTTTTGGGGGGTGGCCTCAAGGGCAAGGGTTGCTCCCCATTTAACGGGGGTGAATATTTAATTTATACTCTTAGGCCCACCTACCCCTTAGCTTGGATTGTGGTTTGGTGCATTGTTTGCATATGTGATTGTAATGTTTTTTTCTCCTTTTTATTCTAGTGTAAAGCTTTTGATTCCTGTTTGTGGTTTCGACAGTGGTTGTTCTGCAGTATTGCGTACTTAATATTTGTGTTGTATTTGCTCCAAATGATTAATATTGTAATGTAGGAATTAATTTTTTTGTAAGTGGTCTCATAGTGGCAGAATATTTAGTTCGTGTTTTGACCAAGAAAATCTTTGTGATGTGTCTTGCATTGTCTTATGTGTAATTTTCTTTTCTCTTTTTTTAGTGGGATATTGTTGATCCATACTGTGTCTGTGCAGAGTACGTGGTGTAATTGCTTCTGGCAAGTGAGTGGTATCGTTTTGGAGTGTATAGGTATTTTTGATAAAGGTGAATTTTGTTCATCGCTTATTTAACATAGTTTTTGTTTTTGTTGACTTATGTGACAAGTTACCTTTATTAGTGATCATTATGGCTAGCCATAGAATCACTGCTCAGCAGGTGGTTGGTATGCTTCTTGAAACTTCCTCTGAGCCGGATTATGACACTGACGTGCGTCTGAGGGAGAGGAGGGAGGGGAGGATTCTGGCAGTGAGTTTTCTCTCCACATGGAATCATCGGATGATGAAGGTTTCTCTCAGTGCAGATGAAGTGCCTGTTTTAGAGGAGGATACAGATGTGCCGATGGTGCAAGAGGCATCTGGATTGCAGGCTGAGGCGGCTAGGCTTCCTACAGGAAGTGCTGGACTCTGGGTTGATCCAAACATGGTGTAGCCGGTTTGCCTGCCTTTAGCGGTGATGCAGGGTGTAGAGTGAATTGTGAATTTTTTTTGCCTATACAGTATTTCCAGTTATTTATGGATGATGTATTTTTGGGTGAGACTGTTGTGCAGACTAATTTGTATGCTGAACAGTTTTTGAGGGACAACAGTGACAAACTTAGGCCCCACTCTAGAGCTACCCGTGGACTCCCACAAATCCGGAACAGCTGAAGAAGTTTTTGGGTTTGACTTTATTGATGGGTTTGGTAAGGAAGCCGAACCTGGCTTCATATTGGTCTTCCAGTCCCTTGATGGCAACAAGCCATATTTCCAGCAGTTATGACTCGTGATCGGTATTTACTTTTGCTACGCATTCTGCATTTTGTGGATAATTCTTTGGCGTTGCCACGTAGTCACCCTGACTGTGACCGTCTTTTTAAGATTCGGCCTGTTCTTGATCACTTTGTTGATTGATTTTCAGAGATTTACATTCCAGGGAAAGAAATATCTATTGATGAGTCTTTGGTTTTGTTCAAGGGTCATTTAGCTTTTAGGCAGTACATCCCTAGAAAGAGGGCACGCTATGGAATTAAACTGTATATGTTGTCTGAGAGTAAGACAGGATATGTTTTTAATTTTTGTATGTACACCAGTAGAGATTCCACTATTGACCCCCCTGGTTGTCCGTCCACTTTTGGAGTTTCAGAGAAAATTGTGTGGGATCTTGCTAGAAGACTGTTCAACAGAGGCCACCATGTGTACCTTGATAACTTCTACACTGCTGTGCAATTGTTTAAGGAATTGTTTATAGTGGACACTTTTGCATGTGGTACAATCCGCTCTAACCGCAAAGGTTAACCGAAAGAGCTTGTTTGCGAAAAACTTCAGAGGGGTCTGTGCAGTTCCTTGCGTAGTGAAGAACTACTAGCTGTGAAATTTGTGGACAGGAGGGATGTGTACATGCTGACTACCATCCATGATGAGAGTACTTCACCTGTGCCTGTTTGGGGTCAGGTTGCTGAAGTGCACAAACCTGTGTGCATTCAGGACTACAATAAGCACATGGGTGGTGTTGACAGAGTAGATCAGAGGTTGGAACCTTACACTGCTATTCGGACAGCTTATGTTTGGTATAAGAAGTTGGTCATCCATTTTTTCAACTTAGCAATTTTCAATAATTTTATTGTGTTCAAGGAGTGCTCACCTGCGTCAAAGTTACCATTTCTTCAGTTTCAGCACTCTGTGATAGCTAACCTTGTTGTTGTGGAACAGGTAAGTGTTTCTAGATTTGGAGTGGTGGAGGATGTGGCTCGATTGAAAGATCGCCACCTTCCTGATTACATCCCTCCCACATCTACAAAAGACTTTCCCACTAGGAGATGTAGAGTCTGTTGGCGAAGAGGTTTGCGGAAGGAGACTCGTCTTTTCTGCCCTGGGTGTCCTTCTAACCCTGGGCTGTGTGTGCCTGCTTGTTATAGAGCTTACCACACACAAAATAATTTTTGGGAGTATCCATGAGTGGTAAAATGAACTGCCTGGTCTGTATTGGCGCTTGGCTGGCGGTGTGCGTAGATTGGCGCTTGGCTGGCGGTGTGCGTGGATTGGCACTTGGCTGGTGGTGTGCGTGGATTGGCGCTGTGCCTGGATTGGTGCTTGGCTGGCGGTGTGCCTGGATTGGTGCTTGGCTGGCGGTGTGGGTGGAGTGGCGCTTGGCTGGCGGTGTGCGTGGACTGGGACTTGGCTGGCAGAGTCCGTGGATTGGTGCTAGGCTGACGATGTGCATGGCCTGGTGCTTGGATGGTGGTGTGGGTGGACTGGCGCCCGGCTGGCGATGTGTGAGTAGTTACTTTTTGTTGGTCACTACACACACTGCTAGCTGAGCGCCACTCCACGCAGTCCATCACTTTGTGTAGTTGCTGTGTCAGGAATGTGGGTGTGTGATGGGCCCTTGAATGGCGCTGTCTGCTGGTGTGAGTGTTGTATTGTGTTGGGCCCGTGGCTGGCGGTGTGAATGTTTTGTATGTGTCACACGTATGAAAGGTGTATGAATGGCCTGTAAAGAGGTTGGTGCCTTGACGTGGCTTTACAGCTCATGAGCTGTGAGTCAATGGTTCAGTTTCTCGTCCTTTTAATTATTAACAGTGCATTTCATTTTTGTGAAATGACTTGCTAATACAATTGTATATACTGAAGCATCACTCACCCTTGTGCCAAATCCAACCAGTATGTGTGTGTGCTCGAGGATAAGATGGCTGTGCAGTAATATTTGTCTTTTTTCTCTTTTTGAAGAAGGGTGTACCTTATCCTTTTTGTGAATGTTGTAATGTGTTGCTCTTGCTCCCGGCTGGTGTGAATGGTCTTGTGTGTATCAGGTATGAAAGGTGCGTGAATGGCCTGTAAAACGGTTGGTGCCTTGTCGTGGCTTTACAGCTCACGAGTTGCGAGTCACTGGTTCGGTTTTTATGCATTTAATTATTGACAGAGCATTTCCTTTGTGTGAAATCTCTTGTTAATAACATTTTATGTACTGAACCATCACTCGCCCTCGTGCCAAATCTAACCAGTATGTGTGTGTGTGTTTGAGGAATAGATAGCTGTGCTGGAATGTTTGCCTTTTGAGTCTCTCTGTCAAGGTGTACATTCCATCTAATAATACCCTACTAAATGTAGATATTATTGTTAACCCATGGGAGTACATGGTGATGTCTCTCTTGTGAATTCCAAGTTATTTTATCCACAATGTCCTGCAAACTTGAAAATGTCTGTCACAATTTCCATGCAATATTGTCCCAAAAATCTCAAGCTGTAGAACTGAACACATAATTAAGTCAAAACAATTTGGTTTTGCAAGGGAGGTCACCTGGGTTTTTGGTCCCGTGCTCGGCGGCCATCTAGGGAAACCTACCAAACCCACACACTTCTGAAAACTAGACACCCGGGAGCTTTCAAGGAGGTATGGCTTGCATGGATCCCCCAACGTTCCCTTACCCATAATCCTTTGCAAATTTCAATTTTAGACCAAACAAGTCCATTTTTTCACACAGTTTTGTGTGGGAAAGCGTGGCATCACCGGGCTCACACAAATTTCCTACCACCCAGTGTTCCCCCAGGTCTCCCGATACAAATGGTGCCTCACTTGTGTGGGAGGCCCAAGTACCCGCGACAGGCAAGGGCCCAAAACGTAGTGAGGCGACTTCAAAATTGCCTATGTCAAAACCACCTGCTTTTGCAAGGGGTGGTCACCTGTGTTTTGGCCCCGTGCTCGACGGCCATCTAGGGAAACCTACCAAACCCACACATTTCTTAAACGTAGACACCCGGGGGTTTCCAAGGAGGTATGGCTTGCGTGGATCCCCCAAAGTTCCCTTACCCAGAATCCCTTGCAAACCTCAATTTTAGCTGAAAAAATCAGTTTTTTACACATTTTTGTGTGGGAAAGTGTGGCATCACGGGCTCACACAAATTTCCTACCACCCAGCGTTCCCCCAGGTCTCCCGATAAAAATAGTGCCTCACTTGTGTGGGAGGCGCAAGTACCCGCGACAGGCAAGGGCCCAAAACATAGTGAGGCGACTTAAAAATTGCCTATGTCAAAACCACCTGCATTTGCAAGGGGGGTCACCTGGGTTTTTGGCCCTGTGCTCGACGGCCATGTAGGGAAACCTACCAAACCAACACATATCTGAAAAGTAGACACCTGGGGGCTTCCAAGGAGGTATGGCTTGCGTGGATCCCCCAACGTTCCCTTATCCAGAATCCCTAGCAAACCTAAATTTTAGCTGAAAAAAATCAGTATTTTCACACATTTTTGTGTGGGAAAGTGTGGCATCACCGGGCTCACACAAATTTCCTACCACCCAGTGTTCCGCCAGGTCTCCCGATAAAAATGGTGCTTCACTTGTGTGAGAGGCCATCATATTTGGCACTCTTTGTTTGTATCACACACAGTATCAATCGATACAGGTTGGAGGTTACCAACCAATTCTTCCATCAACATGACTTGATCTTGAGGATTCTTAGCACATGGATTGAGAATTATTCCTAAATCCTGTTGATGTCTCCAACCCAGGAGATTGTCTCCTCTTACAGCTACAAATATCTTTCCAACCTTTTCCTTTCCTTTGAATGTAATTTTTGCAACTACATAGGAGAAATGTCAGGTGGTAAAAGTGTTACATTCTCCAATCCTACAATCTCATCCCAATTTTTGTTACCAATCAAGGTGAATGGTGATCCTGAATCTGCTATAAGTTTAAATACATTACCGTCCACACCAAAGTTACAGAAAGGCATGCTAATTTGTTCAGAGTCAATCATTCCATCAGTCACAGCTATATTTGACCCCACTACAGTGCGAATAACATCCAAAACTTCCTCATTCACATCCTTTTTATTGGTCGACTTGCAAACACGAGCATAATGCCCTTTGATCCCACAATTATTACATATACTATCTCTTGCATAACAGTTTGGAAAACTAGAGTAATGCCAGAAACTACCACATCTATAACAACGCATTTTTTGATTAACAGAAGAGAGTTGTTGACGAGTGTCACGTTCATTAGATGTTGGAACATCTCTACCTGTTGAGAAACGAGTTTGGCTGTCAGAAAGGTTCCTCGGAGGCCGAGAGTTCTTTGGTACAGCCTTACTTGTGGTATTCACAGAGACCTTAGCAACGCCATCAGGGAACTCCTCATTAATGTCACCATTTCCCAACGTTTGTACACTATCTTGTTTTTTCTTCCTGTCATCATTAGAAATATGATTACCTTCTTCCCGATTCTTCCCTATCTCTTTAACCCAAGTGGAAGTATTTTCCATGCCTTCCACAATGGCAATTACTTCAAATAATGTTGGATTTTTAGATAAAAGCTTTTCCTGAACTCTTGAACTGTTTGTACATCTTACGAGTTGATCCCTTACTAGTGAATTGGATAGCTCTCCAAATTCACAAGTACGTGCCAGTGTTTTGAGAGAAGCGACATAAGTCCCCACACGTTCAACAGGACCTTGTACTCGTGTAAAAAACCTGAGTCGCTCTAAAACAACATTAATCCTGGGACCAAAATAACATTCCAACATAGTCATTGACATCTCATATAAATCTGCAGGCTCACCATCACCACCGCCTATTGGTATAAGGTCCATGCTGTCATAAGTATTTCTAACTTCCACTCCCAAATTATGTAATAAGATCGCTTGTTTTCTGAAGGCTGAAAACCTTTCTCCTCCAATGGCTACTATATAAAAATCGAACAAATTCCTCCACCTCTTCCAAGGAAGAATTGGCTCTCCTTCTTCTGAGAGAAATGGTGGAGGTTGTGACATGCTAGAGGCTGTAGCCATTGTTAAATGAATATCCAGTACCAACAACAGAGAAAAGTATGTTCTTGTACTCTTGTGAACAATTCAATAAAGTTCCTTCTATAAACGATGTGACAATAAAAAGGATGTACAAAACAAAATGAAAGCTGAAAAGAAATCCTCACCGTGAGACTGGTAATGTGTTTAATGAGGTGAATGAAACAGTCCGATGTATTGAATAAATCGGCTATAATGCTTACGCCGTAATTATTGAGTTTCCGACAGCAAGAGCTTCTAGACTTAATAAAAAATTACTTCTGTGTCGTCAAGACGTTGCACGCTGTGTGACCTAACGTGAATACAAACGTCAGGGTAAGCGTGATGAGGTCAGCAGCTCCGTCAGAACACCCGCTCGAGTCAGCTAGCCTCCACGAGTAAGTACACGCTAAATGGAATGCTCAACTAGAGCCAGCAGTTCTTTCACGAGCCAGCACGCGCAGTCATTCACATCAAAACTGAACGCATGAGAGAGCGGGCAATATCAAATAGTAAGTTAAAGTCCGTAAAGTACAGGAGAAAACAAAAATACATACGTTGTATCTCTTCTCTGTCTATGCAGGAGTGTTGGGTTCCATCTGTAAAACTGTTCCTTGTCGAGAATCCAGATAATATAGTCGTAGTCCAAATAATCTAGTCGCAAAATTGAATATGGGTTCATAGGGGAATTGATGGTTGTGGGTGCTTGTCCCCAATCAAGCTTTTCCCTCGTCGTCAGTGATAAAAAACGTCCAAAATCTTGAAGTGTTTCAAGCGCCAGCTTTAATAGGTACAACCACCAACAAGTCTAACTACCAACTGAATTTTCTTTGCTATAGAATGCTCAGCACAAACAGTGATGCAATGCACTCCAATTTCTACGCAGATAGCTAATTATAACAGTTTCCTTAGGTGCCGGCAGAGCTAGGGTTCACAAACTACAGCTAGGAACTTTGCCAGAAAAGGGTGACTATGAAATTGAGGAATGACCACGTTGCGTTTTGCACCGTTTCCTGTCGCAGGCACTAGGCCGACCCACACAAGTGAGGTACCATTTTTCTCAGAAGAGTTTGGGGAACGGGGGGTGGGTGGGAATTTGTGGATCCACGCAGATTCCAGAACTTTCCACCGCAGTCAAGTCACCCCATCCTTGGGTGTCTAATTTTCAAAAATGTATAGGTTTGTTAGGTTTCCCTAGGTGCCAGCAGAGCTAGGGTTCAAAAACTGCAGCTAGGCACTTTGCCAAAAAAGGGTCATTTTTCACTGCGAAATTGAGGTGTGACCATGTTGCATTTTGCGCCGTTTCCTATTGCAGACACTAGGTGACCCACACAGGTGGGGGTACCATTTTTCTCTGAAGACTTTTGGGAACGCAGGGTGGAAGGAAATTGGTGGATACACGCAGATTCCAGAACTTCCCATCACAGAAATGTGGGAAAAATGTATTTTTTTGTCAATCTTTTAGGTTTGCAAGGGATTCTGGGTAACAGAACCGGGTGGGAGGCAGTCATTTCACCCCATCCTGGATTCCCCTGGGTGTCTAGTTTTCAAAAATGTATAGGTTTCCTAGCTTTCCCTAGGTGCCACCAAGGCTAGGGTTAAAAAACTACAGCTAGGCACTTTGCCAAAAAGGGGTCATTTTTCACTGCAAAATTGAGGTGTGACCACGTTGCGTTTTGCACCGTTTTCTGTTGCGGGCACTAGGCCGACCCACACAAGTGAGGTACCATTTTTCTCTGAAGACTTTCGGGAAAGCGGGGTGGAAGGAAATTTGTGGATACCCACAGATTCTAGTACTTTCCACCACAGAAATGTGGGGAAAATGTGGGGTTTTTGGGATAATTTTTTAGGTTTGCAAGGGATTCTGGGTAACTGAACCTGGTGGGAGGCAGTCAAGTAACCCCATCCTGGATTTCCCAGGGTGTCTACTATTCAAAAATGCATAGGTTTGCTAGGTTTCCCTAGGTGCCGGCAGAGCTAGGGTACAAAAACTACAGCTAGGCACTCGGCCAAAAAAGGGTAATTTTTCACTGCGTGATTGAGGTGTGACCACGTTGCGTTTTGTGCGGTTTCCTGTCGCGGGCACTAGGCCAACCCACACAAGGGAGGTACAGTTTTTCTCGTAAGACTTTGGGGAATGCAGGGTGGCTAGAAATGTGTGGATCCGTGCAGATTCCAAAACTTTCTACCACTGAAACTACTCACACACCAGCGGTATCGCCCCTAAGGACTGTGGTAAGTGTAGTTCGTGTTCCGCGATGCATCTACTTCCGATTTTCTGCTATCTTCGCTATCTTCGCCATCCCTGGACACGTGTTTCGGGGTATTTACCCCTCATCAGCAGGGATTAGGCGGTGTTCTGGGGTTGCCGGTGGCTGCCAAATATTGCCAGGTTTAGTACCACTCAGGCGCGCAGGTGCGGGGTCCCAGGCTCGTCAGCCAACTGCTAGAGGGAGCTTTAACATTACAAATGGGGGTGGGGTCGCACACTACTCGCACACCAGCGGGATCGCCCCTAAGGACTGTGGTAAGTGTAGTTCGTGTTCCGCGATGCATCTTCTTCCGATTCTCTGCTATCTTCGCTATCTTCGCCATCCCTGGACACATGTTTCGGGGTATTTACCCCTCGTCAGCAGGGATTAGGCCGTGTTCTGGGGTTGCCGGTGGCTGCCAAATATTGCCAGGTTTAGTACCATTCAGGCGCGCAGGTGCGGGGTCCCAGGCTTGTCAGCCAACTGCTCGAGGGAGCTTTAACATTACAAATGGGGATGGGGTCGCACACTACTCACACACCAGCGGGATCGCCCCTAAGGACTGTGGTAAGTGTAGTTCGTGTTCCGCGATGCATCTTCTTCCGATTCTCTGCTATCTTCGCTATCTTCGCCATCCCTGGACACGTGTTTCGGGGTATTTACCCCTCATCAGCAGGGATTAGGCCGTGTTCTGGGGTTGCCGGTGGCTGCCAAATATTGCCAGGTTTAGTACCACACAAGGCGCGCAGGTGCGGGGTCCCAGGCTCGTCAGCCAACTGCTCGAGGGAGCTTTAACATTACAAATGGGGGTGGGGTCGCACACTACTCACACACCAGCGGGATCGCCCCTAAGGACTGTGGTAAGTGTAGTTCGTGTTCCGTGATGCATCTTCTTCCGATTCTCTGCTATCTTCGCTATCTTCGCCATCCCTGGACTCGTGTTTCGGGGTATTTACCCCTCATCAGCAGGGATTAGGCCGTGTTCTGGGGTTTGCAGGTGGCTGCCAAATATTGCCAGGTTTAGTACCACTCAGGCGCGCAGGTGCGGGGTCCCAGGCTCGTCAGCCAACTGCTCGAGGGAGCTTTAACATTACAAATGGTGGTGGGGTCGCACACTACTCACACACCAGCGGGATCGCCCCTAAGGACTGTGGTAAGTGTAGTTCGTGTTCCGCGATGCATCTTCTTCCGATTCTCTGCTATCTTCGCTATCTTCGCCATCCCTGGACACGTGTTTCGGGGTATTTACCCCTCATCAGCAGGGGTTACGCGGTGTTCTGGGGTTGCCGGTGGCTGCCAAATATTGCCAGGTTTAGTACCACTCAGGCGCGCAGGTGCGGGGTCCCAGGCTCGTCAGCCAACTGCTAGAGGGAGCTTTAACATTACAAATGGGGGTGGGGTCGCACACTACTCACACACCAGCGGGATCGCCCCTAAGGACAGTGGTAAGTGTAGTTCGTGTTCCGCGATGCATCTTCTTCCGAGTCTCTGCTATCTTCGCTATCTTCGCCATCCCTGGACACGTGTTTCTGGGTATTTACCCCTCATCAGCAGGGATTAGGCGTGTTCTGGGGTTGCCGGTGGCTGCCAAATATTGCCAGGTTTAGTACCATTCAGGCGCGCAGGTGCGGGGTCCCAGGCTTGTCAGCCAACTGCTCGAGGGAGCTTTAACATTACAAATGGGGGTGGGGACGCACACTACTCACACACCAGCGGGATCGCCCCTAAGGACTGTGGTAAGTGTAGTTCGTGTTCCGCGATGCATCTTCTTCCGATTCTCTGCTATCTTCGCCATCCCTGGACACGTGTTTTGGGGTATTTACCCCTCATCAGCAGGGATTAGGCCGTGTTCTGGGGGTGCCGGTGGCTGCCAAATATTGTCAGGTTTAGTACCACTCAGGCGCGCAGGTGCGGGGTCCCAGGCTCATCAGCCAACTGCTCGAGGGAGCTTTAACATTACAAATGGGGGTGGGGTCGCACACTACTCACACACCAGCGGGATCGCCCCTAAGGACTGTGGTAAGTGTAGTTCGTGTTCCGCGATGCATCTTCTTCCGATTCTCTGCTATCTTCGCTATCTTCGCCATCCCTGGACACGTGTTTCGGGGTATTTACCCCTCATCAGCAGGGATTAGGCCGTGTTCTGGGGTTGCCGGTGGCTGCCAAATATTGCCAGGTTTAGTACCACTCAGGCGCGCAGGTGCGGGGTCCCAGGCTCGTCAGCCAACTGCTCGAGGGAGCTTTAACATTACAAATGGGGTGGGGTCGCACACTACTCACACACCAGCGGGATCGCCCCTAAGGACTGTGGTAAGTGTAGTTCGTGTTCCGGGATGCATCTGCTTCCGATTCTCTGCTATCTTCGCTATGTTCGCCATCCCTGGACACGTGTTTCGGGGTATTTACCCCTCATCAGCAGGGATAAGCCGGTGTTCTGGGGTTGCCGTTGGCTGCCAAATATTGCCAGGTTTAGTACCACTCAGGCGCGCAGGTGCGGGGTCCCAGGCTCGTCAGCCAACTGCTCGAGGGAGCTTTAACATTACAAATGGGGGTGGGGTCGCACACTACTCACACACCAGCGGGATCGCCCCTAAGGACTGTGGTAAGTGTAGTTCGTGTTCCGCGATACATCTTCTTCCGATTCTCCGCTATCTTCGCTATCTTCGCCATCCCTGGACATGTGTTTTGGGGTATTTACCCCTCATCAGCAGGGATTAGGCCGTGTTCTGGGGTTGCCGGTGGCTGCCAAATATTGCCAGGTTTAGTACCACTCAGGCGCGCAGGTGCGGGGTCCCAGGCTCGTCAGCCAACTGCTCGAGGGAGCTTTAACATTACAAATGTGGGTGGGGTCGCACACTACTCACACACCAGCGGGATCGCCCCTAAGGACTGTGGTAAGTGTAGTTCGTGTTCCGCAATGCATCTTCTTCCGATTCTCTGCTATGTTCGCTATCTTCGCCATCCCTGGACACGTGTTTCGGGGTATTTACCCCTCATCAGCAGGGATTAGGCCGTGTTCTGGGGTTGCCGGTGGCTGCCAAATATTGCCAGGTTTAGTACCACTCAAGCGCGCAGGTGCGGGTCCCAGGCTCGTCAGCCAACTGCTCGAGGGAGCTTTAACATTACAAATGGGGGTGGGGTCGCACACTACTCACACACCAGCGGGATCGCCCCTAAGGACTGTGGTAAGTGTAGTTCGTGTTCCGTGATGCATCTTCTTCCGATTCTCTGCTATCTTCGCTATCTTCACCATCCCTGGACTCGTGTTTCGGGGTATTTACCCCTCATCAGCAGGGATTAGGCCGTGTTCTGGGGTTTGCAGGTGGCTGCCAAATATTGCCAGGTTTAGTACCACTCAGGCGCGCAGGTGCGGGGTCCCAGGCTCGTCAGCCAACTGCTCGAGGGAGCTTTAACATTACAAATGGTGGTGGGGTCGCACACTACTCACACACCAGCGGGATCGCCCCTAAGGACTGTGGTAAGTGTAGTTCGTGTTCCGCGATGCATCTTCTTCCGATTCTCTGCTATCTTCGCTATCTTCGCCATCCCTGGACACGTGTTTCGGGGTATTTACCCCTCATCAGCAGGGGTTACGCGGTGTTCTGGGGTTGCCGGTGGCTGCCAAATATTGCCAGGTTTAGTACCACTCAGGCGCGCAGGTGCGGGGTCCCAGGCTCGTCAGCCAACTGCTAGAGGGAGCTTTAACATTACAAATGGGGGTGGGGTCGCACACTACTCACACACCAGCGGGATCGCCCCTAAGGACAGTGGTAAGTGTAGTTCGTGTTCCGCGATGCATCTTCTTCCGATTCTCTGCTATCTTCGCTATCTTCGCCATCCCTGGACACGTGTTTCTGGGTATTTACCCCTCATCAGCAGGGATTAGGCGTGTTCTGGGGTTGCCGGTGGCTGCCAAATATTGCCAGGTTTAGTACCATTCAGGCGCGCAGGTGCGGGGTCCCAGGCTTGTCAGCCAACTGCTCGAGGGAGCTTTAACATTACAAATGGGGGTGGGGACGCACACTACTCACACACCAGCGGGATCGCCCCTAAGGACTGTGGTAAGTGTAGTTCGTGTTCCGCGATGCATCTTCTTCCGATTCTCTGCTATCTTCGCCATCCCTGGACACGTGTTTTGGGGTATTTACCCCTCATCAGCAGGGATTAGGCCGTGTTCTGGGGGTGCCGGTGGCTGCCAAATATTGTCAGGTTTAGTACCACTCAGGCGCGCAGGTGCGGGGTCCCAGGCTCATCAGCCAACTGCTCGAGGGAGCTTTAACATTACAAATGGGGGTGGGGTCGCACACTACTCACACACCAGCGGGATCGCCCCTAAGGACTGTGGTAAGTGTAGTTCGTGTTCCGCGATGCATCTTCTTCCGATTCTCTGCTATCTTCGCTATCTTCGCCATCCCTGGACACGTGTTTCGGGGTATTTACCCCTCATCAGCAGGGATTAGGCCGTGTTCTGGGGTTGCCGGTGGCTGCCAAATATTGCCAGGTTTAGTACCACTCAGGCGCGCAGGTGCGGGGTCCCAGGCTCGTCAGCCAACTGCTCGAGGGAGCTTTAACATTACAAATGGGGTGGGGTCGCACACTACTCACACACCAGCGGGATCGCCCCTAAGGACTGTGGTAAGTGTAGTTCGTGTTCCGGGATGCATCTGCTTCCGATTCTCTGCTATCTTCGCTATGTTCGCCATCCCTGGACACGTGTTTCGGGGTATTTACCCCTCATCAGCAGGGATAAGCCGGTGTTCTGGGGTTGCCGTTGGCTGCCAAATATTGCCAGGTTTAGTACCACTCAGGCGCGCAGGTGCGGGGTCCCAGGCTCGTCAGCCAACTGCTCGAGGGAGCTTTAACATTACAAATGGGGGTGGGGTCGCACACTACTCACACACCAGCGGGATCGCCCCTAAGGACTGTGGTAAGTGTAGTTCGTGTTCCGCGATGCATCTTCTTCCGATTCTCTGCTATCTTCGCTATCTTCGCCATCCCTGGACACGTGTTTCGGGGTATTTACCCCTCATCAGCAGGGATTAGGCCGTGTTCTGGGGTTGCCGGTGGCTGCCAAATATTGCCAGGTTTAGTACCACTCAGGCGCGCAGGTGCGGGGTCCCAGGCTCGTCAGCCAACTGCTCGAGGGAGCTTTAACATTACAAATGAGGGTGGGGTCGTACACTACTCACACACCAGCGGGATCGCCCCTAAGGACTGTGGTAAGTGTAGTTCGTGTTCCGCGATGCATCTTCTTCCGATTCTCTGCTATCTTCGCTATCTTCGCCATCCCTGGACACGTGTTTCGGGGTATTTACCCCTCATCAGCAGGGATTAGGCCGTGTTCTGGGGTTGCCGGTGGCTGCCAAATATTGCCAGGTTTAGTACCACTCAGGCGCGCAGGTGCGGGGTCCCAGGATCGTCAGCCAACTGCTCGAGGGAGCTTTAACATTACAAATGGGGGTGGGGTCGCACACTACTCACACACCAGCGGGATCGCCCCTAAGGACTGTGGTAAGTGTAGTTTGTGTTCCGCGATGCATCTTCTTCCGATTCTCTGCTATCTTCGCTATCTTCGCCATTCCTGGACACGTGTTTCGGGGTATTTACCCCTCATCAGCAGGGATTAGGCCGTGTTCTGGGGTTGCCGGTGGCTGCCAAATATTGCCAGGTTTAGTACCACTCAGGCGCGCAGGTGCGGGGTCCCAGGCTCGTCAGCCAACTGCTCGAGGGAGCTTTAACATTACAAATGGGGGTGGGGTCGCACACTACTCACACACCAGCGGGATCGCCCCTAAGGACTGTGGTAAGTGTAGTTCGTGTTCCGCGATGCATCTTCTTCCGATTCTCTTCTATCTTCGCTATCTTCGCCATCCCTGGACACGTGTTTCGGGGTATTTACCCCTCATCAGCAGGGATTAGGCCGTGTTCTGGGGTTGCCGGTGGCTGTCAAATATTGCCAGGTTTAGTACCACTCAGGCGCGCAGGTGCGGGGTCCCAGGCTCGTCAGCCAACTGCTCGAGGGAGCTTTAACATTACAAATGGGGGTGGGGGTCGCACACTACTCACACACCAGCGGGAGCGCCCTTAAGGACTGTGGTAAGTGTGGTTCGTGTTCCGCGATGCATCTTCTTCCGATTCTCTGCTATCTTCGCTATGTTCGCCATCCCTGGACACGTGTTTCGGGGTATTTACCCCTCATCAGCAGGGATTAGGCGGTGTTCTGGGGTTGCCGGTGGCTGCCAAATATTGCCAGGTTTAGTACCACTCAGGCGCGCAGGTGCAGGGTCCCAGGCTCGTCAGCCAACTGCTAGAGGGAGCTTTAACATTACAAATGGGGGTGGGGTCGCACACTACTCACACACCAGCGGGATTGCCCCTAAGGACTGTGGTAAGTGTAGTTCGTGTTCCGCGATGCATCTTCTTCCGATTCTCTGCTATCTTCGCTATCTTCGCCATCCCTGGACACGTGTTTCGGGGGTATTTACCCCTCATCAGCAGGGATTAGGCCGTGTTCTGGGGTTGCCGGTGGCTGCCAAATATTGCCAGGTTTAGTACCATTCAGGTGCGGGGTCCCAGGCTCGTCAGCCAACTGCTCGAGGGAGCTTTAACATTACAAATTGGGGTGGGGTCGCACACTACTCACACACCAGCGGGATCGCCCCTAAGGACTGTGGTAAGTGTAGTTCGTGTTCCGCGATGCATCTTCTTCCGATTCTCTGCTATCTTCGCTATCTTCGCCATCCCTGGACACGTGTTTCAGGGTATTTACCCCTCATCAACAGGGATTAGGCCGTGTTCTGGGGTTGCCGGTGGCTGCCAAATATTGCCAGGTTTAGTACCACTCAGGCGCGCAGGTGCGGGGTCCCAGGCTCGTCAGCCAACTGCTCGAGGGAGCTTTAACATTACAAATGGGGGTGGGGTCGCACACTACTCACACACCAGCGGGATCGCCCCTAAGGACTGTGGTAAGTGTAGTTCGTGTTCCGCGATGCATCTTCTTCCGATTCTCTGCTATCTTCGCTATCTTCGCCATCCCTGGACACGTGTTTCGGGGTATTTACCCCTCATCAGCAGGGATTAGGCGGTGTTCTGGCGTTGCCGGTGGCTGCCAAATATTGCCAAGTTTAGTACCACTCAGGCGCGCAGGTGCGGGGTCCCAGGCTCGTCAGCCAACTGCTCGAGGGAGCTTTAACATTACAAATAGGGGTGGGGTCGCACACTACTCACACACCAGCGGGATCGCCCCTAAGGACTGTGGTAAGTGTAGTTCGTGTTCCGCGATGCATCTTCTTCCGATTCTCTGCTATCTTCGCTATCTTCGCCATCCCTGGACACGTGTTTAGGGGTATTTACCCCTCATCAGCAGGGATTAGGCCGTGTTCTGGGGTTGCCGGTGGCTGCCAAATATTGCCAGGTTTAGTACCACTCAGGCGCGCAGGTGCGGGGTCCCAGGCTCGTCAGCCAACTGCTCGAGGGAGCTTTAACATTATAAATGGGGGTGGGGTCGCACACTACTCACACACCAGCGGGATCGCCCCTAAGGACTGTGGTAAGTGTAGTTCGTGTTCCGCGATGCATCTTCTTCCGATTCTCTGCTATCTTCGCTATCTTTGCCATCCCTGGACACGTGTTTTGGGGTATTTACTCCTCATCAGCAGGGATTAGGCCTTGTTCTGGGGTTGCCGGTGGCTGCCAAATATTGCCAGGTTTAGTACCACTCAGGCGCGCAGGTGCGGGGTCCCAGGCTCGTCAGCCAACTGCTCGAGGGAGCTTTAACATTACAAATGGGGGTGGGGTCGCACACTATTCACACACCAGCGGGATCACCCCTAAGGACTGTGGTAAGTGTAGTTTGTGTTCCGCGATGCATCTTCTTCCGATTCTCTGCTATCTTCGCTATCTTCGCCATCCCTGGACACGTGTTTCGGCGTATTTACCCCTCATCAGCAGGGATTAGGCCGTGTTCTGGGGTTGCCGGTGGCTGCCAAATATTGCCAGGTTTAGTACCACTCAGGCGCGCAGGTGCGGGGTCCCTAGCTCGTCAGCCAACTGCTCGATGGAGCTTTAACATTACAAATGGGGGTGGGGTCGCACACTACTCACACACCAGCGGGATCGCCCCTAAGGACTGTGGTAAGTGTAGTTCATGTTCCGCGATGCATCTTCTACCGATTCTCTGCTATCTTCGCTATATTCGCCATCCCTGGACACGTGTTTCGGGGTATTTACCCCTCATCAGCAGGTATTAGGCCGGGTTCTGGGGTTGCCGGTGGCTGCCAAATATTGCCAGGTGTAGTACCACTCAGGCACGCAGGTGCGGGGTCCCAGGCTCGTCAGCCAACTGCTCGAGGGAGCTTTAACATTACAAATGGGGGTGGGGTCGCACACTACTCACACACCAGCGGGATCGCCCCTAAGGACTGTGGTAAGTGTAGTTCGTGTTCCGCGATGCATCTTCTTCCAATTCTCTGCTATCTTCGCTATCTTCGCCATCCCTGGACACGTGTTTCGGGGTATTTACCCCTCATCAGCAGGGATTAGGCCGTGTTCTGGGGTTGCCGGTGGCTTCCAAATATTGCCAGGTTTAGTACCACTCAGGCGCGCAGGTGCGGAGTCCCAGGCTCGTCAGCCAACTGCTCGAGGGAGTTTTAACATTACAAATGGGGGTGGGGTCGCACACTACTCACACACCAGCGGGATCGCCCCTAAGGACTGTGGTAAGTGTAGTTCGTGTTCCGCGATGCATCTTCTTCCGATTCTCTGCTATCTTCGCTATCTTCGCCATCCCTGGACACGTGTTTCGGGGTATTTACCCCTCATCAGCAGGGATTAGGCCGTGTTCTGGGGTTGCCGGTGGCTGCCAAATATTGCCAGGTTTAGTACCACTCAGGCGCGCAGGTGCGGGATCCCAGGCTCGTCAGCCAACTGCTCGAGGGAGCTTTAACATTACAAATGGGGGTGGGGTCGCACACTACTCACACACCAGCGGGATCGCCCCTAAGGACTGTGGTAAGTGTAGTTCGTGTTCCGTGATGCATCTTCTTCCGATTCTCTGCTATCTTCGCTATCTTCGCCATCCCTGGACTCGTGTTTCGGGGTATTTACCCCTCATCAGCAGGGATTAGGCCGTGTTCTGGGGTTTGCAGGTGGCTGCCAAATATTGCCAGGTTTAGTACCACTCAGGCGCGCAGGTGCGGGGTCCCAGGCTCGTCAGCCAACTGCTCGAGGGAGCTTTAACATTACAAATGGTGGTGGGGTCGCACACTACTCACACACCAGCGGGATCGCCCCTAAGGACTGTGGTAAGTGTAGTTCGTGTTCCGCGATGCATCTTCTTCCGATTCTCTGCTATCTTCGCTATCTTCGCCATCCCTGGACACGTGTTTCGGGGTATTTACCCCTCATCAGCAGGGGTTACGCGGTGTTCTGGGGTTGCCGGTGGCTGCCAAATATTGCCAGGTTTAGTACCACTCAGGCGCGCAGGTGCGGGGTCCCAGGCTCGTCAGCCAACTGCTAGAGGGAGCTTTAACATTACAAATGGGGGTGGGGTCGCACACTACTCACACACCAGCGGGATCGCCCCTAAGGACAGTAGTAAGTGTAGTTCGTGTTCCGCGATGCATCTTCTTCCGAGTCTCTGCTATCTTCGCTATCTTCGCCATCCCTGGACACGTGTTTCTGGGTATTTACCCCTCATCAGCAGGGATTAGGCGTGTTCTGGGGTTGCCGGTGGCTGCCAAATATTGCCAGGTTTAGTACCATTCAGGCGCGCAGGTGCGGGGTCCCAGGCTTGTCAGCCAACTGCTCGAGGGAGCTTTAACATTACAAATGGGGGTGGGGACGCACACTACTCACACACCAGCGGGATCGCCCCTAAGGACTGTGGTAAGTGTAGTTCCTGTTCCGCGATGCATCTTCTTCCGATTCTCTGCTATCTTCGCCATCCCTGGACACGTGTTTTGGGGTATTTACCCCTCATCAGCAGGGATTAGGCCGTGTTCTGGGGGTGCCGGTGGCTGCCAAATATTGTCAGGTTTAGTACCACTCAGGCGCGCAGGTGCGGGGTCCCAGGCTCATCAGCCAACTGCTCGAGGGAGCTTTAACATTACAAATGGGGGTGGGGTCGCACACTACTCACACACCAGCGGGATCGCCCCTAAGGACTGTGGTAAGTGTAGTTCGTGTTCCGCGATGCATCTTCTTCCGATTCTCTGCTATCTTCGCTATCTTCGCCATCCCTGGACACGTGTTTCGGGGTATTTACCCCTCATCAGCAGGGATTAGGCCGTGTTCTGGGGTTGCCGGTGGCTGCCAAATATTGCCAGGTTTAGTACCACTCAGGCGCGCAGGTGCGGGGTCCCAGGCTCGTCAGCCAACTGCTCGAGGGAGCTTTAACATTACAAATGGGGTGGGGTCGCACACTACTCACACACCAGCGGGATCGCCCCTAAGGACTGTGGTAAGTGTAGTTCGTGTTCCGGGATGCATCTGCTTCCGATTCTCTGCTATCTTCGCTATGTTCGCCATCCCTGGACACGTGTTTCGGGGTATTTACCCCTCATCAGCAGGGATAAGCCGGTGTTCTGGGGTTGCCGTTGGCTGCCAAATATTGCCAGGTTTAGTACCACTCAGGCGCGCAGGTGCGGGGTCCCAGGCTCGTCAGCCAACTGCTCGAGGGAGCTTTAACATTACAAATGGGGGTGGGGTCGCACACTACTCACACACCAGCGGGATCGCCCCTAAGGACTGTGGTAAGTGTAGTTCGTGTTCCGCGATACATCTTCTTCCGATTCTCCGCTATCTTCGCTATCTTCGCCATCCCTGGACATGTGTTTTGGGGTATTTACCCCTCATCAGCAGGGATTAGGCCGTGTTCTGGGGTTGCCGGTGGCTGCCAAATATTGCCAGGTTTAGTACCACTCAGGCGCGCAGGTGCGGGGTCCCAGGCTCGTCAGCCAACTGCTCGAGGGAGCTTTAACATTACAAATGTGGGTGGGGTCGCACACTACTCACACACCAGCGGGATCGCCCCTAAGGACTGTGGTAAGTGTAGTTCGTGTTCCGCAATGCATCTTCTTCCGATTCTCTGCTATGTTCGCTATCTTCGCCATCCCTGGACACGTGTTTCGGGGTATTTACCCCTCATCAGCAGGGATTAGGCCGTGTTCTGGGGTTGCCGGTGGCTGCCAAATATTGCCAGGTTTAGTACCACTCAAGCGCGCAGGTGCGGGTCCCAGGCTCGTCAGCCAACTGCTCGAGGGAGCTTTAACATTACAAATGGGGGTGGGGTCGCACACTACTCACACACCAGCGGGATCGCCCCTAAGGACTGTGGTAAGTGTAGTTCGTGTTCCGTGATGCATCTTCTTCCGATTCTCTGCTATCTTCGCTATCTTCACCATCCCTGGACTCGTGTTTCGGGGTATTTACCCCTCATCAGCAGGGATTAGGCCGTGTTCTGGGGTTTGCAGGTGGCTGCCAAATATTGCCAGGTTTAGTACCACTCAGGCGCGCAGGTGCGGGGTCCCAGGCTCGTCAGCCAACTGCTCGAGGGAGCTTTAACATTACAAATGGTGGTGGGGTCGCACACTACTCACACACCAGCGGGATCGCCCCTAAGGACTGTGGTAAGTGTAGTTCGTGTTCCGCGATGCATCTTCTTCCGATTCTCTGCTATCTTCGCTATCTTCGCCATCCCTGGACACGTGTTTCGGGGTATTTACCCCTCATCAGCAGGGGTTACGCGGTGTTCTGGGGTTGCCGGTGGCTGCCAAATATTGCCAGGTTTAGTACCACTCAGGCGCGCAGGTGCGGGGTCCCAGGCTCGTCAGCCAACTGCTAGAGGGAGCTTTAACATTACAAATGGGGGTGGGGTCGCACACTACTCACACACCAGCGGGATCGCCCCTAAGGACAGTGGTAAGTGTAGTTCGTGTTCCGCGATGCATCTTCTTCCGATTCTCTGCTATCTTCGCTATCTTCGCCATCCCTGGACACGTGTTTCTGGGTATTTACCCCTCATCAGCAGGGATTAGGCGTGTTCTGGGGTTGCCGGTGGCTGCCAAATATTGCCAGGTTTAGTACCATTCAGGCGCGCAGGTGCGGGGTCCCAGGCTTGTCAGCCAACTGCTCGAGGGAGCTTTAACATTACAAATGGGGGTGGGGACGCACACTACTCACACACCAGCGGGATCGCCCCTAAGGACTGTGGTAAGTGTAGTTCGTGTTCCGCGATGCATCTTCTTCCGATTCTCTGCTATCTTCGCCATCCCTGGACACGTGTTTTGGGGTATTTACCCCTCATCAGCAGGGATTAGGCCGTGTTCTAGGGGTGCCGGTGGCTGCCAAATATTGTCAGGTTTAGTACCACTCAGGCGCGCAGGTGCGGGGTCCCAGGCTCATCAGCCAACTGCTCGAGGGAGCTTTAACATTACAAATGGGGGTGGGGTCGCACACTACTCACACACCAGCGGGATCGCCCCTAAGGACTGTGGTAAGTGTAGTTCGTGTTCCGCGATGCATCTTCTTCCGATTCTCTGCTATCTTCGCTATCTTCGCCATCCCTGGACACGTGTTTCGGGGTATTTACCCCTCATCAGCAGGGATTAGGCCGTGTTCTGGGGTTGCCGGTGGCTGCCAAATATTGCCAGGTTTAGTACCACTCAGGCGCGCAGGTGCGGGGTCCCAGGCTCGTCAGCCAACTGCTCGAGGGAGCTTTAACATTACAAATGGGGTGGGGTCGCACACTACTCACACACCAGCGGGATCGCCCCTAAGGACTGTGGTAAGTGTAGTTCGTGTTCCGGGATGCATCTGCTTCCGATTCTCTGCTATCTTCGCTATGTTCGCCATCCCTGGACACGTGTTTCGGGGTATTTACCCCTCATCAGCAGGGATAAGCCGGTGTTCTGGGGTTGCCGTTGGCTGCCAAATATTGCCAGGTTTAGTACCACTCAGGCGCGCAGGTGCGGGGTCCCAGGCTCGTCAGCCAACTGCTCGAGGGAGCTTTAACATTACAAATGGGGGTGGGGTCGCACACTACTCACACACCAGCGGGATCGCCCCTAAGGACTGTGGTAAGTGTAGTTCGTGTTCCGCGATGCATCTTCTTCCGATTCTCTGCTATCTTCGCTATCTTCGCCATCCCTGGACACGTGTTTCGGGGTATTTACCCCTCATCAGCAGGGATTAGGCCGTGTTCTGGGGTTGCCGGTGGCTGCCAAATATTGCCAGGTTTAGTACCACTCAGGCGCGCAGGTGCGGGGTCCCAGGCTCGTCAGCCAACTGCTCGAGGGAGCTTTAACATTACAAATGAGGGTGGGGTCGTACACTACTCACACACCAGCGGGATCGCCCCTAAGGACTGTGGTAAGTGTAGTTCGTGTTCCGCGATGCATCTTCTTCCGATTCTCTGCTATCTTCGCTATCTTCGCCATCCCTGGACACGTGTTTCGGGGTATTTACCCCTCATCAGCAGGGATTAGGCCGTGTTCTGGGGTTGCCGGTGGCTGCCAAATATTGCCAGGTTTAGTACCACTCAGGCGCGCAGGTGCGGGGTCCCAGGATCGTCAGCCAACTGCTCGAGGGAGCTTTAACATTACAAATGGGGGTGGGGTCGCACACTACTCACACACCAGCGGGATCGCCCCTAAGGACTGTGGTAAGTGTAGTTTGTGTTCCGCGATGCATCTTCTTCCGATTCTCTGCTATCTTCGCTATCTTCGCCATTCCTGGACACGTGTTTCGGGGTATTTACCCCTCATCAGCAGGGATTAGGCCGTGTTCTGGGGTTGCCGGTGGCTGCCAAATATTGCCAGGTTTAGTACCACTCAGGCGCGCAGGTGCGGGGTCCCAGGCTCGTCAGCCAACTGCTCGAGGGAGCTTTAACATTACAAATGGGGGTGGGGTCGCACACTACTCACACACCAGCGGGATCGCCCCTAAGGACTGTGGTAAGTGTAGTTCGTGTTCCGCGATGCATCTTCTTCCGATTCTCTTCTATCTTCGCTATCTTCGCCATCCCTGGACACGTGTTTCGGGGTATTTACCCCTCATCAGCAGGGATTAGGCCGTGTTCTGGGGTTGCCGGTGGCTGTCAAATATTGCCAGGTTTAGTACCACTCAGGCGCGCAGGTGCGGGGTCCCAGGCTCGTCAGCCAACTGCTCGAGGGAGCTTTAACATTACAAATGGGGGTGGGGGTCGCACACTACTCACACACCAGCGGGAGCGCCCTTAAGGACTGTGGTAAGTGTGGTTCGTGTTCCGCGATGCATCTTCTTCCGATTCTCTGCTATCTTCGCTATGTTCGCCATCCCTGGACACGTGTTTCGGGGTATTTACCCCTCATCAGCAGGGATTAGGCGGTGTTCTGGGGTTGCCGGTGGCTGCCAAATATTGCCAGGTTTAGTACCACTCAGGCGCGCAGGTGCAGGGTCCCAGGCTCGTCAGCCAACTGCTAGAGGGAGCTTTAACATTACAAATGGGGGTGGGGTCGCACACTACTCACACACCAGCGGGATTGCCCCTAAGGACTGTGGTAAGTGTAGTTCGTGTTCCGCGATGCATCTTCTTCCGATTCTCTGCTATCTTCGCTATCTTCGCCATCCCTGGACACGTGTTTCGGGGGTATTTACCCCTCATCAGCAGGGATTAGGCCGTGTTCTGGGGTTGCCGGTGGCTGCCAAATATTGCCAGGTTTAGTACCATTCAGGTGCGGGGTCCCAGGCTCGTCAGCCAACTGCTCGAGGGAGCTTTAACATTACAAATTGGGGTGGGGTCGCACACTACTCACACACCAGCGGGATCGCCCCTAAGGACTGTAGTAAGTGTAGTTCGTGTTCCGCGATGCATCTTCTTCCGATTCTCTGCTATCTTCGCTATCTTCGCCATCCCTGGACACGTGTTTCAGGGTATTTACCCCTCATCAACAGGGATTAGGCCGTGTTCTGGGGTTGCCGGTGGCTGCCAAATATTGCCAGGTTTAGTACCACTCAGGCGCGCAGGTGCGGGGTCCCAGGCTCGTCAGCCAACTGCTCGAGGGAGCTTTAACATTACAAATGGGGGTGGGGTCGCACACTACTCACACACCAGCGGGATCGCCCCTAAGGACTGTGGTAAGTGTAGTTCGTGTTCCGCGATGCATCTTCTTCCGATTCTCTGCTATCTTCGCTATCTTCGCCATCCCTGGACACGTGTTTCGGGGTATTTACCCCTCATCAGCAGGGATTAGGCGGTGTTCTGGCGTTGCCGGTGGCTGCCAAATATTGCCAAGTTTAGTACCACTCAGGCGCGCAGGTGCGGGGTCCCAGGCTCGTCAGCCAACTGCTCGAGGGAGCTTTAACATTACAAATAGGGGTGGGGTCGCACACTACTCACACACCAGCGGGATCGCCCCTAAGGACTGTGGTAAGTGTAGTTCGTGTTCCGCGATGCATCTTCTTCCGATTCTCTGCTATCTTCGCTATCTTCGCCATCCCTGGACACGTGTTTAGGGGTATTTACCCCTCATCAGCAGGGATTAGGCCGTGTTCTGGGGTTGCCGGTGGCTGCCAAATATTGCCAGGTTTAGTACCACTCAGGCGCGCAGGTGCGGGGTCCCAGGCTCGTCAGCCAACTGCTCGAGGGAGCTTTAACATTATAAATGGGGGTGGGGTCGCACACTACTCACACACCAGCGGGATCGCCACTAAGGACTGTGGTAAGTGTAGTTCGTGTTCCGCGATGCATCTTCTTCCGATTCTCTGCTATCTTCGCTATCTTTGCCATCCCTGGACACGTGTTTTGGGGTATTTACTCCTCATCAGCAGGGATTAGGCCTTGTTCTGGGGTTGCCGGTGGCTGCCAAATATTGCCAGGTTTAGTACCACTCAGGCGCGCAGGTGCGGGGTCCCAGGCTCGTCAGCCAACTGCTCGAGGGAGCTTTAACATTACAAATGGGGGTGGGGTCGCACACTATTCACACACCAGCGGGATCACCCCTAAGGACTGTGGTAAGTGTAGTTTGTGTTCCGCGATGCATCTTCTTCCGATTCTCTGCTATCTTCGCTATCTTCGCCATCCCTGGACACGTGTTTCGGCGTATTTACCCCTCATCAGCAGGGATTAGGCCGTGTTCTGGGGTTGCCGGTGGCTGCCAAATATTGCCAGGTTTAGTACCACTCAGGCGCGCAGGTGCGGGGTCCCTAGCTCGTCAGCCAACTGCTCGATGGAGCTTTAACATTACAAATGGGGGTGGGGTCGCACACTACTCACACACCAGCGGGATCGCCCCTAAGGACTGTGGTAAGTGTAGTTCATGTTCCGCGATGCATCTTCTACCGATTCTCTGCTATCTTCGCTATATTCGCCATCCCTGGACACGTGTTTCGGGGTATTTACCCCTCATCAGCAGGTATTAGGCCGGGTTCTGGGGTTGCCGGTGGCTGCCAAATATTGCCAGGTGTAGTACCACTCAGGCACGCAGGTGCGGGGTCCCAGGCTCGTCAGCCAACTGCTCGAGGGAGCTTTAACATTACAAATGGGGGTGGGGTCGCACACTACTCACACACCAGCGGGATCGCCCCTAAGGACTGTGGTAAGTGTAGTTCGTGTTCCGCGATGCATCTTCTTCCAATTCTCTGCTATCTTCGCTATCTTCGCCATCCCTGGACACGTGTTTCGGGGTATTTACCCCTCATCAGCAGGGATTAGGCCGTGTTCTGGGGTTGCCGGTGGCTTCCAAATATTGCCAGGTTTAGTACCACTCAGGCGCGCAGGTGCGGAGTCCCAGGCTCGTCAGCCAACTGCTCGAGGGAGTTTTAACATTACAAATGGGGGTGGGGTCGCACACTACTCACACACCAGCGGGATCGCCCCTAAGGACTGTGGTAAGTGTAGTTCGTGTTCCGCGATGCATCTTCTTCCGATTCTCTGCTATCTTCGCTATCTTCGCCATCCCTGGACACGTGTTTCGGGGTATTTACCCCTCATCAGCAGGGATTAGGCCGTGTTCTGGGGTTGCCGGTGGCTGCCAAATATTGCCAGGTTTAGTACCACTCAGGCGCGCAGGTGCGGGATCCCAGGCTCGTCAGCCAACTGCTCGAGGGAGCTTTAACATTACAAATGGGGGTGGGGTCGCACACTACTCACACACCAGCGGGATCGCCCCTAAGGACTGTGGTAAGTGTAGTTCGTGTTCCGCGATGCATCTTCTTCCGATTCTCTGCTATCTTCGCTATCTTTGCCATCCCTGGACACGTGTTTCGGGGTATTTACCCCTCATCAGCAGGGATTAGGCCGTGTTCTGGGGTTGCCGGTGGCTGCCAAATATTGCCAGGTTTAGTACCACTCAGGCGCACAGGTAAGGGGTCCCAGGCTCATCAGCCAACTGCTCGAGGGAGCTTTAACATTACAAATGGGGGTGGGGTCGAACACTACTCACACACCAGCGGGATCGCCCCTAAGGACTGTGGTAAGTGTAGTTTGTGTTACGCGATGCATCTTCTTGCGATTCTCTGCTATCTTCGCTATCTTCACCATCCCTGGACACGTGTTTCGGGGTATTTACCCCTCATCAGCAGGGATTAGGCCGTGTTCTGGGGTTGCCGGTGGCTGCCAAATATTGCCAGGTTTAGTACCACTCAGGCGCGCAGGTGCGGTGTCCCAGGATCGTCAGCCAACTGCTCGAGGGAGCTTTAACATTACAAATGGGGGTGGGGTCGCACACTACTCACACACCAGCGGGATCGCCCCTAAGGACTGTGGTAAGTGTAGTTCGTGTTCCGCGATGCATCTTCTTCCGATTCTCTGCTATCTTCGCCATCCCTGGACACGTGTTTCGGGGTATTTACCCCTCATGAGCAGGGATTAGGCCGTGTTCTGGGGTTGCCGGTGGCTGCCAAATATTGCCAGGTTTAGTACCACAAAAGGCGCGCAGGTGCGGGGTCCCAGGCTTGTTAGCCAACTGCTCGAGGGAGCTTTAACATTACAAATGGGGGTGGGGTCGCACACTACTCACACACCAGCGGGATCGCCCCTAAGGACTGTGGTAAGTGTAGTTCGTGTTCCGCGATGCATCTTCTTCCGATTCTCTGCTATCTTCGCTATCTTCGCCATCCCTGGACACGTGTTTCGGGGTATTTACCCCTCATCAGCAGGGATTAGGCCGTGTTCTGGGGTTGCCGTGGCTGCCAAATATTGCCAGGTTTAGTACCACTCAGGCGCGCAGGTGCGGGGTCCCAGGCTCGTCAGCCAACTGCTCGAGGGAGCTTTAACATTACAAATGGGGGTGGGGTCACACACTACTCACACACCAGCGGGATCGCCCCTAAGGACTGTGGTAAGTGGAGTGTGTTCCGCGATGCATCTTCTTCCAATTCTCTGCTATCTTCGCTATCTTCGCCATCCCTGGACACGTGTTTCGGGGTATTTACCCCTCATCAGCAGGGATTAGGCGGTGTTCTGGGGTTGCCGGTGGCTGCCAAATATTGCCAGGTTTAGTACCACTCAGGCGCGCCGGTGCGGGGTCCCAGGCTCGTCAGCCAACTGCTAGAGGGAGCTTTAACATTACAAATGGGGGTGGGGTCGCACACTACTCACACACCAGCGGGATCGCCTCTAAGGACTGTGGTAAGTGTAGTTCGTGTTCCGCGATGCATCTTCTTCCGATACTCTGCTATCTTCGCTATCTTCGCCATCCCTGGAAACGTGTTTCGGGGTATTTACCCCTCATCAGCATGGATTAGGCCGTGTTCTGGGGTTGCCGGTGGCTGCCAAATATTGCCAGGTTTAGTACCATTCAGGCGCGCAGGTGCGGGGTCCCAGGCTTGTCAGCCAACTGCTCGAGGGAGCTTTAACATTACAAATGGGGGTGGGGTCGCACACTACTCCCACACCAGCGGGATCGCCCCTAAGGACTGTGGTAAGTGTAGTTTGTGTTCCGCGATGCATCTTCTTCCGATTCTCTGCTATCTTCGCTATCTTCGCCATCCCTGGATACGTGTTTCCAGGTATTTACCCCTCATCAGCAGGGATTAGGCCGTGTTCTGGGGTTGCCGGTGGCTGCCAAATATTGCCAGGTTTAGTACCACTCAGGCACGCAGGTGCGGGGTCCCAGTCTCGTCAGCCAACTGCTCGAGGGAGCTTTAACATTACAAATGGGGGTGGGGTCGCACACTACTCACACACCAGCGGGATCGCCTCTAAGGACTGTGGTAAGTGTAGTTCGTGTTCCGCGATGCATCTTCTTCCGATACTCTGCTATCTTCGCTATCTTCGCCATCCCTGGAAACGTGTTTCGGGGTATTTACCCCTCATCAGCATGGATTAGGCCGTGTTCTGGGGTTGCCGGTGGCTGCCAAATATTGCCAGGTTTAGTACCATTCAGGCGCGCAGGTGCGGGGTCCCAGGCTTGTCAGCCAACTGCTCGAGGGAGCTTTAACATTACAAATGGGGGTGGGGTCGCACACTACTCCCACACCAGCGGGATCGCCCCTAAGGACTGTGGTAAGTGTAGTTTGTGTTCCGCGATGCATCTTCTTCCGATTCTCTGCTATCTTCGCTATCTTCGCCATCCCTGGATACGTGTTTCCAGGTATTTACCCCTCATCAGCAGGGATTAGGCCGTGTTCTGGGGTTGCCGGTGGCTGCCAAATATTGCCAGGTTTAGTACCACTCAGGCACGCAGGTGCGGGGTCCCAGTCTCGTCAGCCAACTGCTCGAGGGAGCTTTAACATTACAAATGGGGGTGGGGTCGCACACTACTCACACACCAGCGGGATCGCCCCTAAGGACTGTGGTAAGTGTAGTTCGTGTTCCGTGATGCATCTTCTTCCGATTCTCTGCTATCTTCGCTATCTTAGCCATCCCTGGACACGTGTTTTGGGGTATTTACCCCTCATCAGCAGGGATTAGGCCGTGTTCTGGGGTTGCCGGTGGCTGCCAAATATTGCCAGGTTTAGTACCACTCAGGCGCGCAGGTGCGGGGTCCCAGGCTCGTTAGTCAACTGCTCGAGGGAGCTTTAACATTACAAATGGGGGTGGGGTCGCACACTACTCACACACCAGCGGGATCGCCCCTAAGGACTGTGGTAAGTGTAGTTCGTGTTCCGCGATGCATCTTCTTCCGATTCTCTGCTATCTTCGCTATCTTCGCCATCCCTGGACACGTGTTTCGGGGTATTTACCCCTCATCAGCAGGGATTAGGCCGTGTTCTGGGGTTCCCGGTGGCTGCCAAGTATTGCCAGGTTTAGTACCACTCAGGCGCGCAGGTGCGGGGTCCCAGGCTCATCAGCCAACTGCTCGAGGGAGCTTTAACATTACAAATGGGGGTGGGGTCGCACACTACTCACACACCAGCGGGATCGCCCCTAAGGACTGTGGTAAGTGTAGTTCGTGTTCCGCGATGCATCTTCTTCCGATTCTCTGCTATCTTCGCTATCTTCGCCATCCCTGGACACGTGTTTCGGGGTATTTACCCCTCATCAGCAGGGATTAGGCCGTGTTCTGGGGTTGCCGGTGGCTTCCAAATATTGCCAGGTTTAGTACCACTCAGGCGCGCAGGTGCGGAGTCCCAGGCTCGTCAGCCAACTGCTCGAGGGAGTTTTAACATTACAAATGGGGGTGGGGTCGCACACTACTCACACACCAGCGGGATCGCCCCTAAGGACTGTGGTAAGTGTAGTTCGTGTTCCGCGATGCATCTTCTTCCGATTCTCTGCTATCTTCGCTATCTTCGCCATCCCTGGACACGTGTTTCGGGGTATTTACCCCTCATCAGCAGGGATTAGGCCGTGTTCTGGGGTTGCCGGTGGCTGCCAAATATTGCCAGGTTTAGTACCACTCAGGCGCGCAGGTGCGGGATCCCAGGCTCGTCAGCCAACTGCTCGAGGGAGCTTTAACATTACAAATGGGGGTGGGGTCGCACACTACTCACACACCAGCGGGATCGCCCCTAAGGACTGTGGTAAGTGTAGTTCGTGTTCCGCGATGCATCTTCTTCCGATTCTCTGCTATCTTCGCTATCTTCGCCATCCCTGGACACGTGTTTCGGGGTATTTACCCCTCATCAGCAGGGATTAGGCCGTGTTCTGGGGTTGCCGGTGGCTGCCAAATATTGCCAGGTTTAGTACCACTCAGGCGCACAGGTGAGGGGTCCCAGGCTCATCAGCCAACTGCTCGAGGGAGCTTTAACATTACAAATGGGGGTGGGGTCGAACACTACTCACACACCAGCGGGATCGCCCCTAAGGACTGTGGTAAGTGTAGTTTGTGTTCCGCGATGCATCTTCTTGCGATTCTCTGCTATCTTCGCTATCTTCACCATCCCTGGACACGTGTTTCGGGGTATTTACCCCTCATCAGCAGGGATTAGGCCGTGTTCTGGGGTTGCCGGTGGCTGCCAAATATTGCCAGGTTTAGTACCACTCAGGCGCGCAGGTGCGGTGTCCCAGGATCGTCAGCCAACTGCTCGAGGGAGCTTTAACATTACAAATGGGGGTGGGGTCGCACACTACTCACACACCAGCGGGATCGCCCCTAAGGACTGTGGTAAGTGTAGTTCGTGTTCCGCGATGCATCTTCTTCCGATTCTCTGCTATCTTCGCCATCCCTGGACACGTGTTTCGGGGTATTTACCCCTCATGAGCAGGGATTAGGCCGTGTTCTGGGGTTGCCGGTGGCTGCCAAATATTGCCAGGTTTAGTACCACAAAAGGCGCGCAGGTGCGGGGTCCCAGGCTTGTTAGCCAACTGCTCGAGGGAGCTTTAACATTACAAATGGGGGTGGGGTCGCACACTACTCACACACCAGCGGGATCGCCCCTAAGGACTGTGGTAAGTGTAGTTCGTGTTCCACAATGCATCTTCTTCCGATTCTCTGCTATCTTCGCTATCTTCGCCATCCCTGGACACGTGTTTCGGGGTATTTACCCCTCATCAGCAGGGATTAGGCCGTGTTCTGGGGTTGCCGTGGCTGCCAAATATTGCCAGGTTTAGTACCACTCAGGCGTGCAGGTGCGGGGTCCCAGGCTCGTCAGCCAACTGCTCGAGGGAGCTTTAACATTACAAATGGGGGTGGGGTCACACACTACTCACACACCAGCGGGATCGCCCCTAAGGACTGTGGTAAGTGGAGTGTGTTCCGCGATGCATCTTCTTCCGATTCTCTGCTATCTTCGCTATCTTCGCCATCCCTGGACACGTGTTTCGGGGTATTTACCCCTCATCAGCAGGGATTAGGCGGTGTTCTGGGGTTGCCGGTGGCTGCCAAATATTGCCAGGTTTAGTACCACTCAGGCGCGCCGGTGCGGGGTCCCAGGCTCGTCAGCCAACTGCTAGAGGGAGCTTTAACATTACAAATGGGGGTGGGGTCGCACACTACTCACACACCAGCGGGATCGCCTCTAAGGACTGTGGTAAGTGTAGTTCGTGTTCCGCGATGCATGTTCTTCCGATTCTCTGCTATCTTCGCTATCTTCGCCATCCCTGGAAACGTGTTTCGGGGTATTTGCCCCTCATCAGCATGGATTAGGCCGTGTTCTGGGGTTGCCGGTGGCTGCCAAATATTGCCAGGTTTAGCACCATTCAGGCGCGCAGGTGCGGGGTCCCAGGCTTGTCAGCCAACTGCTCGAGGGAGCTTTAACATTACAAATGGGGGTGGGGTCGCACACTACTCCCACACCAGCGGGATCGCCCCTAAGGACTGTGGTAAGTGTAGTTTGTGTTCCGCGATGCATCTTCTTCCGATTCTCTGCTATCTTCGCTATCTTCGCCATCCCTGGATACGTGTTTCCAGGTATTTACCCCTCATCAGCAGGGATTAGGCCGTGTTCTGGGGTTGCCGGTGGCTGCCAAATATTGCCAGGTTTAGTACCACTCAGGCACGCAGGTGCGGGGTCCCAGTCTCGTCAGCCAACTGCTCGAGGGAGCTTTAACATTACAAATGGGGGTGGGGTCGCACACTACTCAAACACCAGCGGGATCGCCCCTAAGGACTGTGGTAAGTGTAGTTCGTGTTCCGTGATGCATCTTCTTCCGATTCTCTGCTATCTTCGCTATCTTAGCCATCCCTGGACACGTGTTTCGGGGTATTTACCCCTCATCAGCAGGGATTAGGCCGTGTTCTGGGGTTGCCGGTGGCTGCCAAATATTGCCAGGTTTAGTACCACTCAGGCGCGCAGGTGCGGGTCCCAGGCTCGTTAGTCAACTGCTTGAGGGTGCTTTAACATTACAAATGGGGGTGGGGTCGCACACTACTCACACACCAGCGGGATCGCCCCTAAGGACTGTGGTAAGTGTAGTTCGTGTTCCGCGATGCATCTTCTTCCGATTCTCTGCTATCTTCGCTATCTTCGCCATCCCTGGACACGTGTTTCTGGGTATTTACCCCTCATCAGCAGGGATTAGGCCGTGTTCTGGGGTTCCCGGTGGCTGCCAAGTATTGCCAGGTTTAGTACCACTCAGGCGCGCAGGTGCGGGGTCCCAGGCTCGTCAGCCAACTGCTCGAGGGAGCTTTAACATTACAAATGGGGGTGGGGTCGCACACTACTCACACACCAGCGGGATCGCCCCTAAGGACTGTGGTAAGTGTAGTTCGTGTTCCGCGATGCATCTTCTTCCGATTCTCTGCTATCTTCGCTATCTTCGCCATCCCTGGACATGTGTTTCGGGGTATTTACCCCTCATCAGCAGGGGTTAGGCGGTGTTCTGGGGTTGCCGGTGGCTGCCAAATATTGCCAGGTTTAGTACCACTCAGGCGCGCAGGTGCGGGGTCCCAGGCTCGTTAGTCAACTGCTCGAGGGAGCTTTAACATTACAAATGGGGGTGGGGTCGCACACTACTCACACACCAGCGGGATCGCCCCTAAGGACTGTGGTAAGTGTAGTTCGTGTTCCGCAATGCATCTTCTTCCGATTCTCTGCTATGTTCGCTATCTTCGCCATCCCTGGACACGTGTTTCGGGGTATTTACCCCTCATCAGCAGGGATTAGGCCGTGTTCTGGGGTTGCCGGTGGCTGCCAAATATTGCCAGGTTTAGTACCACTCAAGCGCGCAGGTGCGGGGTCCCAGGCTCGTCAGCCAACTGCTCGAGGGAGCTTTAACATTACAAATGGGGGAGGAGCCAAGATGGCGCTCGGAGCGGACGTGTAGTCCCTCGGCTCCGGGGACCGTCTCCGCCTTCAAGTCTCTCCTGCCTGATATCCTGTAACGCAGTGGCTGATTTCGACAGCGGACGTACTCTACTGACCCGCCACGAAATCCTGACGCTTTTGCTCCTTGGCAAGTCGGAGAAATACTTGGACGCAGTTGGCGGCCCGCATCAGCGTACAGACCGGGGCCTCGCGTAACTATCGAGGCCGGTCAACAGATGCGCTCTCCCGGACTTGGGGACGGTGAGGTCCCGATTGGCGGCTCTCATCGGCCAGCGGACCCCGTGCTCGCATCCTGCTGCGCTTTTGGCTCTGCGGTGACTGCGCCAGTCTACAACTTTGACGCTACGGACACTCGCACTGTGACTTGTGTGCTTATTGCCTGCATTTCGCCCCGCTATTGCCGCTGTACTTTCGAGCTGGCCGAGCAATCGAAACTAAGCGGACGGCGTATTGGTCGGACTCCACTAATGTCTGCGCCCAGGCTCAGGCTTCTGACATCGTAGCACGCCTGGTTGTCCTTGTATGGTGCGCGCCTGTTTCTACCTGGGGTCTCCCTGCCCGATGCCATGGTGGACATCCTGCTGTTTGTCGTGGCTGTTTGGCCGTGATTGGTGTTTCTTGCCTCACTGAATGGAAAACATGCCTGATACATTGTGTGCTCCCTCTCACAGTTTTGGGAACGTTTTGGAAGCGGTCCTCTCCTTCCGATCTGAGGCTCTACGCTCTGGCTGCGTCCTGCTGGACAAAATGGAGGGCATCCTCGGTGCTTCAATTTGTCCTAAGATGGCCGACTCGCAGGGACTCGGCACCGCTCTTTGTTCCACCTTCGCCTGTGCTCCGGTGGCGCCCACTGGAGTCGGTGGCGCCCTCGTGACCCCAATCCTGTCGTTGCCATCAGTCACGGGAGAGTGGCCCCCGAAATCGTGTATTCTGGAACCTTTGCCACAATGCGAGCCCTCCCTTCTCGCAATGTTTGCTGATCCCCGAGACTCGCTCCGAGGAGAGTTGTGCACGGCGCTTTCCCTCCCTGCCCTGGCTACCTTCGGAGATTTTGAGATGGCATACTCGGCGCTCCCTTTGGTACTCCTGGACTTCATTGCCCTGCCGGCACCGGATCCCCTACACCGCTTTTTCTTTCCTGAATTGCCGTCTGCATCCGTATCGACTGCACGGGTCTGCGGTGGTAGGGATAAAACGGGACAAGGATAGAGGCTTCCGTTATTGGGCTGATGGATTTTTGGTTACTGATCATGCCGGATGGGGACATATTATTGGTATTCTGTTTTATGTTCTTGCCGCTGTGCTCCTTTCTGTGCTCTGGGACCGTGCTATGGCGATTGGGCTACTGATTCCTGTACTTGTGCCATTCTGGTGGGTGGGACGGCGAGGGATCTAGCTTCTTTGAGTGACTCGGACATGTATCGTTGGGGATGGAAGATTATATCGGGGGCTTGCGCTTGGTTTGGGTGCTATTGCCTTACATATATTGCGCGCTGCTGCTGCGCCTCCACTTTTTCTGCATATTGGACATATTGTACCTGTTGAGCGTCAGACCGCTGTGGGAACTATTGGTACAGAATGGCGGAGCTGGGGGACGGGTTGTGGGCTCCTCCCCACTTTTCTTTTTCTGAGAGTGTTAGGATTCTCTCCTTTTCTTACTCTCTATCTTTCGGGACTCCTTTTCTTGGGCGACAGGCACACTGCTAGGGGGGGTCGGGCCGTAGCCAGCTGCAGGGGTGCAGGGTGGGGGGTACTTAGGGGGGGGGGATGCTTTCTTTTTGTTTTTTGTTTTTCTTTTTGTTCTATGGGCCTACTATTCTTTTTCCTTTTTTTCCTTCCCTGGGGTTTAGACGCTTCTTTCCTTGGTGCCTCGCACGACTTTGGTGTTTGTTTATGCTTCAAGATTACCTATCCTGATTGTTTTATACCGATGTTGTCCTGTTAGCACCGCGCACTCCTGTTCATGTCTATTCTACAAGGAACACTTTTAAAACTAGACCTCCTTCCTTCTGTAATGGATCCTTCGTGCTTCAGTAAATTGCAATGTATCGTATGTGTGAGCTCCTGGGCTTCTGTTTATTTGTATTTGCCTTTTCTCTCAATAAAGGTCTTTAAAAAAAAAAAAAAAAAAAAAAAAAACATTACAAATGGGGGTGGGGTTGTACACTACTCACACACCAGCGGGATCGCCCCTAAGGACTGTGGTAAGTGTAGTTCGTGTTCCTCGATGCATCTTCTTCCGATTCTCTGCTATCTTCGCTATCTTCGCCATCCCTGGACACGTGTTTCGGGGTATTTACCCCTCATCAGCAGGGATTAGGCCGTGTTCTGGGGTTGCCGGTGGCTGCCAAATATTGCCAGGTTTAGTACCACTCAGGCGCGCAGGTGCGGGGTCCCAGGCTCGTCAGCCAACTGCTCGAGGGAGCTTTAACATTACAAATGGGGGTGGGGTCGTACACTACTCACACACCAGCGGGATCGCCCCTAAGGACTGTGGTAAGTGTAGTTCGTGTTCCGCGATGCATCTTCTTCCGATTCTCTGCTATCTTCGCTATCTTCGCCATCCCTGGACACGTGTTTCGGGGTATTTACCCCTCATCAGCAGGGATTAGGCCGTGTTCTGGGGTTGCCGGTGGCTGCCAAATATTGCCAGGTTTAGTACCACTCAGGCGCGCAGGTGCGGGGTCCCAGGATCGTCAGCCAACTGCTCGAGGGAGCTTTAACATTACAAATGGGGGTGGGGTCGCACACTACTCACACACCAGCGGGATCGCCCCTAAGGACTGTGGTAAGTGTAGTTCGTGTTCCGCGATGCATCTTCTTCCGATTCTCTGCTATCTTCGCTATCTTCGCCATCCCTGGACACGTGTTTCGGGGTATTTACCCCTCATCAGCAGGGATTAGGCCGTGTTCTGGGGTTGCCGGTGGCTGCCAAATATTGCCAGGTTTAGTACCATTCAGGCGCGCAGGTGCGGGGTCCCAGGCTTGTCAGCCAACTGCTCGAGGGAGCTTTAACATTACAAATGGGGGTGGGGTCGCACACTACTCCCACACCAGCGGGATCGCCCCTAAGGACTGTGGTAAGTGTAGTTCGTGTTCCGCGATGCATCTTCTTCCGATTCTCTGCTATCTTCGCTATCTTCGCCATCCCTGGATACGTGTTTCCAGGTATTTACCCCTCATCAGCAGGGATTAGGCCGTGTTCTGGGGTTGCCGGTGGCTGCCAAATATTGCCAGGTTTAGTACCACTCAGGCACGCAGGTGCGGGGTCCCAGTCTCGTCAGCCAACTGCTCGAGGGAGCTTTAACATTACAAATGGGGGTGGGGTCGCACACTACTCACACACCAGCGGGATCGCCCCTAAGGACTGTGGTAAGTGTAGTTCGTGTTCCGTGATGCATCTTCTTCCGATTCTCTGCTATCTTCGCTATCTTAGCCATCCCTGGACACGTGTTTTGGGGTATTTACCCCTCATCAGCAGGGATTAGGCCGTGTTCTGGGGTTGCCGGTGGCTGCCAAATATTGCCAGGTTTAGTACCACTCAGGCGCGCAGGTGCGGGGTCCCAGGCTCGTTAGTCAACTGCTCGAGGGAGCTTTAACATTACAAATGGGGGTGGGGTCGCACACTACTCACACACCAGCGGGATCGCCCCTAAGGACTGTGGTAAGTGTAGTTCGTGTTCCGCGATGCATCTTCTTCCGATTCTCTGCTATCTTCGCTATCTTCGCCATCCCTGGACACGTGTTTCGGGGTATTTACCCCTCATCAGCAGGGATTAGGCCGTGTTCTGGGGTTCCCGGTGGCTGCCAAGTATTGCCAGGTTTAGTACCACTCAGGCGCGCAGGTGCGGGGTCCCAGGCTCGTCAGCCAACTGCTCGAGGGAGCTTTAACATTACAAATGGGGGTGGGGTCGCACACTACTCACACACCAGCGGGATCGCCCCTAAGGACTGTGGTTAGTGTAGTTCGTGTTCCGCGATGCATCTTCTTCCGATTCTCTGCTATCTTCGCTATCTTCGCCATCCCTGGACACGTGTTTCGGGGTATTTACCCCTCATCAGCAGGGATTAGGCCGTGTTCTGGGGTTGCCGGTGGCTTCCAAATATTGCCAGGTTTAGTACCACTCAGGCGCGCAGGTGCGGAGTCATAGGGGTCGTCAGCCAACTGCTCGAGGGAGTTTTAACATTACAAATGGGGGTGGGGTCGCACACTACTCACACACCAGCGGGATCGCCCCTAAGGACTGTGGTAAGTGTAGTTCGTGTTCCGCGATGCATCTTCTTCCGATTCTCTGCTATCTTCGCTATCTTCGCCATCCCTGGACACGTGTTTCGGGGTATTTACCCCTCATCAGCAGGGATTAGGCCGTGTTCTGGGGTTGCCGGTGGCTGCCAAATATTGCCAGGTTTAGTACCACTCAGGCGCGCAGGTGCGGGATCCCAGGCTCGTCAGCCAACTGCTCGAGGGAGCTTTAACATTACAAATGGGGGTGGGGTCGCACACTACTCACACACCAGCGGGATCGCCCCTAAGGACTGTGGTAAGTGTAGTTCGTGTTCCGCGATGCATCTTCTTCCGATTCTCTGCTATCTTCGCTATCTTCGCCATCCCTGGACACGTGTTTCGGGGTATTTACCCCTCATCAGCAGGGATTAGGCCGTGTTCTGGGGTTGCCGGTGGCTGCCAAATATTGCCAGGTTTAGTACCACTCAGGCGCACAGGTGAGGGGTCCCAGGCTCATCAGCCAACTGCTCGAGGGAGCTTTAACATTACAAATGGGGGTGGGGTCGAACACTACTCACACACCAGCGGGATCGCCCCTAAGGACTGTGGTAAGTGTAGTTTGTGTTCCGCGATGCATCTTCTTGCGATTCTCTGCTATCTTCGCTATCTTCACCATCCCTGGACACGTGTTTCGGGGTATTTACCCCTCATCAGCAGGGATTAGGCCGTGTTCTGGGGTTGCCGGTGGCTGCCAAATATTGCCAGGTTTAGTACCACTCAGGCGCGCAGGTGCGGTGTCCCAGGATCGTCAGCCAACTGCTCGAGGGAGCTTTAACATTACAAATGGGGGTGGGGTCGCACACTACTCACACACCAGCGGGATCGCCCCTAAGGACTGTGGTAAGTGTAGTTCGTGTTCCGCGATGCATCTTCTTCCGATTCTCTGCTATCTTCGCCATCCCTGGACACGTGTTTCGGGGTATTTACCCCTCATGAGCAGGGATTAGGCCGTGTTCTGGGGTTGCCGGTGGCTGCCAAATATTGCCAGGTTTAGTACCACAAAAGGCGCGCAGGTGCGGGGTCGCAGGCTTGTTAGCCAACTGCTCGAGGGAGCTTTAACATTACAAATGGGGGTGGGGTCGCACACTACTCACACACCAGCGGGATCGCCCCTAAGGACTGTGGTAAGTGTAGTTCGTGTTCCACAATGCATCTTCTTCCGATTCTCTGCTATCTTCGCTATCTTCGCCATCCCTGGACACGTGTTTCGGGGTATTTACCCCTCATCAGCAGGGATTAGGCCGTGTTCTGGGGTTGCCGTGGCTGCCAAATATTGCCAGGTTTAGTACCACTCAGGCATGCAGGTGCGGGGTCCCAGGCTCGTCAGCCAACTGCTCGAGGGAGCTTTAACATTACAAATGGGGGTGGGGTCACGCACTACTCACACACCAGCGGGATCGCCCCTAAGGACTGTGGTAAGTGGAGTGTGTTCCGCGATGCATCTTCTTCCGATTCTCTGCTATCTTCGCTATCTTCGCCATCCCTGGACACGTGTTTAGGGGTATTTACCCCTCATCAGCAGGGATTAGGCGGTGTTCTGGGGTTGCCGGTGGCTGCCAAATATTGCCAGGTTTAGTACCACTCAGGCGCGCCGGTGCGGGGTCCCAGGCTCGTCAGCCAACTGCTAGAGAGAGCTTTAACATTACAAATGGGGGTGGGGTCGCACACTACTCACACACCAGCGGGATCGCCTCTAAGGACTGTGGTAAGTGTAGTTCGTGTTCCGCGATGCATGTTCTTCCGATTCTCTGCTATCTTCGCTATCTTCGCCATCCCTGGAAACGTGTTTCGGGGTATTTACCCCTCATCAGCATGGATTAGGCCGTGTTCTGGGGTTGCCGGTGGCTGCCAAATATTGCCAGGTTTAGCACCATTCAGGCACGCAGGTGCGGGGTCCCAGTCTCGTCAGCCAACTGCTCGAGGGAGCTTTAACATTACAAATGGGGGTGGGGTCGCACACTACTCCCACACCAGCGGGATCGCCCCTAAGGACTGTGGTAAGTGTAGTTTGTGTTCCGCGATGCATCTTCTTCCGATTCTCTGCTATCTTCGCTATCTTCGCCATCCCTGGATACGTGTTTCCAGGTATTTACCCCTCATCAGCAGGGATTAGGCCGTGTTCTGGGGTTGCCGGTGGCTGCCAAATATTGCCAGGTTTAGTACCACTCAGGCACGCAGGTGCGGGGTCCCAGTCTCGTCAGCCAACTGCTCGAGGGAGCTTTAACATTACAAATGGGGGTGGGGTCGCACACTACTCACACACCAGCGGGATCGCCCCTAAGGACTGTGGTAAGTGTAGTTCGTGTTCCGTGATGCATCTTCTTCCGATTCTCTGCTATCTTCGCTATCTTAGCCATCCCTGGACACGTGTTTCGGGGTATTTACCCCTCATCAGCAGGGATTAGGCCGTGTTCTGGGGTTGCCGGTGGCTGCCAAATATTGCCAGGTTTAGTACCACTCAGGCGCGCAGGTGCGGGGTCCCAGGCTCGTTAGTCAACTGCTCGAGGGTGCTTTAACATTACAAATGGCGGTGGGGTCGCACACTACTCACACACCAGCGGGATCGCCCCTAAGGACTGTGGTAAGTGTAGTTCGTGTTCCGCGATGCATCTTCTTCCGATTCTCTGCTATCTTCGCTATCTTCGCCATCCCTGGACACGTGTTTCTGGGTATTTACCCCTCATCAGCAGGGATTAGGCCGTGTTCTGGGGTTCCCGGTGGCTGCCAAGTATTGCCAGGTTTAGTACCACTCAGGCGCGCAGGTGCGGGGTCCCAGGCTCGTCAGCCAACTGCTCGAGGGAGCTTTAACATTACAAATGGGGGTGGGGTCGCACACTACTCACACACCAGCGGGATCGCCCCTAAGGACTGTGGTAAGTGTAGTTCGTGTTCCGCGATGCATCTTCTTCCGATTCTCTGCTATGTTCGCTATCTTCGCCATCCCTGGACACGTGTTTCGGGGTATTTACCCCTCATCAGCAGGGGTTAGGCGGTGTTCTGGGGTTGCCGGTGGCTGCCAAATATTGCCAGGTTTAGTACCACTCAGGCGCGCAGGTGCGGGGTCCCAGGCTCGTTAGTCAACTGCTCGAGGGAGCTTTAACATTACAAATGGGGGTGGGGTCGCACACTACTCACACACCAGCGGGATCGCCCCTAAGGACTGTGGTAAGTGTAGTTCGTGTTCCGCAATGCATCTTCTTCCGATTCTCTGCTATGTTCGCTATCTTCGCCATCCCTGGACACGTGTTTCGGGGTATTTACCCCTCATCAGCAGGGATTAGGCCGTGTTCTGGGGTTGCCGGTGGCTGCCAAATATTGCCAGGTTTAGTACCACTCAAGCGCGCAGGTGCGGGGTCCCAGGCTCGTCAGCCAACTGCTCGAGGGAGCTTTAACATTACAAATGGGGGTGGGGTTGTACACTACTCACACACCAGCGGGATCGCCCCTAAGGACTGTGGTAAGTGTAGTTCGTGTTCCTCGATGCATCTTCTTCCGATTCTCTGCTATCTTCGCTATCTTCGCCATCCCTGGACACGTGTTTCGGGGTATTTACCCCTCATCAGCAGGGATTAGGCCGTGTTCTGGGGTTGCCGGTGGCTGCCAAATATTGCCAGGTTTAGTACCACTCAGGCGCGCAGGTGCGGGGTCCCAGGCTCGTCAGCCAACTGCTCGAGGGAGCTTTAACATTACAAATGGGGGTGGGGTCGTACACTACTCACACACCAGCGGGATCGCCCCTAAGGACTGTGGTAAGTGTAGTTCGTGTTCCGCGATGCATCTTCTTCCGATTCTCTGCTATCTTCGCTATCTTCGCCATCCCTGGACACGTGTTTCGGGGTATTTACCCCTCATCAGCAGGGATTAGGCCGTGTTCTGGGGTTGCCGGTGGCTGCCAAATATTGCCAGGTTTAGTACCACTCAGGCGCGCAGGTGCAGGGTCCCAGGCTCGTCAGCCAACTGCTAGAGGGAGCTTTAACATTACAAATGGGGATGGGGTCGCACACTACTCACACACCAGCGGGATTGCCCCTAAGGACTGTGGTAAGTGTAGTTCGTGTTCCGCGATGCATCTTCTTCCGATTCTCTGCTATCTTCGCTATCTTCGCCATCCCTGGACACGTGTTTCGGGGGTATTTACCCCTCATCAGCAGGGATTAGGCCGTGTTCTGGGGTTGCCGGTGGCTGCCAAATATTGCCAGGTTTAGTACCATTCAGGTGCGGGGTCCCAGGCTCGTCAGCCAACTGCTCGAGGGAGCTTTAACATTACAAATTGGGGTGGGGTCGCACACTACTCACACACCAGCGGGATCGCCCCTAAGGACTGTGGTAAGTGTAGTTTGTGTTCCGCGATGCATCTTCTTCCGATTCTCTGCTATCTTCGCTATCTTCGCCATCCCTGGACACGTGTTTCAGGGTATTTACCCCTCATCAACAGGGATTAGGCCGTGTTCTGGGGTTGCCGGTGGCTGCCAAATATTGCCAGGTTTAGTACCACTCAGGCGCGCAGGTGCGGGGTCCCAGGCTCGTCAGCCAACTGCTCGAGGGAGCTTTAACATTACAAATGGGGGTGGGGTCGCACACTACTCACACACCAGCGGGATCGCCCCTAAGGACTGTGGTAAGTGTAGTTCGTGTTCCGCGATGCATCTTCTTCCGATTCTCTGCTATCTTCGCTATCTTCGCCATCCCTGGACACGTGTTTCGGGGTATTTACCCCTCATCAGCAGGGATTAGGCGGTGTTCTGGGGTTGCCGGTGGCTGCCAAATATTGCCAGGTTTAGTACCACTCAGGCGCGCAGGTGCGGGGTCCCAGGCTCGTCAGCCAACTGCTCGAGGGAGCTTTAACATTACAAATAGGGGTGGGGTCGAACACTACTCACACACCAGCGGGATCGCCCCTAAGGACTGTGGTAAGTGTAGTTCGTGTTCCGCGATGCATCTTCTTCCGATTCTCTGCTATCTTCGCTATCTTCGCCATCCCTGGACACGTGTTTCGGGGTATTTACCCCTCATCAGCAGGAATTAGGCCGTGTTCTGGGGTTGCCGGTGGCTGCCAAATATTGCCAGGTTTAGTACCACTCAGGCGCGCAGGTGCGGGGTCCCAGGCTCGTCAGCCAACTGCTCGAGGGAGCTTTAACATTATAAATGGGGGTGGGGTCGCACACTACTCACACACCAGCGGGATCGCCCCTAAGGACTGTGGTAAGTGTAGTTCGTGTTCCGCGATGCATCTTCTTCCGATTCTCTGCTATCTTCGCTATCTTTGCCATCCCTGGACACGTGTTTTGGGGTATTTACCCCTCATCAGCAGGGATTAGGCCGAGTTCTGGGGTTGCCGGTGGCTGCCAAATATTGCCAGGTTTAGTACCACTCAGGCGCGCAGGTGCGGGGTCCCAGGCTCGTCAGCCAACTGCTCGAGGGAGCTTTAACATTACAAATGGGGGTGGGGTCGCACACTATTCACACACCAGCGGGATCACCCCTAAGGACTGTGGTAAGTGTAGTTTGTGTTCCGCGATGCATCTTCTTCCGATTCTCTGCTATCTTCGCTATCTTCGCCATCCCTGGACACGTGTTTCGGCGTATTTACCCCTCATCAGCAGGGATTAGGCCGTGTTCTGGGGTTGCCGGTGGCTGCCAAATATTGCCAGGTTTAGTACCACTCAGGCGCGCAGGTGCGGGGTCCCAGGCTCGTCAGCCAACTGCTCGAGGGAGCTTTAACATTACAAATGGGGGTGGGGTCGCACACTACTCACACACCAGCGGGATCACCCCTAAGGACTGTGGTAAGTGTAGTTCGTGTTCCGCGATGCATCTTCTTCCGATTCTCTGCTATCTTCGCTATATTCGCCATCCCTGGACACGTGTTTCGGGGTATTTACCCCTCATCTGCAGGTATTAGGCCGGGTTCTGGGGTTGCCTGTGGCTGCCAAATATTGCCAGGTGTAGTACCACTCAGGCACGCAGGTGCGGGGTCCCAGGCTCGTCAGCCAACTGCTCGAGGGAGCTTTAACATTACAAATGGGGGTGGGGTCGCACACTACTCACACACCAGCGGGATCGCCCCTAAGGACTGTGGTAAGTGTAGTTCGTGTTCCGCGATGCATCTTCTTCCGATTCTCTGCTATCTTCGCTATCTTCGCCATCCCTGGACACGTGTTTCGGGGTATTTACCCCTCATCAGCAGGTATTAGGCCGGGTTCTGGGGTTGCCGGTGGCTGCCAAATATTGCCAGGTTTAGTACCACTCAGGCGCGCAGGTGCGAGGTCCCAGGCTCATCAGCCATCTGCTCGAGGGAGCTTTAACATTACAAATGGGGGTGGGGTCGCTCACTACTCACACACCAGCGGGATCGCCCCTAAGGACTGTGGTAAGTGTAGTTCGTGTTCCGCGATGCATCTTCTTCCGATTCTCTGCTATCTTCGCTATCTTCGCCATCCCTGGACACGTGTTTCGGGGTATTTACCCCTCATCAGCAGGGATTAGGCCGTGTTCTGGGGTTGCCGGTGGCTTCCAAATATTGCCAGGTTTAGTACCACTCAGGCGCGCAGGTGCGGAGTCCCAGGCTCGTCAGCCAACTGCTCGAGGGAGTTTTAACATTACAAATGGGGGTGGGGTCGCACACTACTCACACACCAGCGGGATCGCCCCTAAGGACTGTGGTAAGTGTAGTTCGTGTTCCGCGATGCATCTTCTTCCGATTCTCTGCTATCTTCGCTATCTTCGCCATCCCTGGACACGTGTTTCGGGGTATTTACCCCTCATCAGCAGGGATTAGGCCGTGTTCTGGGGTTGCCGGTGGCTGCCAAATATTGCCAGGTTTAGTACCACTCAGGCGCGCAGGTGCGGGATCCCAGGCTCGTCAGCCAACTGCTTGAGGGAGCTTTAACATTACAAATGGGGGTGGGGTCGCACACTACTCACACACCAGCGGGATCGCCCCTAAGGACTGTGGTAAGTGTAGTTCGTGTTCCGTGATGCATCTTCTTCCGATTCTCTGCTATCTTCGCTATCTTCGCCATCCCTGGACACGTGTTTCGGGGTATTTACCCCTCATCAGCAGGGATTAGGCCGTGTTCTGGGGTTGCCGGTGGCTGCCAAATATTGCCAGGTTTAGTACCACTCAGGCGCGCAGGTGCGGTGTCCCAGGATTGTCAGCCAACTGCTCGAGGGAGCTTTAACATTACAAATGGGGGTGGGGTCGCACACTACTCACACACCAGCGGGATCGCCCCTAAAGACTGTGGTAAGTGTAGTTCGTTTTCCGCGATGCATCTTCTTCCGATTCTCTGCTATCTTCGCCATCCCTGGACACGTGTTTCGGGGTATTTATCCCTCATGAGCAGGGATTAGGCCGTGTTCTGGGGTTGCCGGTGGCTGCCAAATATTGCCAGGTTTAGTACCAAAAAAGGCGCGCAGGTGCGGGGTCCCAGGCTTGTTAGCCAACTGCTCGAGGGAGCTTTAACATTACAAATGGGGGTGGGGTCGCACACTACTCACACACCAGCGGGATCGCCCCTAAGGACTGTGGTAAGTGTAGTTCGTGTTCCGCGATGCATCTTCTTCCGATTCTCTGCTATCTTCGCTATCTTCGCCATCCCTGGACACGAGTTTCGGGGTATTTACCCCTCATCAGCAGGGATTAGGCCGTGTTCTGGGGTTGCCGTGGCTGCCAAATATTGCCAGGTTTAGTACCACTCAGGCGCGCAGGTGCGGGGTCCCAGGCTCGTCAGCCAACTGCTCGAGGGAGCTTTAACATTACAAATGGGGGTGGGGTCACACACTACTCACACACCAGCGGGATCGCCCCTAAGGACTGTGGTAAGTGTAGTTCGTGTTCCGCGATGCATCTTCTTCCGATTCTCTGCTATCTTCGCTATCTTCGCCATCCCTGGACACGTGTTTCGGGGTATTTACCCCTCATCAGCAGGGATTAGGCGGTGTTCTGGGGTTGCCGGTGGCTGCCAAATATTGCCAGGTTTAGTACCACTCAGGCGCGCCGGTGCGGGGTCCCAGGCTCGTCAGCCAACTGCTAGAGGGAGCTTTAACATTACAAATGGGGGTGGGGTCGCACACTACTCACACACCAGCGGGATCGCCTCTAAGGACTGTGGTAAGTGTAGTTCGTGTTCCGCGATGCATCTTCTTCCGATTCTCTGCTATCTTCGCTATCTTCGCCATCCCTGGACACGTGTTTCGGGGTATTTACCCCTCATCAGCATGGATTAGGCCGTGTTCTGGGGTTGCCGGTGGCTGCCAAATATTGCCAGGTTTAGTACCATTCAGGCGCGCAGGTGCGGGGTCCCAGGCTTGTCAGCCAACTGCTCGAGGGAGCTTTAACATTACAAATGGGGGTGGGGTCGCACACTACTCCCACACCAGCGGGATCGCCCCTAAGGACTGTGGTAAGTGTAGTTTGTGTTCCGCGATGCATCTTCTTCCGATTCTCTGCTATCTTCGCTATCTTCGCCATCCCTGGATACGTGTTTCCAGGTATTTACCCCTCATCAGCAGGGATTAGGCCGTGTTCTGGGGTTGCCGGTGGCTGCCAAATATTGCCAGGTTTAGTACCACTCAGGCACGCAGGTGCGGGGTCCCAGTCTCGTCAGCCAACTGCTCGAGGGAGCTTTAACATTACAAATGGGGGTGGGGTCGCACACTACTCACACACCAGCGGGATCGCCCCTAAGGACTGTGGTAAGTGTAGTTCGTGTTCCGTGATGCATCTTCTTCCGATTCTCTGCTATCTTTGCTATCTTAGCCATCCCTGGACACGTGTTTCGGGGTATTTACCCCTCATCAGCAGGGATTAGGCCGTGTTCTGGGGTTGCCGGTGGCTGCCAAATATTGCCAGGTTTAGTACCACTCAGGCGCGCAGGTGCGGGGTCCCAGGCTCGTTAGTCAACTGCTCGAGGGAGCTTTAACATTACAAATGGGGGTGGGGTCGCACACTACTCACACACCAGCGGGATCGCCCCTAAGGACTGTGGTAAGTGTAGTTCGTGTTCCGCGATGCATCTTCTTCCGATTCTCCGCTATCTTCGCTATCTTCGCCATCCCTGGACATGTGTTTCGGGGTATTTACCCCTCATCAGCAGGGATTAGGCCGTGTTCTGGGGTTCCCGGTGGCTGCCAAGTATTGCCAGGTTTAGTACCACTCAGGCGCGCAGGTGCGGGGTCCCAGGCTCGTCAGCCAACTGCTCGAGGGAGCTTTAACATTACAAATGGGGGTGGGGTCGCACACTACTCACACACCAGCGGGATCGCCCCTAAGGACTGCGGTAAGTGTAGTTCGTGTTCCGCGATGCATCTTCTTCCGATTCTCTGCTATCTTCGCTATCTTCGCCATCCCTGGACACGTGTTTCGGGCTATTTACCCCTCATCAGCAGGGGTTAGGCGGTGTTCTGGGGTTGCTGGTGGCTGCCAAATATTGCCAGGTTTAGTACCACTCAGGCGCGCAGGTGCGGGGACCCAGGCTCTTCAGCCAACTGCTAGAGGGAGCTTTAACATTACAAATGGGGGTGGGGTCGCACACTACTCACACACCAGCGGGATCGCCCCTAAGGACTGTGGTAAGTGTAGTTCGTGTTCCGCGATGCATCTTCTTCTGATTCTCTGCTGTCTTCGCTATCTTCGCCATCCCTGGACACGTGTTTCTGGGTATTTACCCCTCATCAGCAGGGATTAGGCCGTGTTCTGGGGTTGCCGGTGGCTGCCAAATATTGCCAGGTTTAGTACCAATCAGGCGCGCAGGTGCGGGGTCCCAGGCTTGTCAGCCAACTGCTCGAGGGAGCTTTAACATTACAAATGGGGGTGGGGTCGCACACTACTCACACACCAGCGGGATTGCCCCTAAGGACTGTGGTAAGTGTAGTTCGTGTTCCGCGATGCATCTTCTTCCGATTCTCTGCTATCTTCGCTATCTTCGCCATCCCTGGACACGTATTTCGGGGTATTTACCCCTCATCAGCAGGGATTAGGCCGTGTTCTGGGGTTGCCGGTGGCTGCCAAATATTGCCAGGTTTGGTACCACTCAGGCGCGCAGGTGCGGGGTCCCAGGCTCGTCAGCCAACTGCTCGAGGGAGCTTTAACATTACAAATGGGGGTGGGGTCGCACACTACTCACACACCAGCGGGATCACCCCTAAGGACTGTGGTAAGTGTAGTTCGTGTTCCGCGATGCATCTGCTTCCGATTCTCTGCTATCTTCGCTATGTTCGCCATCCCTGGACACGTGTTTCGGGGTATTTACCCCTCATCAGCAGGGATTAGGCGGTGTTCTGGGGTTGCCGGTGGCTGCCAAATATTGCCAGGTTTAGTCCCACTCAGGCGCGCAGGTGCGGGGTCCCAGGCTCGTCAGCCAACTGCTCGAGGGAGCTTTAACATTACAAATGGGGGTGGGGTCGCACACTACTCACACACCAGTGGGATCGCCCCTAAGGACTGTGGTAAGTGTAGTTCGTGTTCCGTGATGCATCTTCTTCCGATTCTCTGCTATCTTCGCTATCTTAGCCATCCCTGGACACGTGTTTCGGGGTATTTACCCCTCATCAGCAGGGATTAGGCGGTGTTCTGGGGTTGCCAGTGGCTGCCAAATATTGCCAGGTTTAGTACCACTCAGGCGTGCAGGTGCAGGGTCCCAGGCTCGTCAGCCAACTGCTAGAGGGAGCTTTAACATTACAAATGGGGGTGGGGTCGCACACTACTCACACACCAGCGGGATCGCCCCTAAGGACTGTGGTAAGTGTAGTTCGTGTTCCGCGATGCATCTTCTTCCGATTCTCTGCTAGCTTCGCTATCTTCGCCATCCCTGGACACGTGTTTCGGGGTATTTACCCCTCATCAGCAGGGATTAGGCCGTGTTCTGGGGTTGCCGGTGGCTGCCAAATATTGCCAGGTTTAGTACCACTCAGGCGCACAGGTGAGGGGTCCCAGGCTCATCAGCCAACTGCTCGAGGGAGCTTTAACATTACAAATGGGGGTGGGGTCGAACACTACTCACACACCAGCGGGATCGCCCCTAAGGACTGTGGTAAGTGTAGTTTGTGTTCCGCGATGCATCTTCTTGCGATTCTCTGATATCTTCGCTATCTTCACCATCCCTGGACACGTGTTTCGGGGTATTTACCCCTCATCAGCAGGGATTAGGCCGTGTTCTGGGGTTGCCGGTGGCTGCCAAATATTGCCAGGTTTAGTACCACTCAGGCGCGCAGGTGCGGTGTCCCAGGATCGTCAGCCAACTGCTCGAGGGAGCTTTAACATTACAAATGGGGGTGGGGTCGCACACTACTCACACACCAGCGGGATCGCCCCTAAGGACTGTGGTAAGTGTAGTTCGTGTTCCGCGATGCATCTTCTTCCGATTCTCTGCTATCTTCGCCATCCCTGGACACGTGTTTCGGGGTATTTACCCCTCATGAGCAGGGATTAGGCCGTGTTCTGGGGTTGCCGGTGGCTGCCAAATATTGCCAGGTTTAGTACCACAAAAGGCGCGCAGGTGCGGGGTCCCAGGCTTGTTAGCCAACTGCTCGAGGGAGCTTTAACATTACAAATGGGGGTGGGGCCGCACACTACTCACACACCAGCGGGATCGCCCCTAAGGACTGTGGTAAGTGTAGTTCGTGTTCCACAATGCATCTTCTTCCGATTCTCTGCTATCTTCGCTATCTTCGCCATCCCTGGACACGTGTTTCGGGGTATTTACCCCTCATCAGCAGGGATTAGGCCGTGTTCTGGGGTTGCCGTGGCTGCCAAATATTGCCAGGTTTAGTACCACTCAGGCGTGCAGGTGCGGGGTCCCAGGCTCGTCAGCCAACTGCTCGAGGGAGCTTTAACATTACAAATGGGGGTGGGGTCACACACTACTCACACACCAGCGGGATCGCCCCTAAGGACTGTGGTAAGTGGAGTGTGTTCCGCGATGCATCTTCTTCCGATTCTCTGCTATCTTCGCTATCTTCGCCATCCCTGGACACGTGTTTCGGGGTATTTACCCCTCATCAGCAGGGATTAGGCGGTGTTCTGGGGTTGCCGGTGGCTGCCAAATATTGCCAGGTTTAGTACCACTCAGGCGCGCCGGTGCGGGGTCCCAGGCTCGTCAGCCAACTGCTAGAGGGAGCTTTAACATTACAAATGGGGGTGGGGTCGCACACTACTCACACACCAGCGGGATCGCCTCTAAGGACTGTGGTAAGTGTAGTTCGTGTTCCGCGATGCATGTTCTTCCGATTCTCTGCTATCTTCGCTATCTTCGCCATCCCTGGAAACGTGTTTCGGGGTATTTACCCCTCATCAGCATGGATTAGGCCGTGTTCTGGGGTTGCCGGTTGCTGCCAAATATTGCCAGGTTTAGCACCATTCAGGCGCGCAGGTGCGGGGTCCCAATCTTGTCAGCCAACTGCTCGAGGGAGCTTTAACATTACAAATGGGGGTGGGGTCGCACACTACTCCCACACCAGCGGGATCGCCCCTAAGGACTGTGGTAAGTGTAGTTTGTGTTCCGCGATGCATCTTCTTCCGATTCTCTGCTATCTTCGCTATCTTCGCCATCCCTGGATACGTGTTTCCAGGTATTTACCCCTCATCAGCAGGGATTAGGCCGTGTTCTGGGGTTGCCGGTGGCTGCCAAATATTGCCAGGTTTAGTACCACTCAGGCACGCAGGTGCGGGGTCCCAGTCTCGTCAGCCAACTGCTCGAGGGAGCTTTAACATTACAAATGGGGGTGGGGTCGCACACTACTCACACACCAGCGGGATCGCCCCTAAGGACTGTGGTAAGTGTAGTTCGTGTTCCGTGATGCATCTTCTTCCGATTCTCTGCTATCTTCGCTATCTTAGCCATCCCTGGACACGTGTTTCGGGGTATTTACCCCTCATCAGCAGGGATTAGGCCGTGTTCTGGGGTTGCCGGTGGCTGCCAAATATTGCCAGGTTTAGTACCACTCAGGCGCGCAGGTGCGGGGTCCCAGGCTCGTTAGTCAACTGCTCGAGGGTGCTTTAACATTACAAATGGGGGTGGGGTCGCACACTACTCACACACCAGCGGGATCGCCCCTAAGGACTGTGGTAAGTGTAGTTCGTGTTCCGCGATGCATCTTCTTCCGATTCTCTGCTATCTTCGCTATCTTCGCCATCCCTGGACACGTGTTTCTGGGTATTTACCCCTCATCAGCAGGGATTAGGCCGTGTTCTGGGGTTCCCGGTGGCTGCCAAGTATTGCCAGGTTTAGTACCACTCAGGCGCGCAGGTGCGGGGTCCCAGGCTCGTCAGCCAACTGCTCGAGGGAGCTTTAACATTACAAATGGGGGTGGGGTCGCACACTACTCACACACCAGCGGGATCGCCCCTAAGGACTGTGGTAAGTGTAGTTCGTGTTCCGCGATGCATCTTCTTCCGATTCTCTGCTATCTTCGCTATCTTCGCCATCCCTGGACACGTGTTTCGGGGTATTTACCCCTCATCAGCAGGGGTTAGGCGGTGTTCTGGGGTTGCCGGTGGCTGCCAAATATTGCCAGGTTTAGTACCACTCAGGCGCGCAGGTGCGGGGTCCCAGGCTCGTTAGTCAACTGCTCGAGGGAGCTTTAACATTACAAATGGGGGTGGGGTCGCACACTACTCACACACCAGCGGGATCGCCCCTAAGGACTGTGGTAAGTGTAGTTCGTGTTCCGCAATGCATCTTCTTCCGATTCTCTGCTATGTTCGCTATCTTCGCCATCCCTGGACACGTGTTTCGGGGTATTTACCCCTCATCAGCAGGGATTAGGCCGTGTTCTGGGGTTGCCGGTGGCTGCCAAATATTGCCAGGTTTAGTACCACTCAAGCGCGCAGGTGCGGGGTCCCAGGCTCGTCAGCCAACTGCTCGAGGGAGCTTTAACATTACAAATGGGGGTGGGGTTGTACACTACTCACACACCAGCGGGATCGCCCCTAAGGACTGTGGTAAGTGTAGTTCGTGTTCCTCGATGCATCTTCTTCCGATTCTCTGCTATCTTCGCTATCTTCGCCATCCCTGGACACGTGTTTCGGGGTATTTACCCCTCATCAGCAGGGATTAGGCCGTGTTCTGGGGTTGCCGGTGGCTGCCAAATATTGCCAGGTTTAGTACCACTCAGGCGCGCAGGTGCGGGGTCCCAGGCTCGTCAGCCAACTGCTCGAGGGAGCTTTAACATTACAAATGGGGGTGGGGTCGTACACTACTCACACACCAGTGGGATCGCCCATAAGGACTGTGGTAAGTGTAGTTCGTGTTCCGCGATGCATCTTCTTCCGATTCTCTGCTATCTTCGCTATCTTCGCCATCCCTGGACACGTGTTTCGGGGTATTTACCCCTCATCAGCAGGGATTAGGCCGTGTTCTGGGGTTGCCGGTGGCTGCCAAATATTGCCAGGTTTAGTACCACTCAGGCGCGCAGGTGCGGGGTCCCAGGATCGTCAGCCAACTGCTCGAGGGAGCTTTAACATTACAAATGGGGGTGGGGTCGCACACTACTCACACACCAGCGGGATCGCCCCTAAGGACTGTGGTAAGTGTAGTTCGTGTTCCGCGATGCATCTTCTTCCGATTCTCTGCTATCTTCGCTATCTTCGCCATCCCTGGACACGTGTTTCGGGGTATTTACCCCTCATCAGCAGGGATTAGGCCGTGTTCTGGGGTTGCCGGTGGCTGCCAAATATTGCCAGGTTTAGTACCACTCAGGCGCGCAGGTGCGGGGTCCCAGGCTCGTCAGCCAACTGCTCGAGGGAGCTTTAACATTACAAATGGGGGTGGGGTCGCACACTACTCACACACCAGCGGGATCGCCCCTAAGGACTGTGGTAAGTGTAGTTCGTGTTCCGCGATGCATCTTCTTCCGATTCTCTTCTATCTTCGCTATCTTCGCCATCCCTGGACACGTGTTTCGGGGTATTTACCCCTCATCAGCAGGGATTAGGCCGTGTTCTGGGGTTGCCGGTGGCTGCCAAATATTGCCTGGTTTAGCACCACTCAGGCGCGCAGGTGCGGGGTCCCAGGCTCGTCAGCCAACTGCTCGAGGGAGCTTTAACATTACAAATGGGGGTGGGGGTCGCACACTACTCACACACCAGCGGGAGCGCCCTTAAGGACTGTGGTAAGTGTGGTTCGTGTTCCGCGATGCATCTTCTTCCGATTCTCTGCTATCTTCGCTATGTTCGCCATCCCTGGACACGTGTTTCGGGGTATTTACCCCTCATCAGCAGGGATTAGGCGGTGTTCTGGGGTTGCCGGTGGCTGCCAAATATTGCCAGGTTTAGTACCACTCAGGCGCGCAGGTGCAGGGTCCCAGGCTCGTCAGCCAACTGCTAGAGGGAGCTTTAACATTACAAATGGGGATGGGGTCGCACACTACTCACACACCAGCGGGATTGCCCCTAAGGACTGTGGTAAGTGTAGTTCGTGTTCCGCGATGCATCTTCTTCCGATTCTCTGCTATCTTCGCTATCTTCGCCATCCCTGGACACGTGTTTCGGGGGTATTTACCCCTCATCAGCAGGGATTAGGCCGTGTTCTGGGGTTGCCGGTGGCTGCCAAATATTGCCAGGTTTAGTACCATTCAGGTGCGGGGTCCCAGGCTCGTCAGCCAACTGCTCGAGGGAGCTTTAACATTACAAATTGGGGTGGGGTCGCACACTACTCACACACCAGCGGGATCGCCCCTAAGGACTGTGGTAAGTGTAGTTTGTGTTCCGCGATGCATCTTCTTCCGATTCTCTGCTATCTTCGCTATCTTCGCCATCCCTGGACACGTGTTTCAGGGTATTTACCCCTCATCAACAGGGATTAGGCCGTGTTCTGGGGTTGCCGGTGGCTGCCAAATATTGCCAGGTTTAGTACCACTCAGGCGCGCAGGTGCGGGGTCCCAGGCTCGTCAGCCAACTGCTCGAGGGAGCTTTAACATTACAAATGGGGGTGGGGTCGCACACTACTCACACACCAGCGGGATCGCCCCTAAGGACTGTGGTAAGTGTAGTTCGTGTTCCGCGATGCATCTTCTTCCGATTCTCTGCTATCTTCGCTATCTTCGCCATCCCTGGACACGTGTTTCGGGGTATTTACCCCTCATCAGCAGGGATTAGGCGGTGTTCTGGGGTTGCCGGTGGCTGCCAAATATTGCCAGGTTTAGTACCACTCAGGCGCGCAGGTGCGGGGTCCCAGGCTCGTCAGCCAACTGCTCGAGGGAGCTTTAACATTACAAATAGGGGTGGGGTCGCACACTACTCACACACCAGCGGGATCGCCCCTAAGGACTGTGGTAAGTGTAGTTCGTGTTCCGCGATGCATCTTCTTCCGATTCTCTGCTATCTTCGCTATCTTCGCCATCCCTGGACACGTGTTTCGGGGTATTTACCCCTCATCAGCAGGAATTAGGCCGTGTTCTGGGGTTGCCGGTGGCTGCCAAATATTGCCAGGTTTAGTACCACTCAGGCGCGCAGGTGCGGGGTCCCAGGCTCGTCAGCCAACTGCTCGAGGGAGCTTTAACATTATAAATGGGGGTGGGGTCGCACACTACTCACACACCAGCGGGATCGCCCCTAAGGACTGTGGTAAGTGTAGTTCGTGTTCCGCGATGCATCTTCTTCCGATTCTCTGCTATCTTCGCTATCTTCGCCATCCCTGGACACGTGTTTCGGCGTATTTACCCCTCATCAGCAGGGATTAGGCCGTGTTCTGGGGTTGCCGGTGGCTGCCAAATATTGCCAGGTTTAGTACCACTCAGGCGCGCAGGTGCGGGGTCCCAGGCTCGTCAGCCAACTGCTCGAGGGAGCTTTAACATTACAAATGGGGGTGGGGTCGCACACTACTCACACACCAGCGGGATCACCCCTAAGGACTGTGGTAAGTGTAGTTCGTGTTCCGCGATGCATCTTCTTCCGATTCTCTGCTATCTTCGCTATATTCGCCATCCCTGGACACGTGTTTCGGGGTATTTACCCCTCATCAGCAGGTATTAGGCCGGGTTCTGGGGTTGCCGGTGCCTGCCAAATATTGCCAGGTGTAGTACCACTCAGGCACGCAGGTGCGGGGTCCCAGGCTCGTCAGCCAACTGCTCGAGGGAGCTTTAACATTACAAATGGGGGTGGGGTCGCACACTACTCACACACCAGCGGGATCGCCCCTAAGGACTGTGGTAAGTGTAGTTCGTGTTCCGCGATGCATCTTCTTCCGATTCTCTGCTATCTTCGCTATCTTCGCCATCCCTGGACACGTGTTTCGGGGTATTTACCCCTCATCAGCAGGTATTAGGCCGGGTTCTGGGGTTGTCGGTGGCTGCCAAATATTGCCAGGTTTAGTACCACTCAGGCGCGCAGGTGCGAGGTCCCAGGCTCATCAGCCAACTGCTCGAGGGAGCTTTAACATTACAAATGGGGGTGGGGTCGCTCACTACTCACACACCAGCGGGATCGCCCCTAAGGACTGTGGTAAGTGTAGTTCGTGTTCCGCGATGCATCTTCTTCCGATTCTCTGCTATCTTCGCTATCTTCGCCATCCCTGGACACGTGTTTCGGGGTATTTACCCCTCATCAGCAGGGATTAGGCCGTGTTCTGGGGTTGCCGGTGGCTTCCAAATATTGCCAGGTTTAGTACCACTCAGGCGTGCAGGTGCGGAGTCCCAGGCTCGTCAGCCAACTGCTCGAGGGAGTTTTAACATTACAAATGGGGGTGGGGTCGCACACTACTCACACACCAGCGGGATCGCCCCTAAGGACTGTGGTAAGTGTAGTTCGTGTTCCGCGATGCATCTTCTTCCGATTCTCTGCTATCTTCGCTAGCTTCGCCATCCCTGGACACGTGTTTCGGGGTATTTACCCCTCATCAGCAGGGATTAGGCCGTGTTCTGGGGTTGCCGGTGGCTGCCAAATATTGCCAGGTTTAGTACCACTCAGGCGCGCAGGTGAGGGATCCCAGGCTCGTCAGCCAACTGCTTGAGGGAGCTTTAACATTACAAATGGGGGTGGGGTCGCACACTACTCACACACCAGCGGGATCGCCCCTAAGGACTGTGGTAAGTGTAGTTCGTGTTCCGCGATGCATCTTCTTCCGATTCTCTGCTATCTTCGCTATCTTCGCCATCCCTGGACACGTGTTTTGGGGTATTTACCCCTCATCAGCAGGGATTAGGCCGTGTTCTGGGGTTGCCGGTGGCTGCCAAATATTGCCAGGTTTAGTACCACTCAGGCGCGCAGGTGCGGTGTCCCAGGATTGTCAGCCAACTGCTCGAGGGAGCTTTAACATTACAAATGGGGGTGGGGTCGCACACTACTCACACACCAGCGGGATCGCCCCTAAAGACTGTGGTAAGTGTAGTTCGTTTTCCGCGATGCATCTTCTTCCGATTCTCTGCTATCTTCGCCATCCCTGGACACGTGTTTCGGGGTATTTATCCCTCATGAGCAGGGATTAGGCCGTGTTCTGGGGTTGCCGGTGGCTGCCAAATATTGCCAGGTTTAGTACCAAAAAAGGCGCGCAGGTGCGGGGTCCCAGGCTTGTTAGCCAACTGCTCGAGGGAGCTTTAACATTACAAATGGGGGTGGGGTCGCACACTACTCACACACCAGCGGGATCGCCCCTAAGGACTGTGGTAAGTGTAGTTCGTGTTCCGCGATGCATCTTCTTCCGATTCTCTGCTATCTTCGCTATCTTCGCCATCCCTGGACACGTGTTTCGGGGTATTTACCCCTCATCAGCAGGGATTAGGCCGTGTTCTGGGGTTGCCGTGGCTGCCAAATATTGCCAGGTTTAGTACCACTCAGGCGCGCAGGTGCGGGGTCCCAGGCTCGTCAGCCAACTGCTCGAGGGAGCTTTAACATTACAAATGGGGGTGGGGTCACACACTACTCACACACCAGCGGGATCGCCCCTAAGGACTGTGGTAAGTGTAGTTCGTGTTCCGCGATGCATCTTCTTCCGATTCTCTGCTATCTTCGCTATCTTCGCCATCCCTGGACACGTGTTTCGGGGTATTTATCCCTCATCAGCAGGGATTAGGCGGTGTTCTGGGGTTGCCGGTGGCTGCCAAATATTGCCAGGTTTAGTACCACTCAGGCGCGCCGGTGCGGGGTCCCAGGCTCGTCAGCCAACTGCTAGAGGGAGCTTTAACATTACAAATGGGGGTGGGGTCGCACACTACTCACACACCAGCGGGATCGCCTCTAAGGACTGTGGTAAGTGTAGTTCGTGTTCCGCGATGCATCTTCTTCCGATTCTCTGCTATCTTCGCTATCTTCGCCATCCCTGGACACGTGTTTCGGGGTATTTACCCCTCATCAGCATGGATTAGGCCGTGTTCTGGGGTTGCCGGTGGCTGCCAAATATTGCCAGGTTTAGTACCATTCAGGCGCGCAGGTGCGGGGTCCCAGGCTTGTCAGCCAACTGCTCGAGGGAGCTTTAACATTACAAATGGGGGTGGGGTCGCACACTACTCCCACACCAGCGGGATCGCCCCTAAGGACTGTGGTAAGTGTAGTTTGTGTTCCGCGATGCATCTTCTTCCGATTCTCTGCTATCTTCGCTATCTTCGCCATCCCTGGATACGTGTTTCGGGGTATTTATCCCTCATGAGCAGGGATTAGGCCGTGTTCTGGGGTTGCCGGTGGCTGCCAAATATTGCCAGGTTTAGTACCAAAAAAGGCGCGCAGGTGCGGGGTCCCAGGCTTGTTAGCCAACTGCTCGAGGGAGCTTTAACATTACAAATGGGGGTGGGGTCGCACACTACTCACACACCAGCGGGATCGCCCCTAAGGACTGTGGTAAGTGTAGTTCGTGTTCCGCGATGCATCTTCTTCCGATTCTCTGCTATCTTCGCTATCTTCGCCATCCCTGGACACGTGTTTCGGGGTATTTACCCCTCATCAGCAGGGATTAGGCCGTGTTCTGGGGTTGCCGTGGCTGCCAAATATTGCCAGGTTTAGTACCACTCAGGCGCGCAGGTGCGGGGTCCCAGGCTCGTCAGCCAACTGCTCGAGGGAGCTTTAACATTACAAATGGGGGTGGGGTCACACACTACTCACACACCAGCGGGATCGCCCCTAAGGACTGTGGTAAGTGTAGTTCGTGTTCCGCGATGCATCTTCTTCCGATTCTCTGCTATCTTCGCTATCTTCGCCATCCCTGGACACGTGTTTCGGGGTATTTACCCCTCATCAGCAGGGATTAGGCGGTGTTCTGGGGTTGCCGGTGGCTGCCAAATATTGCCAGGTTTAGTACCACTCAGGCGCGCCGGTGCGGGGTCCCAGGCTCGTCAGCCAACTGCTAGAGGGAGCTTTAACATTACAAATGGGGGTGGGGTCGCACACTACTCACACACCAGCGGGATCGCCTCTAAGGACTGTGGTAAGTGTAGTTCGTGTTCCGCGATGCATCTTCTTCCGATTCTCTGCTATCTTCGCTATCTTCGCCATCCCTGGACACGTGTTTCGGGGTATTTACCCCTCATCAGCATGGATTAGGCCGTGTTCTGGGGTTGCCGGTGGCTGCCAAATATTGCCAGGTTTAGTACCATTCAGGCGCGCAGGTGCGGGGTCCCAGGCTTGTCAGCCAACTGCTCGAGGGAGCTTTAACATTACAAATGGGGGTGGGGTCGCACACTACTCCCACACCAGCGGGATCGCCCCTAAGGACTGTGGTAAGTGTAGTTTGTGTTCCGCGATGCATCTTCTTCCGATTCTCTGCTATCTTCGCTATCTTCGCCATCCCTGGATACGTGTTTCCAGGTATTTACCCCTCATCAGCAGGGATTAGGCCGTGTTCTGGGGTTGCCGGTGGCTGCCAAATATTGCCAGGTTTAGTACCACTCAGGCACGCAGGTGCGGGGTCCCAGTCTCGTCAGCCAACTGCTCGAGGGAGCTTTAACATTACAAATGGGGGTGGGGTCGCACACTACTCACACACCAGCGGGATCGCCCCTAAGGACTGTGGTAAGTGTAGTTTGTGTTCCGTGATGCATCTTCTTCCGATTCTCTGCTATCTTCGCTATCTTAGCCATCCCTGGACACGTGTTTCGGGGTATTTACCCCTCATCAGCAGGGATTAGGCCGTGTTCTGGGGTTGCCGGTGGCTGCCAAATATTGCCAGGTTTAGTACCACTCAGGCGCGCAGGTGCGGGGTCCCAGGCTCGTTAGTCAACTGCTCGAGGGAGCTTTAACATTACAAATGGGGGTGGGGTCGCACACTACTCACACACCAGCGGGATCGCCCCTAAGGACTGTGGTAAGTGTAGTTCGTGTTCCGCGATGCATCTTCTTCCGATTCTCTGCTATCTTCGCTATCTTCGCCATCCCTGGACATGTGTTTCGGGGTATTTACCCCTCATCAGCAGGTATTAGGCCGTGTTCTGGGGTTCCCGGTGGCTGCCAAGTATTGCCAGGTTTAGTACCACTCAGGCGCGCAGGTGCGGGGTCCCAGGCTCGTCAGCCAACTGCTTGAGGGAGCTTTAACATTACAAATGGGGGTGGGGTCGCACACTACTCACACACCAGCGGGATCGCCCCTAAGGACTGCGGTAAGTGTAGTTCGTGTTCCGCGATGCATCTTCTTCCGATTCTCTGCTATCTTCGCTATCTTCGCCATCCCTGGACACGTGTTTCGGGGTATTTACCCCTCATCAGCAGGGGTTAGGCGGTGTTCTGGGGTTGCTGGTGGCTGCCAAATATTGCCAGGTTTAGTACGAATCAGGCGCACAGGTGCGGGGTCCCAGGCTTGTCAGCCAACTGCTCGAGGGAGCTTTAACATTACAAATGGGGGTGGGGTCGCACACTACTCACACACCAGCGGGATCGCCTCTAAGGACTGTGGTAAGTGTAGTTCGTGTTCCGCGATGCATCTTCTTCCGATTCTCTGCTATCTTCGCTATCTTCGCCATCCCTGGACATGTGTTTTGGGGTATTTACCCCTCATCAGCAGGGATTAGGCCATGTTCTGGGGTTGCCGGTGGCTGCCAAATATTGCCAGGTTTAGTAACACTCAGGCGCGCAGGTGCGGGGTCCCAGGCTCGTCAGCCAACTGCTCGAGGGAGCTTTAACATTACAAATGGGGGTGGGGTCGCACACTACTCACACACCAGCGGGATTGCCCCTAAGGACTGTGGTAAGTGTAGTTCGTGTTCCGCGATGCATCTTCTTCCGATTCTCTGCTATCTTCGCTATCTTCGCCATCCCTGGACACGTATTTCGGGGTATTTACCCCTCATCAGCAGGGATTAGGCCGTGTTCTGGGGTTGCCGGTGGCTGCCAAATATTGCCAGGTTTGGTACCACTCAGGCGCGCAGGTGCGGGGTCCCAGGCTCGTCAGCCAACTGCTCGAGGGAGCTTTAACATTACAAATGGGGGTGGGGTCGCACACTACTCACACACCAGCGGGATCACCCCTAAGGACTGTGGTAAGTGTAGTTCGTGTTCCGCGATGCATCTGCTTCCGATTCTCTGCTATCTTCGCTATGTTCGCCATCCCTGGACACGTGTTTCGGGGTATTTACCCCTCATCAGCAGGGATTAGGCGGTGTTCTGGGGTTGCCGGTGGCTGCCAAATATTGCCAGGTTTAGTCCCACTCAGGCGCGCAGGTGCGGGGTCCCAGGCTCGTCAGCCAACTGCTCGAGGGAGCTTTAACATTACAAATGGGGGTGGGGTCGCACACTACTCACACACCAGTGGGATCGCCCCTAAGGACTGTGGTAAGTGTAGTTCGTGTTCCGTGATGCATCTTCTTCCGATTCTCTGCTATCTTCGCTATCTTAGCCATCCCTGGACACGTGTTTCGGGGTATTTACCCCTCATCAGCAGGGATTAGGCGGTGTTCTGGGGTTGCCGGTGGCTGCCAAATATTGCCAGGTTTAGTACCACTCAGGCGCGCAGGTGCAGGGTCCCAGGCTCGTCAGCCAACTGCTAGAGGGAGCTTTAACATTACAAATGGGGGTGGGGTCGCACACTACTCACACACCAGCGGGATTGCCCCTAAGGACTGTGGTAAGTGTAGTTCGTGTTCCGCGATGCATCTTCTTCCGATTCTCTGCTATCTTCGCTATCTTCGCCATCCCTGGACACGTGTTTCGGGGGTATTTACCCCTCATCAGCAGGGATTAGGCCGTGTTCTGGGGTTGCCGGTGGCTGCCAAATATTGCCAGGTTTAGTACCATTCAGGTGCGGGGTCCCAGGCTCGTCAGCCAACTGCTCGAGGGAGCTTTAACATTACAAATTGGGGTGGGGTCACACACTACTCACACACCAGCGGGATCGCCCCTAAGGACTGTGGTAAGTGTAGTTCGTGTTCCGCGATGCATCTTCTTCCGATTCTCTGCTATCTTCGCCATCTTCGCCATCCCTGGACACGTGTTTCAGGGTATTTACCCCTCATCAACAGGGATTAGGCCGTGTTCTGGGGTTGCCGGTGGCTGCCAAATATTGCCAGGTTTAGTACCACTCAGGCGCGCAGGTGCGGGGTCCCAGGCTCGTCAGCCAACTGCTCGAGGGAGCTTTAACATTATAAATGGGGGTGGGGTCGCACACTACTCACACACCAGCGGGATCGCCCCTAAGGACTGTGGTAAGTGTAGTTCGTGTTCCGCGATGCATCTTCTTCCGATTCTCTGCTATCTTCGCTATCTTTGCCATCCCTGGACACGTGTTTTGGGGTATTTACCCCTCATCAGCAGGGATTAGGCGGTGTTCTGGGGTTGCCAGTGGCTGCCAAATATTGCCAGGTTTAGTACCACTCAGGCGCGCAGGTGCGGGGTCCCAGGCTCGTCAGCCAACTGCTCGAGGGAGCTTTAACATTACAAATAGGGGTGGGGTCGCACACTACTCACACACCAGTGGGATCGCCCCTAAGGACTGTGGTAAGTGTAGTTCGTGTTCCGCGATGCATCTTCTTCCGATTCTCTGCTATCTTCGCTATCTTCGCCATCCCTGGACACGTGTTTCGGGGTATTTACCCCTCATCAGCAGGGATTAGGCCGTGTTCTGGGGTTGCCGGTGGCTGCCAAATATTGCCAGGTTTAGTACCACTCAGGCGCGCAGGTGCGGGGTCCCAGGCTCGTCAGCCAACTGCTCGAGGGAGCTTTAACATTATAAATGGGGGTGGGGTTGCACACTACTCACACACCAGCGGGATCGCCCCTAAGGACTGTGGTAAGTGTAGTTCGTGTTCCGCGATGCATCTTCTTCCGATTCTCTGCTATCTTCGCTATCTTTGCCATCCCTGGACACGTGTTTTGGGGTATTTACCCCTCATCAGCAGGGATTAGGCCGAGTTCTGGGGTTGCCGGTGGCTGCCAAATATTGCCAGGTTTAGTACCACTCAGGCGCGCAGGTGCGGGGTCCCAGGCTCGTCAGCCAACTGCTCGAGGGAGCTTTAACATTACAAATGGGGGTGGGGTCGCACACTATTCACACACCAGCGGGATCACCCCTAAGGACTGTGGTAAGTGTAGTTTGTGTTCCGCGATGCATCTTCTTCCGATTCTCTGCTATCTTCGCTATCTTCGCCATCCCTGGACACGTGTTTCGGCGTATTTACCCCTCATCAGCAGGGATTAGGCCGTGTTCTGGGGTTGCCGGTGGCTGCCAAATATTGCCAGGTTTAGTACCACTCAGGCGCGCAGGTGCGGGGTCCCAGGCTCGTCAGCCAACTGCTCGAGGGAGCTTTAACATTACAAATGGGGGTGGGGTCGCACACTACTCACACACCAGCGGGATCACCCCTAAGGACTGTGGTAAGTGTAGTTCGTGTTCCGCGATGCATCTTCTTCCGATTCTCTGCTATCTTCGCTATATTCGCCATCCCTGGACACGTGTTTCGGGGTATTTACCCCTCATCAGCAGGTATTAGGCCGGGTTCTGGGGTTGCCGGTGGCTGCCAAATATTGCCAGGTGTAGTACCACTCAGGCACGCAGGTGCGGGGTCCCAGGCTCTTCAGCCAACTGCTCGAGGGAGCTTTAACATTACAAATGGGGGTGGGGTCGCACACTACTCACACACCAGCGGGATCGCCCCTAAGGACTGTGGTAAGTGTAGTTCGTGTTCCGCGATGCATCT